>NC_072853.1:64772629-65424057 GCF_028858705.1 Grus americana
TACCCCATTTATTTCACTTCTGCTACTCTTTTAGTCAGAATTGAATAAAATTAGTCCTTTCTTACGTAGGCTACAACTGCGCTCTGTCTTGCACTTACGCACACACCACACACATGTACAGATACACAGGCTCATACACATGTGAAAATTCCTGTCTCCGTCTCTCAGTGTTTATGGGCTATGAGACTCAGCTGCATTGTTCCTAGCCAAAAGAAGGCTGTGTTTTCGAATCACTAAAGATCTCGCTCTATTCACTAAACAGAGCAAATGATTCAAATAATTATTTGGAAAAGAAGGCTAAGAAATTATATAAGTCATCGCTGATTGACGTAACTTTTTCATGGTACCCAAGTACCCAAACTCACTGTAAGCGAACTGCAACCACTTCTAAGGGCAAGATATTGTATGACATTCATATGGTTGATGATATCTCTTTCAAATAGCTCGGCTAAAATTTGCCGAATGGTCTCTTCCCTGTAAAAAACGAACAGCCACCATCTCATTAGTCAGTGCTGAAATCCTTTACCCACAGTACTAGGTGCCACCAATATGTCACCAGAGGCAGAGGATGTTATAGTCTTAAAACGAACAGTTCATTCTAAGTACTGATAGAAGGAAAATGAATGTACCCTACCATGCTTTCCTTTATTTCTCTGAGTTTCTGTCCTAACCAGACACAGCTGCACTTTAATAATCTTTGAAGTATATTGGGAAAAGCTTTTCTACATAAGAGTGCATGTACCTAATTGTGTGTGTGTGTGCGCGCGCGTGCATGTGCGTGTGTGTGACAGAGAGAGAGGGAGAGGGAGAGAAGAGGCTTCAGGCTCTAGTGCTTCCTTCCAGGTGTCTTCGTCTGCATGATTTCATCTGTGAACCATAATCAACTTCCTTAATGAAATACGTAATTAACATATTATAATTGTGGTAAAGATGATTTTGACAGAAATCATTTTCCATATCTAATACTATGCTAATTTAATCTGTTCCTCACTCCCCGACATGACCTTTAGTGATTAAGTTTCATGGCAGAATTGTTTTTTTTTTTTTTTTTTGTGATGGATTGATTTATCCACAGCAGTTGATACCCCTCTCCTTCCAAGGCTGTCATTTTTCTCCGTGCCTCTGCTATGAAAGGAGAGCACAGTCATGAGTGGGCATATGGGAAAAAGAAGTGAGGACCCACCACAGGGTTTTGTTCTGCGTGGGGTCCTGAAAGCTGCTTATGGGCAGATTCAAGGCAGGAGGTGATTAGATTGGCTACTGACACAACAAAACTCTCCCTCTGGTAAAAATGTCTATAACATAATCTCAGCAGAGAAAAAGATACAGCTTGGTAGGCAAGAGGGAACGGAGAAAGATACATTAGACAGTGTTTATATATAACTAGAATGTTTATAGCCATTTAAATGTTAACTCTCTTTCCACCTCCAGGTTCTTTGAGGTGTAATCTCCAGGAACCATTTTAAAATGAAAGGCATGTCAGTGGCACTGTAGAGAAGACTTTGGCAGCGCATTGCTGCCTCATGTCAAGGAGGCAATTTCCTAGTTGGCTCCCGAGAGCTGACGCTGAGTGGATGCTGGAGGAGCGAGCAAGTTTATCAGGCCAAGGTAGAAAGCTGATTCTAGACAGAGTATTAGACTCCCAGTTTGCTTCCCTACCGAGATGATTTACTTCGGATGACAACGGGCAGAAAATAAAGAGGACCTCAGTTCGTCGTGGGCACCCTCCAATTCTTTTTTCTGTAGAAGGGAAATGAGAGCTTTTCAGTGAACTACCTCAATCCTTGTGAAAAATCTGGGATCCATTTGTTTTGAGATATGGAGGCTATTTATTTTTTATGGGAAGGAGGCAGACTGTGGATAATAATATAGAAGGTGAAGCTGGAATACGTATTTTCATGCCACTGCAGCATTGTTCCTCAGAATACATTTGCTGGTGTTTGGGCCAGTCTGCTTTGTAACTATCACAGGTGATTTGCCTTATGAAATTATGCTGCAACTGAATGGGATCCTATTACCAAGAAGTCTATGCCGTCTTAAATGATTCTTTTTTTTCTCAGTGCTAGCATTACCTTCATCAATTAGTAGATGGCTGTCATGCTAACCTCCCTTCCATCTCCACTTACTCATGTCTTAGCCAACTTTTTTTTTTCCTTACTGTTAAATTTCTCTAACTGAATTCCCTCCATGATCCAGGATCCCCCTGGTAATGAAGTGCGCAAAGCTGAGTAAACCACTTTAAGTAAGGTTTGCATTAGAGCACACAAAGAGGGACTTTTGCCTCTGTACATCAGAGTTATAATGCCCCCCATAGAGGGTTGCCAAAATCACACTCGTACTTTTTCATTGCTGTATGACATCACAGAATTTTGTCCATCATCACCCACATACACACCTTCTGGCATTATCACGTCTCACTTTTCAAATTTCTTCTTCTACTTGGATATCTGTTTTTTTCTTTAGGTTATCTCTTGTACTCCACCTTGCAGTACTTGGACATGATTTTCAAATTGATCTCATTTGCCTAATCCTGGAGGTTTTGTTGTGGGTTTGGTTTGGGTTTTTTTTTTTTTTTTTTTTTTAATCCAATCCTAATTTCTAACAGTTGCCTGGCTACATTACAAATTATAGCATGATCTGTGCATGATCAGTACTCTGCAACCTAATTAGATCTGTTCAATTATATGGAATGAAAAAGAAATCAAACAGTTGATGAATATGATAATGTTTATCTTAATGCAACATTATTTGAGCAAGAGATTCTGAGCGAAGTCTTGGAAAAGATCCTATAAAGTACATTACATAAATATATGCATGTAAATTTTAGTAGAGCTTGGAATACTTAGCATTCAGAAGAACAAGGAAGAGTGTACAGGGAAGAATGACAAGGGAAATCAAAGACTTCTGTATCTGGAAAGATAGACTAGGACTGTTCAACCCATAAAAGAGATGAGGCAGAAGGATCTTATAAAGCTCTGTAAAATCATGGGTGGTATGTGAAAGGTGCACAGAAAACCATTTGTTGTTTCTGACAATACAGAAACTAGACAGCAGCAAATAAAATGTGTAGGTAGGGGACTTAGACAAACAAAAGTATGTATATGGTGAATAATCTCAGAAAGAAAGTCATTCTGGTTGCTGGTGATGTTCAGATAGGTTCCCAATGTGACCGGGGGAAAAAAAAAAAAAGAAGAAGAAATATCAGGACTGTTAGATAGGAAGACACACCTTCTGGTTAAGATGGACTGATTTCAGAAAAGTAGAATAGTAAACTAGAGAAAGTACTATTATGTCATTTTCTTGTTCATATATGTTTTATCTATGGATGGGAGAATTTCCTGGTTTTCAATATCATGATTTTATTCCAATCTTGTACTTGCATGAAAACAAAACAAGGTTTGAAATTATAGCCCTAATATCATACTGAATATAAAAAAAAAAAGTAAAATAAATGCAGGAGTTACTGATCTCCTTTATAATCTGAGAGTTGAGGGAGTGTCATAATTTTTAATTCTTATGTCTACAGAGTTATCAATGTACATTTTTAAATGAAGAATAACATGTAGATGAATAATTCTCACTGCTTATGTTACATGTGGATTGTCATCCTTATAATTTTCCTGTGACCTGGGTCTGGGGTTTGCGAGGTGAAGGTTTAGTCCTTCGTTACTGCAGCATCTCGTCTCCTCTCACCTCGCGGAGCACAGGTACAACAACCTGACAGTGTGGTGGATCAAGTGTGAGCTACATTTGGCAGATCTGCGTAGAGGAGCTTCTATCTCAGCTACCTGTGCAATACTCCCTACTGTAATTAGTTCATTTAAGTCTCTTTCTTTCATTAGCATAGAAGTCACATATACACTTTGGTGAGGGAACACACTATTTCCATTAACCTAGACTAAAAGCATGATATTAAACTAAATACCTTAACATAAATATTTCCCCTGCAATAGTTTACAGAAAACTCATGGTACTGAAAAATGACATATAATCTTCATTTGCATCTGGCAGTTCAGTATTAACACATCAAAGAAGCTGAGAATTGCAGTTTTAGGCCCAGTCCTCAACAGGTACACATTAACATTTATTTTCGCTCTGGTTTACACAAGTAGATGACCAGTCCCAGGCTAACAGGACAAAGCAAAATCCCCCAAATCTAATTTTATAGACTACATTCAAGAGTATAAAATAAAAAGAAAAATCTTTTTTAAATGATTGCTGATGTGATTCAACACCGTGAATCTAAAAGACTCTTCACTCTCTATCTTTGCAAATAAAATGGTCACTTTTTCATTAACTTAGTGCCATTTCTTGGGGTTTATTTCAATACGAATTTGTAAAGCTGGTGAAACTCACCTCTGCTGAAGACAAAGGTTCGCATGGGAAATTGTGATTGAAGCACAGTGTCTTTTCTGTTTTCAACCAGCTACAGTTTTAGCTGGATTATCTACATTCTGCTTTTTTTATACATACACTGCGCTTTACTAAGTGAACCCATTTTCTTTAATTCCAAAGTAACATTTTTAGCAGGGAGGAAAAATTTCATTTTGCTGGAGACTACAATACAGCTAACGTCGCTCACAGCAGATAAAGACCTGAAGGGCAGGGGAAAGAGTCTACTGGTAGCTAGCGAATATACGTATCTTGTATCATTTCCAGCTCTGGTTTCCCCAGGGAGGGTGCTGTGTGTGTTTTGCCCCTTTCTGTACTAGCGCTTCTTCCCACAGTGCAATTTTCAACATATTCATGTATTGCCTTGAACATCTTTGGATCGCATGGCAGGTCCCCAAATGTTCATGTTGGCTGAGAAAGTCGTAGACACTTCAGTCAGGATTCTTCATAGACTCTTGAGCTGCAAGGCAATTTGTACATTTGGCATCCCATGGTGTCCATCCAATAACTCAGCCCTAGCCAAGAAAATTAAATCTAAAATCAGTAATATGGAACTGTGTTATATATACAAGCAGTGTGTCATGATTTTTCTGCCTTGAAAAGGCACTGTGGTGAGTCATGAGAATTACATGGTGTCTCTGAGTGGCCTTTATGAAACAACTAAGCAGGTTCTGAGGGAGTCATGGTTGCTATAAAATGAATTTGAAAAGGAAATACAATAGTGGGAGTTATGGATCAGATTTTAAAAGGTTAGGTATCTAACATCTTTAGAAATCTGGCCCTACATGCCTGTGTTTCTTCTGCATTTGTTGGGAGGAGGAGGAGGGGAGTGAGGGGATAGTTAAAGATGTCAACACAGGAAAGTTGCCAAGTTGGTCTGGGTTTGCAATGGGCTTCTTCATACCTCTTTCACCTTAGGGGTTTTTATAATTTTTTTTTTTTTAAACTATATTGCACTGCTCTGTTTCTTGCTCTCATCAAATCATGTAACATAACTTGCTATAGCATAACATAATGTTAAGCTATGAAATATTAAACAAATACAGCAACATTTTATTCTCCTCCCCCCCCCCCCACCCCTCTGCTCCAAATAACACAGCTAAGAGGCAGGTAGAAGCTGATAATCTGGGAGGAAATAGATACCTCCATGATGAAGTAATGCAAAATAGGGGTTTTAATATGACTTGAGGCCATTCATTAAAATTGATCTGCCAATTAGAATGGCGGATTGACTACAATTCCTTTCAGTCCTTACAGGGAGGAAAAACACAATCTGTGTCGTAATACTCTCTCCTCAAATTCTTCAGCCTACTCAGAGGCATGAATTCTGTAACCATTATGTGTGCTTGACTGTAGGGTAACATTTAAATATCAGTTCCATATGACTAGAGATGTGTCAATAATTCTAAAGACAGAGATGTGTCAACAAGCTGTTGGCTGAGTCAGCTAACTGCAATATTTGCTGACTCTTACAGCCGCATGCAGTCACTGAGCCACTTCCATTCAACACTTCAATTTTGTTGGTGTACTGATAAATTGACAACACATATGGTACTGCATCTAATTTGGAGATGAATTGTATTCATTTTCATTCCAGCTCAAACTCCACGCAGTACAACATCGTGCTTAAGCGAAGCAGCCCAGTTACACCAAGGAACAAATACTTATTTTCAGCATGCTTCTCAATTTGCTGTGTGATTTTTCCACTGGCAGCTGGACCAATATACTTCCAGAAACAACTTCTTTTAAATTAAATATCCTGGAATTCAACCAGATTTAGCTGAGGGTAAAACTGTATGTATATCTGGATTATTCCTATGTAGTTTAAAGGGATGCTATCAGGAAAAAACCACAACTATCCACAGAGTCTGATTTGAATTTACTGTACCTTCAATTATCAAGGTCAGAATAGTTTTAAAGGGTACATTTACTTCTCCATTGCTATGGGGCCATCTCGGCTCCAGAACGATGGCCCAGATTCACTGCTTGCTCTGATCAGTTTTTCTTCCTGGCTTTCATTCATGATCGCTGTGCATTTCACTGTGGCTTTGCGCAGCATTGAACAGGAAAGGGAAAACAAAGGAAAGGATTTCTAGAATTGTTTGAAAACCGTCATACTGTTCCCGTTCCTTGTGTTCACAGACACTCCTTGTGATAACAAGGCTGGGTGGAGGTGGGCTGGGAACCAGACCACAGAAAGAACGTATAGAAGCCGGTTTCTTACTTGCAACTTGAGGACTGCTCTTGCATTTCACTAGACCGTCACTCCTATACTTCTGTAGGTCCTCCAGGGCTCACACGGCCAGAGATGATCTAGCAGAAAGGCAAAATGACTGATTGACGTTAGTCAGCCCTACTAAGGTTGGGAGTTTGGGCACTTCATGAAGAATCTGACACAATTCAGTTTATTCCCATGAGAAAGCTGCTTCCTCGCCGTAGCTTGAAACCCTTCTTAATCTAAAGAAAATGTATTTCCACTGTCTTTGTCCCTTTGCAACTTTCCACTTCTGACGAATTTATAAATTTAGGTAGTACCAGTCAATGAAGTCATAAGCAGTTTTATCAACATCATTTTAAACCCAGATGCAAAACATACAAACGAGATTTATCATTATGTTAGAAGACCTAGGCAAGACATTAATGAAATTGTGACGCTTGACAGACAGAGCTAACCCTGAATCTTCTCTGCCTGCATAAAGTGTGGAGTCATGTTTCATTTTATATATGATAACTTTTCCAACTTTGTAGTGAAGAATAACACCAGAAAGCAACTTTTTGCAGATTAGACATCTGTGCAATTAATAATTAATTCTTCATTTACTAGGGGTGCTCACTGGAAAGATTTGTAAGCAAAGCCATGACACAGCTCCATATTCTCTGTTAGTCCCAAATAAATAAGAGAGAAGTCCTTTAGCAGAGTTTCAATTAAAATGGGAGAATCATCCTCATAAAAAAAAATGAAGAAAAAAAAGAAAAAAAGAAAAAAATAGTATTCTTAAATCTGCACATTAAAAATTGCCAAAAAAATGGAAATCACCCTGTTAGATTTCCATTGCAGTGCCCTCCCCTTCCCCAGATACTCTAATGCTGACTAGTATTTACAGAAGATCAGATGCTTTGGTATCACCTGGGTAAGTAGCGGTGATTCCCATAGTTTGGGTATAAGCAGAGAAAAGACTCTATCAGCATCTTTCTCTGCAAAATATGACAGTCTGAAATGGTTGAAATATTTTCCAGTGAGATATTTTTCTGTCTGAGGAAAACCATTTCATCAAAAGTGAACCTTCCTGAAGGAAAATGACAAAAGACAATTTAAAATCTTGGAATAAAATGCTTCACTGATAGATTGATTTTTCATTTGAGAAAGTAAAATGATTGCAAGAAATCCTTACCTTTCCTGATCACTCTTTCTAACAAATCACCTGTTTGCACATTTGGCCTCGTGCAGGTATGTGAATCCTGTCTTGTTTTAACAAACAAGGCTCCCATTCACTGAAGAACCTCCTGAAAATAGATTTTCTGCTGGAAGTTTCCACCATCTCATCTCAGATCTCAGACTCAAGGAAAAAATTGTTGAAAAATCATAGAATCATAGAATCACAGAATGGTTTGGGTTGGAAAGGACCTTAAAGATCATCTAGTTCCAACCTCTCTCCCATGGACAGGTACATCTTTCACTAGACCGTGTTGCCCTAAGCCCCATCCAGCCTGACCTTGAACACTTCCGGGGAGGGTCACACCGCTTTTGATGCAGCCCAGGATATGGTTGGCTTTCTGGGATGCAAGCGCACACTGCCAGCCCATGTTGAGCTTCTCATCCACCAGCACCCCCAAGCCCTTCTCCTCAGGGCTGCTTTCAATCCATTCCTTGCCCAGACTGTAATTGTGCTTGGGATTGCCCCGACCCACGTGCAGGACCTTGCACTTGGCCTTGTTGAACTTCAGGTGGTTCACACGGGCCCACCTCTCAAGCCTGTCAGTGTCCTTCGGGACAGCATCCCTTCCCTCCAGCATGGCGATTGCACCACACAGCTTGGCGTTGTCAGCAAAGCTGCTGAGGGTGCACTCGATCCCACCGTCCATGTCGCTGACAAAGATGTTAAACAGTGCTGGTCCCAGTATTGACCCCTGAGGAACGCCACTCGTCGCTGGTCTCCACTTGCACATCTCGCCATTGACCACAACTCTTTGAGTGCGATCATCCAGCCAATTCCTTATCCACCGAGTGGTCCATCTGACAAATCCATGTCTCTCCAATTTAGAGACAAGGATGTCGTACAGGACAGTGTCAAATGCTTTGCACAAGTCCAGGCAGATGCCATCTGTCGCTCTTCCCTTGTCCACCAATGCTGTAACCCCATTGTAGAAGGCCACCAAATTTATCAGGCATGATTTGCCCTTAGTGAAGCCTTGTTGAATGGCTTTGAATACTAACCAGCTGTCTTGGGCCCCTCTTCCCTCCAGAGCTTTGTCCCATGATACTCTACCAAGCAGGTCCCTTAAGAGGCCAAAGTCTGCTCTCCTGAAGCCCAGGGCAGTGAGCTTGCTGTGTTCCCTCCTCACTGCCCTGAGGATCTTGAACTCCATAGCTCATGGTCACTGCAGCCAAGGCTGCTCTTGAGTTCCACATTCCCCACCAGCCCCTCCTTGTTGGTGAGAACAAGGTTCATCATGGAACCTCTCCTCATTGGCTCCTCTGTCACTTGGAGAAGGAAGTTATCAACATATTCCAGGAATCTTCTGGATTGCTTGTGCCCTGCTGTGTTGTTCTTCCAACAGCTATCGGGGTGATTGAAGTCCCCCATGAGCACCAGGACTTGTGAACATGAATTGAATGCTTAGGAACAGCAGTAACAGCCCTCCAGCAGAGTTGAAGGCTTTTGTCTTGAAGATGTGCACTTTTAAAAACAATGCTACAATCTACTTGCAAACTTTGAGTTACAAAGACATCTTTTAATTTCTGTTTTATTGTGTATCAAGGCTGAGACTCATATAGATACTTGCTCAGCATGAAATAGTTTTCACGTGTAGACCACCTTAAGTATGTATTTTTTAGTTCTTTCCTTCTTAAAAATAAATTCAAATAATAATAACAGGGTCTTTTCTTTCATCATGTTGGAAAGTTTATGTATTCTTATCCCCTCCTCCACAAGTCCTTCAGGGATTATTTAATTATGGTCTTGTAGAAAGCTCTGCTGTATGGGATTTGGGTTTATGGGAAATTCAGTTTTGCCTTTTCTTTTCTTTTATTTCTGCTGAGGGTCTCTTATGCAACATTTGACTGTTTTATTTTTATGATTTAAAGCAATAAATTGTGTTTTAGAGAAAGAAAGGAGACAAGGTCTTTTCTGAATTTGCCTTTGTATTTCCTAGAGTATAGAATGCAAGCAATAATTTCTGGCTGTAACTTATATATATATTTTTGAGGGGGTGGAGGAAGGAAATTACTACCTACTTTTTATATACATATATATTTTTTAACAAAGCAATAGGGATTTATATGGACACAATTGTTTAGAAAGTCCCAGAAGAATAATTCTGAGATGATGTGAAGTTATACATATACCCAAGTCTTTCAAAAAGTCCACATGGCCTACAGTCTTCAGATTTTAAACAGCTTCTGACTGTTATACACATAAAAAAAATGTTTAGAAAAATGACATATTTTTATTACTTTTATCTGACAATCTAATTGAGTCCCAGACCATGCATATATCAAAAAGCCGTTATCAGCAGTGACTTAATGCAAGGGAGGGGCACCCATCCCTCCCCATCTCTTTTGCTTAGCCCCAGGGCTTGGCTTCTTCATGTGAAAGGTGTCTAAAGACAGAGAGAAATCTTTACCACACTGAATATAGCGAGAAAACAAATTTCTTCCCACCCACCACCACAACGAAAATATTCTCTGCTATTCAGCAAAACAATCTAGAATTATGACTTGCCTTTGACAAACACAGCCCATAAGGACTTTGTCACATAAATCACACACTGTGTGATCCTAGGACATTTTTCTATTATTTAATATTTAACAAAGGATTTGCACAATGGTGACACCATGCCAATCCTAAACCCATTTAAATCTTTAACCAGCAAGTTTTTAATCATGGGGTGAGTAGGTGAAATAGCCTCTGCTGAGCAACACTTATTTTTCATCAAATAGATGCTATTTGAATGCTTCTATTCTCCATAAGAATTGTTGACCATCTAATTATGGTAGCAGTAGGTAATTTACATACAGAGCACAACCAAACTATTACAAGCCAAATAGATGAAGTTTTTTTTCTACTTCTAGAACTAGAGAATAATTCATATTAACGGTTGAATGGGTGCAGATAAAATAAGAGCCGACCTGAGCCTCTGAACAGAAATTGAACAGAGCTAAAGCAAACCTTTTCACATGCAGACTAGTTGCTCTCGTAGCAGAGAAGTTCATTTTTGGGTCACATATTGCCCTTAAACAACTGGGTTAGTTAAGGTCAGTCAGTCTATGGCCACTGACTGATAAAAGCATCCTGATTGCTGCAGTAAGGAATATTTCTAGCACCATACATCATGTCATATGTACCCAGAACAATTTGGATGAATCCCCAACTCTATGTATTCTCCAAAAGCAGGAAAGGTCAAAAGTTTTCTTCTTGCTACAGGATACTCTGCTACTGTATGTACATCAAATTAGATTGCACATACGACAAGCTATGGAGATGACTTGCGAACTCCTTTTATTTGACAAATATTAAATAGCGTATAGCATGCAGGGAGCTGATAGATCCTGGGGCCAAAAATGAAGTTTAGATTCAGTTTTTCATTTTAACTATAGATAAGTTGCAGGGAGGTGGGGGTGGTGTGAGTATTTGTTTTGATTTGTTTTTAATGCAGTAGTAGTTCCATAACATCAAGGAAAGATTATTGCTGCATTTGGAAACAAATTTTTGGTATACTGACAAAGTAAAAAAAAAAATAATCAAGTTGAACAAAACAATTTGCTTTTACAAAATCAAAAGTTTTCAATGCTTTAATATTTTAAAAAAAGATGTTAACATTTAATGTATTTAAAATATAATTTACATTTTAAATAACATTGAAGAGAACATTTTACTGACAAATAATTTTGTCAAAACAAAAATGGCTCATTTATCAAAAACCAAACATTTACTTTATCATTTTTCTTTCTAAAATATTTTCAATAATTCTTTAATGAATAAATCAATAAAATTTCTAGAATTTTCAAAACGTACATAAATCAAAATGTGTATTTTTATTGAGATGTCTTCCATGTAGCGCTATTTTAGAAAATATGGTTGTTCTATAAGGGTAACATCTTTGATGATCTTTCTACGCCAGAGTCACAGTAGCCCATAGATAAGGCTATATTTGGAGAAGATACAAAGCAACTGGATTTAGCAGTTAAAAAAATCTTTTTATGAAAGTGCTAATGGCAGGCTTTGGGTTTGTTGGGGTTTTTTTGTTGGTTTTTTTTGGTTTTTGGTTTTTTTTTTTCAAATTGACACCCTTGTAGTAAGTAGATATTATAGGTTTGGATTTGATTCTGACTGGCTGACTATATTTACATCAGGGAATGCCTTAAACCTAAATTGCCTTGTTATTTTCAGGGGTACTTTAAGTTACCATAAAGCTGGAGTAATGAAGAAAAACCCTTAATAAACAATTTTCCGTAGTTTTTAAATAGCTGTTCAATCCTGATCCAGCTGTTTTATGTTGATATTACATAAAAAAAAACAACTAAAAAGCTGGATTAACCTGCTTCTCATAGATTCTCTGAAGGCTGAGCTGTCTAAATTGGCATAAAGCCACTTACAAAGCTTTCTCTCCTGCCCATCGTCAGGGAAGTTAGGAAGGCATCTATTCTTTTGCTGAAAACTAAACCCCAAAACATTATGTTTAAAATTGAAATAGTCCTGAATGATATCCTCAATTTGCAGTTTGGGATTATTAGGTTATCTGGATCTTAATCAAACCCCTTTTGTTTCACACATGGTGAAGTTTTACTACCAATGAAATCAAAGGCAAAGCTCCCCTAGCATCCCTGCTTCTGAATCCAGAAAAAGGTAAACACTCATAAAATAGTAAAACAAGCTTTGCAGACAGATAACTGGTCTGTTGTTTCTTGTATTGCTTCTTAGTCTTCCCATTTCAACTTTTTAAATATATCACAAATTCTTTTTATTTTTTGCTTTTCCTAATAATTTTTACTACAGCTTTATTATAATGATTCAGAAAATATGATTTTTTGCCCTCTTCTCACATGATTTGACAACTAGATTTTTCACATCTCTGTGTGTGTCTGTTTATTCTAGTTTGAGGTACTATATACGGAAGAATAATCTTTAGAAAAGTGCAAACCAGTGCCTGTGTCTTTCCCAGAGATCTAAATTCATATTGGGAATACTACTCTCCTGTGAATAAGGCTTCTATAAAAATTCAGTCAATAAGTGTTTAATACAGATATTGACGAAGTTTTATAGGGTCTTGATTGATAAAGGACTAGCGCTAGCAGTATTGAACACTATTCATGATTTGCATTCTAAATCACCTTGCAAATTGATGGCACTTATCTGAGAGGAAAGTTAAAAAGTTAAGTGTTGAGCATTCACTGCTCAGGAAAGTAACTGATTAAGTACCAAACCAAACAGAACTATAAAAGGGATTTATGCTGCTCAGAACATCTTGTCTAATTGAAAAAAAAATATTTATGCCAAACTGTAGGAAAGAATGTGTTTATGCTTATAATTTATTTCTCAATGGCATGATTCTTAGCATTCTGGCAGTATCTTGCTACAGAGGTTTGGGATTCTGCAGGTGATGCCTGTAGACACTGAGAAATATATGTGGATAATAAGTATGTCTTAGATAAGTTATCTGCACTGTGTGATGCTCTTCGGACATTTCATGTAATGACTGTAGGACATATTCAGATCAGCTACATAGAGACCTTACTTAGTCACAGGCATTACTGAGAATCCTTCTACCAAGAGGGCAGTTCAGATGGCTGAGCATTTGGGGTTACCAAACCATAATCCCTGTCCAGACAGTGGAGAGAAGATGTAACAGCACTCACTTGTCAGTGTGTCTAACTTAAAGACTAGGCCTATCCTAAAAATACTCATATATTCAGGAAGGTGGTAAGACTACCTGTATGGATTATGAATTGCATAGTTTGAGTTGTAGCAATACTGATGTACCGATATTTCACAGAGGGCTGATGAGACAAACCCAACTGTCATTTTTTTTTAAAGTAAGCCTGGGGGGTGTTTCAGAGCATGATGATGGAGACATTGCAACAGAATAAGACCCGCAACTACCTGGGCTTAGATTTAGGAATACATTTATGGAGCAGTTCGTCAGGTCTGCCCTAAAGAAAGTTCATCCTGGTCGATACACATGCACTTCCCTCCTGTGTGGCCTATGCTGCGTGGATGTTTCTGAATCACCTGGACTAGTTTTGGTTTCTTCATTATCTTCATATATACCTAGTGAACTAAAAATAATACACGAGAAAATTAACGATCCAAGAGTAGGACTCTATTCTAGACTGGTAAGGATTACAATATTACTTTCAAGAGGTGCGTGGCTTAAGACATTCCTACACAACGCTAAAAGAGATCAGACACCAGCTAATATCCACATCATGAAAAATGTGGCCGTAGAATGGTCAGAGACAAACTGTTTACCTCAGATTTATGGAAGGAATCAAAAGAACAAAAATCACTTATACTATTTACCTCTCTAGATTTTGCTCACGTCAAAGTTTCTCACATGGTGGACAAACCTATTGCAAAAAGATAACAGGAAACAGGTGGGCCAAAAAACAAAAGAAAACTAATGCATCCAGAGTAAATCATGACCGCAAACACATTTGGAAGTATTGCTATTGATCTTCCTGAGATAAGGATATGAATGCCTGCGCGTGTGCATATGCATTAGCAAACTTTAACCCACCTGCTGACAAGAGACTGCCCTGACAGCTGTTCATTCAGTTGGAGTGTGTTTTGTACACCGTTACAAAAGATACGAGCCTGCCAATTTGATAGATGGTCTCTTTATTATTGTTTAGCAGAGGAAGAATACACTATTTTGGTATTTGACCACTTTCACTCCATAAACTTGTAAGAAGAGTATCAGAAATGCTCCAGGGACACGGAATCGTGCCATCTGCGCACAATTCAAAACATACATATTCTAATGATGCAAACTGGATACAACATCCATAGCAAGAGTGGCAAGATTTGGGACCCGGGCAATATTATGTGTGACCACCTAACTGCCCAACATTTTGGTTAGCGCTGTCAAACAGACCGGACTGGAAAGTAGCTATGTCTGTTTTCCACCCAAGTCTTTGTTCTGTTTTTAAGTCCTTGGGCAAATAACTCAATCTGTGTATTTCATCCTCTCTACCTGTACAGAGGTGTTAATAATCCTTACTTTCACACAAATCCTTACCTCTCCTACAGCTAAGGTGGGGGAGACAAAGGGATTTATAGCTGAACTGACTCAGAATATTGGGGTCACTTTTGATATTGGGGTCAATTTTGGGGTTCTGCCATGGTTTTTCCACTAATGTAAATCTGATCTTTGATAAAATCAAATGTATTAAACAGGAGTGGTAAATTATAATCAATTCCGTCATGGACAGACTTACATCAACATGGTTATACTCATTCCTGTATAATTTACACCAATTTCCAAAGCTGACCTGTTTATAGTAACAGATTTTGACAGTGTTGTGTTGTATATTATAGCATCAAAACCATCCTATCTACTCCCTAGGCTTATTGTCTTCATCAGTAAAACAATGCTTCCTTTCTCCTGCAGTACCTTTTCTGCATACTTTGTGGACAGAAGCTGTTACATGTTTGTATGCAGCAAAATGTTTCAAAACTGTTCGGAGGCTCTATGCATCACAGCAACACAGGAACCAAAGTATGTATTAGCGGATTTGATTTGTGCTGTTAGATTTCTAGTTATTCGTATTACTAGTTAAAGCCTAGATACTACAAATCTGCAGTCACCCAATTAGTCTTTAGCTATTGAGGCCAGTGAGACTTTTTGTATGGGTAGAGTCAATTTACATGAATCAGAGTTTGTAATATTGGCTTTTCAGTTTTCTCTGCTCTTTCAAACATTTACTTCAGTATAGCAATATTTAAGCATTTCATTTCAAGATCCCGTATGGATTGGACCAGCTGACAATGCTGTAAAGAGAAAAGACTTCATATATCTTGGGCACTGGCCTCATCTAAACTGACAGAAGCTGGAGAGCTCTATGATTTCCAGACTCAAAGGCTGACGTGTTCTGATCCTGGGTGGGGGTTGGAGCAGGGGATTCCCAGTCTCCCCTTGTCCTTCTGCCTTCCCTTCTTCCCCACCACACATACACACTGCTTCTCCTCCCTGGCAAGAGGGAAGCCCAAAAACCATAGGACAGAAGACAACCCAGGCCATTTGTCCAGCAAGGACAATAGGAAGCAGCACCCTTTAACATGCCGCTGTCCACAGTCCCTTGGGAGCATCCTTTCCATTCTGCAGACATCAGGCGCCCAGAGATCCCAGTCTTTCTCTTCTGAATATAATTGCTATAAATTATGTAGGGAAAGGGGACGCTACCCTCCCACCCATGCTGTATATGAAAACAAAGGACAACACAAGCTGATCCCCAGAAGATGTGGAGCAATGTGATCCACGCTCATGAACTCAAGTTGCACTTCATTCTCTGCAGAGGTTTTTGGAGACCTGCGTATTTGGACAACATTTGTTTAGTGCTTAGAAAACCTAGAGCACTTGATGTCTTACCCACCTTCTGTCAACCTAAATAGGATCTTCCCATTTACATTACTAACAGCTGAGCTAACCTCTTAAATGTAGCTAAATGTTATTAGTCATTATACAGAGTAATTTAACTTTTGCCACTTAGAGAATCTTTATATTTATGGCTTCGAGAACAGAATTACCTGATTTCATCAGTTATTATCCACTAGCATATTCTTCACATTCTATCTAGTGTTGCTGGTTTATTATATTGACCTCATTTCCACTGACACTGCAATTTAACTTCTGTATTTATATTTCACAGATATTTTCTATAATTTAAAAAATTACAGCTGCAGTATGAGAGCAGTAACAGTCACACAGTAAACTTTGCATTCAGATGATCGTCAGTGCTCCCCGTTTAAGGACTCAGGAGGAGACAACCTGAATAAAATCTGATTAAAGTGATAAAAATGGTCAGACAGAAAAATGAGGGGGAAGAACAGGGTTTGTAATATTAAAATCCTGGAAATGGTTTCTCCTGAAATATCAAGCATCAGAATTTCTTGAACTGTGATCCACGGAGCTCTCGGAATAGTGTGCAGAAAGGCAACTTGCTAAAAATGTTGACTTTTCCTCTACTGTAAAGCAATAAAAGGAAAAATACAGATATTTTTTCCTAATGTTGTCTTGACCACATTGGCAATTACTCTGCATGACCAGTGAAGTAAGGTGGAGGAAATACTCGTGCATCTACATGTCTCAGTAAAACGATCTCCCAATTAAATACTAGTGTGGACAGAAAGATTTGTAGAAGATACAAATGTACTGCTTCTCATAATGGTTGGGGCTGAGAGGGGACAGCAAAGTCCAAACTGTGAATCTAGAGTCAAGCTGAACAGCTCTGCAGGTATGTAGAAGCATGACTCAGTATATCATATCTGAATATTAAAAGTAAGGATAAGTAACAAGGCAATTGCTTCATAGGAAATAAATTTTAGAAATTCAGCGGTTCAGACCTTAGGAAGATTACATTTATTTTTCTTGTGGGAAAGTTTGTATTAGAGAATTTTCATAATTTTAACTCTTTTGAGTAAAACTTTATTTAAAAAAAACCACAAAATCAATTACTTTAGGAAGTGTAATTTTTGCATTAATAAATTATCAGATCAAATGGAACAGAGGACTAAACTGAGGGTTAAACCAATCTGAATGTTTCCACTTAAAGTCTGAAAACTCTGATTGGGTTTAGCTAAACCGATATGGTTTGTCAAAAGACCCTCACCAAGGTGAAATGACAGCCCACAATTTCTACTGCCTGTCATGCCATTTCAAGATTTACTTTAGTAAATTACTTTCATCTCAGCAACTTTGTTCCTCCAGGGATGTAAGATATTCCCAAATTCTACACAATTTGAAATGTTATTAGAAATTATATTCTGCAAAAATCTGTCTTTCTTCAAAATTCCTATCAGTAGCAACATTATCTTTTAGAAGTGGCTATTACTGAAAAAATAGACCTGCAACAACAGAACTATCCAGATGTGAAAGAGACTGAGAGTGACTCATTTATTTATGCATCCTAAATCCCTCTCAGTTTCCATTTTGATATGTATTTTCAATTGTCTGCTCAATTGCTTTGTTTTGGCCCTGACCCAGTAAAGCACTTCTTTAAAATATGTTTGTCTCAAAGTTGTCTGGGGGCAAGACCTGACTCTGTACTTCCTATAAAATTCTTACCACAATGGTGAGTGGTTGTTGTAGTGGTGGCCAGTCAAATTACGTATTGGTATTTAAGTACATTAGGATGAAGATATGATATTGCTTGTAGAAAGGGAAACAGAAAGTCTTCTCTTCCCACATACTTCTGATTTTCTAAGATTCAGTTAACTCCTCTTTCTTGATGGTTCCAAGTTTTCATCACAATTCAGGGAACTTTGGAAGAAGATATTTTTTCTCTTTCTAAGCAGAAATTACAGAATTCGATTTCTCTCTGAAAATATGTGGAACAAAAAATTGCTCCACAAAATAAAAATGCAACTTCAAAAGAATATAAAAATACATAATGAGTGAAGAATTAGCCTGTAGCAGACTATTCCAGCAAGGCATAGAAAATAAGGAGAAAAGATTTTTAAATCGAAGAGATTTCACAAGTGTTCAGAAAGAATCCCAAATCTTTCAAAATTAAATGAATCTAGGACTTTCTGCAGAGTTCAGAAGCTCTCTGCAAGGCTGTTGGCTTTTTTTTTTTTCTATTTTTGTTTTTCCAAGGCAGATTTCTTTTTTACTGGCTAGCTAACAGTGTATTAAAATCCTCTAAAACTTACAGCATATGTATTAAATTTTTTGATTTAAATTTTGTTCATGATATTGTAACAACTAATTTTAACTTTGGATTTCATTTTTTATAAGATATGTTGATAACTTGGGTCTGACCAAACTGCTTTGCCTGACTAAAAACCTGAGTTTCTTTCTTAGTATTCAAATAGCTACGATTTGAGGCAATGGCACTGTCCAAAAATCAAATAGCCCTCCTCCTTCAAGATCTACCAACAGTTTAATTTCAAGACTTAGCATGGTTTTTCTTCCAGGCTTAGTCCTACCTTTCTGTCTGTTGGAGATAGCCGGTCTTGCTTTACAACCTGGAAGGAAATTCCTCCTGTAGGCCACTGAAAGAAGACTCTTAGTGACAGGACACCTTCAGTTTTATCCATGGTGATCTGCTGTCACTGATTACAGCTTTTCAGACTTTCCTTGGGTTGTTCTGTTCTTAGACTGTCAACAATTTTTTTCTTAATCACCTGCCTTAATGTCATATCAGATTTGGTTTCTGCCAAAAGTTGCTGTGTAGCCAGAAATCAGGCTTCTCTCTCTACACAGATATATCACTTTCTCATAGCCATGACCCATTTGCCTTCCCTCCATCACATACCCATTCTGGGAATTCCTAATCCTTAGTTGCCTTTAACACAGCAGCAAGCTGATCTAAGCATTTAAAAGCCAGCTTGTCCTTAAATAACTTGGATGAAAAGCTTTGAAATCATGATTCAGAATAGGTGCCATCAAGAAAAGAAAGAGATGATTGAAACAAGAAATAATTCTAGATTCAATGTGAGAATCTGGCAGATCTTTATTGTCTGCAGTACATACACACTCTGCCAAAATGCAGTGCTTGAGCAGTAAAGATATCTCATTGCAGCTGCTGAGGCATGAGTCCAAGCCATACTCTGGTTTTGTACCCAAAGATGCTCTCAGTCAGCTCAGCTGAGAGTATATGGCCTTTAAGCCTAGAAACGAATATGGCCCACAAGGCCCATTTCTGTGGCCTCATTTATGGGGCGCTGTTGGGGAACCTCTTCTGGTGACTCATCTATACCACGGAAGACCAGCACATCTACTATGAGCACAATTTAGAATAAACAGTCTTTGCTGAGAAAATAAAACCAGATTATGAAAATTAACTTGTAAAAATATGAAAAAGATACATGAAATGAACCTACAATTATCCAAAATGAAATTAACTGAATGAAATAGTGACCCTGTCTGAGAGCAGAAGTTGAAAGATATGGAGCCTCACTACTGTTCCATTGACTCACTTCCCACGTGTCCTGGCAATCATGACAAGACATGACAGACAGAGAAGAAGAATAGTTTTCCTTCAGGTGTAAGTACATCCAACCCTGAGTCCAGTCTAGAATAAAGCTGTACCCAGTAATTACAGTCTGTACCTTCTGTATCTCATCCATAAAAGCCTAGTATTGCAATTTTGCTTGAATTTTCTTCCTGTGAAAACTATTCTTGCATGTCTTCCAGCCTAGTGGCAGAGGTTCAGGAGGAAAGATGATGACTCACAACAGAGTACAGTCTGCTAAAAGGTGAAGAACATGGGTAAATACTCCCCGAAGCTGAGGAAGGAATTGAAAGTAGGTCTCCTACATCTGCAGTGAGTGCCCTAATTACAAGTACATTGCAGGAATGCGGAGCATGTGGGATCTTTAAATAACGCTATATGTTTTATTGAACTCAGCTAGATGGTTGCCAAGACAAGCTCAAAATAAATCTATTATACCAGATCCATTGGAGATTTCAGCATACTATGTGGATTCTAGCTAGAATCAGACTTAATTCTTACTTCTGCTAAAATGATGGTATTTCTGTTTATGCATAGAAGCAGAACTCTGTACATAAGGGGAATTTTACAAGTGAAAATGTTGACATCCATAGACTTTCAAATAGGTTTCGACTCGAGAACCTAGATTTCACTAAAGTGCATCACTGTAGTCAGCAAAAACCTTCCATGAACAGGGTCAAAATGACTTGAACGACATACCACAAGAAGCCCTTCTTGGAGCATGAGATAGGACTAATTAATTAACACACAATCATAGAACCATAGAATGGTTTGGGTTGGAAAGGACCTTAAAGATCATCTAGTTCCAACCCCCCTGCTGCGGGCTGGGACACTCTCCACTAGACCATGTTGCCCAAAGCCCCATCCAGCCTGGCCTTGAACACTTCCAGGGAAGGGGCAGCCACAGCTTCTCTGGGCAACCTGTTCCAGTGCCTCACCACCCTCACAGTAAAGAATTTCTTTCTAACATCTAATCTAAATCGACCCTCCTTCAGCTTAAGGCCATTACCCCTTGTCCTGTCACTACACTCCCTGATGAACAGCCCCTCTCCAGCTTTCCTGTGGGCCCCTTCAGGTACTGGAAGGCTGCTATAAGGTCTCCCCGGAGCCTTCTCTTCTCCAGGCTGAACAACCCCAACTCTCTCAGCCTGTCCTCATAGGAGAGGTGCTCCAGCCCTCTGATCAGCTTCGTGGCCTCCTCTGGACTCGCTCCAACAGCTCCATGTCTCTCCTGTACTGGGGCCCCCAGAGCTGGACGCAGTACTCCAGGTGGGGTCTCACCTGCAGAGTGGAGTAGAGGGGCAGAATCACCTCACTTGACCTGCTGGTCACACCGCTTTTGATGCAGCCCAGGATATGGTTGGCTTTCTGGGATGCAAGCGCACATTGCCAGCCCATGTTGAGCTTCTCATCCACCAGCACCCCCAAGCCCTTCTCCTCAGGGCTGCTTTCAATCCATTCCTTGCCCAGACTGTAATTGTGCTTGGGATTGCCCCGACCCACGTGCAGGACCTTGCACTTGGCCTTGTTGAACTTCAGGTGGTTCACACGGGCCCACCTCTCAAGCCTGTCAGTGTCCTTCGGGACAACATCCCTTCCCTCCAGCATGGCGATTGCACCACACAGCTTGGCGTTGTCAGCAAAGCTGCTGAGGGTGCACTCGATCCCATCGTCCATGTCGCTGACAAAGATGTTAAACAGCACTGGTCCCAGTATTGACCCCTGAGGAACGCCACTCGTCACTGGTCTCCACTTGCACATCTCGCCATTGACCACAACTCTTTGAGTGCGATCATCCAGCCAATTCCTTATCCACCGAGTGGTCCATCTGACAAATCCATGTCTCTCCAATTTAGAGACAAGGATGTCGTACAGGACAGTGTCAAATGCTTTGCACAAGTCCAGGCAGATGCCACCTGTCACTGTTCCCTTGTCCACCAATGCTGTAACCCCATTGTAGAAGGCCACCAAATTTATCAGGCATGATTTGCCCTTAGTGAAGCCATGTTGGCCGTCACCAATCACCACCTTATTTTCCATGTGCCTGAGCATAGTCTCCAGGAGGATCTGCTCCATGATCTTGCCAGGCCAAAGGTGAGACTGACTGGCCTGTAGTTCCCTGGGTCTTCCTTTTTTCCCTTCTTAAAAATGGGGGTTATGTTTTCCCTTTTCCAGTCAGTGGGAACTTCACCGGACTGCCATAACTTCTCAAATATGATGGAGAGTGGCTTAGCAAGTTCAGCCTCACAACTGGATTCTTTTTCCTCTGTGTAACAAGAGGAAACATTTGTAGATGGCTCAAGAGCCCTTTGCAGTCATCAAGGTGCTCACTCAGGCAGCACTGATGAGATACGCGATACAACAAAGCAGATTCTCAACTGCAAATGCATGTACCAGTCCAAGCAGAGGATGTTGGTTATTAAGGGAAGTAGTTAGGACTTCAAAGTTCCCTGTCTTTTTCCCTGCTGAAAGAGGTTAAAATGGCTGAAGGGTTTTTTGAGATTACATCTTCTGACAACAATTTGTAAACATTTGTCTGAGTGCAGTGAGATCCAGACAGGCCTTTGAGATGCTCTTCTGCTTTATGCTGAAGGAACACAAGAATTAGTAGAGGATCTGGCTATTTCTGCAATACACGCATTGCGGATGCCACATAGTTCTTCCAAAGGAGAACTGAGAATCTGGTATTTTCTATCATTCATGAAGTGTCACTGCCAAAAATCTGGAGTAATTTATCTCAGTAGACTCATGTCCATCTCATCTCCCCTCCCATGATTAATCTTTCATTCCTCCTAAACTAATTGCTTGATTTTGGATGTGAATTTATCATTCCATTGCTCATAGCAAATCTGAACATAAGTGAACCTTGTCTATCTCAATATTTCTGTCATGGTAGAGAGAGAAAGGACAAGACAAAAAAAGTCTAAGGGGAAGTCCAAAAATGTATTGAGGAAAAATAGAAGTAAAAAATCTGGAGTTCTTGCTAAAAAAAAAAAAAAGAAAAAAAAAAAGGAAAAAAGAAAAAGAACCAGAGTGTTTATATTGGATCTGATCTTTTACTCAAAATAACAGGCACAATCCAGAGTTCAACAGCAGACCTGGATCTAAATAGTCAAAAGCAATCTGTGTTGCTCTGCTCTGTGGTTTTGGTGCAGGTTCAATGCTAGTTCTGAGAACTAATCTCATTAAGATGAGTGTAGCAGCTCATTCTACCAAAGATTTGCGCAAAATTTTCAAAGGCATTTGAGAACAATACTAAATCCTTGGTATGGATTATTTGGCAGAACCACAGAATAGGAATTGTCTGAGCTCGCATTCATGGATTCCTCAGAAGAAGAACATGGCACTACTTAATCACTAGTTGTGTTGTTTGGGTTGCCAGATTAAATTTCGTCTCCTGCTGGAACTCAAATACCGTTCGTAAAGTTTGGGTTTCCCCAGAGGAACCTTGACACTGACAGGTTCCAGTGTCGTGTCTCTTGTTCTGAACATACTCCTGCAACAGATGAATACTTGGCTAGATTCTTTCTTTCCTTCCTCCCCTCATCAGCCTTTGAAGACCAGTCCATAACATAATGGACATTTTAAAGACATTATAGATGAAAAGAAAAATTTAGTTAAATCAATTACTTCACATTTGTCTTATACACTTAGTGTTATAAAACACTACATTCCTGAAAAATAAAATATACTTAACACTTTCCTGAAAAATTTGAACACAGTTTTACTCACCAGCTCCATCATCTTCTCAGGTCAGCAGCAATCCTTGCATTTCTGCATTGTTATGAACACATGAGGACCTACTTTGCAGTGCTAAAGCACAATAAATATTATCACGTAGTAAAAAGCTGTATTTCCCCCACAGAATTGCGATTTTAATATATTTCAAAGGGGAAAAGGTGAAAAAATGTGAATGTACATGACGAGGAAATGGTGACCCAGTAGGAGCTGGGAGAGAAAGCACCATCTTCAGCACACGGATTTTCTGGCCACTGCTGGGTGCTCCACAGCAGAATGGGAATTGACGTGAGGACACAATGTGCAGTTGAGCACAGCACAGAGGAAAGCACAGAGGGCTGACAGGAAACCTTACCTGGCAGGTAGTGAAGGCCTGCTGAGGGTACCGAAACTGTCGTGGTACAAATTTGGTGAGGCTGTCCACTGCTCAAGAGCTTGGTGTCTGTGGAAGGACCAGTCTGTGGGCTGCAAAGCTTATTTCCCAGGTTACTGGCATGGAGAAGGCAAACTGACTGCTACAGATGTGTTTGTACACACCGCCCTTCTCGACACCTTCTCTTCAGTGTCAGCTTAACAGCGGAGGATAGGTCTACTTTAAAATTAGGCCAGGGATAAAATAGAACGTCATTTGTGAAGGTGCCCAGGAAATATGCTGTCTCAGCTCTGTGTCGTCCCCTACAGCTCCCAGTCCTGGCGACTCCGGAGATTTTAATGTGAATCTTGCATTATTTCAGTGCAATCAAAATGAAATACTTTGGAAAGCTTCATTTTGTGAAAAATTCTGAGATTTGGACTTGCTTCAATTTGGAGTGAATCCATATGTTAAGTTCTTGGAATTTCCTGTAGGAAATACCATTTTTCAACCAACTCTACTCCAGAAGGTAAGACGAGGCTCATTGGCAGCAGAGCATGAAGGAGCCTCTGTGTCACCATCTTTGTTTTAGTTATTCTTCAGACAAATTGAAGTTTGCCAGACTGTAAGTAAGAAGACCCATTTATTTCATACAAACCACGGACTTCCAGGTGTTGTGACTTTCCGTCATTACCAGTCTTTCCATTTGCAAAGGCAAGAGGCAAGCTCTAGTTTACTTCAATCTATCTCATGTACAGCTCCACAAAATTCACAGAGATAAACCAGAAAATGCTATATTTTCTGTGTTTCTTTATTCCTTAAAAGCAGAGTAGTTGTTTTTCAGTTTGATCAAACCCTAAAACATATTCACAGGTAAGCTGAAATTGTTCCAAGAATGCCAAGTAATCACAAAGGTCATTTGATAGATTCATGAGCAGTTTCTAAGGCAAGTGAGGAAGTCTTTATTTAAGATTAACCTTACTCAGGCTGATGCTGGTGATATGTTGCATTCTTGAGGTCCTTTGGGATGAAGGCAGTAAGCAACTGGAACAATTATAGGCAGTATGGAAATATCAGCTTTACACACAGATTGGCAGATATTGCACTCTCATGTCTGAATATATTTCTCCATACTGGTTCAGCTCATAACTTATTATGAACATTTTTTATTCTTTCTTGCTAGCATATGTCTGCTTTTATCTCATCCATTACTGGCACATGTATCCTCACAACATAATACCATAGCGGCCATTTTAGTATAACAGATGGGCAAGAGGATTATTTGTCTTGATACTTCATTCAGAAACCACGTTTTGTTTATATTTTGTATTGACATTAAAAAGCTTTTCAACCAATGGGGTTTTTCTTCTGAGCTCGTTTAATTTAATTTTATTTTTTTAGTGATCCAAAAAGGCATACTCTTTTTTTTTTCTACTTCAAGAACAGAATGATAGCACTGCCTGGGGGTTACCCGTAGCAGTATGCTAACTTCTAACGCAAATCAAACACAAAGGCTGATGAAGAAGAGATGCAAAATTGCTACTGTACCATTGGAAATAAAACTTAAATATGAAATTCAAAGGCTACATGCTTGATAATGCAAAGAAAAAAAATGGGGGGGAAAAAAGCTACCAGAAATATTCAAAACCAGGGGAAAAAAAAAAAAAGAAGCAGATTCCTCACAAATTAAAATGGATTTTGAGATTTATCAGATATCTTTTTTTTAATTAATTTTTATACTAAAATCAAACAGGCAGGCAAAGCAGGGAATTGTTTACTGCTTTGGAGAGGAAAGAATAGTGTAGGCTGTGGGGCTTCTGACTGCAAATAACTGTACGTGGTTTGTCTGGTTTTCTTCCTTTGGAGCACTGAAAGTTTATGGTTCAGGTATGGATGACCTGATCATCATGTAAATGTTCTTCATGGTGAATAGTTATTGTCCCTGTGAATCGAAGGTAGAACCTTCTTTGGACTTGCCTTGTTCAGGATTTCACACTTTCAGCAATCACTGTATGATAACAAAGCTAGATTACAGTGCTTAGTGCGTATCTGTAAAAAGAGATTCATATTCCTAGAGCTTGCAGTCCTCACTGAATGCATAAATCAAAGGAAAGTTTTACTGTCCAAGTAATAGTATGGCTGGAACGTACCACGGGGGGGTGATATCCCTTAGGTGAAACAACTGACACTAACTGAAAGAGCAAAATCTGGATTGAGATGCACAAGTTTAAAGTCAATAAGTTGGAGAAATCTCCAACCTGGGGTTTAGATCAGCAAAATTTTCCACTTTCTGGATTGGGACTGAAGGCAGAAATTTTATTAGCTCTTAACCTAGAAGGTAATTTACAGTAATTTCTACATAGCTACAACTGAAACCCCTTTTTGAGTTCATTCAGTACATGAAAATATTGAGACTGCATTGCTCAGCTAGTCATTAGTGAGAAGCACACTATAAAATCATTGATGACTGGTATCAGTGACCATTAACAGTGAGATGGTAAATTCAGATTCAGATGCCCATCAGAAGAATTTTAGGAACATCTAGAAAAACTTAAAATGTCTACATGGACAATTTAATCCTACTTCTACAGGTCCATGGTGAGTTTCTTCATGAACTTATATATAAACTAAGACTGGAAACATGCTAACCCAAACTTTGCATAGCACCTTTTCTTTCTATTACATACGAGAGAGAAACAGAATATATTTGACTTTGTTCTGTTTTCTTACACAGAACAACTCAACCAGAGGGTAGAAAAAGTAAAGAACCTGGATTTAAAAATTATACAGAGATTTTCCTTTGTGGAGAATTTCCAACATTCAGCTTACTGAGTTCTATTACAAATATCTGGAATACCCAGTGAATAAAATTTCTTAGCAAATATGATAAAGCAGTTAAGCAGACTGTAATTTCATTTTCTTGATGACATCACTATAACAGATAATAAAAAACCCTCAACATTTTTACATTTTTCCCTTGTTTCTTTTGTCTAGTTTTAGCTTTTTAGTGGGCATTGAAACAAACATATGTGAACCTAAGTATTGGTACTACTGAACTTTTGAATGTTGCTATTCCCCCAAGATGCCAATTACTTCTAGAAAGTTTGGGTTATCTAAAAATGTTTCTGTTTGATTCATCTTCTCCCCCAACCTTTTCTGATTTTCTGGATTTCCTGGTTATTCAGCTGAGCACAAATTGCTGTTCATACAGATGCACTGCCATGATTTCTGATTTGCAGGCTGTCACTCCCATTAATAACCTACTAGGCTGTCATGCTGTCATTCCTTGTTGCTGCAACGATTTGTTTCAAACATAGGGGCTGATTCATGAAGAATAAAAAAAGCAGTTGTCCTGTTTTACAGGAACCTCAAAATATTTATGCAGAAAATGTGTGAAAAGCACACATACCACTTTTATCCTGAAGAATGTGATTGCCAAATACTCAACTTGTTTTCCTGAGAGGAAAGAGAAAGAATATAGACTGGATTCTCTGCTCAATTTTTTTCTATATGAAAACATAATGCTTTTAATAAAATGTTCCCCTGATAAAATATCCCAAGTTCAGTTCCAGAGCTATGAAATGATAACTTCCCAGGATGATGCAATGGCTTAAAAACTGATATCAAAACTGATTTTAGGGATTTTTTTTTTTTTATTTATCACCCCGTCTTTCCCAGAAGTATTAATGGCAACCATCTTAGCAACAAAAGAGAAAAAAATATCACTGCCCTTCGGCCCTTTTTTCCTCTTGCCTGATTCAAAGGTACTTGGCCGAATTTCACTCTCAGTGATACTGGTGCAGCCTTATTGCCTCTTACAGACTTGTGCTTTTGGAAAAGAGAAAACAACATGGCTGGCTGGATTCATTGTTCAATATCCCTCCATACTGCTGGACTACTGCATGACCAGGAAAGGCCAGATAATTTCTGGGATGGGCAAAACCTCGCTGATTAATAAACCAGCACATGTGGAAAATGAACCACACAAAAGCGGAAAATGAACCGGGAATGAACCAAAACCCGCAGGGTTTCTGACCCATTTGCAGATGCCCAGGGACTCCCCTCGCGCTGAGGATTGGAGGCAGACAGCTCGTTTGACAGGTGATGCTGGTGTCCACAGGAGAGCAGGACAGGTCCCCTCTGCCGTGCCTGCTCCCCCGAGCGCTTCCCGGGGCAGCGTGAGCATCGCCGGGACGTCTGGCTCAGCAGCACCGGGGCCGGCCGGCACCCTCTCGAAACACCTCGTCCCGGCATTCGCCATTCAGCTCACATACCCGCAGCGTTTCGAGGAGCTGGAGCTGCCAGGAGCCGAGCTCCTGCACTTTTTCCACCGCCAAGGCCCGACGGTTGGCACATCTCCCAAAGAAACAGGCAGAAGAAGGTTTCTGAAGAAGGAAAAGAAATAAGAGAACAACACAGGATGCTAATGTAAATCAAAACTGGGAGAGAAGGTGAATGCGGAGGCTGTTTGGATCTCAGCTGCAGTGCTAGCTCCTGGTTTCCCATTTTTCCCCTGTCATCCTCGAGCTGCTTCTCCCCAGCCCAGACCTGCGCTATTCGCACAGGCTGAAAGTTTCTGCTCCCCTTCCCCTCCTCTCCCCGCGCCGCTCTCTGCCTCCTCCGAGTACTGCCTACAGATGGCTGCTAATGAGCGAACTACTTTAAAATACCTACTCAAAAATACTTAAATCATTAGGCTGACTTTGTAGACTGTAATTTAAACCAATATTTTAAAGAGGCAGCCTCCCAATTACAGTTATTGTTATCTTCCGTAAGGCTTACACATTAACCCACTTGAAAATTTGTCCCTGCCAAAGAGTATCAGCAGCCAGTCTCAAACCTGTCAATGCCATAGTATTTTCTAAATTGATGTTTAATTAATGAAGTACTATAGCAACAGGTTCTCTCTCTCCTTTTTTAATTTGATCTCCATGGCATTATAGGAACCTAAAGCTTCCACTAGGCATATATTCCTACCGTTTCCTTGTCAGAGGAAATGTATATTCATTTTAGACTTGTGGAGGCAATTACAGTAGCCACCAGTTGCCTACAGCAGCTAATCAAAGTGATAACCTGCAAGTTCTCAACTCCCCGTGAGACAGCCCACTTGCCTCCAGCTGATGAATGCCAAAAGAGCAGCATGGGCCCACCAGTAATGACACCGTCATCTAGGAGAAGTTTTTAACCAACCCATGGTTTTATAAAGACTCTATTAACATCTCATAAAAAGAGGTCTAGATAAAACATTCTAATAAGATTTTTTTTTTTTAAAGGGAAATATCAGCGCTGATGTAAATGTCCATTGTAAAATACTAAGCTGGTATTTGCCTACTTGTAACCTTTGTGCCTCTCGTGTTGTGAAAAGTGATGAAGTCTTCCCTGAGTGTTTTCAAGTGTGTGACCAACCTCTGACTAATATGCTATCACGTCCTTGCCTCAGTACAGCCACACAGTCAAGCACGTGCTTCATCTCAAACAAATCCGCAATTCCATCAATTTCGAAAGGATTCAGGGGCTTAAAGTTAAATGTACAGGAGCACCGTAGAAAAGTGGGTTATTATGCTACTGGAAAGTGTATCCCAGATTGTTAGTTTACATATTAATTGGTGTTGCCTACAACTGCAATAAGCAAAGTAAATTTTAGAAGTAGAGGAAAGCAGCATTTATAAATAGCTCACAATTATTTGCTAGCAGAAGGGGTTCACCGCATTAGTAGGAAACCTTTAGGTTCTTCTGCATGACCAGTCCCTTGCTTTTGCTGGAATTTTATTATTTAGAACATAGGCGTACTTGGCAACAATGTGACCCTCTCCACAATCTGTCACTGTATTAGTGACAAAAGCAGCATGAAAGATACACACCATATTTTTGCTTTATTCCATCAGCGTTTTTCAGAGTTCAGTGGATAAAAATTTAAAGAAAATTAAAAGATTTGAAGGCTGCTTCTCAGACCTTTACTTGATTCATTGTCTTTGCAACCAAACAGAAAACCAGTTTCATGGTTTCATTAAGACTCTCTAAAAAACAAAAAAACCCCACCACAGACACCACCACTCCCCCCCTTCCCCCCCCCCCCCCGAAATGTAAAAGCTACCCACGTGAAGAAATTCTCTGTGGCTGTGCTGTTACTCCAGTTATTAAATCTGAGGTTTCTCTTTAAGGCTTCCGGCCAGGTTTTGACATTGGATTTCAGGATATTCTAATTAGCTGCGGTCCCAAAGGAGGTGTTCCTGGCTTCTTCCCTGCATAGCTGGAAGTCCTGGAGGACTCCAGGCTGCAGGCTGCAAGGAGAGCGGGTTAGGTTAGTACATTTCCTACCCATGTAGCTCTCGTCGTCCAGGGAAAGGACTTCTGCTCTACCATTTCCTAGTCTCATTAAAAGGTTGGTGAGATTTTAAAGGCTGCAGTTTCCATTTTTTAGGACTGTCACCACCTGCAGCGGCCATTTCGTGCTTTGAAAGATACACGTCATCATGCTATTATAATTACTTGCTTGCGTGAGCACTCAAAGGACCTGAACGAGGCCAGCCCAGTTGCTCAGAGTACTTCTCCACAGTAGAGGAAGAGGTGATCCCCACTTTGGGAGCTTAGGTGATACCCAGCTTGAAGATCACACCAACTCAGTCATGTAAGCAAAACCTTTTTTTTTTCCCCCATAGCAAATGAGGACAAATAGTTCATCTTTACTTGAAAAATCAAGATAAAAATAATCTTCCATCACCTTCCTTTTCGAGCAGTGCCAGGACAGAGGGTACTCTCCAGCTGCAGCGATGCCCGACCGGGGCCAGCCTGTGTGCTCAGCCCTCCTCTAGCACCGGGGAGGCAAAACCAGTGGCAAGGGGACGAGCGATGGGCTCCGGCTCTCCGTGCGGGGCATGCATTGATCTTCCACAGAGAGCTGCCCAGGGAAGCTGATGCCTGGCACCGGGGCTGCTCTGCTCACTGAAACACTCCTGAAGAGGGTCTGTTTGAGACAAAAGGGGTCTATAAGTTTAACATATTAGCACTGGCTATTTTAATCTTTTAAGAGATTACGACAGACTGAAATAACTGGGAATAATGGCAGAAGGCAGGTATGGTAGATAAAATGAAATGACAATCCCTTTAATAAATAGAGAGCAGAGACCTCATCCTTACAGGAGCAAATACATCTTACACATGTACGCGGCTTTTCACCAGTGGCCCCCCCATACACCAGCAATATCCAAAGGCCAGACACTCTTTGCCTGTGATACTTCCATGAGTTTTGACTTAGTTTGGGGCTCATGATAGGCCTGGCTATGAATTCATGCTTAGCAAGAGAAGCATCTTGTGAGTGACCCCCGTCTGATGCTGAAACTCGGGCAATCTTTTAATTTCAGTAGGAGCTGCACACGTTTGTGCTGAGGTTTCCCTCAGTTCTTGTCTCCAAATCTCCCTGACAGCTCGAGGAGATAACTAGTGGAAAGCAAAGTTCAACCTCACTTTTTTTTCCTATTTCCCCAGTTTTCTCCAGTGTTGAATACAATTACAATGCAGTGGGAAAATCATATAGAAAGACATTTTTTTACTCAACAGTCCCGCTTTCTGTTCATGACCTGTTCAGCACCAAGGAATTTCTGCAGATTTTGAAAGCAAAAGAACATTTCTGAAATATTTCATCCTCTCAGCATAACATGCTATAGCTCACATGTCAGGAGGACAGTCTGGCTAATTTGGGAACAGAAGCTTAGAATTGCCTGGAAAGTGGAATAATATTTCCGTGAAGATCTTGACATTTCTTTTTTGCATTTCAAACTTCAGCAACATAAATATACACAAAGACTCAGAACTGCAAACTTCAAAATATTTTGATTCACCTCTCGAGGTTATGGTTAGCTGAATGCTAACTGCAGGACCAAACCCTCTTCTTATAAACGTTCTACATGAAATATAAGAAAGTTGTATCTTTGGAGCTGTGAGACAAATCTGAAGACAATTCAGAAGTAAGAGAAGCAGAATTTGCCCTGTATAATCTCTGTTGCAAATAACGACCCCAAGTAAGGAAAGGCTTTCCTTTCTAGGCCGCCAGGAACACCTTTTGTAAACTGCGTACATTTTATCTGAGACGCTGAGAGACAATAACCAAAATCATTCCCACATTTATATTTCTACAGGCACTTTTCAGAATCGAGTTTAAATTTTCTCACTTTAGAAAGTATGGAGTAAGATATTCAAACTCCGTGTTTCAGATACCTATTGAAGTAAGACGGAGCTCTTAAAATCTGATTTCATTTTCCTCCAATAGCACAGAGAGATGACGCCTAACAGATGATACTAGCTGTCAGCTTTACGCAACCATATCTGTAGACTTCAGACAATTATCTGTAATCAATAGCTGTAGCATCATGGTAATAAAATTATAGTACTTACGTATAATTACACTTACATTCAAATATATCCAGTTCCATTCAAAGAATATATTAATGGAGTAAATCTTGGTAAGTCAGTAATTCTCAATAGAGGGGAAGGAAGGTCAGATCCATGTTTTCAAAGAAATTCAGTTCAGAAAAAACTTCCCTTTTCAGCTAATCTTTTAATATTGTCATCCTTTTAGATTTTAGAATAAAGGTAAAGTCTTTGCAGAAGTACCTCTGCTAATCCTACACACATAACTTTATTTTTCTACTAAATATAATTCTTACATTTAGATGTACATATATATTACATATGTAATTACAATATCATTCATTATATGAATCAGCATAACGTAGTTTATCAAAAGCTGATTCTGTTATTGAAGGTCAGAAATTAGTGGATGCTCTTCTACAATTGCTTGTAAATCCACCTAGATGAATTTTTTGTGTCACTATAAAAATAAGCATGTATTGTATTTTTCATTTTGTGCTTTCCCCAATCAGTTTCAATACGCTGTCCCTCCCTGCTCCTTTTCTGGTTCTCCTTCTATGCTTTCATTTCCTGGTCCTCTATTCACTCCAGATTTCTCCTTTAATTTTCTCTCCTCCTCCTACTTTTTTATTCCTAGCATCGATGTTGAAGATAGTATTCTGTGCCGAAAAGGTGTTTGTATTGGTGCAAAAAAGACCTCTGTTCTATTACCTTTTTTCCCCCATATAAAGACACTGTAATACTTTGGCTGTGTTACAGACCCTGATTTCAGTAGTTACAGGACTCTCCCTTACATAATGAAATCCTGAGTCCTAGTCACCCTGCTGTTATGAAAGGGGAAAAAAAAAGACCCTTAAAAAAAATCCTAATATGCAGGTATCTGGGCATGTTTCCCACAGGTTACCACTGCTGTTTAAATACATTGAAAAACAGATCTACGCAAGGATCAACAGGTAGGAAATGAAGGGCATTATAAAAAGACTGACAGGATCAGTCCTTTTTCCTTTATGACTCACATGTGCAGGCTCTTGGCAAGAGTTTCTCCTATTTCTAGAAGAAACTTTCTCAAAAAGCGCAGTGTTTATGGTGAAAGTTCCAAATTTCTATGGTTTTCATTACAAAGAATACTTTTTAGTTATAATTTTTATGCAGAAATATGTCATTTTTCCCAGCCACTGCTACCTGCAGCTGAGAAAATTAAAGTGGTAAACATTGATGGAGAAGCTGGTTTGCGTATGCCTGTGAAGAAGTCAGATCTGTTGTTCCTATAGGTATTTCCAAGTCAGTTTTAAACCAGCTACCTTGGTCCTGCCAGCAGTACGAAGGCTTCTCGCATTCTCCTGCGGCTTTTGCAACCCACCCAGGATTTGGTGCCGCAAAAGTGGCAGTACTAGCAGGACACGGGGCGAAACAGGCTGCAGCCAGACTGCACCATGCGCGTGCCTCTGCTGGGTCCCATTGGGCGCAGAGAGAGGACGTTCTCATTCTGGAAATCGCAAGGGCTGATGACAAGGAGAGGCAGCTTACCTACGACGTGCTTCCAAAAGCCACAGAGAGCGGGGGGCTCCTTTTGCAAATTGTCCTGATTCTCACTGAGAAAACCGACCCTGACCTGGCCCGGGGAGCGAGGGTCGCTCCTATTACCCCTATGTCAGATCTCACTTGAGTAACATCTAATCTACAGTATTGCCTGAAACTGCAACACAGTGCTATTATCAAAGTGGGTTTAGGCATTTAAAGCCTATAAAATGGACGCTTTGGGCAAAGATTTCCTTTTGGGAAAATAGGTTGTGTCCTGAAAGCCAAGGATAGTCAGAAGATGGTCAGCGGCTCTTAGGAAATGGCCTGTAATTCCTTAAGTGCTAGCTAAAGAAATAATGCGTAGCCAGAGAAAAAAACTAGAGCTGTCATACCCCGAAAGATCTAATTTATAAGAGATTTTTCAGTTTCTTTTTTCTTTTCTCTCTTTTTTGCTAACTACAGTTAAAAACAAGGTAATCACACCATAATTATAGCTTTGATCAGTTCTCTGCTGAAGACAAAAATGGTTCTATGTAGGTCACCTGCTGATGCTTAAGTTTATCAAAACAGACTTATATCATGATAATATCAATTTAAAATCATCTGTGGCATGCTGACACAAAATCTACGACTGTTTCAGGTATTCTCACTAATCACTTATATATTTCACTATAAACTGTTTATAAATTATGTTTATTGTCTTATAATTAGTAGTACTAACAGTGCATAATATCAATAAGGTCATTAAATATGTAAACAATAAATAATAGTAATATTAATGCCACCAAGCAGCAATGCTTGACAGCATCATGTATATTCAGCCAGCCTATGATGATATTTCTCTGCACTTCAACAGCCAGACGTGGAACGGTGCCAGTCACTGGTTTAATGAACATCAAGATGAGTGCAGAAGCAGCAAAGTTAGTTAGCAGTTGGTTTAAAAGAAAAAAAGGAAAAGCTAACAAAATAAGTGTATTCTAACACATGTCATTACAGGACATGATGTGGACTTTTTGGATCCTTTTATCACTGCAGTTCTATATGCCTGTTCCCTATTCCTGGACAAGCAGCGAGACCAAGCTTCATTGTTGTAACACCCAAACTGGTGGGCCTAGCTAGTTTGCTGTGAGAGCTAGAGTGATAGATTTGACCTCTAGAATGCATAAGGTTAAATCAAAGACAAACAATGAAGCACTGAAAGGTAAACAGATGGTCCCCGACATTGGATATTATAATTCCTTTTTTTTTTTCCCCCAAAGTTTTTTTGGAGAGGGACAAGTTGAAGTTTTTGATTATTGTTCTAATGGGAGTTCTACACTCTGCACAGATTTGCTATCTGCTGAATTTTGCAGGCATTATTGGGGAGGCCAGTTATGGACTGAGGAAAACAAATTATTTGCAAACCAATGGAAACCTTGTAGAACCATTGCATTAGATGCTATATTGACTTTACCTCTTGTGCTGGTTCTGGCTGGGATAGAGTTATTTTTCTTCATAGTAGCTAGTATGGGGCTATGGTTTGGATTTGTGCTGAAAACAGTGTTGATAACTCAGGGATGTTTTTGTTACTGCTGAGCAGTGCTTACACAGAGCCAAGGGCTTTTCTGCTCCTCACACCACCCCACCAGTGAGTAGTCTGGGGGTGCACAAGGAGTTGGGAGGCGACACAGCTGGGACACTGACCCCAAATGACCAAAGGGATATTCCACACCGTATGATGTCATGCTCAGCGTATAAAGCTGGGGGAAGAAGAAGGAAGCGGGTGGGGGCATTCGGAGCGATGGCATTTGTCTTCCCAATTAACCACTACACTTGATGGAGCCCTGCTTTCCTGGAGATGGCTGAACACCTGCCTGCCCATGGGAAGTGGGGAATGAATTCCTTGCTTTGCTTTGCTTGCACACACAGCTTTTGCTTTACCTATTAATCTGTCTTTATCTCAACCCAGGAGTTTTCTTACTTTTACTCTTCAGGTTGTCTCCCCCATCTCACTGTGGGGGGAGTGAGTAAATGGTTGCATGGTGCTTAGCTGCCAGCTGGGGTTAAACCACAACAGCTCTTCAAGCAGAAAGAGTGCATAAAGATGCCTTTATACTTATGGATCAATATTATGTGTTTCAATTTCCTTGTCTCTCCATCCTAGAAGACTAGAAGTTTGTTATAAAATTAAAATGGAAACTATTTGTTGAAGAAAGGGCAACATCGCCTTTTTGCCATGACCAGGATGGCACGTTGCGAGGGACTGTGCACTCATTAACATTTGGCATGTGATTCTGAAGTAAACTGGTTCTTTAAAACTGCCTTGATTTGTCCATTTATTCCAGACCCAAAGAGCAAAGCCATGGGATTTTCTTTTTCCAGACTTTTCTTCCCATGTGCCCCAAATGAATGATCTTTGTCCTTCCAACCCTCATGCTTTCTATACTGGAAGTCCTCCCCTATTATAGATGAGCTCCCCCACAAGAATTAGACCCACATCGAATGCGCAAAACTCCACCACTCTGACCAGTGCTAATGGGGATTTTGGTCTCTTGTCAATTGAAGTCCCCAACAATGTAAGTAGGTGGGAAGATTCTAGGGTAAATCCAATAATATTTACTGCAAAATTAAACACTTTAACAACAAAGAAACAACATTCTTTGCCAAAACACATACACTTCAGCTATTCTGCACCCAGGCTACTTGTGACACTTCACTGGACACAGCTAAATTCGATGTGACAACATTAACTGCATCCCAAAAAGTTTTCTATGTATGTCATGCTGTTCTGCTTAACAGCAGTGCTGAGTATATAAATTCTGGTCCATGGTGATAGCAACAATGTCATATCTGATGGATTCAGTTAAGAATGTCTTCAGCTGTGTTACTATCCTGGGCAAAATAAAGTATGCTACCTTGTCCTAGGAAAGGTACATGACCACACAGCATAGAAACTGCTACTCTAAGCCTGCCACCCCAATCTGTCAGCACACAGTTATCTATGAAGACATAACCGGAGATCCTGGTGGACAAAAAGATGACCATGATCCAGCAATGTACCCTTGCAGCAAAGAAGGCCAACAGCATCCTGGGATGCATTAGGAGGAGTGTTGCCAGCAGGTCAAGGGCAGTGACCCTTCCGCTCTGCTCAGCACTGGAGAGACACATCTGAAGTGCTGTGTCTACTTCTGGGATCCCTCCCACAAGTCAGTCATGGACGTACTGGAGCCAGTCCAGTGAAGGGCCAATAATTGATTAAGGGACTGGAGCATCTCTTATATGAGGAAAGGCTAAGAGAGATGGGACTCAGTTCTGGAGAAGAGAAGGCTCAGGGGGATCTTACGAATGTGTATAAATACTTGATGGAAAGGAATGAAGAAGAGGGAGACTGACTGTTTTCTGTGGTGCCCAATGACAGGAAAAGAGGCAATGGGCACAAATTAAAATATCAGAATTTCAATGTGAAAAAGACAAAAGACTTTTTTACTGTGAGGATGGTAACACTTTGGAAGAGTTTGCCTAGCAAGGTTTTGTAGTATCCATTCGTGAAGATATTCAAAACCCTACTGGACATGGTCCTGGGCAACTTGCCCTTGCTGTCCATGTTTGAACAGGGGGGTTGGACTAGATGATCTCAGAAGGTCCCTTCCCACCTAAACAATTCTGTGATTCTATGAAATCCCTCAGGCTGAGGAGGAAATTAAACTTGAGGGCGTGTCTGATCTGAGTGTGCCAGCTACTAGGCACACAACATTAAGTAAAATGCTGTGCTGCTGTGAAACAGTGTGTGTGTGTATATATATATATTTATATAGGCTGAAGAGGGAGCACTTCCCAGCAGTATATGCCTTAAAGTTTATTTCTATTGGGTTCTTTACATTTCTTGTTGCTTAACTTTCTTGCACAGCATGGCTACTATTGTGGATCCCATTCTGAGGTCTTAGTCCTCTCCATTTATTGTAGGAAGAAATCTGTGTGTCCTTCTCAATGCTATGGATCCTCTAGGCAGCCATACCTCTGAATTATAGGATTTCATTCTGGAAATTGTTCAAGCTGCTACAAAATGGCCATATGCACCTGGCCATTTTGCTGCTTCAAAATGCATGAACATAGCAGTGGGTGCTGATAATGCAGAATTCAGTTACTGCTCTAAGACAAGATGAGGACCAGCTTAAGTATTTCACAGCAAATATCTCATATTTTACTCATCAGCATTCACCTGTTCTTGGCACCCAGAGCCAACCAATGCAGCAGAAATCCTTCACATGATATGGAGTAGCGCTAGCAAGTAGAAGGCACATCTGAGCTAGCTAAGATTATGGATGAAGCTTCAAATATTTGGGCTTGCTTGATCTGCTGATGAAAGGCATCCTGAAATCAACTTTTCAATACAGAACACAGTTACAAGATCATTGCTCCAAAGACTACCTAGAAGCATTACAGCTGAAGTTGTTAGGATCATATTTCTGTTCTTCTCACTGCTGTATACCAAGGTAGTATAATGCAAGTGAGAACAGTTCTCAGATGCAATCCAAATATTGCCAAATTCTTTCTGAAGATTTGACTTTATTAATGACTTAATTAAATTAATTTCTTTAATTTAATAATTAGTAATGTATTAATTAATAATAATTAAATCAATCCTAACCTTTTCCTTGAGACTGGATATTCACTCCATACTTTCCCTTAAGATTGCTTGTTCCTAGATAAGGGCTATTTAACAAATACCATTTATTACCCCATCCCAGAACCTCTTTGTTTCCATCTGAGGACCCTCATGGTACAACAGGTGAGCTCCAAGCTCCACTTCATCCATTCTTTAATTCTGAACTATAAACTTTGGCAGAGTTCAGAGGCAGTTTTATGTCTCCAGAAAAGGTAATTTAATTTCTTTTTGATTAAATTTTTCAAGCACATTCTCTTTGATTTCCTGTTCTAGCAAACTTTTCTGTACAAAACAGACATGAAATAGCCTTCTTTCTTTTCCTTTCTCTTATTTTGCTATTTCATCATTTTTCCCATATTCTGCTTCTCTGGTTGCAGACAGTCTCATCTTTTCTGGCCCCCCCCCTGTTTGTCAGCCTCTCACTTTCAATGCAGAGACCTCCTCCATTCTCTCACTAGAAATATGAAGCTAGATGTTTAACATACGGATCTTTGAAAGTGCTGGGCACCCTCTAACAGACAGTGATAGATCTTCCCTAGTTTCTACTGGAGTTGAATTTCCTTGGCACCTTCTACTATCATGCCTCTATACTTCAGGCTTTTCCATTTTGGAGCTCAGCCTTCACTACCTTTCAACACCTCTCCGATTTCTGAGGACTGTCTTTCATGCAGTTCCCATTGCTCTCTTTCAGTCTGCTTAAAATGCTATCTTTAGCTGTCTTCAATTTTAGCAGACTCCAATTTTGTTTGAAAAACTAAATCAGACTTTAGCGGTCAAGCTATACACGAGCATAAACTTCAGAAAGGATTGTTGCATTTGATATTCCAGGCTGCAACTGGAATGGATCTCGGTTTCTGAGTGTGATGATTGCTTCCACCCAACCAAGGGTAAAACAAAGAGCAGAGTTGTGTGAATAGGAAGCAGAGCTTCTGCCTTGTATTGCACCAAAATCCTAATAATGCTGATTAGAATAGCATAGCTACATTGCTTGCTTTTTCATCCCAAATTCCCAGTTTGAACCCCCAAATGTTCCAATCTTGAGTTCCATGCTCATTTCTAAAAGTGTCAGTATGAGAGGAGGGTTGTGGAAATAGGCTTTTTCCTTACAGCTGATCAATAGAGGGCATAATTAAGGACTGTAGGCCAAATCCTCAACCAAGGTAATTCACAGTGATTTACTCCACCTGCAAATCTGGCTCCCAACACCAAATTGCTGCTGTTAAAATGTTAAATCACTCCCAACCAAGACAGAAAAACTGTATTCTGTGCTTACTTTCCCATTCCTACTTCTTTGACTTTTCCTTGATTTGAATGCCTATCCCTCAGGAGGCAGAGGCAACCATTTCCTGCAAGAAAGAAAAAGTTAATTTTAATACAGGGTCTGCTTGATCCCTCAAAACAGGTCAAAGTTGTGATAATTATGGGTATCTGATGTTCAGATGCTTACATTCCCTGATGAATCCGTATCTAACTCTATGTGATGGAAATATATCACATTATTCCTGTGTTTGCCAGCTTGCAGTGTCATTCCAGATGGCAAACACAAAAATAGCATGAAAAAATTCTTTCTGAAATTCAGGCTCTAAAAGGGTTTTGTTAATCCTACAACAGATTTTCCAAGATATTCAAACTGTCCGTTCCTTACTAACATAAACCACCCCAACAGGAGTGTCTTGTAAAACCATTGTTACAGTAAATTTCAAGCCATTACTAATTTCATTACTGGCTACTTACTAAAAGTATATTTATTTCTTCATCACTCCTCTAAGAAATCTACCTCTGTTCAATTTTATTCTTAGCTTGATGCTACTTGCATTAGAGTAGGAGTATCTTCAGAGCAATAGAATTGTAAAGGTCTCAGTTGTTAACATGAAAGTGGGACTGCTTAAATTTGATTACGGTGTTTAATGAAGTGTCACATTTATTTACAAGATGACATGATGAATCACATTACAGTTATTACAAATCAGCTTATAAGAATGGACAAATGGTTCAATAAAGCAATGGATTTACAAATCTAAGATGAGCGCATTTGGGTTCCTTGTCAGATTTCCCTTTTAAAAAAAAGGCAGTGCACTATTTTCTTTAGCCCAGGAGCTAAATTGGCAATTTGCTTAAAAAAAGAGAGAGACAGAGAAAGAGAGAGAGAAGAGAGGGTTCGCATTTAATTTTGCGCTATACTTTATGTCTCACTGACCAAAAATGTCAGATCATTCACATGGGCAAATCCAGTCCACCTCCACACGCTCGTTAACCGCACGTGTGTTATTTCCTTCCTCTTCTAATGCACTTGTATCCCACCCCTAGCAGAAGACCTGTCCCACATCCATACCAGATACAGTATCTCCCGACAAAAATTGTTTTGCCTGTCTCCTTCATTTGCCCACACGCTGGGCCTTAAACTGGGGTTCAAATTACCCCCAAGAGCATCAGCCCTAAGATTAAAATAAAATTCTATCATCTGCTTGCCTTTTGACACTTTCATCACCTTGCCTTGTGTGACAACAGTGATGCGAGTTGCCCAAAGCCTGAAGAAAATCAAAAAGTAAATAAGCATCTATCCAGCCCCCTCCTTCTTTCCTCGGCCTTGGAGTCTTCATTAAAAAGGTCTTAGTTCACTTCCATAAGAAGGAAATTGGCTCATTTGTGTGCTGTACTCTCTCTCCCTCTCTCCCTCTGCCTGACTTGCAAAGGAATTTGTTTGAAACATTTTTTTTTTTTTCAGCGCATTTCTGTTTATTTGTGTTTGCCCTGCAGAAATGCTAATGCAGGTTCATTGCATTAAACAGGCCTGACAACATCTGAGTGCACTCACATATGTGTAGGCTGAAAAAGAGCCACATCTCGGGGAGGAAGGGGGCTGAGAGGACATGTGTGTGGTTTGGGGGGGGGGGGGCTATGTGTACACATGGAGGGGGGAAACTTCCAAGTGGTTGAGCTCAGGCTTTCGTGCCACATCTGCATTTCGCCCTGTTTGAGTGACAGGTGTACATGGATGCCACATCGGCTGCCAATATGTTATGAGACCATGGTAACAATCGCTCATCTCTGGGGAGCTATGTTGCCTCGTTCCTCACTATCAGACATGAAAGAAATAATTTCAGGTGCCAGAAAAGGAACTGTGATAAAAGAAAACATTTCGGCTTTCATGGCACTGGAGTTTGCCCTGAGGCAACAGCTTTGATAAAAAAAAGTGTCTCTTTCTTTACATTCACAATTAATCCATGATTATCTACAAGCAATCCTTTGGCCTATAGGATACTGACAGAAAAATTGTTTTTCTTTTTTTTTTTTTAAAAAAATTCCTTGTACACTTTACCTCTGTTTTTCCTGCTATATACACCTATTGTATCACACAAATCTTCAAACCCTGCTGAAGCTAGAGACAGCTTCCCACCCCCACTTTGGGAAGTTATGTAGATATCAGACATATCTGTGTAGAATAGCTATTGTTAGCTGAAGTATTAACATATAATGTTTCTTCGGTTGTATATTTAAGAAAGATATGAAAGAGGGCTATTATACCACAAGGAAAGGTGAACAATCCCTCTTTTCTGCAGTGTTCTGTATCATCAGCCAAAAGAAAATTTTGGTATATTTTTAAGAGCAAAACAATGAGTTTCATTCAGGAGGCAATATTATTTCTCTCTGCATGAGTTCACTTTCACTTGATATTGGTTGGATCCAGTGTTTATCATGTCCATCTGATATCGATAAGACCATGCTTCACTGTTGAGGTCAGGTTCTTCCCAAGGGACATGCAGGGTCACAGCGTAAAACAAATAGCACTGGAGTTTCGACCCAGGCAACCTCAACCTTTCTGGCACACAGTCTCCTCCACGAGGAGGTCTTCACTGTCCAACCTTGTAAGGGAGACTTACAGTCCCATCACCCAGCAGTCATTGCCCACATACCACTCTGGGCACCTTGCACCCACAAAAGGAGACAGAGTCTCTGGGGTGCCCAAGGCACAGATGCCTCTCTGCAAATACATGTGTGCATGCATAATGTATGTATACCTATATGTATACCTGGACTAAGTACGGCTCCTCTGCTTGCAGACGGCAGCATGGCATAGCATACCCCACCCTCATCCTGGGGAGCGCCTGGACCTTCCAGACCATGCATATTCCTCAGGCACCCTGAGGTGCAGGCTGGGGCTCCTTTTCAGCACTTGTACAGGAAAGACAGTGCCTGACATGAAGGAGGTCCAAAACCACACAGGAAATGACCGACCAGGAATTATCTTGGGCACAAACCCTAGTGGCACAGGTCCAGCATCTCCCCCTTCCCAGCCCTGGTGTCCCATGTCCCAGGCCATCCCTCTTGCCCCTTGCTGCTAACATTAAATGCCAGCATCAGCTGATGCATGATCCCACACAGGCCATGTCCAGTTGTACCATCTCAGGGCCAAGCTCTGATCTGCCCAGTCAGCAAGAAAATATCGGAAATACAGTGTGTCTTGTATGTCAATGCAGTCCCTCTTTGGGGGCACACAGAAGGTTCCTGCTTCTGGAGTCAAACCTGGTGGCAAAGAGCCTGCAGATCCATGGCATGACAGTGCTGTCTTCCTTTGGTGGGGATACCTCCATTTCATCTGAATTGTCTAGCAAATCTGCCAGTCATCTTACCTACAAAGCTGATAAATCATATACTCAGAAAATGTCCCCTTAATACTTCCATAGAATAAATCCTTTTGTGTTTAGAAGAAGATATTAGCTTCTCTCCAATGACAAGTATAGCAGTCATAAAGTAAAAAAATATGGCTTAATGGACAGGACAGTGATTATCCAACAATTTGGGTGGCCTGGAACAAAACTGTCCATGCAGAAAGTGTGAAGTTTTTTCCTAGGGTGTTTTTTTTCTTTTTCTTCAACTCAGCAGATTCTTGTCCATACCGCACAGACAACTTTAAAAAAAACAGTCTATGGACTTACATTTTTTCATAATTCACAGATTTCGAGTGCTTTAGGTTTCGGTTGAATAGCTGGAGGTGCTGAGCATCAAAAAATCAGACTGATCAAGCCAGATCTGTAGGGATATTTAAATGCCTAATTGGTTATTCACTCTGATTAGGCACCCATCGTGGATCTAGCTTTATACACATTCACTTGGACATTCCAAAGGGATAAAAATTTTACATATATACACCTTCACACCCCTTTGCCTCAGTTTCTTTTGAGAAATGTAGCAATGTTTTGCCTTATCTGAAAACACATATAAAGACCTCTGAGAAAAATACCAGGAATTGAATAGAGAGAGTGCTTAACAGGACATAACCTTCACTAATAATGAGATTTCAGATTTCTCTTCTCATTCATCTCAGTTGTGGCTGACTTCTTGAGCTCCTCCCAACCTTCAGATTTTATACTGGTGGCTCTTTGATTGTGACAAGGTGTGTTTGTTTCATGTTACCTATTTCAGGTCTTTTTAAGGTGTACGATGGCATAGCATGTTTTCTCCTAGAACAGATTAACTTTGGCAAAAACTGTCTATCTACAGGGTCTGGTAATTAAGCAGTTTGTGCAAGAAAATGGACCAAGAAACCAGAGAAATTACAGGGGTCTGAACTCTTCAGCTACCACAGTTGTAGAAAATCTGTGTTTCTGTTTCCCATTTTTCTCCATTTAGATCTATCTGTCCGTATGGATGGATGTCTCTTTTTGTTTATCACTTTCCCCCTCTTTTTCTTTTTTTTTTATTATTTTTGCATCAACATGCATCATTTTCCAGTTTCACATCACTGTCTTCCAACTAACCCAAACAGCAATATTTTCAACCATGTGCTGATTAGTGGAAAGGAATAAAAACAATCTGAAAGATAATAATAAACAGACTGGGGAGATGAAGGAATTATCAGGGAGCAAAGCCCTGACATGGTATTGCTAAGTTATGTACTCATTGCTCCCTGGCTCTAACAAGCAGTTGCATAAAGCTAGGTAGCTTTTCTTCTCAAACAAAGCTAAGGGGGAAAAAAACAAAGCAAGGCTTCTGTGTGTATGTTGGTACGTGTTTCAGGGGAAAAAAAATCAGGACATTGTGAGCAAACTGGCTCTGCAACGGATCGACAAGGGTTTATTATTCTGAGCAGCACTCAATCAAATGTGGCCCCTATGAACAGAGAGTAATGTTGGCGAATCATCCTGGGGGCTTTTTTTCTGTGTGTGAGTGGTATCCATCTGTCAGCTGTCAGTGCCAGTGAGAGATATACAGAGCTGTCACTTCTTGTCAGCCAGCATTTGTGAGGCCTTTTGCAGCTGCTACACAACACATACTGTCCTTATTGAAGGCCAGCAAGGAGTCTTGGAGAAGATTCTGCTGGGCAGGGTGAAAAGGGGAAGAGAGATGTCAGGACCATTGTAGGAGAACAGCCTTGACCCATCAAAGATTTTTAACTTCACTCACAAAATCCTATTCTTTTCTGAATATTAATGATAATAAAAGGCAGATGGAAAGCTGAGGTGGTGGCACAGCTATAAGCTTTGTATTTCGAGATTCAAGGCAAGTCTTGCACTTCCTTTGGTACCTTTGGAACCTGTAATAATAAACATGGTGGGATGCGGGTGCTGATGCATTCCAAAGAGTCCAGTGCTGTATCCTGAATGAAATGAGAAAGGGGACAAACAGTTATTCCTCTAACGAAAAAAATCTCCACCCATCACGCTCCAGATATACATACACATATATATGCACACGAGATAGATGTGTGTGTGTGAAAAACTTCTTAGATGCGTACCCACACATTTTAGAAGTGTTGGAGCTGTGCTGGGCTTGTGCTGAATTTAGGGCTAAACCAAAACTAAGGTTCCAAGGCACTGAAATCTTGCCAACTGTTTTTTCAAAATGTTGGCTCCAAATGTTGAAAGTCTCGTGAGATCAGCTGTTCTTCTGAGCTTTCCTCCATCATGGGATGTATCATAACCAGCTCCAGCAAATAAGAGGCCTTTTTGGTTTCTGATCTGCTGCAGATTTATAGCATTGATAAGGACCAAAAGTTTTGCATCCAGCCTGTTTGATCTCACATATTATCAATCACAGATGGAACAGAAACACTGGTTTTAAGTAAAGGATCCTGATTTTAGACTGTTATTATAGAATTGCAGAGTATTATTATAAATGTGTAGGTATGCCAAATTGTTTTGCATCATTTAAAAAAGAGTAATTGTTTAAATCTATAGAGAATGTTTTGGTTTGTTTTATGTGTTTACGCTGTCTTCACAACAAAGCTAAACTAACATGGCCAAAGTGCAAGGCAGCAGGATTAAGAGAAACGAGTATATGTGGAGCTGGGAAGTGCTAAATTCTACTCTTTGCTTTTCCACTGACTCTCCAAGTTGCCTCAAGCTGGCCATGTCAATTCTCTACCTGTTTCCCATTTGGTGATAACATTTAACTACCAGAGTCACAAGGGCACTGAGTTGATGAATCTTTCAAACAACCTTTGGGCTTCTAAAGCTCTCTCGAGTATATCACCAAATCAAGTTGTGTGATTCCAGTTGTGGGATCATAGTGAAAAGCTAGAAAATTAGCCCTAGTTCTGCATCAATCATTCTGCAAGGATGGGAGATCGAGTGATGTTAACAATTCTCAGAGTTCTGTGCAGCTTTGGACATGAATAAGCCATCATAAACCATTATTTAAGTACAAGATCTCATACTAGAGAATTTTTTTTAGAAATCATCTTGTTCTCTTAATGAGATCTTTTCAGGAAATTAAGAAATTCTGGGTTAAATAATGCAGTCAAGAGTATTGCAACAATTTTGTAAAGTACATAAATCAATGAGGTCCTGTTCAATGGCTAGGGTTTGTACATACTACATAACACTGATAACATAATATCAATAGCTATAATATAATAATTAGAGAGTAGTATTACATAAAAAATAGAAACAATTGATTTTAATTATTTTACTTGCTTCCATTATGTTACATGCAAATGAAATTTTAAATCCTGCAGAATACTAAAAAAAATAGTCAGGCTGGATAATTATATTGCTTAGTATTTTTCACTAGGGTGATTGGGTTTCTCAGGCAGACTGCTATTGTTAAGCCCAAGCAGCAAATACTTCACTATTCACTTTGTGCCTCTAGATTTTTTTTTTTATTTAAAAGATGCAAAAAAGATTTATAATTTAGCTTAGGGTTGCTTGAAAGCCTGCTCTGTTTGGTTACCAGTTTCAAACACATATGGTGTAACTCATATTGCTGCAAGTAAAACAAGACTGACTGTTGAATGAGCATAACACTGTAATAGCAGAATGTCTGCATTTAGCCCTTTTAACTCAGATCTGCTCACAAGCCAAAATCAAATGGGAAACAATTAGTGCCTGTCAGAAAATTATTTCTCCCTTCCCCCTGAGAAAATCCAAAAAATGCAAAAGAAAAAGAAGAAATTTTCAGCTGAAAAGTATTAATTTTGTTGTGGAGATGCTGTTCCAATGGCTCATGGGAATTGTAGTTCATGTGCCTCATGGCCCAATTCCTTTTCAATGACTTAATCTCTTATTAGACTGTCCTTGTCCTTAGTCTCCCTACACCCTTCCATGAATAGTTTTGTCATATTGCAGAGGATCCCACCATTTGTATCCCAGAAGATATAGGAAACTCCTTAAGGGAAAAACCCCATCCATAACTGACAGGGGGAGTTTGTGGCTCTGAACAACAACTTCTGCCAAGCCCTGCAGCAAAGTTCTAAAGTTTGGGCAGTTTTGATGAGAAGTCACAGTTATCCTCTCTGAGTTAAAGTGTAAAGCTTTACCATGCTGAAGGCTGATAAGGCACTGGATACTCTTCAATTTCATTTCCTGTTTAGACTAAGAGTAGCTAAAATTCTGAGGAGCCCCTCAGGATGAACCCCTTAAATAAAGTGTATTGGGTAAATGATACAGAAACCGTACTGCCAACGTGTGGTATACCTGAAAGGGTTCAGCATTTCTTGTGAAAGCTATAGGTATGCACAAAACCTCTAGAGTTATACAAGTGAGTCCTTCCTTACGAACCCTCTGGAAGTGTGCTGTGTTACGGCCTTTGTCCACCGAAGCACAACTTGCTGGATTAACGCAGAGTACATTAAAAGTAGTATTTTTTCCTGGGGAAGAACAAAAGAAGTGCACTGCTTCAGATAGGGGTGGGGGAACATGACAGGCGTTATTGTGATTAGAAGGAAAAGCAGTGGATCTTCATAAACTTATCTAATTCTTGGGCTTGGAAAAAGGCAAGCCTGAAGTAAATTGGGATTGAGACAGAGAAGCTTGTTTACAGCAACTTGCTGCCTAACATCTACTCTGAAAATTCTGGTGGAAACAAAGACACTCTGGTTTTCCTGTGTTGCAAGCAAAACAGCGTGGTGGTCTCAGTAAAATATGGCTATTATCTGTTTATCTGTTAGTGATAGATTTATATATCCCATACCTCTCTAAACCAGACTAGGAGGACACTGTACCCTTTTCAGTCCTCAAATGTTGTTTTAATTATCGAATTGTATGACTCTGCTCCCTCAATATTTTGTGCAGTTGTTAATTTACTATTGGGTATTTCCCCAGCCTGCCTGCATCATCTAAATTTAAAGAATGGATTTTATATACTCCCCAGCCTCTCCATGCTTCTCAGCCTTGTTTGATCTCTTTGCTGATCCTGACTCTGCTTTCCCCTTCCAATTCAGTTGGACTTCTCCCTTGGCTTCCCAGTAGTTGGGTCAGCAGAAAGTAAGGACAAAAAAAACCTGGTTGTGTAGGGCAGTAGACAGACATGGTGTAGATAAAACTGTCCCAAACAAGAGAGAGACACCTCACAACAGTGGCCATGGCTTTATGTTTAGACCACAGAAGCTTAGCTGTTGAGGCATCAAGACACCTGGTCCCACCATTCTTTGTAGATGTTGTGTGGTGTCCCTGCTATTCCAGGCATGAGAAAAGGGTGGAAGTAGGTCTGGAGTCTGGCTGCACTCTTGCACATCTCATTTTCTGACTGGTAGAGCTGCACAGGCTCAGCAAAATCAGGGCTTAGCATAGCTAGGAGCAGAGTGCCAGGCCTGAAGAGCTTGTCTGGCCTTGGCACCCAGAGCTTCAGAGGATGATGTGGAAATACTGTTCCCTCTCAGATCACCACTAAGAAACCTTCAGGTATCCTTCATGAAGACAGAATCAGGTAACTAGCAAGAAATCGGAGTAATGCAACAATTTCAAGATTTCAAGGCATATAGAAGACAACAAATAGGTCACTGAGAATAGAGGTAAAAGCAATAACATCAGGTATTATCAGGATCACAACAGAAGAAATAAACTAAACTACTTAATCAGGAAATTGGGACCATCAACATTAGCTTTCTGTCACTCATGGCAGCAGTTTGGGTTTCCACCCTCATCCGGGTAACACAAGTGGAGGAAGAACTGCCATGGGAGCTCAGTGAGGAACAGCCCTTGTGAAAAGCTGTGCAGACACCAGGGGGTAATTACGGGACACAGACCCAGCACCAACATACACGTCTGATTGACAGTGCCAGCAGCTAAGAGAACCACTGCTTCTGGCAGCATTTTCCTGAAGGTAGCACTGTCTAGTGAAAAGTCACAGATTTCCTCATCATCTGTTGATAACATTGGAAAAAACAGAGAGGAGAAGATGTACATTGTGGCTTTCAGATACTCGCAGAAGAAAAAAGGGAGAATATGTGATCTATGTCCAAGTCTGAGCTGATGTGTGCCAAGTTACACAAGTACACAGAGTTTAGTGGGAATGATCCCAACAAGTGGGAAAATGGGGAGAATCTACCAACTGTAAATAAGGATGTCTACTTCAGACATCCCAAACCAGGAACAAGCAGGACCATTTGGATTGTATAGCACCAGCTATTATTCAGCATTGCTTAACACTTGGCTTTGTAGGAGAGCTTCCAGTTACTCAAAACATTAATAAACTTTACTCATAGTGGCTTACATTTTCCATACCTCAGGATAAGTGCCTGTGGAATAATGCAACCAAAATGTGGGTCAACTCTTTCTAAGTATTAGGCAGTCATGCTTATAGGTTGAGAATTGTCCAGCTTCATCCTTTGCATTGCAGCCAAAATGGTTGATGAGGCTCAGACATGTGCATGTCCATCAGCTTGAGACTTGGATACGTGTTTGTGCCATCTAGAACGTGATATTGATATAACGCTTGATATTATGTGGCAGTTTAAAGGCTTTCTTTGGCTTGAGTTTGAAAGTGACGAAGTCGTTAATACTCCTTGAAGGCCACACCAAGTTAGTCACAGACCAACACTTCATCAACAATTTTGTTGATGCAACACTAAAGAGAAAAGACTAACACAGAGATAAAGGATTTTTTATATACTTCCATATTTATAGTCTTGTTTGTCTTTATTTTTAAAGCCAAATTGAATCACTGGCTATATTCAGATAGCTGTGAAAGGGAAAAAATATTAGCATAAATTTGAAAATTCCCTCTAAATCATTGAAGATAGCTCTTCTATGAAGTAAAAATGTTTTGTGAAGATCAGTAACTGAAAGGTTAAATTTGTTATAAGCGTTTCAGTTATCAAGAAGCAACTATTAAAACCCAGGAAATTCAAACTTAAGGATAAACTTAAAAGGAACTTGAGACAGATGTTAGGCTATGACTTCAAGGAATAAGTGTTAGATTTATTGGGTCAAATTCATCCGTTTCAAACCTAGTGTAAGCCAATGGAGTTTTTAAAGTTCGTGATAAGAAACCACTGCTACATTGGATAGATAAGAGACTTTGACTTTTGGTTTTCTTGGGTTGTCCAAATAGACTGACTTAAGGTGGCTTGGATATCTTAATCAGTAACTTTTATCACTGTAGAAATTTACATTCCTTTTTTCTTTATTTTTCTACCCATTTAAAAAGATGGCTCTTGTCTTTCTTGATCTTAAGCTGGGCAACGCTTCATTTTATCAATTTTTAGGTATTTTTTCTTCATTTACTTTTCCCAATTTTCTTCTTTCCATTTTAAAATACCTGTTTATTTTTATCTTTCCCTGCTGTGAATATGATACTATATGAAAGCAGGAGCAACCTTCAGGGATGGCCCAGTCCTTTGTGTAGGAACACTCACTTCCAGATCGTCTCCATTCTGGAGACCCCTGCAGTTGTTCAGTTCCAGTAGAGAGTCCTGTGGAAGTCATCCATGCTTTTTGAGGTTCAAATCCATAGTCTAAGTGAAAAGGAAATAGCAACCAGGTGAGTGCGGATTCACCAAAGACAAGAGAACTTACTAAGAGGCCATCTGAAGAGTCCCGCTGAGTCTTTTATAACATTTTTAATATTTTTTTCTTTTTCAAAAGTCTGAAGACAAACGCAGACATAAGAAAAAAAAGGTAAAAAGTAGGGAATAAAGTATACATATCAACTTCACTTCACTTGAAGCATATCTGAACAGCTGTCTCCCACATGAAGTATTATTCTTCTTAGTGATTACCAACACAAGAAAGAAAAATGAGTGGTTAATGTATATAGCATTCTAGATCTCCCTGGCACTACAGCAGAACAAAGAAATAAAAAGGTGGTGCAAAAAAAGAAAGTAAGTTACCCCAAAGCAGGTTGGTTTCTTGCTAACAGAAGTGTCAGCAATTTTTCCTGACATAGTCACTTTGAACTGTACAGAAGTAAAACCAGTGAAACACAGGACAAGAAAGATCAAAATGCATCTATGTCCCCAGGATCTTCCTCCCTTTCCTTTACCAACAACTGCAGGATATGAATCACATGCACCAGGGCCACCAAGCCCTAACAGCTGATCTCTGCTCTGTTTTCCTGGGAAAGGAGACACTCTTTTCAACTTCTCTGTCAACATGTCACGGGGGAAAGGAAAGCTATGCAATAATCAAGTCAGAGCTTTCCCAGTGATGAACCTTTTTTATAAAAAGCAAATGTTTTCCTTTGAATTATTACTATCTGAGTTATTTCCATGTTGCAGCTGAAGGCCAGTAGTTTGCAAGTGCAAATACTTGGGGGGGAGGAATAGGGGGAGAGGGATTGCTTCAGTTTTGGCAGTGTGTAAATCTTGTTTTCTGCTGGCTGCAGTCACCCTGATGAGCTTGGACTCAGTGAAGGCCCCACTGTTTCATGACATGAATATGATTTTGGAGTCAATAATGTAAATGCTTTCTTATATTCAACACAAGCAAGGCACAAGAGCAAATAGTCTCATTTACTGTCAAGGTGATGTTTAAAATAATAGCCAGTAGATGTGCACCTACCCAAAGCTCCAAGCCCCAAAAGGTCCACGCATGTGTGTCTACTGACTAGGTCTTTCCATTGAAAAAGCTGAGTACATATATAAGTCTCCCTGGACTCATCAACTCTAATGCTTTTGGCACAGTTCTTCCATCACCCCATCATCTTCTGCCTCTTTGTTTTTCCCATTGTCTGCCCATATCATCTGATCCTGTAAATACATGGAACTAACTACATTGTGTGATTAAAACCAGGAATACTTTCTCTTGCAGTAAGTAAGGTTAATCATGCTCAGAAATGGGCTCTTAATGCAGCATCCCAAATATCTTCCTAGAAAATGTCCTATGGGCCCTAATTATCTCTCTCCAAGTAAAAAAGGACTGAGTCCAGAGTTTTATATATCTGCTTAGTTTTCAACTGGATTTTGCTGGTGGTTTAAATAAGCATGCTCATTAGCATCTGTCAGCTGCCCAGACTTATTATTTCATTGCTATGTGTTGATTTCACTTTATTAAGACTTACAAGCCTTGATCCTGCCTGAAAGACGGAGTCCAGAGGAGGTCCGCTGCAGCAGTTACAGTAACCTGAACAGGCTACGTTAGTGCCCGCAAGCGTGTGAAATCTGCCACCCTGCCCTGCAGAAGGTTTTCACCCGAAGATCTTTTTCTTTCTTACATCTTGTGACTGAGCCCGCAGCTTCTGACTGTTAGAGCACAGTGCTGAAATATTCCCTTTTCTCCAGCTCTTGATGGAAGCTGCCCATTTCTTTCTTTAGCTTAAAAGGAAGAATAGATTCATGGGATCTGGAGGAGCAGATTAATACGTCTAACAATAAGACAAATCAACCAACCAAGCAGCATATTTATGTCTTTTCCTGTCCTCTTCTCTCTTCCCTCTTCAACCCTTCCTCCCTTACTCCCAAGTGAGAAATGCTAATATGCTGTGTAATGTAGGAACAGTTTGCTATGTTCCTCACCTGCCCTGGAGCTGAGGATTGCTTGGGACTGTGGTATAATTGCTTCTGGAGCTGCTCTCAGCACAGTGGCTTCAGCTTTGCAGGCGTTGTGGGAGAATGAGGAGAAAATATTCCTGTGGCAGCCCATCTTCTTTTTCCAGCTTAGGGAGGAAATTCACAAATAGTTTTTGGTCATGGTTTTAGAATTCTTAAATAAGTTTCTAAAGGATTGCTTGTGGGAAAGGGTGACAGACTAGTGAGTGAAGGAACTACACTTGGGCCTTCCAGGCGATTGTGCAATGGAAATGCTCCCTTAAGAAAGGCTTGCAGAGTATGAGAGCTTTCCTTTCAAATTCTTATAAAACATGCTTTTCCTTCAAATTCTTATAAAACTTCATGAACCCAAACAGTATCAGAGTGCCTTCCATGGACATTAAGTGATATAACAAATCTCTAGTTTATTCAGTTCTTTCTTTTCCAGCATTTCTCCCCTTCCTCCGTTCTCTGCTCCAGAGGGAGCCTTTCATTTTCCATCCAGGTGCTGTCAAACATTGTTATGATGCTTCTCAGTCTGGCTCCTGTCTCCCAAAACTTTGGGATCTGCTCATATTCTGAAGATGGAACATCATCCCAGACTGCCTCCAGCTGATGGAGGCCCGAGACAGAGCTGAGGGGTACTGGGGAGCGCACAACCCAAAGGAGTGTGCAGGGAGCCTGATGCTGTTGGGCAACCAGAGGTACCTGACACCAGGGCCAGTCTGCAACCTTGCCTTGCCTGCAGCCTGTGATGGTAACAGAGACCAACTCTCTTCCGGCAGTCAGGCAGCAAAAGGGTCCAGACCATGTCTTGTGCCAAGGTAGGGCCAAAGAGGTAAATGCTGTTTCCTCACAAGAGGTAAAATCTTCTCCCTATCATCCAGGCCCCGTCCCTGGAAGTATTTAAGACCAGGCTGGATGGGGCTGTGGGCAATGTGGTCTAGTGGAGGGTGTCCCTGCCCATGGCAGGGGGCTTGGAACTAGATGATCTTTGAGGTCCCTTCCAACCCAAACCATTCTATGATTCTGTGATTCTATGATCTACAAAGGGTTAGCTACAATTTAACCCCACATCTTTCCCTGAGTGACAAATACAATACCACCAGGACTGATGAGCTAATTCCAGCCTGAAAAGAATTAGCATCCATGTGCTTAAGAAAGAAATGCTGAAGCAACAACCTGCTATGCCACTTGGCCTGGGACAATGAGACATCAATAATCTCGTATTTCAAGTCCTTTCACCTAGCAATGTTTGCAAGCGCTGTCCATTAGCCCTCCTCCAGCCCCCCAGTGCCACCTCTAGAAATGAAGAAGTAAAATTCAGTTTGAGATCACACTTACTCCTGCATCCAAATCCATCACATATTATAGCCTCTCATGTTAGCACAAACATCCTTTAGAATGAAACTTTCCTATTACCATTTCCATTACAGAATCATTTCATCTGTAATAATTTTCCATCAGAGGCTGGAGAGGAGTCTGCTGCAGCTTTACCTGCTGTTCATACCAGGCACGATTGAGAGATATCATTTTTCTTTGTGTTTGAAACCAACAGGAGGAGGAAAAGGGTCTATAAATACAGACGATCAAGAGTATTTTACATCTAGCTGTATGCTGTGAAGCCCACCTGTAACAAAACAGGAGAGCAGAAGGAGGAGGGGGGACACGAGATTTAGGAAAAATCATAGCAAAATTAATCCTTCAGGCTGAACCGCCTCTGCGGAGCACAGCTATACAGTCCTGCCGACTCGAAGGGCCATTATTCAAGGGTTAAATGTCACTCAAATCAACCTCATTATGAACTGAGGGATGAGGAGGGGCTCGGGGGAGACACTGCTTTCTTATGCATTTCCAATTGAGCCGCTCTGGCCTGGAGATGACCCGCCGCACGATTTTTAAATTATCTCTGTGCGCGCTCTGCTTGTTTTGGAAATGCTCTAAATAAAAATAATGGACTGTCTTTTAATAAGTCTCATTGTGAAGATTCCACATATCAAACAACGCAGCGCAGCTTGGAGGCAAGCGACGGGCATGTGTGATCTAGCTGGAAGAGAGACAAATGGTGATGGGAGCAACTCCATCTAGGGACCGCTGACAAGAAAATGGCATTCGCAAACTGACACATCTGTCAGGGTGGAGAATATTGGCACCTGTCACGCAATTTCAGTCATGACTTTTAATAAAGCTGCTTTCCCTTAGGTAAAATTGGAACTTGACTGTAATATTAGCTGCAAGCACGTCTTGTTTTCCCCTTCAGAGCTCTTTTGTACGTGAGACGTTTCAAATGAATCTTAAAGCTGAAGTAATGATGTTTACTACTTCTTTCCTCCCCCCCCACCCTTCCCTTTCCAAGTCTGGATTTGAAAGAGATGTTGTGCTGAGTTTTTTTTTCTTTGCAAAATGTCTCCCCTTCATCTACCAATACCAGATTTTTTTTGTATGTGAGTGTGTGCGCGAGCGCGTGTGTGTAGCGCTTTTTCTCTATCACTCTTTTTTTTTTTTTTTCCCTTTCCTCCTCCTTTTCAGCTGGGCTGTTGTTTGAGTGAATTTAGCCTGGGGAAGCATGTATATCATAAAAACTGGGTTGGGATTTGTTGGCTGTCAGTCAATAAATCAGTCAGAGTTTAATTACCAGGCATGTGATGGGAAGCGGTGACAGGCACCAGGTCTGTTGGATAGCATTTCTTATGGGGCAGCCGCTACTAAAAACAAAAAGTTAGAGAGTATGTGTGCGTGAGTAGATGCCGGATGGGAAGGAGGGGGAGAGATGGAGGCGAGGAGGGGGAGAAGTGGGGAAGGAAGAAGGGGGAAAGGAAAAGTTGAGGAGTCCTGCAGCTGGAATCTACTATTATGAGGGGAAAAAAAAAAAAATGTTTTGTGTTCTTAAAACAAAGACTATGAGCGTCTGTTTCAGGACAAAAAAATAAGGTTTTTAACTGAAGCATTCCCATGTTTTGCTTGAAATATGTCAGCATGTTCTGAGTGTCGCCTGATGCCTCTATTAACTTATGCCGTACTAAAGTGCACTCCTTTGTTTAACACTTGCAAACATTTTATCAGAAATATTTTTTTTAAAAAGGAAAGAAAATAAGTATAGTTGAGAGAACACATCGGGGAGATGGGGCTGGAAGGAGCTGTAGAGCTATTGTATTACAAAATGACATAATGTGTTAAAGGACCTTTCACAAAGTGAGAGTAAAGTTTTTTAATAAAATATGAAGGTTATATAATGTTCCCAATGAGGAAATCAATAACCTTTTTTTTTTCTTTTTTTTTTTTTTCTTTTTTTCCCCTCTTTCTTCCCCCTTTTTGGAGCTTTTCCAGGATGTCTGACCATGGAAATCATGTACAGGTTTTTTTTTTTTCTCAAAGGCAATTCATACTTGACATGGTTTTTATTTTTGACTAGTGATGAGAGATGTCATCTTCTTCCTGTCATATGCCATGAAGCATTATGTGGAGATACCGCAGGATGTTTTGACTGAAAAGATGCTCTATTTTCTTTTAACTATTCTCCTGTGGTGTGTCTCAGTGTGTGTTTCAGAAATCTTTTGTCCACTTTAAGGCATTATGGGTAATGGACACAAAAGTCTCTGGCTTGAGGTAGTGTAGCTGCTCCTCTCCTGGCAAAGCATTTGTCCGTGAACGCGAGGGAGCACAACGGATTTGTGAGAAGAGGAGGAAAATGTTCGGCAGAAGAAGAGCTAGTTACAAGTGGACTTCAGCTGGGGAAAACTTAGCTGAAAAAATGTAATGGTTCAAATTTCATAGAAACGTCTTCACGCAAAAAAAATGTCAGCTTGAATAGGGAACTTTTCTTTATTTAGACAACTAATTTAAAGAGTGCCATTATTAAAAAAAAAAAAAAAGAAAAAAAATCTGTTTTGCTCATTTAGGTGGACTCCCATGCCGATAGCATGTTTATCTCCTTGTCAGGTTGCTCCACAGCTGCCTCTGTGACTTCATCTATGTGACTCTGGATGCCCAGCAAGACCTCCCGGAGTTCACCTGCAGGACCTCTTCCCATCTATACTTTAAATTGCTCCCGTCATGTCCAGCTGGCTGTATGTAAACTGTCTATCATTTCCCCCCTACCCTCTGTCACTGCTCTTAGATGGCAAACTCCTTGGAGCAAAAATCTTCCTTCCTGAATGCTTCACAAGTGCCTAGTGTACAGTGGGGCTACTGTAAACGTGTAACAGTAACTCTAGACCTGACATTGAGGACATATCCAAACCGTGTGGGGGGAATATACAGACCTGGGTTGCAGAAGCTGTCTCTCAGTTGCGTTCACAGAGGGTCGGAAAAGGGAGAGGTTGGAGGGGAAGAAAGTAAGTTGAAGGTGGGAAGGGATACAGTCACATGAAGATTTGCATTCAATTAAAACTTCTGTGAATATTCTCCCTTTAATGATCCTTCCTCCCCCTTTCCTTCCCTTTCTTCTGATTGTGGTCTCGAGATTTTGCAGCAGAGAAAAGCAGTTTTGAAATTCACGCCTTATTCCCACTCACACAAACCACCAGCAGCACAGGGTTAATCAGTCTGAAAAGGCCTCAGTCCTAAACGTCTTGTGGATCTAAAGAAAAATTAATGTACTTATTTAAACCCTCTCCTCGGAGGTGCGTGCTCCGTTCCCTAACCCTGCCCCAGCTATTTTTTAAGTCCCAGATCAGATTTTCTCGCAGACTACTGGAAGGTCCCATGATGTCCTTCCAAGGTTAGTTTGTCCAGCACCAGTAAAATTTGTTTAAATAGCACAACGGTTAAACACTTGTTACACGGACTCCACGGCGGCGGCGGCAGCACCTTGCGGCTGGCAGGAATTCAGCCGGGCCCTGCAGGGCATCCCACCGGCTCCTGACGTTGGGGCCCCGCAGCTGCCCCAGACAGCGTGCAATTTCATTAACACCGAGTTTGCCCTGCATGGGATGGCTCCCTAAATCTCAGTGCCATGTCCAGGGCTGAAGAAAAAGAGTCAAAAGGGGCTCCAGTGCCCGATGGCGCATAAGGCTGGCCAGCCTCCGTGCTGAGCACTGCCCGGCAGCGGTGCAGGATATCCGCTTGATGCCAGCGGTGTCTGGGAAACAGGGAAGCAATTTTGTAACTCATTTAATCTCCTGCTACGCACCAAAGCTACATGGAAACCCATCAAGGCTGAAGCCTGAAGGCTCACCTTAACACAGAAATAACAATGGGACACAGAGCAGATTGGCTCTGAAGCTAGAAGTCAGAATGCGCCTCCTGACGGAGTCACTCTGGCTATTAATGCAGTGTAAGAATGTCAAATTATTGTAATCTTTGTCAGAGGTCAGCCTGCATTAGAACAGCAGCTCAACAGATATAGGATAAATACCTCTTAATAATATAGGAAAGCTGCTTTTCTTGCTGCCGACAATTTACTCTCCAAACAGTTGCCTCTGCCCTGCTGCTCTCCTCCTTGGGTGAGCGCGAGTGCCGGTCTCTCCAGTGTGGAGTTCAGCCTCATCGCAGACCTACATGGAAGCACTGGTAGCATCTCCGCAGGCTTCACAGGAGCAGCACCGCTTGTTTTGGTTTGTGAGATTTTACACCTCCCATCTTCAGCTTTGAGTTTTGGAATAAAACCCTTTCAATACAATTGACTTTTTACTAGCTTTAAATCACAATCAGGAATTTTTCTGGATTTCCACAGAAAAAATTTGGATGCCCAAATATAAGTATTGTTTACCAGAAAAATCACCCATTTGTCCGAATGTCAGAAAAACTTTACTCATGTTGAACAACTCCTTAGCTGCCCAAGTCTGTGGAGCAAACTTACCGTTTGTCACAAGGAGTGAGGAGGTTTGGACATAGGAGTCTGGTCCAAGCCTGCCCCTGTGAGACTGAAAAAACTTCCAAAACTGGAAGTGAACAGGACACAACTTGGCAGAACTTAGAGCAGGTAAACTTTCCCTCTTGTCCCATTTTGCTGCAAACGTTGTTGTCTGTTCTTCTCAATAGCCCAAGGAAAATGCGCTCCAGGCCTGCTTTTTTCCACTTTCCTTTGATACCTACTTGTCACATTCAAAGGAAAAGGAACGTCCGATACATCCTGCGTACGGCCAAAGACTTCTTTAAAACAGCTCCATCCTCCAAGTATGTCTTGCACAGTTCTGTGAGCTGCAGGTCCTGAGCCCTGAACTGAAGTACTGCTGCTGAGAGGAGAGTCAGGGACCCAGGTCCCACCTCCCGGATTTCCCTATAACCGAGCGCATTAATTGATATTTATTTAGGGAAGCGTGTGATGGCCTCTAGTGGTGCACACTGTCGGTAAACACAGCAACATCACAGCTTCTCTTCTCTGTTTTTTGAGTGGCACTGGAAGAAAAGTGTTCTGGATGTACTGACACCAGTATATTGTTACCGTGTGAGTAACAAGACAGCCCAGTGACAGACGGGACTGCTCCATTTATAGCACTCTCCTTCCCCTCTCCTCCGTGCTCCGAGGAGGAGGGTGCACAGCGCACGCAGAAATTGATATTTAGCAATGACACATTATGTACTACAGATTTCCTGTGAACGCACCACTGTGTTCCTGTGTGCAGCATCAGGGAATGACAACAGACTGACTTCATCATCGTTTTCTTTTCCTGCTACCCACCAGGCACACACCATGCTCAGAAACAAAAATCTTGATTTCGTTCTTTTCTGCTGTGGGGTCTGTCCCGTCCCCCCTTCCCCTTATCATGGTATCTTTATTGCATCATCAGATCAAGACTGCGACAGGAGCACCGAGACCATGGGACGTTTCCTCCTAGTGATGAGGTGGACTGAACCTCAACAGCAGAAACACACCGAGGCTTCTTGCTGTGAATGCAGCCTCTGCCATTACTACGGTGAACGTGATGGCCATTAACTAATCGTTATCAGAAAAAATATAGTGCGCTCTCCCTCCTCCACTGCACACCGAGGCACATACCATATAAACATCATAAAGGACACAGTGAGAGAGAAAAAACACACTAGAGGCCATACTAAACCACATATAACCCTGATTTGAGAAGAGACTGTTATTCAAAGCAGTGAAAGCTTTCAGATACTGTATGGCCAGAGAGTCAGATGTTTTCTCAACAGTTTCCTAAGCAATAATACATAGATAAAGAGGCTGGAATCTGCCATCCCCTTTATAACATATGCACGTCTATTTATGAAGACACTTAAGCATGGATTTAGTAAGTCCGAGACAAAGCTCTAGAGGCGGCTGTCTCTTTAAATCCGTCTCCTACCAAGTGAAATTTGTGGCCCTGATGAATGGCAGAGCAGAGTCATCCATAAAAGGGCAGAGGAAAATCACACTCATTTGCATACAGTAATTATTCTCTGAATCAGGCCACCTTTATTGCTGCCAGAAAATCTACTGTCAGCATCGCTCTATAGATCATGTTGGAAAAGCCAGCAGCTGAGGAGCGGGGTGGTGGTGGCTTGGGACCCGCCGGCCGGCGCCCCGGCCACCCCGGCTGCTGCTGGGGCAGGCTGTGCTTCGCCTCCCTCCCCGCCCCGGGTACCTATATGACCGTCTTCTTTCGGGTCGTGTACCAGGTGTGTTCAGCAACGTAGCAGGAGGGCAAATGTTCGCACCCAGATAATACTGAGGTGGTGGGAGCTGTGCGGGGTGGCTGGGGACGTTGCCAGCTGCGCTCGGATAGACCGGGTACTTTTTTCACCTTTTTTCTCTCCCACTTGACATCGTCTTTTAAAAAAACAAATAAAGGAGTAACATTGCACAGGTGTGGTAGGGTAACATCACCTCATCGATATGCTGCCTGTGCTTATGCTCCTGTTTGGCTTTACGTCTGTGAGCAGTGCCGGATTGAAAAAAGCGATAGCTGACCGGTATTTCAGCCTGCTGGCAGGAGAAGTAACGGGGGAAAGGCACAGCCAGGGCCTGCGCAGGGAAAAACCAACGGGAACCCTGAATCAGCAAACGATCAAAGATCAATGGGGCCACATTCTCATCACAGCACAAATGAACCTGGGGACAGTCTGGGGATCCTCTCTCAGGACTTCTTCTGCTGTGATGCAGTAGGCTGGTCACAAAACACAGCGTGGAAATAGAGCTTATTCGGGTACGCTTGGGTAACGTTAGAAGCAGCAACTTCCCATCCACGTATGTCTGTCTACCTGCAACGCTACCAAGGAACTGAAGTCTGTTAGAAGCTCCATAGCAAGTATGTTCTTGGCATGAACCCAGTTGCGATCACACTTCTTGTGATACCAAAACCTGACACGCAGAAAACACGCACTCCCAGTAATGAATCATGAAGACGAGAGCTGTTTGGAGCTGGAAGCGATAACAGCAGCTTTGGTGCCAGCGCTGCGATTTGCCATGCTCTGGAGCAGGGCTCCCAGCCACCACCCTACGCTAGCATTCTCCACCACTGAGACAGCCGGGACCAGAAGATCGATTCTCTTCATTTTGCAGGACCTGTCCACCGGCTCAGATGTGTTTGCACAGCAGTTTGAACATGATGAAATCTAAATTCATGTCTCCTGTTTAGGGTGGCTGGAAGTGACCTTAGGGAGTCAGTGTGGATATGGGTTTCTCATGAGGTTAGGCCCAAGGACTTCCCAGAAAGGCATTATCCTAAATTCCACATACCCCAAGGCATCATCATCAATTCACCAATGTTTGGTGGAATATGGAGTCCTCGAAGGGACGCAGTTTTGTGAGCCACGAGGAAAGCAACAATATGAGACTGAATCAAAAATCCAGGAGTCCTGTGCGCAAACACCACAGCCTGCATCTTCTGTTCTGTCCTAGGACGACAGAGGCCAAAGGTCTGGGGAAGAACTGGTGACTTCCCAAACACTGTAGTAGGGTTGCTTGCATGTTAGCGATAAGTTTTGTTCATCATTATCAGTGGCTACTGCAAGCACCTGGTATGAGAAAATGGAGTAAGAAGTACACTAGAAAGTTCAGTGAGTGAAAAGTGCCTTAAAGCATGACCCAAACAAACCTGACCTCAGTTCTGCTGTAGACAGAGAATTAGTCGATCAAAACTCTGCCTGACCCCACTGATCATCATTTTTACTTGGCTGACTGCAAGCATCCTTAAATTACAATTTTTTTCTACACTCCCACCACAATTAAGAGACAAACTCAGTATCTTTAATCTTAGTTTAATTTGTGACCTAACTTTGGGCTTCCAAACAGCCGCGAACAGTCAAAAATCATTCTTCCACCATTTTTTAGTTAAGCAGCGTTGTAAGCCAAAATGACAACTTGATGATACAGCACAGTGGCTTTTCAGCGTTTCCTGCAGATACTTTCAGCATTATCATACCATCCAGTCAGGGACTTACTGTGGGGCTGCTTAATTAAGGATGTTTTTTAACTGAAAAGCTACTGAGCTTTTAAGGATTTTGTTAGCAAACAGTGTTTCGTGCTTCAGATCTATAGTAAAAGTTTCAGCTGAAGCAGGACCTAGTTTTTTCCCAATAAGTTAGAGGTGATAGAAAGCCATTTTGAATTAGACAGTATTTGCTGTGCTTAGACAGTATTTGCTGTGCTCAGGTATATAAAAATTAACATAAAAATGTCTGCATCCTACCATGGCTTTATGAATCTTCATTGGCCTGTTTAAAACAGACTGTACTTCACAGTCCTGTTTGCAGAGCAGTCATTTATTCACATCAAGTCCACAGTAACCATCATCACTAACTTGTTCCTTTGCCCCTTGTCTGATTCCCCAGGAAGGGAACAGAGCATGCCACAGGGAGAGACCTAGTCTAAAGCAAATTTCTGCTGACCAGAACACATCCTGCCATCTGCATGAGATAGGCTTTTCCCTCTCTGGAGCTGGCAATAGGGTATTTTGCAAACATTAAATTAGCTTAAATAAGAACCAGCAGAAAGAGAAAGAAAAAAAAGAGAGAGAAGGGAAGTCAGCATTGCTGAACAGTGATACTTTGCCTTGCCTAAAGCTCTGTCAAAGTACCTGACCCCGACAGATCTAAAGTAAAGTCATTTAAATGATGTAAGGGATATAAATTTTTTTTAAGCAAGTGGCACCAGCTCATGGCTTTGCTGTTTATTAGAGGACGAAGCTGCCAATATTGGCTTGCTCAGATGAGCACTTATAAAACCACACTGATATATGTGTTTGCATTCCTCTTCGGCTAAAAATTTGTCAGAGAAGAAAGGCATTAAACCTGTCACCTCAGATAAAGATCAGATGTTTGATTTCGAACAGAAGAAAGCAAACACTCCACTACGGGCTGCGTTAACCCCTTGAGTACCCCACGGGAACTGCGGGACGGGACGGGCAGCGGGTGCCGCTGCCTCGCTCTTTCTTTCCCTCTTTGCTGTCTCTCCAGCATTTGCAAAGCTGAGTGCAGCGCCTGCCTGCAGAAAATGGTGCTGTTCAAAACAGAAACTAGGTTAGAAATCTGCTCATGGTCCTGGTGCCACCGCTGGGTCTACCTTTTTAAAAGTGTATTTCCAGGGTATCTGAAGGGGAAAGAGTGCTCAGATCCTCTCCACGAAAGTGAGAGATGAAGGGTATTTTAGAGAGATCTCTGGTATTTTTCTGGCAAGAAGAAGCTGTACTTTTTGCCTATACCCCTTTCCCCCCTAGCCAGATGTCCATGCTACAGCTGTTGAAAATATCCACTGGAGTGACATTACATCCTGAATTAAAAGTCTGTGGCAAATCTACCTATTTTAATACCTGAAAGCAAGCCGATACCTTCCCATAGCTAACTGGCTTAAGAGCGAAGTGAATAAACTTTACTGAAGAAAAAGGACAGAAGGAGAAATGGCAGAAATCTACCTCCTGTTTCCAAACACCTTCATGCATAAATCAGGGGTTAAATCGTATGAAAGAGGGGTGTAATAAGAAGTGCTAATAAATATTCTCATCTGGAAAATCCGAGCCATGCAAGACTGCGAATGAAACTATGAGGCAAACTTTTATGGTCTCCAGTTCGAGGCAGATCGTGTGGAACATTTGGAGGCATGTGAGATCATGCCACACAAGTGTTTGCTATATTAATCAAACAGCACAATAGTTGCCTGGATACCCACATCATTTCATCAGCTGTGGTGGCCTGTTACCAGTTTTCAGAAAATGAAATGTGACCCCTGAGGACTGTAATTGGGTGAGTATAGTAATTTAGGAACGTTCAGGGGATCTGGAAAATCTGTCCAGCCAATTCACTTAGAGCCAGCCATGGCAGAAGGGTATTTCAGCAACGAAGAATCACGCACGGCGCCTGTTATCAGTGCTGATACCCAGTACCTTCCCTTTGCCTGTTTGCTGCTCGGTGCCAGTTACGATGAACTCCAGAGTCCTAATGAGCCTAGAGATAATTTTGTTTAACGTAGGATTAAGGCTGCGCCTTAGAATACTTGAAAAAAGAGGAGGAAAAAATAAAAGCCAGTTCTGTGCTGGCAGAAACTATGGTGCATTTGCAATATAAACTGCTGTATCCTCTTACACAGAATGTTTGTTGTGATACAACTTGAAACATAAAGGGCAGTGATCTCATATTTTAGCACAGGAGGCAAAAGCCCTTCGGGATTCATCCAAGCTTGTGGCATTTAGTTTAACCCAGTGTAACCTGATGCAGTTTCGAGGCAGGTAAACTGTGTGTGTGTGTGTTTTAATTACATCTGGGCTATGTAACCAGTCCAAAGTTCGGGTCAATAGAGTGATGAATTCTCTAGCCACACAATCTTTAATACCAGCTGGGCTGGTTATTAATTTTATTTATTTGTACTGTTAAAGACCTATATAATTTGTAGTTTTGATCGTTTGTTTTTTAAAAGCTCAGAATGTTCACACACTTTAATCAATTCATTTTCTTGGGGTAATAAACTTATTGTGTGCTGTTTTCATAATTGGTACGGGGTGCAATTGTTTACAGTTCTCTTATTTATTCTAACAGGTTGTCAGGCTTCCTATTTCTGCAGCAGCAGATTGCATCAGATGCACGATATAGGAATACTAAAGGGCAGAAGACGACCATATGCTCTATCATAGCCTGCTTTTTAATCCCTGAAATACCAAATCATCAGCTTAATCCTTCCAGTCTACTCAAGAGTGGCCTGTTATAACCCTGGAACTGGGATGGAGGACAAAAGAAGGCACAGAGCCAGAACTTCTGCTAATGTGAATCAGTGCACTTCCACTGACTTCAGCGATAACATCTTTGACACCAGCTGAGGTTATACCCCAGATTGTTCAGCTCAGTGGTGTCGAAAGAAAAGGTGGGCTTCTCAGAGCCTGTTTTCCAGGTCAAATGCTGGTAGCACATTATTCAGGGGTAAAGCATACCATCTGAACTGTTCTGAACACTGCTGGATGTATATTGTTGTAATAAGGTTATAAAAATTTAATATGCTTTTCTTCAGAAACCTCCTCTAAGGTCTTTTCTAAACTCTTTCAGGCAGAGTGCATCCTCCATATTGTATGAAGACAGCAAAAGTGGCTATATTCCATGTTTTGATTAGTACTCATCTAAGAAGCTTGCTTCAAGATGGTTTTGGACTGCTACTGTTCGGATTGTTAGGAGGCTTTTCAATTGTTCCTTTGAGTGTTGCCACTCAGCTGGCAAATGCTCCAGCAAGCATGGCTGGACATACTAATTCTGCTGCCAGAAAGTACGTCCTTTTATGATAATTCCAGCTGCAGTTGATGTCCTATTGCCATTCCCTTGGCAAGTTACCCAGGAAATTTGTAGGTGGTCATCTTAGGAGTAGCCGTCTTCTCTAAAGTTTTCAATGATCATTGCAGATGTTCATTTGTGCTTCTGCAATACATAGTACCACTCTCAAGAAGATATCCTGTCACACATGGTAGCATTTCAAACCAGCTTAGGCTGATTCAGTGGGGAGGCTGTGTCTAGGAATATTTCAAAAAAAGTCAGTATCAGGCTGCGGAGACACTACAAGTGCTTCTCATTCAAGGCTCACCGGTAGCATTTGAGTGGGAATGAAGCGGTACACTGATACTGTACACAATTAGCAACGTGGCTGTGGGATGAGAGCAGTTATATACTGGACAAATTTAAGATGACAAATCTGAGTGTAAAACAAACAGCTCTTGTCAAAAGACAGAAATCCATGAAGAAGTGTCCATCTGGTGACAGGTTGCCTAGCCTATCCGTGACAACAAACACAACTTTAAATAGTCTGTGACAATCTTTATTAATTTTTTTTAAAATGTTTTGGGAATGTATTAATAAAAATTACTTAAGGTTTTTGTATGAAGCATCTTGTTGGCGAGCCTTCTGAGAAATAGCTGGGAACAGAAAACCTGCCTCTTTAATTGATTTAGTAAATATTCTCAGCTTCCATACTGTATGTTATTTTATTGATATACCCTCATTCCAGAAGGCAGATTTCACTGCAACAAGCCTTTCTTACCCCTAAGAAAAAAAAAAGAAAAAACTGAAAGAAGAAGATGGGTGCATAATACATGGCTCCTCTGAGGCAGACATTCCTACAGTTATTCAGAGGTTTCTGCAAAACAATATTTAGTATTCTCTGTACTGGAGAAGAAAAAGACTAAATTTGAAACATCTCTCTGCTCACTCCTATGCACCAAGAGCATTCCAGCCTTGATGCATGGCACTCCAAAAGTGAAGAAAATGTTATATGGGTAACAACAACAAAATCCTAGAAGCCACTGAAACTTAAGCTGATCAAATAAGTACTCCTATTAATGTAGTGACCAAAACAAAAAAGCTAATACAAAGACGATAGTGGAGAGGCGGGGAGGGGAGGGAAGAGAAGTTATATTACGTTGCATTAGGAGCCAGGTGAAAAAGAAATTCTAATGATTTTGTGATTTAATTTTTTTCTTCTTTAGGTAAATTTCCAATTAAGAGGCTACGGTCTTCAAAAAAAATGCTTTTCAGAACAATGCTCTAAACCTCTATATTCATTTAAGCCAATGAATTACTTAGGAACTGTTTGCTGAATGTGCTGGATATTTGTGAGTCAATATTTGCACAGATAATTTGATCCCCCCAAGTCATATGGTATTATATTAGTGGCTTTATGCAAGACCTCCATGGAACAACATAAATTAGAAATTGTTTCCTAAAAACGCTTGTAGGCAGAAAAAAAATCACTAGCTTGAATGTTTGCAAGAAAAAATGGCCACAGATTCATGAATCTTAAGAATTTTTTCAAAGACCTTTTGAAATATATTTTCCTCTATTTAGACATAGAAGGTTGTCATCACAGTAGTTAAAAGTAGCAGTTCTTGTTGCGTTTATGTTGTGAAAACAGATTTCTAAATCACAAAACTATGTGACCCAAAGCAAATTAAGGCTTCTTCCCACTTAAACTGTACAATAGTATAACTTTGCAAATGCTAATTGGAAACTAGATTTTTGGATGCTCAACGTAAGCCCTTTAATAGACCTGATTTTCAAAAGCATTGAACTCTAAAAATCAGATCCTTTTTAAAAACTCCGAGTTAGGTGTTAAAGTGTAAGGACATAGAAAAATATTATTTAATTCTGTAAATATTATCATTCAATCTTCTGGTGATTCATAAATAGCAGCCTCTGTTTTCCATTTGTTTATATAAGTGTCTATCTATATGTATGTGTATGTATGAGCGTGTATATACGTGAATATTTGTGTGTTGGGAGTATATATAAAATTAATTTTGTGATTGACAGAATTTGGGTATCAGAAAAAGATGTTCAACTGGTCACAGAGAAGTTGCATGTGGTGAGACTTTCCCACAAGGCCTTGTCAATACAAGAGTAACATTAAATATAGATGCAATGCATATAAAGACCAGAAAAACTTCCTAAGTCGCGTCATCTGGGTCCTTGCTATTCTTGACCAACATGTCTTAGAGTTCTGTTCATAAATGTATTCACCATCTTAAAACCAGTCACATTTCTGATTAGTGTCTGTTCAGAGCCTCATGTCTCTGATGAGTAGATATCTTCTGAAAATATCTGGGCTATGTTTATTTATATTAATTTGTTATTGTCTCAACAGCTTTAACATATGTATCTTGATCCTCTTTCAAAAGTGCATAGCAAATGCATTTGGGGAGGGGAGCGGTCCTGGGTATTTTTTATTTTGATAAGACCTCAAAGGTTACAAAAGTGCAACTACAAGAAGCTTACAACTCATCTCATCTGTGATTTGTTCCACGTTTTCTAACCAATTTTTACATACAGAAAGTTACAGGGAAACTGAGCAATACAATGGAACGGTATCCTGCCACACGTGGGCAATGCAGAAATACCTAAATGAATACTAAGGATGTAACCATTAATAGACCAACGTGGTGATTTGCTCAGATTAATTTGCCCTACTTGAGAGAAAATAATCCCTTTCCTGTCCCCCACAAACTCCCTTTGTATGGAGATGATGCCAGCAGACAATAAGGTCTGGTTGCCCACCTTGTTTGTTCCATGAGGCTATGTGAACCTCCCTGAGCCAAGTAAGAGATGAAACCTCCATCCTCGCTCCATTCCAGCTGGTCCTCATTTCTGAAGCAAAGTTGATCTTCTGATGGATTCCTCAAAGCTCTCGCTTCATCTCCCTATATTAGCCACTTTGGTCTGTTCTAATAGTATTTTGCACCGAATTTCCTTAGTGTCTTGCCAGACTGCAGGATCATATACTTAAGAGCATTCTCATGCTGTGCCTTGACAAATGTCCTTCCAGTTGGCCTGCAGCTGGAGAAACACACTCTCTCAGAGGCTAGCTGGTCCTGTCTCCATTCTCTATTCCAGCCCACCCAGGAATCTGGGTAGAGTTCACCATTTTATATTGATGACTCATTCCTTCACTGAAATCTATTGAGTGCAAAGGCAGGCCTATCTCCCTGTCATTCAGATGCATCCAAACCAAGCTAAAGTACTCTCTGGCTTTCTTACTGCATCTCCTTCCAATGTCTCCTTTCACCAAAGTCTGGATTACCAGCAGACACTGCAGGATTAACAATTAATAATGAAAAAAAACAGTACTTAAAATGTTATTGTAGCCAAATTTTTGGATGTCAGAATTTAAGGAAATGTAAGTTGAGGAGGGAAGTGGTAAACAAGAAGTACTTTGATTGTTTAAGCCCATGGCACTGGAGAGCTTTTAGTGTGATGCTTTGGCCAGACCAACATCATTCAGAGGGTGATCTTCTACCTCAGTTCCTGCTGAAGTTGTTTGGCCATAACTGGGGGGGAACAGTTTCCTCTCTTTTCCAGATGTGGACAAATTACCAGAGAAGTGAATACACCACAGACCATAAAGTATTCCCCTCCCTTCCTCAGTGTCACCTCTGATGTGATCGGGCTAACTAATTCACTCTGAACATCCATTATTACACTGATGAGGTCTGACTGGCTGCCCTTACTGATTGACAAGAAAAAATGAGCCTTCTGAATATGGTTCTAATCTATATTCCAGACAAAGGAAAAAAAAATGCAAAAGAAAAAATTAATTCTGTCTCTTTAAATCTCAGAAATTATGACAATTATGCCTCCAGGTTTTTAATTTTCAATTTACAGATGTGGTGAAGTACACTGAGTCACTTGACCTCTCTAAGAAGCAGTCTTGTCCTAGTGTCCTCATAGGTATCTGTGTCCATCTGGCAGAGATATTGTAATTCAAATCTCAAACTACGACTGACTGCTGAGCTGTGAGCTGTGCTGCTTTCATGCGCCCTGTCATTTCCCCCTCCCTAACTTCAAAAGACTTAGAAAAATGCAAAGGGAACAATATCATATGGCGAATTCTGTTTATGTGGCATGGCTTAGTCATCCTGATTTACATCACCCTGCCACCTAAACAGACCTATTCACAATGCATAGCTGTCACTCAGGCTGAACCTTAGATTACTGTTAATGTTTGCAAAGGGATGGTTATGCAACACTACACAACAGTACATCAAATACAGAGCCCAAGGCCAATAAAACTCAGTCCAAACTGACCTAAGGACTCTCAGACTTCTGCTCTGCATACTGATGTGTCCAATCACACTAGATACAAGAATACAACATCTTTAAAAAAAAAAATTTAAAAATGGCAACTTATTTTCACCCAGGCTGTCATTCTTCCCTCATGTTGTCAAATACACCATGTACCCAATCTCTGCAAAAAGCAGTCAGGCCAGGTTTGCTTGCAATTAGAAGAATGTTTCTTCTTTAATTTCTGTATGAAGTCACCATAGCAATTTTATAGATAGGAAGCTTCGGAGCAGTGGAGTGAAGGACGAGAGACTTAATGAGCAATGAAGCATCAACAGAAGAGCAGCTTACACCACAGATAGGAGACAAAAATGCAAAGTTTAAAATCAAAGTGATTATCATTTACCTGAAGCCCCGGTCTGATTTTCTATCGTGATGCCATTCAGTCCCTCCTCCTCACTCCTCCCCAAATGAGCACAGCCATCAACAACGAGGGGATACAACGGATCGCCTGGAGCAAACTGAGGCAGTTCCTGGGCTGAAAAACCCAAAGCTGACACAGAGGCAGTGAGGCATGCCAGAAGAAGGCACGTTTCCAAAGTTAAGTTATCCCTTCATAGTGCCCAGAACTGTCCCTGGAGGCTGCTGGCATCAAGGAGCAGCCCACAGACAGCTCTACCACATGGGTGAGGACCTGGCTGGTACTCCTCCATCCTAAAGCTGTGTGAGAAAATACATACTTTTTTTTTGTGGCTGGTCATGGAAGACGATTGGGGTTCCTTCACACCCATCCTCAGCAGCAGTAAAGGACAAGTGGCAACGTCAGGCAGAACTCTGCAGCCTGACTGCCTGCTAAGGGCCCTGCCCAGATACCGTCTGGGACTTAGGAAATTAAGATGGTTAAGAAGAAATAATCTATGGAGAGCTTTTCAACAAGAGTGTTGCTCATTAGCCAATATGCTGTATTTCAGTTGTGAATGAAACTTTCTATCTGGTGCAGCTAAGGCAAAAACTCTTAAAACCCCTCTTAACCAGTCCTAGCTTAGCTAATCTGTCCTTTCTACTTCAGACTGAAGTAGAGTTTCTGAAGATGCTGATTCACAGAAGAGACTCACAGCTGTGTACTCTGAGCACGCAGAAGAGTTGCATTTGGTGAGGTTAGGCTGATGACATGAGCGGAGGGTAACAATAAAAATGCTCACAAACAAGACTTACTCTAACCTGTTACATGTTAAAACATAAGCAGGGAATATGTCCATAATCCAGCCTATATTCTTGCCAAAATAAGTGTGGCATGGGGACTTAGGGGATACATAAAGGGTCAGATCCTCAGCTGTCATCAACCCGAGCTGTGGCAGTTCACCCTAAATGTGGAGCTGGCCCCAAGCAAACCCACTGGACGACGACCTGACAGATTTCCAGAAACACAAGCCCAGTGTGAAAACAGAAGTGCATTGCAGAAGTGCATTGGAGAAGGAAGAAGTGACAGGGTGGAAGAGGAGAGCAGGGCTGCAGAGCAGGGGACAGCAGAGCAGGCAGCAGTAAATTCTCAGTAGTTTTGACACTGCCACCACAAAGAGCTTTCTAGGCGGTTATTTACCAGCCACTCAGAACTGCATTGTTGTTAATAAGTTATTACTTATATCTCAATAAACTGAGACAACCAGGTAATTACTTAATTAGGTGATTCCCTTTCCCTGCCCTTACTCCTTTCTTCAAAGAGATTTTAATGTGAAAGCCATCTTCTGTGTCTGTGTGCAGTAATATACACTTGAGCTTTCAAGCCCATGTGTCATAGAATATAAGAAAAAAGCAACCAAATAATAGAGAGCTGTAATTCCACTGATGGTTTCTGGTGATAAGAAAAGCTGCAGTGGCACGGCTCGAAAGGGTTTGTCACCATAACTCCAGGATCAAATTTCCTCATATTACAGAAAGATGGCAGAAAGAGTCTGCAAAGGAGACTCAAGGAGACATGTAATAAATGCCACGAAAAGAGCAATTCTTTCTGGTAGAAAAGCTTTAACACAGTCACAAAGTGCCTAATCGTGGAAGTGCTGAGTGACTTCACCCCCCCTGAACTTCAGCAGGACACATGGTGCTCAGCACCTCCTCGGCAGAGGCTCAGCACTTCAGAGAATCGGGTCCCAAAGCAGGAGGAAAAATCGTTCTCAGAACTACATGTGGCAAGATATAAATTCCTACCTAATAAGATAAATCAGGTTTTATTTAAGCATTGGCATACAGAAGAAAGAGATCCCAGACAGGGCGATATATTTAAAACAATCCATTCGTTTTCTCCTCCAGAGTGGAATCCAATGTAAGAGCCATTTTGAGAGTTTGAGAGGGATTTAACTGCCTCTAGCTTGTACTAGCATTCTGCATAGGGATGAATCACAGCCTTCACAAAATACTTCATACATGTGAAGGGCCACAGCTCAAGCAAATTAAAGGTAAATAACATCGGAGCATGTAAAAACAGATTTTGTGCAATAATGACTATTTCTTGGCCATGATTTCAACCTCTGCCTAATTATTTAATGGTAAGACTTTTCTACAACAAAATCACAACTTGTTTTGTCGGGGTTTTTTAACCTCGTCAAGATCAAAACCAGCCTAAGACAAAGATCACACGAGAGAGAGTAGCCTGAGAATGGGCAGGAGGTAGCATATGGAGGAAATGGTCCTAAGGATGTCAAACTCCTTTTGGTCTCCCCACAGATAGCATACAAAAATATATGCAAATTTCTTCACAGTGAAGCAGGGTGCTCCAGGGAAGTCCAGTCTAAGCAAAGCTTATCTCTTTCCCTATTGTCTCTGGAGTGTCACAACAAGCAATCTGCCTTCAGATTTGTAATTTGTTTTTCTAGCTGGTCTTTACACAGCTGGGTCAAGCACATCTGTTTATGACTTAGCTGCTGTATCATGAAATTCAGGGCAGGATTCGTGAGTGAAAGGTCAAGACAACAAACTTGGAGGAAGAGCATACTTAGATCTTCCCCTCAAACTGCCATGGTATTCAAGATGTCTATGAACATTTCATATTACATTTGCTATGCTGTACTGCTTCAAGAAGCCATAATCACAAGGCATCCTAATAACCAAATTCAAACTCAACAGGATTTGAAAAGGAAAAAAAAATCACCAATTCTGTCACATTGCAATTCCAGTTGCAGAATCAGAGTCAGTGAGTATGTCTAAATTGTTTTTGAAGAGCAGCCTTAGAAGCAGCCATAAGCATTGAGATATTCCAGGTCTCTGGGCCTCTCACGAGTCCCCCTTAGGCAGCCATCACAATTAGAACAAGCTGATACTCATTACAATTTCCTGAGTATGCCAGCAAATGATGTGATAGGATTTTTACACAAACCTGGAAATAGTCTAGACTCACTCAAAACGTGGCCCAGTGAAGCTATGTCTAAACTGGGGAATATCTGAGAAGTTATAAGCCATGTCGTAACACCACAGCAGGGCAAGAGCTGGGCGCACCCTCTGTGCCAACTCCAATCTTTCCTTCCCCAAAACATAAATCTGAATTGAGTCTAAAGAATGATCTGGACAGCCAGAGGGGTCTAGGGTCACAGAACAATATGTATGAGCCCAACAATAGAAAAGCTGCATAAATTAGTCTTGATGAGTTTGATTGGGAAAACCTAATAGATCCAGAATCCTGCTGAACCCTGCAGGAGACGACATCATTCTTTCTGCTAGCCTCTTCCCAGGGCAGGCCTGGGGAACTGTCTGAAGCTGGGATTACAGTGAGAGTCCAAGCACCTTTGGTTTCTTTGCCATTCAAACCACATGAATGTTTCTGGTCTTTTTTATGAGAATCGGAGTATTCCCATATTTTCTCCTCCTCTTTCTGAAAGGTCCTTTGTTTCATTTTTTCCCCCATCATATTCTGAGTATTTCTCTGACTCATAGCAGCTCCGCATCATACTCATCAGTAGAGGGCTGTACCTTAAGCTAAGTAAAATAGGCTACGTGCTCCCCTCTATCTTGAAATACTAGTGTGACTTATGGATGCTGGAAATCCATCTTCAGGAGTCACACCTCATTTTCTAGTAATGAACTGTAGAGTCTATGCACTGGACTGCCTCTCACTGATTGCTAAGGTGCTAACGTTAAAGAATCCGGTATGCCCTATAAAATCACACAGTTGTAAATAGAGAACTTTTTTCCCAGTGAGTTATCTTCACAAATGAAGTTGCTGTAGCAAGCTTTTCCAAGAACTCATGGTCCCACATGCTGTAGTTAAACTGGGATAATGATTTACAGTGTATGAAATAACCTCCTAAAGCTGAACTTTTGGGATTGCACAAGGGACTGTTCATCCACATTCCAGGTTTGATTGCTCAGAATTTATCTTAATTATAAGGGGTTCAATTAGAGTGAAGAGAGAGGGACTGAGAGAGTGAGAGGGAGCAATATTAGAGCTCTACACTGAATGACTGACAGTGACATAATGCCATCAAGCAACTAACATGTTGCGGCACAGCATTTAAGTAGACCCCATTCTTCAGGCAGATCTGAAAGGTTTGCTGGGTTCTGCTATCTCTTGCAGGTAGCACAATGGGTAAAGAAGCAGAGACACGCTCTGCAGACACACAGCTTTATTGTTGCTTGAGTAACTACGGCTATTTAAGCAACAAGACTCCACAAGGTAGAGTGACACTGTGCAATAAAAGCATGCCTGTGGTGCACTGTGACAGAGGATTAGAAAAATAAAAACTCCCTTAACTATCCAGCTCGAACAGGGATAAAACACATCATACCATGTTTTTCTCAAAAAAAAAGATTCAGAAAGTCACCCAAAAAAAGGTCTAATGATGATATGGTCCCATCCAGCCTCTCCATTGACTTACTGTCTCGATAGTTCTTTATTTTCATGTTATTGATCTAAAAATGTGTGATTCACCCGACGTTACAGACACAAAGCCCAGATGCCAAAGATCCTAGAAACATCCTGGACGTAGAGCAGTGAAGTCACAGAGCAGTGGATAGAGAACAGGAGGAAAAGACACAGATGCAACAGTGAGATCATTCAGTTACTCATCACAGGCACATGCTCGTGATGTCAGAACATTTTTTACAAAAATGTAGCTGGGTGAAGCAGAAAAGAAGCTGCTCCACATTGCTGTGGTGATCTTTAAACACATTCTGCAGCTTTCCTTCGTGGTATGAGCACACAGCATTTATACCTCACCGGCAGCATCACCTGAGCAGTGCGTACCAGCTGGCCTTCAACGGTGCCCCCAAAGTGTGTGGGACAGACTGGGAACAGCTGGTGCCATCCTCATTATTTCCATGGCAGCTGAGGATTCTCCTGCACTCCAAGAATCCTCAGCTGCTGCTTTTACCCTCCCTCCCCTTTTTTGCAAGAGGGTATATATTTCGTTTGAAGAAGCAATGGGGTCTCATAAATTAGACAGACTTCTCCCTGCAACTGTTTCTCCTCCATTTTTCTGCATTCATTTACTCTTGTCATGTCTTTCAGTAGCAACTAATGAGAACAGCACTGCTGACTAGGGATGTATTTGTTCATCTACATAAGAGGGAATCTTCCCTTCTTGCTGTGGTTCTGAATAGGATATCACAGCAGATTTGCCGTGGCCATAAATGTGGGTCAGGGCCACACGCAAGGACAGGGAACCTTGATGACACTCCATCCTTGTGCCTAAAAACAAGCATGTGCAGAAGAATATGAACACGGTGAAGGAGAGGGGAACATGGGTTGGGACACAGATGATCTCCTCTTCTCCCACAAGCAAATAAAACATTCAAATCACCAAAACATGATACACTGTCCCCAGTTTTGTGGGGTAGGCTATACAATTGATTCAAGTCCCTCCAGCCAACAAAACTCACAGCCTCCCAGAGAAATTTTCTAATAAACATCTGAAATTAAAGCTCCACTGCTGACAGCAAAATTACAATTTACAGTTTAAAGACGCATTCAATTATAGTTACCCAGAGACAAAGAAGACAAGAAAAATAAAATAAATCTGGAAAGAAAAGGAAGGACTTCAAATTTGCATCAAATCTTAATCCAATAATCTGCCTTTAATTACCCATAGCAGACTCCCTCCTAAAGTGATCAGTTTTGCCTCAGATCTCCAAATCTTTTGGCCCAAAGCCAAATGGATAAGTGCTTTATCACTTGAGGCTGGGAGAGCATCCGTGTCTGCAGGCTCAGTGAGAACATTTGTAGCTGGTATGCTTGGCTGCCATTGTGGATTTGGTTTAATCCACTGAGAGTCCTTTTACATCTTTGACTCTGTTTCATGCTTTGAACCAGTGGTAAGATTTTACTGGATTACTCCATTTCTCAGGACAGAAAGAGTATTGTTCTTTAGCCAACTTCTGAAAGTTCACACTGTAGCCTGTCTGCATTTTTCTTCTATTTGTGTATCCTTTGTCTGATACTGGAAAAATCACCAGCGGTGAAAAATTAAGCAAAGGCAAAGGAGCTACATGGATGCTTGCTTTGAGTATTTCTACTTAAGTTTTTTATGTCCTAGCCATCTGATATATTAGTGGTGGTTAAAGATGTGGCAGAAGAAAAGCATTCTTAAAGGTAGTCCCTTCATTGTCTTCTCTTTCATGGTAATGCAGGTAGTGTTACTTTTTCTTGGCTCTCCTCCCCACCCCCTGACTGCTGCCCCTGCTCTGCCTTACTTTTCCATATCTGATCTCCCTTCCTCAGCATCTCAAGATATAAAAGTTTTCACTCTAATTAAAGATGTATCCTAGATCCCAGTGGTTGCCAGAGGTTGTCTTGCCACCGACAATATTTTATTCTTTAAATGACTCTTCTAGTTTGGACATGAAGCAAAAGGCTCTGCCATAATTCATACCCAAGGTGACTAGATTCAACCCCTGCAGCAGAGGGATCTGGGGCCATTTTCTGGTGTGGTTCTGGTGGTGTGAAGACAGCTCTGAAAAGTATCAGGGTGTATGGGTGGAAAGGCAAGGACCTTGCCACAGCTTACCAGGAAGCCTGTCCTTCCTTTCCGTATTCGAGACAGACCCTATGGAAAATACAGCCTCAGAAGCCAGCAAAGTCACCTGATCTTATGAGGGAGCTACGCAGACTTTCCCTTTAAAGGCGTAATTTAGGCAAAGAATCTGAAAGCAGTAACGCTACTTGGTGTCGGGAATCCTTGCAAGATACTCTCAAACAGCAATCTGTTGTGGAAGTGTCACTCACAAAGGTGCCAGAAACCTACGTTTATTGGATCAAGTCACACACGTCTGAATAACAATTCCAACAATTATAGCCCTGTCCCGTCTCTCTGTGTTGACACCAGCAGTTAATGCTATAGGCTGCTTTCTCCTCCTCTGTTGAGAAATCAAAGAAACACAAAAACTGCTGTCACCAAAAATATAACCAGTAAACAAAACACAAAATTAAGATGAGAATTAACCAAACCGTAGGATGGACTGGGGGCAGAGGGATATCCCTTAAAAACTGCTGTCTCAGAGTGGTCAATGTCTGTTTCAATACAGATCCATTTCTATGGCCCGAGAACAGCTGCTAGCAACAGACAATTAATTGTGGTTGAAAAAAGAATTGTTAGGACTGGAAGAAAATAGTTTCTGCTCTACCGTGCTACCAACATCTTCTGCATTGCCTTTGTTCAAGAGTTTGCTTTGTAAGAAGGTGAGTGCTAACACTTTCCTATTTAACACAGGTAAACGTGACAAGCCTGATTTGTATGTATATAGTTTTTTTAGTGTATGCTTTTCCTTTCATACCACCAGTAGAGCTTTTAGTGCAGACAGAAATTAGAATCAGTATTTGTGAAATCCTGAGATCCCAAACTCAGAAGATGCTATACGGAAAAATCACCAACTGTTTTTACACTGCTATGTGGATATTGTTGACAATAATGGATCAACTAATCTTTCACATTTCAAAATATTTATATTTTGAACTGCACAGCTCTTAGGTTTTTCCATTTATAAATCACAGAACAAGTACTAAAAAAACTAGTTTCTTTCAAAAGAATTGCTAGCACATCAGGTAAGTTCAGAGCAAAAGTTGTCCTTTCATAACTGGGTCTCCTCTATCAAAGGAGACCTTCATCCTTACTTCAGCAAATCTTTTGGCCAAACAAGGAATCACTGGTTGTAAACTCTCTCTTATTGTTAAACTTCTCCTCACTAGTAAAAGACTTTCTACCAGTAATCTGTGATGAAACAGCATACGCTCTAATTAAATCAAGGCAACCCCAAGCTTTTTGATTGAACTAGCTTCCACCTGCTGTTTTTGCTCTCCTTTGACCATCATTGTGCATGCAATGTTTTCCACATCCAAATCTGAAGCACATCAAGTATTGCACCTCCTGCCTATGTTGTTTCATCAAGTTCTCCAGGTATCTTCCTTCTTTTCACTCCCCTTTTCCAGTGCATCTGTGCACTACCAAATGCATTTGGCATTCAACTCCAAATATTATTGCATTTTCAAGGTTATTATTATATTGCAGGTAAAGCATATGTTCACACCCAATGTGAATGCCACACCAATACTCAAGAAGCAGCATGAGTTGGTCAGACCATGGATGAGATGGAGGAAACAGTCTGCAGAGATTAATCATCACAGAAGATACTTGAGACTCAGTTTTAATACAAATCAGTAGTAACATTTTTCTTAGTCAACAGACGCACACCGAAATAAGATCAACAGAGATGAGATCAGAATTGGATTGTGGTATCATGCATGCAAGTTATAGCACAGTTTCTTAAACCTAGTGTTATTTGTCTCCCAGGGTAGAGCAGATGTACTTTCAGAGTATCCTGACTTGAGGGATGTTTCCAAGAAAGGACATGGGTTATATTGTGAGTGCTGTAAAAAGAACTATAGTGTAAAGCACTGTAGCATGCAGAGGGTAGTACTAGAACATACTGTTATGGTTCGCTGTACCTGTAAAATTCATGAAATTATTGGCTTCTTTCAGCTGCAGTACAGTACTTTTACAGTAATTTGTCACTCTGTTTTCAGCAGGGATAATGGACCATGCCTTTTTCTAGGAGCACATTATTTGGCCACTGGCAGCTCTTTATATTTGCCATGAGATCCCCAGTAACTACATGTTCCCCCTGACCCTCCCTCCTCGGGACACTGCAGGCAATAATAGATCTGTAGGATTAACGTTTCTTTACCGGAAGTTAATGGCATCTGTGATGATTAGTGTTAATTGGCCTGGCTACACCAAGTGTGCCTGTACTGTTCCTTTCAGTACACTATGCCTCCACTTCTGCCCGCACACAATAACACGACATCACTGTGGCCAAAATCAGCTAGAAAAATACCACAGCCATTGCTCCTCCCTGGCCCACCTGACACTGCTTAATATTGTCATTTTTATATGACCAGCATCTAGGAGCCCAGTAATAACCTTTTATATGGCTGGAGATAAATGTGATGTAGAAATGAATGAAAAGGAAGATCAGGGAAAAAGCCCCTTCTGACCTGAGGGCTGATATATTTCAGCTTTAATGTTCTCTTCTACCTACACCATAACATCAGCGATGAAACTACTCTTTTCCATCTTATTTGAAAACACTAACATGCTATTGGCATTATTTTCCATGAGAAATGGTAAGTCATTAGAATTAGGAAGGAAATTGTTTTCCTGTCTGGTGACACGTTCTGAGATTTTTAAATTTTTCTCTGTTCTGCAGTGCAACAAACCCAAAACATTTCTACACTCCTCATGAGAAAAAGCAGGGTGATTTTTGCTCCAGAAGAGCCAATGATGTGGAGACTTGGCATCCTTCTAACATACAGTAATGTGGACAGCAGGGACCGAACCACATATTCTCCACATGACAAAGTCTTTCACTCACTTTTCCATCTGGATTTTGACCACATGTGTGGCCATCCTGATGTTAAAAATGAGGCAATCCCCCTCCCCTCAACCACCAAAAGGCATTTTTCACAAAGCGTATTAGATTTGACTAACTATCACTTTTATAAGAATTCTTCTGTGAAGTATGATGCAATGCAGCGCTCCAGAGCCAGAAAGCACATGGTTGTTCTGGAAAAGGTATCCGATTTCAAGGCCAAGATATTTTCTCCCAAGGCAGGTATAATTTACACACTCTCCAGAACCAATGGAGCTAAGCACATGTTTCAGAAGGGAAAGGGCAAGTTTTATTTAAAGTAACAATGAGGAATATTCCTAAATGCAAATAACACCTTTATTTTAACTGCTTGATGTCTAAAAAAAAAAAAAAAACAAACCAACAACAAACCCCAAAAACCAAAACAACCCCACAAAAAAACCAAAACCAAAACCAAAAAACCCCCCAAACACAAAACCCAACAAACAGTCATGATGTTTAATCTTATAAGATGGAAGACCTTTCCCCACTTGTTTTTGCCACACACTGAAGTATGCCACTGGTTTTAAATACATGGACTGTCTTTCAACCTGCCCTCAGTTATTCAGATGCTTAAAGATGAACGTGCCAAAAGGTAAAAGTGCCAAAGCACTTTTCTGAAACAGGATTTTACCAATTTGGGAAAGGGAGAAGATTCATACCAGTCCAGTGGTGAAGTTGCCAGGCTTCTTCCCTTAGGTGCCGTATACAGCCAGGAGAGAGATGGGCTCCCTCAGAGCTCCCAACCTCATCTTCTGTACTGGAGACATCTACCTCTGCCCATGAATTACCCTGGGAGCATGGGAAAGTAGTTCCTAATTTTGGTACTTAGATTACTCATCTAGGGTTGTTTTACACATAATCTTCTTGGTGTTGATTTAGAAATACCATTTGTCTTTTATTTCTGCTAATTCCAGTAAAACAGAACACACCTTTCGTACCTAATTAGGTAACTCTGCTCTCATTTCTGGGAATAATACTTGTTAACTTTTGTTGCAAAACATTAAAGGAAAAAATTAGGAAAAAGCCTTGCCTCTCTGCAAGCACTGGGACATCCAGCATCATATTCAGCAGTTTGCATGTTCTAAAAATCCTCTTTTAAGCATAACAAAGGCCAAAGTCTTCAACTATCACCTGCCAAACTTGGCAAATACATTCCTGCTGCCAGCAACAGGCTTTTGCTATACAGGTGGCCACTCAACATAGCCCAGTCATCAGATGCACCCTCCCACCCCTGACGTTTCACATGGGAGAGAAGTCCACTTAGTGTAGAGAAATGCCGAGAAAAGCAGAAGTAGCAATTTAAGATACAATGTTCATAAATATTTCCTGTGTTTAGTTCTAAATTCAAGTTGAAATTTCCAAGACTTGTACTTTGAGCCCTAGACACTGTCAACGTGGTCACTGTCTGGAGGTAAAGCTGTGCATTTGTGTCTATCTGAGCTCTAAATTAATACAGTTTAACAAAATCCTGAAGGAATAAAAATTGGTAACATTGCTGTAAAACTTTCTGGACCAGCTTTGAAGCCACAAAGTCTGAAGGAGAAGAGTTGAAATGGAGCAAAGGAATGGGGCACTCTGGGAAGCATGTAAGAGTGCCTTGGTAAAAACCAGCCCTGATGCAGCCAAACGCCATCCTTTGAAGACTGTTAGCTGTGAATAAACTGTAGATTTGCTCTTTTTTTCTCATTAAAAATTCCACACACAAGCAGAGTTGCCCTATCCAGGTGTGTATTGTTAAACTGTATTTGCAATAAAAAGGAACTGAGGCAAAGGGCACCAAATTGTGTAATCATATTTGCCCTGCATTGTCTATAGCGAAGTGATACCCCAAATAACCAGAAATTAGACTTTCAGGTACCAGCTGCTGTGTAACCATAGCAGAGAACTACATCTGGACATATTGTCCCGCGGCTGGACAGCAGCAATACCATCATCAGCAAGCTGCCAGTCGGCACTGGATTTTGTCCCACTTGCTCTTTACCAGCTCTGAATTCCTTGGTCTTCTGCTGCCAGGACTATGCCATAAAATCTTGCAGCTCTTGTAACTGGGCGGAGGAAAACCTTTATGCTTTGAGTTTATTTAAAATCCTTGAGTCATCCTGTGACTACTTAAGAACATGGGCAACTTGTCATTTTAATTATTAAGCGAAAGGATGATAATGTGTTTTGCGGGGTTTATAGCATTTCCACAGCAGTAGTCTGCAATACTGAACACTGCAGTTTGTCTACAGGTATCTTAACTTCACGTGGATATATACAAAAAGTTACCTCTTTCTTAAAGATGTTTCCCTGTGACCTTCTCCTGTATGTGGCATGTCTCATACCCTCCCCCACCTAAAGGCACTACTGGTGGCCCTGCTATAAGCCGTGCAGATGTTTCTACCACATTATTGCAGCTTTATATTTGCAAGAGCCTTCTTAGAACAGATGTTCTGTGTGTATATACCATACTTCCCACTGCAAACACTTTTACAACACAAACAGCAGATTGCCTTGCTTCTGTCGTTCAGATCAAGAGAGAGTAAATGCCTCATTCTAATGATGTCGGTTTTCTTTCCAGGGTGCTTAATGTCTTCCCTTCCCTTCTCACTGGCCCTGCTCACTGCAGGTGTTTTGTCTCTGTTCCTTAGGCTCTCCATCACTTATCTTTACTCTAAAGGGTCTCCCTAAAAATATCCTCTTCCTGAATCTCCTTTACTGCTTTCACTCTCTTTTAGTCCCTTCTGCTGTGTCCTCCTCCTTTATAAAAACTGCTCTGCTTTCTTTAGCTCTGCTCAATGAGGAGCTAATTCAGTGGATTTAAACGGGAATGTCTTTTCTTGGGTAAGACTCAATATAGATTGGTGAATATAACTCCTACAAATTGTGGAATAGGAGGCAATAATCCAACAATGATGGCTCAAAGATGATAGTTCTCTGAGGAGCAAAAGGCATCTCTTGCCTTCACCAAAACAAAAGGGGTTTGGGAAGGTTTGTGTTGGCTAGATATTGCAAAAACACGATTTGAACACCCACCCCCCTCCCCCAATTTTTAATCAAAACCCTGACTTGTAAGTGGTGTAATTTGTACAGGGTCTTGTAAAATTATGACAACATTGCATAGATCTTTGGCCTCTTTCACAGTGATTGTGATTACTTTCAGAGGACGCTTTGTCCATGACTATTTCTCATTAAAAAATATCTGTTCCTGTGCTTTTAGCTCTCCTCTTTTCCATAAGGCATTTTTCAGCAATATAAACAGCAATAATAATACAAGTTTCACAGCAATTACAAAAAGTATTATTTGTCATTGAATAGTACTACATCATGAAGAGGTAATGGTGTGGAGATCTCTGCTGCCACAGCTAGTTTGCCTTGGCTGCTTGAGCTGGACTGTTAGAGATACCTGAAGTACCCTTATGGCAGTATAGATGTGACAGCAGTATAGATGTGACAGCATGCTGAGAGCAGCTTCTTTGAATTTCTCCCAACCTCACAGCCACGGAAGCTTTTGTGCTCCACAATCTCCTGAAACATAAGCTCCATCAGACTCCTAATATCTATGATAAAAATCCTATCCTTTGCTCCCTTACCATATTTTCCTCTTTTTAAATCCTTTAAAATCACCTTATCTCTAGCTTTTCAGTTGACCGTATTATTCCATTTTACTCATATTGTTTTCCTCTGCATCCTCTCAGCTGTAGTTCTCTTCCAGATGAACACCATTCCACCAAAAAATACTCTCCCACCTCCTTATATTTGTTTCAGTTTTCATATTACAACTTCCCCCTTACTCCTTACACAGATGGACTAAATACCTGTTTGGTCTGCTCAGTTCCAGCTTCAAAGATGCAACATTAGATGGCTGACACCTACCATGCAGGCAATCTTTGCAGCTTTTGCAGCTAAAAGCTGTACCTACAAATGATGATCATAAGGTTTAAAAAGCAGCTTAGGTTCCACAGACAGTAAAATATGATTATGGTCATTTTGGATAAAAGAAAGAAATTACAATAGGTTGAAGCCACAGCTTAGCATTTCATGAAAAGCTCAGTGACTCCTTCCTTTGGCCTCCTTTAAGCACTGTAAAATTCATAATCAATTTCTATTTGTTTGGAAAACACTGATTTCTATGTCTGGTAGTCTATGAAACATTATACAACTGCTTACAATTACTTCGGAAATGGCAATCTTGACACAAATAAGATTTTCTCATTTTCAGTCTTTTTTCTTGTTCACCAGTGGAATCCAGCCATTCTTTAAAAGTAGCTATATACCAGTGAAATAGTAATAAAATCTAGCTGTAAAATTTTCTCTCTCAGAAATTTTTATAAACCATTTCTATTACCTCTTATTAATGCATTACAAATACAATCCACACTACACCCATCTACTTTAAGATTATGACCTTGTAAAATGTGCATAACCATTTAAAAGGCCTTGTGTTTAAAAAGACTGGGTTACAGTCTTGTCAGGTCTTGGAGTTTCATCATGAATGTTGCAGTTTATTTGATGGTTTTCCTTGAAATTCTGAATACAATTGAAAAATAGAACACTCTCTGTGCCTACTTCAAAGGTGAGTAAATATTTGTAGGGAGAAATTAGAAGACATGCATACAAAGCTCAAAAATCTGGAAACAGGTTATTGCTTTTTTTTCTTCCCCCCCCCTTTTTTTTTAAGATCATATGATTTGTAACTTAATTGTTTGAGTTTTGCAGACAAGATCAACTATCGAGGTTTTTTGAAGGGTTTTTTGTTTGTTTGTTTGAAAACTGTTGAGGCTGACAGCAATGGCTTATCTAATGCCTTGTTATAATGCCCTGAAAAGTCACACAACTTATTCTAAAGGCAGAATGAACCTGTGGAATAGCTCAGACGAGCTCCCCACACCATTTAATCTAGCACTCCTCTGAGATAAGCATTAGCACTAGTTAAAAATTCTTTTGAAAAATAACAGTTGGGAAGAGAGTGCATGAAAATTGAGGAAAACCAGATTTCTACTGCCACCGTCTCTGCGTCGTGCCCATCCAGCTCATTGGCATCCACCATGGGCCTGCTCAGTGCCCATCCATGATGTCCTGTGCTGGCTGCTGCACTGAGGAGCAACACATGAGTGCTGCTCAGCAATTACTGCTCAGCTTGATCGTGGCTTCAGGTGGTTCGCCATACTGATATTACCAACTTAAGTATGGGTTCCCCACCGCGTAAGGCAGACCCATAACAGATATTTTTTAATGTGAAAATTAGTCTTTGGCAAACAAAAAATAGTTTCTAGTTTTAGGTAAATGCAATGACATTCCCCAAGAGGGTCATCATGTTACTGTAAGCATTTAGCTATTATTACCGAATATTCAGATAGATCTTACCACTTGCTATCATTTAAGAGCAAAGATGTAATTGTCTTTAACCTTTTTCTCCCCATGAAGAAAATAAACAAATAATCAGGTGCCACAAGTTTGATAGTTCACAGTATTCATATTTAAACAATAGTTACATTTCACTGAATATAAAGGAAGCTACATTTAACTCAAAGATAACGGAGTTGTCAAGATGTTGCTGATGTCACCAAAATTACAGAGGTTTCTACAACTTCTTCAGAAAAATATGCTTTTATGGAAGTATGTGAAGGAAAGTGCACAAAATCTCACATTTTCTTAGCCAGTGCTTCTCCTAAGCCATCCTCATCCATCATCTCAGTTCTGTCAACCAGATGAGAATGAACCTGATCCCTTCTGTATAGTGCTTCCTCTTGTACCCTGGATTTCCCAGCTCCTGTTTCACTAAGAGATGGGGGTTCTCATATTTTTCAGAATGAGGACAGTGGATCAAATTACATTTGCTGTCTGCTACAACCACGTAAAACTGGAGAAAACCATTTACTTATGTGGAATGAAACTGTATTTACCCAATAAACAAAGAGCAGGACCTAGTACATATCAAGAACTTTGATTTGTTGAAATACTCTAATGGGACTGATGAATGGGAAGTATTTCTTCATTACGGCCACCATATAGGGCACCAGTATTAAGAAATTAAAGTTCTGGGGTGACACTATGAGCCGTATGAAATCACACAACCTAGTCCCCAGCTTTTGAACATACTACTTGAAGACAAAAAAACTACATATTGACATACTAGTGCAAGAAAGTGCAGTGTACTTCCAGTACCACTGTGCTTAAGTTGCTTACTAATTTTGGAGAATTTAGGCTTCAGGGATGGAACAGATACTGCAAGGAACTACCCAATCTAGGAAAGTGCTCTATCTGAATAAAGATTTTTTTTTAGCTTTTTTTTTTCTTTTAAGTGAGAAGGATATGGAGCAGCTGCCTAAAGCAGAAATGCTACAAAACTCATTAGCCATACTAAAATTAAATTAGTGGTCTCCAGATAATCCTAAGTTATTATCCATGAATCTTTGTACAACAGTGCTCCACATCTCTTTTCCTCTCACACATATTATTTCTGCCTTTGGACTGCTGTTTGGTGCCTTTTAGAAAGTCCATGGCTGAATCACTGAATGAGCATGATCCCATCGATAAAAGACTAGGATGATTTTTACTTTTTTCCCCCAGCTAGAGGAAATGCTTCTTTTGTAGCCCTCTGCTAAAACAGGAGACCAAATTCTCCAATGCCTCTTATTCCATCCGCATGAAAAGGCTCCAGTCCTCGCCTACAGTCAGGGAGTTCCAAGCACAGCTAAACAGGGAAATTGTTGAGATAGCCTTCAGGCACATTTTTCAGCAATTCAGTTATAGTGGGGTCCAACTGGCCCACAGAACAGAAATGGCAGCCGTGGCTCAGCAGAGCACTGGGAAGTCTTGCTCCTGCTCCCTTGTCTAATATGGCGGAGACTGGGTAAAATTTAAGGGTCTTTTTAGGAGACCAGACCAATAATCGAATTTCCTCTCATGCCCCCCACTTCTCTGAGATGTCTGGCATCTCCCTTGCTCTCAGTGCTGCAGACCTGAAGCTTCAAGGACTTTCCCCAGTAAATCGCAGGATGATCTTTACATCCTCCATGATACATGGGAGAACTGTGAGGAGGTATAGAAATATTTGCATAATCTCATGTGTTGGCCTCATTCTTTCCTGCAAAGTGGGCCGGCTATAACACCGCACAAAGGCAACATTGGAGCCCTAGGCTATAACCAAAATTGAGGCAGCTTGCTCAGTCAGAAGCCCTGCAAAACTTCCATGCTAGATGCTTCATATGTGATCAGGGAGATGACTGGAGACAACACCTGAGTTAGAAATTGCAATTAACTTTTCTGTACAGATGCACTCCCAAATTCTCTCACTCACTTTTACCACTCTCTTAATCAGACTTACATAGACAGTCAATCAACATTTTCTCAGTCAAAGTGTTTTTATATTAATTTGAAAATGACTTCTCATAAAAAGTCCTTTGGATTCATTTTCTACTGTTTGAACAAAAAGCTGAGGGGAAATTTGGTTTTCAAGAAAGTGAATTAAGAAACCCAATCCAGTTCCAGACTAGCAACAGTTGAGTGCCTTAAGGCAGCTTCACTACACACCATCCGATTAATTTGGAACCAATCTGGACAGCTTTCAGAGAATATACACTGAACTATCCTCAGCCATGGGAACAGAAAAGTAAAAGGAGAGGATGCTTTCAAGGAAAATAATAAGTGAAAAAAAATAATCAGGGAATCTTCTATAAAAAAAAAATTCCTTTGTAAAATGATGATGATCAAAACAAAAATAGCCTGTGGAGGGGAAAAAGTTAATTTTGACAAATCTCAGTAATTATCACTTCTAAATATTTTCCTTTTTTTTTTTTTTTTCTTTAATTTAGCTGGGATCAGCTCAGGAAAAACTTCTCAAAACTCTTTTTGGCCACTGCCAGCTCAGAAATACGCAGCAAGAATAACAACATAAGCATACAAGTTTCTCTGAAGGCAACTTTTACATCTTTTTCACTAAACTTCTCTGGATCATTGTGAAGAGTAAAGCACCCTCCTAATATCAAACATCTACATTAATTGACCGGAAAGACCACTTCTATCCACACAGAAAGTACCAAATGAGGTAATGGCAGCACAAGGTTCCAGGCACCTTCTGCTCAAAGATCTACCACTCACCACTGTTGGTAACCAAATCATAGGTTAGATGAATGCCTCCATGAAGCAGAGACACTACAACAAATATTTGAGAAGTGTTTCCTGGAGACATTCTTGTGGAAGATCTTGAAGAATTTCTTTTTGAAGTTTCTCTGCAAAAATGAAGGAAGACATTGGCCCCTCCCTACTTCTCACTGAGAATCATTGCTTCTGAAGCAATGCTAAGCCATCTGTGCCAGATAGCATCCCCGGAGTTTATCGTCATAATGCTAGAGAATGTATTTAAGTCCAGATTGCACCAAACCAAGATGGTAGATCGTTTTTTAGTTTCCCTGCAAAAGGGCATGTGTACATAATCTCTGGTTTTTCCCCACTTCCAGTCTGCAAAAGCTCTGCTGTATGCCACAATATCAATAAACTTGGTACGTCACCGGAAAGGCATAGTTCCCAATCTTTGTTTCATATGCAGCATGTTGCCCACAAGACTTTATGATATTGCTTGTGGATACAGTAAATTAAAAACTTAAACCCAAGGCTAATAGAGAGAGCAAACCTGTCCACAAAATGCAAGTTGCTCAGTATTGTTCCCCCTGGGACCACTGTTCTAGAGTAATGTGCAAATATTCTCAGCAAATCATAGCTTAAATATCAGTTTGTTTGCCAAGCGATTCTCCCGACTCCCTGCTCACAGCCATGAGAAAACATTTTATTTATTAATTATTATTTGTAATTTGGGAAAACAAATGGCTATATTCCCAGTCAGTCAACTCTCCTATCCACATATGTGCATTCCAGGAACGCAAGCTTTACTGCTGGCTTAGAGAGGCATTTTTTTCCCTGGGATCCTTCATTAAAACATTAGTAGCACATTACTGCTTAGCAGGTGCACAGACCCCATAGTCAAATGTTACTTGTTAACTGTGGTGCGACATTATATGGCCATAAATGTCTAGGTATTAATCACATGTTTTGATTTGTATCCAAAATGTGATTTATGTCCCTGATTTCTAAGACTGTATGTTAAACTAACAAGGAAGACCGAAGGAATTCGGTTGGCTCAGGCAGCTGAATCACTCTCTGCCACGAAGAGTATGTAGCTGTGAGCGGACAGGGCAGTCCGGGAAGAGCAATGGCAACCAACCACGTCGGCAATGTGAGAAGGAAGGGAAACAGAAGCCAACTTTGACTAGTTCAACCAAATTCTTTCCCGTATCAAGGGAAGAAATATAAGGACAGTTCACAGCAGGGTCCTGAGGGCAAGGAAAAACACAAGCAAACAACCCTCCCAGCCCCAATCTCCTTTTAAGTGAAAGGACAGAGGTGTTTCCACTAGAAGTGGAGGTCTTCTGTCTATCCAAGGCAGGGTTTGTCAACAATATAACTGTCTGTTGGTGCTGGCATGTTAATTTATGTATGATCCCAAGAGGGGACAGACCATAGGCTGGCAGAAGGTCTGTAGTCCAGTTTCACTGAGTCTTTCTGCAGTGCTATTTATTCTACTAAAACCACCTTGTGCTGCCATGGGTGTTGACACTAGAAATTTTGTTGTCATTGCTATACCACCTGATTAGGGGTGACCCCTTGACACTTCTGAAGGCGCTTAGCTAGGCTGATGAAACACATAGTATAGATCATGCTTCGAGCACAGCACCTCACTTGGAACATGTACGCACATGAGACGAGCACTAAGCAAAGCTGCAGAACAGGCAAAGGGGAAAGCCCCTAGAAGGATGTTGGCTTTCCAAGCAACTATGATTTGGTTGTCTTCTCTAACTTTAGGAGAAAGTTCCATATGACCTGGTCTGTAGCAAATCAAGAGAGGACAAAAGCATAGGATGCCCTCCCAAAAGAAGTATCTGAGACAATGTACTTTGAAACACCTGAAACAGGATGAAAATTCATGCAGTCTCTCACAGAGATATCTAACGACTGAACTCCATTTCACTCCATAAAGTCTCCTAACTTTCCAAAGGTGTCATTGTGCCACTGTGTTCCTCATCTTCCTCTGGCATGCAGAATTATATTTACTGGTACATGTTCTAGCTTTATCTCACATTCATAATGACATGCTTAGCTTTCTTATACAAGGCAGGAACACTGTCGCTGGCCTGAGAGGTTACCCAGGAGAAGGCATAATATACAGAAGATACGATATATCCTTCAGCCTTGACTTCCACCTCCCTCCCCGTGACATTCACTTTCTCCCATAATTTCCAAGTCCAGTTAAGCAAATCACAATAATCAATTACGGTCTATGATTTTTTTTGTCTGTGACCTCCTTTTCGTGTATGTGTTGCTTCCTATTAGCTAATGCCACATAATTAATTTCTTCTTCATATTCCTTTTGTGCTCAACAAGTGGTCATGGTTGTGGCCAACCCATCTTTTCAATGTAAACCTTCTTGCTCTAACATGGGAATGAAATCACTACAGATCTATTATTTCTCGGAACAGGATATTTCATTTGCATAAAATATTCTGCACTTGACACAGTGCCAGGAAGAAACACCTAATGTCCATTCTTCATTGCGCTCTTGCTGTGGCCTTAGGAACAGAAGGAATCACCATGTTAGACTCACACCTATTACTCCTGAGTTCCTCACTTCTTAGTCCCAGCTCTGATTTACACTCCCATGACTCTTTGAGAGCCCTGTCAAGGCAGTGACCAAGATAATGGACAAAAGGGAATTTCTTACATGATGTAATTTCACATTAAACAGGATGGTTCACAGGTTGTAATAGAAGGTCAACAGCAGATATTATAACCCCTAAATTGGTTAGAAAAAAATGGTTATTTGAATCAAAACTTAAATAAAGCTCTATATGAGCCAAAGTAGCTGAAGGGAAGTGTCTCCCTGTGTGTCAGTGATATGCGTGGTCTAATAACCTCAAAGGAAGGCAGATCCCATCCTTGTTCATTTTCATAGCATTGGGATTTACTGGCAGGGAATGGCACTAACACTGTCTTCAAGTGTACAATATCTCTTTTTACTTTTAAGTTGGATGGCTATATTCCAAAGTAAAAAAATATCTAAATGTCATTAGTCCAATGGGAATGCAGAAAATGTACATTTTGGAGACCGATCAACCTGTTAAGCAAAAAAAGGAGACCAAAAAGAAATTAATTAATGGAATGGATTCATGAGTCCCTCATTTGTTATTAATAAAGCACTGAAGAAGAAAGTGTTGATGAGACACAGTCATTCACCTTGGATCAGTATGCAAAAGGAAAATTCACCCAACTGCAGACAGCTATCAAGGCCATATGCACAGCTTTATGTACTGAGTTATGGATGTTATAATAAATGGCAGACTCAACATCGTGTATGCGTACTTTGCCTAGGGATGAATTTCACCCTAAAAAAACAATGAGGCAGACTTGAGAAGAGAGCTGATTTAATACAATATGTAGCATGTAGTCACTAATGGACTTTTAGTTATTCCCAAAGATAACCAACACCATAAAGGGTTTTAAGTCATCCTTAACATTATTTTCATACACTTCAAAGGCAATCAGTCTTTATTTCTTTATTTCTCCATATTACAGAACTATATACATCTTAGAATATTGCACAGCTACATATGCACACTACCTTCTGCTTTCATTGGCAGAAGTGCCCTGGGGTAGTGACAACCATAGTGTTAGCCTTTCCTTTTTCAGAAGTTAAATGCCTTCTGAGTCAGCTCTTAGTTCTCCGTTTTATGTTCTTTGTGCTTTATAGATATATTCTGTTATTTATAGCACTCTGTCTGTTAGGTTTTTATTACCAAATAATATTACCAAAATTAATTTGATTTTAGCCATTGTATGCTGTAGTCAAAGCCTGCTCCTAAACAATGGTGTCCATCTGCAAGATCTGCTGCAGTCCATTCTCTGAAAAAAACAGAAGTTATAATTTATTGGTTTGCTAAAAAGTACTTCAGTTACTTGAAACTGCTAGGGGGTGAAATCCAGTCTTGAACATGAGGCCAGCAAAAGGTCTAAGAAGTGCTTAAGCTCATTTTGAGGATATAAGTGCGATTGAAGTGGTTGCATGGGACTGGTGCTACTACTCCACACAGGAGAGAAGCTGACCATGTGTGAGCACTTCAGGAAATCACACCAGGTTCTGATTTTCCCCAACTTTCAGCAACTACACTAATAATTCTACCGGGCCCTCACAGTCACACTACAGCTCGAGACTGTTTCTCTTTGTCGAAATAATCACAGAGGAGTAAAAACACTCTAGGTTATGGTCAAAGCTCAAGTCATCAGAAATGCCTCCTAATAATTTTAGGGTCATGATTGTTCAAAAGGAAACAAACCCTCAAGACAATTTCAGAGAAAGGAAAGAAGGGGTACATTCATCTAATCCACTTCTACTAAAGCTTTAAAGGCTACTCTGCTTTTTGCCTTTGCTTGAAACCAGATCCCCCAAATATCCCCATACTGACATGTGCTGTGACTGGTTAGGACCAAGCCTGCTAGTTTAGAAAAGTACTTTCACGCTCTGTAAGTTCTGGCAGTATTAAGTTACAAAAGGTAGAAAGAGAAGGGGGAGAAGAGGGTTTTTTTCCCAGAATGGAAAAACCTCAGAAGCTTCATTGCATCTGTTTACTGCTTTATTCCTGAATTTCTAAAACATTGGCAGATTTAAAGAAGGGCCAGATAGTATTGGAAGAGATCCTGAATAGTCAGTACTAGTTTAGTGAGATCAGTCAGGCCACAAAGCCTTGCCAGTGTCGCTCCTCCCTCAGAAATTTTTGAATCTATATTTAAACATCCTTGATCTGGCCACAAGAGACAAGATAGGGCTGACAGCAAGGGAAGAGGGGCAAGGAGGAAATTAGGGCTTCCAACAGAAGGGGGGGTGGGACAGTACTTCTAGAAAATCTGGGCTCTTTGGACATAATTGTCTGGCAGTGTGTAGATATTACTAAAACCCAGGATTATTTCCAACACTACATCATCATATCCACTACTGCTGCCTGCCAGTGTGTTAGTAGTAAATCTGAAGAGCCAGGAAAATAAGTGGAGCCTGTCTGCCTGCAACGAGGGTCTGGCCTCCGCTCTGCAGCAGTCAATGCCTTTCTCAGAATTAAATTATCTGTTAAATATCTAAAATATTCCTGGGAGAATAAATGCTCTTTGCTTAATTTCTGGGGGTGGAAGGTGGGAGAAGTCTGGGATTTGAAGAAGAGAACAGCTAGAGGTATAAATGGAAGGTAGAGCACTCCTGGAAACGAAAGGCCTGGTTGGCATCATTATGCCGGCTTCACCAGCAGCCAGTCCTAACCTGGCAACGGTGCACATTTTGGGCTTTTCTTTCTTCCCCAGCATAATAAAACTGCTGTAAGACCTGGTGGACATGCTTTCTGCTTGATTCTCTCTGGGGTTGTCATACACCAGGTTCACACCTCAGGGGTGGGAAAACTAGCTCTTCTCACCCAGCTGTAGAAAGAATTGCCTTTAGGAAGGATGCTCAAGAAGAGGAATAAGTGACACACAAATATCAAATCCAGGGTTTTTTTGGTAAAGGAGAGAAAGAAAAGCTCAGATAGGCCTGTGAGTTCAAACAGGAGATCCACCAGCTTCTGAAATGTAGTTTATGAGCAAACAATTATTTTTCCATTTTTAACAAGAGGCATTTTGCCATCTGATCACGAGTTCTCTCCTGCATAGTAGCATCATAGGTGGGAAGATGGATTGGGACAAACAACCCAAAGTGAGCCTACTTTTGGCATTTCAGCTGACTATTCAGGATTAACTGCTAATTCAGTGTTGCATAAAAGTTATTCCCTTTCATTTTCTTTTTTTTTTTTTTTTAGCAATCTTTGCACTTCTGTTTTCCAGCTGAGGCTAAAATTTGGAGTCTCAGAATACAACAAAGTACAATTACTGTTTATAGCACAACCAACCCAAGCAGCAAGAGGAATTCTCTTAGAGAGAAATCCCTATGCATTTTAATATCTACTAATATACAGTGGACATAAACCACTGCTATGATGAGAGGGACAGGAAGCTCATTAGAGCCCTGCTGGGGGCTCTTCTACAGGGCAAGTGGGGCCATATTGTGCCATCAGTTTTAATCACAATTTCCTGTTGATCCCAGTGGGAAGTTTTGCTTCAAAAATCAATGTCGCAATATTGTGCTTGCATAGTGCAGTTGGAAGTGTTAAAGTAGGTATTGAACTGGACACCAGCTGCCATCATGGAAAACATTTGGCGCAACAGCAAACTCGGTAACATACTAGCTGTAGGTGCTGGTAACTGCAGGTGTCACACTGCCCATCCAGGTGGTTACCTTCCTAGAATTCAGTTAACACAAGAAAGGACTATCTTTTCAAACCATCCATCTGTGATGTACTGGTTTTGCCTGGGACAGAGTTAATTTTCTTCATACTAGCTGATATGGTGCTTCTTTTGGATTTGTGATGAAAACAGTGTTGATAACACTGATGTGTTAGCTATTGCTGAGCAGTGCTTACACAGCATCAAAGTCTTTTCTGCTTCTCACACTGCCCCACCAGAGTATAGGCTGCTGGGGATGCACAAGAAGTTGAGAGGGGACACAACCTGGACAGCTGACCCCTAATGTCCAAAGGGATATTCCATACAATATGGTGCTGTGCTCAGCAATAAAAGCTGGGGAGGTTTGCCAGGGCCGACATTGCTCAGGGACTGCCTGCGCATCAAAAGCAATTGTGGGTCGTTTTGCATCCCTTGGTTTTCTTGTGTTTTTTCTTTGCGTCTTTCTTTGCTTGCTGTGGTTGTTTTGTTGGGGTTTTTTTTGTTTGTTTTTTTTTTACTTATTAAGCTGTCTTAATCTCAACCCATGAGTTTTCACACTTGTAGCCTCCTGATCCTATCCCCCATCCCACTGGGGGAGGTGGTGTGAGCAAGCAGCTGCGTGGGGCTGAGCTGCCCACCAGGGTTGTCCCACAACACATGACTGGGTCTGTTACAATTCACTGGGCTGACCAGAATGGTCCCAAGGGAGCCCCTTGAGGCAGGGGCCAGCCCCCTCAGTCTAACAGGCACCTTACAGCACTGTGTTGGGTTTGCGTGGCAAGGTTTTGGTAGCGGGGGGGCTACAGGGGTGGCTTCTGTGAGAAGCTGCTAGAAGCTCCCCCTGTGTCTGACAGAGCCAATGCCAGCCGGCTCTAAGACGGGCCCGCCGCTGGCCAAGGCCAAGCCAATCAGCGCCTCTGTGATAACATATTTAAGAAGGGAAAAAACAGTTAGAGAGAGAGCTTTTGCAGCCGGAGAGAGGAGTGAGAAGATGTAAGAAACTCTGCACTGACCTTGGTGTCTGCAGAAGGAGGGGCAGGAAGTGCTCCAGGCGCCGGAGCAGAGATCCCCCTGCAGCCCGTGGTGAAGGCCATGGTGAAACAGGCTGTCCCCCTGCAGCCCATGGAGGAAGGATGAGGGGGTGTAAAGATTCCACCTGCAGCCCGTGGAGGACCCCACGCCGGAGCAGGTGGAGGCACCTGAAGGAGGCTGCGGCCCGTTGGAAGCCCACGCGGGAGCAAGGTCCTGGCCAGACCGGTGGACCCGTGAAGAGGGGAGCCCACGCCAGGGCAGGTTTGCTGGCAGGACTTGTGACCCCGTGGGGGACCCCACGCTGGAGCAGTCTGTTCCTGAAGGTCTGCACCCCGTGAGAGGGCCTCCATGCTGGAGCAGGGGAACGATGAGAGGAGTCCTCCCCCTGAGGATGAAGAAGCGGCAGAAACACCGTGAGATGAACTGACTGTAACCCCCATTCCCCGTCCCCCTGTGCCGCTGAGGGGGGGAAGGTTGAAGCCGGGAGTGAAGTTGAGCCCGGGAAGATGGGAGGGGTGGGGGGAAGTGTTTTAAGAGTTGATTTTATTTTCTCATTCCTCTACTCTGTTTTGCCTAGTAATAAATTAGATGAATTCCCTCTCTAAGTTCGGTCTGTTTTGCTCATGACAACAATTAGTGAGTGATCTCTCCCTGTCCTTATCTCGACCTGCAAGCATTTCGTTATGCCTTTTCTCCCCTGTTTAGTGAATGAGGGGAGTGAGAGAGCGGTGCTGGTGGGCACCTGGCCTCCAGCCAGGGTCAACCCACCACAAGCACTGTCCCCAGTATTCAGACTAGGGTGTTTTTCCAGAAGCCCATGACCTCTCCTTCAGTTTCCAGGCTCAATTTGTTCTCATTCTTTTTCATTTGTTTGCACACTGAAATCATCCTTCAACTCAAACAGCTTTTCTCCCATGTTGGTGCTTCTCTTCCCTCTCACAGGAAATAATTTCATTTCTTGATCTCTATTTGAAAGCCAAACAAGCCAAGCTCTTCTAGCTTTCTCTCATTTCATGTGCTTTGCATGCTCCTGATCATCGTAGTAGCCATCCTCTGAACTCTATATTCACCTTTCTTAAACATGGGAGACCACAACTGCATGCAAGATTCTGGATGAAGTTATCTGCCTGCATACTCCTATGAAAGCTAATAAAATTATGTGTGCAGGAATTTTTACCACAGTAAAAATCATAGCAATAAAAAGCAGTTCTTTCACATCTCTTCTTATTAGTATGGCTGATTTTTTTTCTATCTGAATGATGGCAGACGTATGAAAAAAGCATAGGTGAGTGAAACCTGGAACTACAAGGAAGGTTTTTAATAAGTATTTTTCTTGGTATAATTGCAGTGGATATTAACTAAGTTATACTTCCTCAAAGAAAAAAATTATGTTTTGAATAAGGTTAAAATAGAACTTTCCACTGAGAATGTGTTAGTCGCAGAACAGAGCAGGATTCTTGGGAATTTTGTAAGTCATCAGAGAAGAGACTCCCAGGAAAGCTACAAGATAAATGACTTGTGGAGAACAAGAATTTCATGCCAGCTCCATGCAATTGAAGACTAATAAAGTCCTTTTGAGGGGCCTGTGTGAACACACCTAAAGATAAGTCCAATTTTCAGAGAAAAACACCAACTTGACTCATAGATGCGTGGACCCTTTCTTCAGCCCCTTAACATATCATATTACTACTTACTAGTATGTAACTGTAAGAACTGAATAGGAAAATTTTCTCCTCTTACTTAAACTCATATTTGCTGAATGTTTCAGCTTCACTGTAAGAACAAACCCAAGAACCTCTGAAGTCCTGCAGTAAAACAAAACAAAACAAAACAAAACAAATCCAAACCAAACCAAAAAAAACACCCAAAACAAAACAAACCTCCATCCACTCCCCACCTGGAGTATTCATCCAAGAGGTGGCTGAGCTGGTTCTGGCCCATTTTCTCTCTTACCATACTGCAGGAGCAAGGAATTGCTACACATCTTCTCCAGGGAGGCCTCACAGCACATTCTCAGCAGCCATGTTCCTCCAGAACTGAACATTGCAGGCTGAGGCAGTCCTCTGAGTCAGAGAAGGTGATTAAACCCTGATTTTATTCAGCCAGAGCAGTGGCTTAATTAAGGTTTCATTTCATGAGTGTAGTCTATGACCACCAGACCATGGGGCTCTTGGGGGCGTTCCTAACTCTAAAATGAAGTTCTGAAGCCAGGAAACTTTTCCTAACACCATCTTCTTGAAATGGCTATACTTTCTGCCTCCAAAGTGTATTTTCAACAAAACAGCATTTTTCAACGAAAATATTTTTATTGAAAGAGTTCCTGGTTAGCTTTGATGAGCATGTTGTATCATGGAGGGTTCCTCCTGTATAGAAATAGCTAAATGGACCAACACATTTCATGCCTACAAATTGAAAGGAAGTTTCCAGCCACATTTTACTCTACTGTCAGGAACTCTTTCATTCCTTGCTGGCCTTCTCCAGCAGATCCACTAAAATCACTGGCTTTAGCAGAAGCCAGGGAAACTCTCACAGTTCTCGGTGCCAGATTTCACTACCTTAACTCAAGCTGACAGACCCTTGCTCTAGACAAAGTCCTGTTGTTTTTAAAGGCTGCGCTCCCTCTGCTACCCCTTTTCATGTGGGACAGCCCTGGATCTCCTCCAGCTGGCCAATTTTCCTGTCTGGTTTATGCAAGAGGAAAGACTATGGCCTTGCCTGCTCCTTTCCCCATTTGAGATCCTTTCTTCCCAAGAACAATTCTGCCTGGCTCTCGCATAAGCTACATAAGGTTGCAGTTGCCGTGAGAAGTCCTGGCCACCACAACTGTCTGTATTTTCTGTTTATGGCACTTGTTGCAAACGTTATTCCTAAATCCTCATTTCTTTCTGCAGCCCACGAACTTGTTGATAGGACTAACGCTGCCATTCTTTCCGGTTTAATACGTTTTCAGCCTGAACAGTTTTTAGGAAAAGAGACTCTTACAACCCTTCGAGGATGTGCTTGATGCCTACTACTAATGCTTAGGGGTTAAGACTTTGTGGCAAACACCTGCCAAGTCAGCTCCCAGTGCTACTTACATAAATATGCTTTTGTTCTTAGAATACGTTACACCAGGTTTCATAAAAGCACCCGTGTACAGCTATAAAAGATTTAAAAGATATAAATAATAACCTAGGAGTCATTTAAAGTTAGGATCAGCAAATTTCAGGGAAGGGATCAACCAACTTTGGTAATTTAACAACTGTTTAAAATACATTAGCAATATCTGGTTTAATCTTATTGTAATTTATAAGCTATGAGGTTTTGTAAGAAAAAAGTCACAGTAATACAGGCACATGAGAAATTAAGTAAAAGTCAGCAAGTGATTTTTTTAAAGAAAAAGCCTATCATTTTACAGAATTGCTAAAAAACACATGATCATACAAACAAACGAATGAGCATGCAAAAATATATAGAAATGCATTTTAAATAACTGCAGAAGGGTGGTTAATTTGTCCCTTTTCTATTCTGTGTAGCGGTATTAACAAAGAGCAGGTACTCAGAATTAGCACATAGACATTTTTGATGCTTGAAAAAGAATCAGGTAATCCCATAGTACCCTCAGTCAAGGAAGACATGTAAGCAAGTGATTCATTGTACACATACCTAATGTCTACTTGCATATGTACCTCATTATGTGGTGTCTGGTGGTTCAGCACTTTTTTCAGCCTTTCTCATGGGCTTTATCGCCGCAAAGAGGTGGGTGCGTGCAGTGCTGCGTCTCTGCAAGAGGCCAAAGTGAGAGCTGTTCAGCCTCCTACCCGAACTTGAGCAGAACCAGTTGTTCAGTGCAGCCGAAACTGGTTAACATAGAAAGTACAGTGTGAGTAAGCTTCTAAAAACAAAGCAGGTGGCCATACACCACGTGCTCCCCACTGAGGTGAATTTTCAACCCTCCTGGGTCACTTAGAAACCAAAGCCCTCATCAGGAAACTGATTCAGGGCATGCCTGTCTGCACAACAGAGAGCAAAGCTGGTTTTTTACTCCAGGAAGGACTCACCTGAATCAGGAGCTGGGATTAAAAAAGCCACATGAGACTCAGCCTGTATCTGAGAGGAAGACACGGGTAGCTCCGAGAGGTGCTACGCTTTCAGGTGCTGCAGGGCGCGTGGGGCCAGGTGTGCCCAGCAGGACCTGGGCAAGCTCCTCTGCCCTGGATCTGCTACACAGGAGAGGCTTTTCCTGGCATGCTGCTGCCAGTGGCAGCCCACATGCCATGGGCCCGTCAGCACGACTGAAAAGTGGCTTCATAGGTGGGCATACATTGACATTGTTGGTCTTCAAAAGTTTTGAGTTTAAAACAAAAAAAGTACGTCTTTGCACTAGAACCAAAATGGGATAAACTTGTTTAAGTGGGATTGTTACGCATTGGAGTGGTCTAATTAGTGTCTTTCTCCTGCATCTTCTCCTCTCCCATAACAATAAAATTAATTGAAATCTTAAGTATGTAAGATATTCGTGGCAGAAATCATGCTCTGCAGTATCAAATTCTGTTTTAAAAATACTTTCCATTCTTGCAGGGCTTTATTTTACAAATAATGCTGAAGCTAAATCTATTCTTTCAATATGGTGTTTATGATTTAGGTAATCAAACAGAATCCTTAGCATTGGACAAAGTTCTTTACGGTAGGGAGACTTTCTGCACCCCATTGTCTCAGTCTCAGCTACGGCTGCCAAGTCTTACCACAACACAAGAGGTTAATTTGTATTCTGTGGATAATAAAACAAGCAAGCAAATTAATACAAAACTGCCATTATACAAATGGGCTTGGGGCTGCACAAGAGGAATATCAATATTATTAAAGGAAGAACTTGCCTTGTACTATATGTTTCCTATTAAAAAAATTTCTTCATAGAATTTTGCTGAGCTCTAGTGCTGCAGCAATATAAAATATCTTTCCTCCACTTTAAAAAAAAATTAAACAAAAAGGCAGCAGTGAAACTATGTTATCAACAAAGTCATGCAATGTCAATAAGAATAGAAGATAGTAAAGAAAGTAATAAAGGGTGCAAAACTAGCAGTGCACATTTCACATTTTTTAAATGTGCAGATCTGCAAGGGAATATAACGTTCATGAAAGGAGGACACTAATAGCTTTGGCTTTTGTGGGACTCGGACTGTTGAAAACATCTCAGGATTGGCCCCTGGAGTTCAGGAAGAGACTAAACGAGTTGCCTGACACAGCTCTGCCAGTGTACTTCAAACCTGACCTGGAAAAACCCTTGCAGTTTTTGTCCTGAATCTCTCTGGAGCAGAGTCTGCCAATTGTACCAGACTGCAAGGTAGTTTAATGATGTGGACAAACGGGCATTTTATTTAGCTTGTGCTTGTCTGGGAACATTTGGAAACCATACATTGTAGTACCTTTCGGTGTTCCTGCGAACTGAATAGGGAGGTTTCCAAAGTGTACAATAAGTTGCTCTGCCAGAGGTTCAGCAATAAGACAAAACTTTGCAGCCTATTATTGATAGTTTGCCCACACATACAACAGAAATGATCCTTTATAAATGCATTTGAAAATTCAGGAAAAAATGCTTTTCTTGCTGATATTTAGAATGCCATTATAGAAATAAAATCTTCATCAGATGTATTCATAGCCTGAAAAGACTGCAGATGTAAGAAAGCACTTAGTTCAGCTCATAGATAGTGAATTCTCTCCGAATATTGAGGGGATGTTTCAAAAATACTTAGAAACTGAACTCCATCCTCCTCCTCCTCCTGCATCCACTGTTTTCTACATTTGCCCATATATCACTTGATTACCCTTAGAGACTACAAAGTATCCTTTCCGAAACTTAGTCTATAAGCTAGACAAGAAATAGAGAAAGACAGAATCCTATGGCTTTTTATAAATAGTCTTTTACAAAAGAAAAAATGTCATGAACTGAAAAGAGGATACTGTCTATTTCTGAGCACAGTTTTCTGGTCAATACCATTTTACATGCCACCTTCTCATAATGGATAGTGCTCTCACCAAAGAGTCATCCCAAATCTTGCTTCTTTTTACAATTTGCAAATTATTTTGTGAATCTTTCTCTCTGTTGTAGGGGGAGCTGTCCCTAATCCTCTTTGTAGCTGATAGTCACATTTCCCACTAAAAGTAATCTTTTCCAAAGAACATACTCATCAGACAAATATGCACCAGGTGGTTCAGATCTGTCCTCACAACCTGGAAGATCCCTGCTGTTCATAACAGTGAGAATTTTCTCATTGGAAGTCTTGTCGTGTCCAAATACACCCTTGCCATTCAACAGCCACGTGGGCAGGTCACAGGAAAGGGACCTCAGCTCGTTCAAACCTTAAGTATTCTATTCCCTTAAGCCATATTTCTTAAATTTTAATGTTAAGTTAGTGTTAACTTTATGGATGGTAACTAGGAATGACACAGTTGTTCTTGTCCTCCTGCTCTCTGTTCTGGCTCTCCCACTGCGTGGAATTGTATTAGGGAATACACTGCCCTGGCAGGAAGATGGATTCAGAAATTCAGTGATGTTTTCCAATTCATATCTTCTTTGAGTTCATCCATATACGATTTACTTTTAGTGTACATATATTTCATCTATCTTAATATTTTTATGATGCCCAGATGTTGCCACTGCAATCTTCTCTATTTAACCAGTGACTTAACATTGATAGCTGTGCTTTAAATGTCTTCTTGGTGCTACCATGACCTCAGCCACACCACCGATGTGTTGCACTGCTTTACCTGCTCACTCCAGGAAGCAGAAAGGCTGAGACCAGCTCTGAACATAAGTGCAACGCACACGTACTGGGTGCATGTTACTGGAGCACCTGTGAAACACACAGCACTTTTCCTATGCCAAAGCTCTTAAAGACAACCATGCCACTGCTGTGACTCCAACCATCAAGGAGAGCAGAGGGAATCAGACAGCAGCTGCTGGCAGGGCAGGGAACGCTCCCCTTCTAGGTGCAGATGCTACCTCTGCTGTACACCTACTGCCATCAGTGAGGGAACCAAGTCTCCAGGGCCGCCCCCACATTCATGCACACATGTACATGCATGCACTTCTTCTTGGGTCTCTGTCTTTGCTCCATTTTTCCTCCTCTCCAGACCATAGTTCCTCATCACTAGAGCAGCCAATTTTTTGCTTCACTGAGAAGCTTTGACTGGCCTCTGCACGAAAACCCCTGTTTTGCAAATCAAAGGTAGAAAATTCATTTTTCCATCAATTCTGTTGCTTTCCTTGAGACCATCACTACACAGGACTGGGAAATGTGTGGAGGGATTCATATATGATAATGCTGACATTCAACTCTATGACTGAACTGTCTAAAGACAATCTCCAAACACTACTCCAATGATTAATCAGCTGTACATTCACACAGAAATATTTGATGTACTGCTCTACTCACCAAAGTCTTTTATTGTATAGTCAAAGGTTATTTGGAATTTATCCATCCCCACCAAGCAGGAGCTCACTATTATTAAGCAAAATTCAACCTGGAGGGCAGTGAGTCTATGCAAAGAATATGGAGTGGTTTGATTCAAAAAAATATGGAGAGGTAGGTTTGGGACACAGATTTAGGGAAGATTGTATCAGTCTTTTAAATTAGTCCCCCACAATCACAAATATCCAGTATATGTGTAGTCCAGAAGGGTCACAAGAACATTTATTCCTCCTGTCTCTATACACCACATATCTTAAGTTGTTATAAAACATTTGAAAAAGGCCAGAAGTCACAGCTATAAATTGCCAGGGGAATGTTGCCATTATGATGGATCCCTATGATAGCACAAAATTTCTTCTTTCTTCAGATGGACAGTTGCTTTAAAAGTTAAGCATACATCTTCAGCTGATGGAAAGCAAAGAAATGAAGTCAGGCAAATACTAGGATTACACTACAAAGGTAGACTCAAACAAATCCCTCTTCCACTAAAATTCAGAATCTCTGCTCCCTGTTTTGTTGTAGAAGAAGTGTCATATCTTTTCTTAGTATTTGTTGAATATGTCTCACGGGGGTGGGGGGGAGTACCCTTACTGAAAAATGTGCATTTCCAAAATATAATAATTAACTCCCATTATTGATCTCTGAAAGGAAGTTATAAGTACATCTGGCCTTATGATAATACACTGCATATCTCAAAAAATTTCTGAATTTTCATAGAGCACAAGAACTGTACACTCATTGAAGGGCAGGAGTATTTCACAGTCCAAGCCCCCTCAGCACCCAGAGATTACATCAGACTCCAGCTCTTACCATGCTCATGCACCGGTGTTTCTTTCCCAAAGTAGCTGGCAAATGCGTACCTGGTACCAGGACTCTGGTCCAGTGTTGAATGTGTTGACCTGCAGGTTACATACAGCCAAGAAGTCTTACAGGGAAACCCATAAAAATGTTGATTTTTGAAGACCCAGACAGTGTCTGAAGCTACTTATTTGTGCAGCTTCTCACCTCTTTAGGCTTGCACAGCATTTCAAGCTGCAGCTACACAAGATAACACTTTTGATGAGACAAGAGAGTGTCACTGGCATAAAACAAGAGCCTTTAACATCATTGTTTTTCATTCTTGCCATAAATAATATGAGACCAGAAATTGGTAGGACACAAATGTTTCAGTGACCGCATAGTAAACTGGTTACCTAAACAGTAAGACTCACCCACTCTTGAAAAAGTTCTGCAGTGATCAGCAGTCTTCTTTGGCTTCCACAGCTTTGATACTGAAATCCACTCCAAGGCAGATAATTTGGGAACCCCAAGAAATTAATCTTCAAGCCACCAGTTCAAACCATGCCAACAATGATGAGCTGAAAAACACTATATGAAATGAGACACTGATCTTACTCATTTTGTTATTTGTGAAGTATTTTACATCATAAAACCACTAGGAAAATCCATATTGAGTTAAGAGACTACTGATACTCTCAGAATAAATGCTGAAGACTTAGGGATTCTTTAGCCACCTGGAAAGTGGCTCTAAAAAAAGGGGGTTACTCAGTGGCAAAAATGTTGCTGTGCTGAGGGTATTTCAAGTTCAAGAGCTGGAAAGAGTCAGTAGTTGGACACATCATGCCCACCTGTCTCTCTTTCTACAAAATGTATTTTTTCTTTCTTTTTTAATATGAAAGAAAAGTTTTGGCTTTGTGGTATTTGAATTCATGTGGTCTAGTGATTTACCATCAGGAAATATGTATTCTACTCTAACACTTAATGTGTTAATTCTAAGACTCATAGACTATTATTTTAGTAATAACAATTTTGTAGTGTTTCACTTGAGCTAAAAAAATTCACTGTGCTAAATTTTGAAATGCCAGAGTTGTTTGAATAGCTTGCCTCTAAGTTCTTTCAGTCTCTCTTCTATATGTATTGTGGTTGCTCATCCACACATTCCCAAGCCTTAAAAATACTTCAGAAAATATATATAGGGTCGTAGAACCAAGACAGCTCAACTCTGTTTAGTTAGCAACCATTTTACCTTCACCACAGGGAGAGCTATGGTACTAAAAGCTAATAACACAGAGGTTATTTACATGGACAGCTTGCTGGGACCAGGAAAATTGCACTTACATGAAAAGTTTGATTTTCCTGAGGTCTAACATTAAAGCTCTGTTCTTTTTTATTTTCTTTTTATTTTTTTCTTTTTTTTTCCCCTTTCCTTAAACCCCAGTGGAAAACAGGCTTTTACTGTGAAAGTAATCCAACCAGATATCTTCGAAATCTTAATAGGCAAAGTGGATTGACCTCAGTTCATCTTCATGGAGCTTAGGACAAATTGATCAATTTACTTCCTAAATAATTACCATTTGAATGTTGATTTTACCTTCCTAAGATTAGCACATTAAAAAGCCTGTATTCAGGAATGCTAATGCAATGCAGTTCTGCACACACACACAGACTCACAAGAAACCCAATATATTCTTTATATAGACAAGCTTCAACTGATTCTGGGTAATGAGAATTTACTTATTCTTTTGTTGAAGAATGAAAAAAAACCCAGAAATAAAACAGAGAAATGGATATGGTTAGAGCTCTGGAGGGAAAGACTTTATTTAGCATTCAGATTTTTGAGGTTAGGCATTAAGATTCTATGGATGCAACAACTGCAATCCAAACTTTATCTGTTTAAAAGAAGCCCATGGAAGAAAGAAGGCAAGAAATGATTCATGTGTCAGAGGAGGCAACTAAAATGGGAAAATTAGAACACCATCTAATTATTTCATAAAGGCTGTAAGTTGCCTATTAAGACTCCAATGGAATATATTGATTGAGCAATAACTTTGGAAGTTTACTTGTCATAAATGGCACTTTTTGATTCTCCAAATGAGTGAAGCACTGAGGGAGGGTACACTCTGAGGTATGTATCTGTTCATTTCAGTGAATGTTGGGCTAGCTTGACTGATATGGTTGGAGTTTTCCTGCTGAGTCCAGACACTCAGCCGTACGTAGGTAGGCTCCATTCCCATAATCACCCTCCCTGACAGTCATTTTCTTTGTTGGGAAAAGCTTTCTCTGCTGCAGTGGATGCTGAATTTTAAGGAAGAGGAGCAGAAGAATTTTCTCTGGTTTGGCATCAGCTAGAGCATCTGCCCCTCTGAATGCGCAGCAAATGAGGAAAGTAAAAAATATGTATCTCAATTTAGTGAGGAAATTCTTTTTTCTCTTCTGCATCCCTGTCTCAATTTCTCCCATTTCTTTTGGTATCAAAAGTTTTCCATTTTTCTTTGCAACATTTTGCATTCTGATTCCTCTCTGTGTATGTTACCAACATGAATGTGGTTTATATCTCCCCATTCATCATCTCTTGGCATTCGTCTCTCCTGGAAATTCTCCATGACAACTTTAATATCAGTTACTTTTTCTGCACTGTTTCTCATAAGAAAACTTAAGTCTTTCTGTGTTTCTTTTTAAAAGTTTGCGAGTTCTGATTCCAATACATCACTCAGAAGCCTGTTTTTCCCGTCTGGAAAAAATATAAGCTCTGAGGGGACCCTCAAAATCAGTACAATCTGATGAATTCTGTTTAGAGCCAGTCACTGCAAGATGGGTTTTTAACTGTCCTTTATCCTGAATTTTTTTAGAATTCCCACAGACAAATCACTGAGACGATGGCTGGGCTTGTCATAAAACTCACAAATGAGTCGTTACATATCTAGGGTCACTTGCCTGCTCTGGTTTATAAAAAAAGCTTAAGAAATACCTTAAGCTAAATTAATTGGTTTAATTATTTTATTTATTTATTTAAATGGGAAATGGAACTGCCTACCCTCAGTCTCTGGATCAACTCAAGCTCATAGAAATAGTGTCCAAAAGTTACCAGCAGTTTGATGGCATGAGTTAAACCAGTTTGTGGTGTCAATCTGGGCTTTGGGAGACAAATGCCCACGTTACAAAAAGCCACTAAATGTAACACTAATGGATGTTTAATCAGATTAAAGTTTGAACAGACATGGAGATTGAGCTAGCTTGTGAAGTTATGCTTCCCGGTTAGAAAAATAAGGCTGTGGCATGGAAAAGCTGAGAGCTGAGAGGGTAACTAGCCGTGCTAAAGCTATTGGTTGCACTAGAGGACTTCAGAGGAATTCGGTCTTTGGTGCTTTTGGCCTGACTCCCTTTCACAATTAATACAGTTAATTTTAATATGAAAAATTTACTGGAGAAAGGTACACTAAGCACTTATAGTTTGATGGTGTGCTATGAGCACTGTTGCATTCTGTGCATAGGTACATATATATTGTGTAAGTAAGTGGTTTTGTTCTTTTGTTTTCAGTTACCAAGGGCATCTTCCTTGTCTGTGTTGCCTTCTCTCTTTTATGTTTAAAGTAGTATTAGTATTTTATATAATGCAATAAACTTTTTATTATTTGAAAATACCTATCTCACATTAAAAATGAGGAAAACTAAACAGGTTAGTATTAAAGAATTGCACATACTCTGAACCTGCCAGTAAAGCAAAATGCCTTGCACATGGCAGAATTCATGGAGAATATAGAGGAAAATGATTACAATTGAGGCAGAGTTTTAATTTTATTATTTATATGCTTAATTAAAGCCTGGAAACAAACATATTTATATAAAAGCTGGGTTAGTACAATATATGTATTGCAATTCTAATGGCTTAAAAAATATTTTCTTATTGCCCACCTTGAAATTTCAAAGGTACTGTCCAAAATAGCTAAGTTTGGCATAGGATTCAGTGCAATTGGCACACTTCAGTCCAGCACCCCAGGGAGTGTGATCTGGGGCTCTTAATGCTTCATCACAGACTTACTTTCATCACCTGGTAAACAAACTGTGAAGTGATTCCAAACTTAATCATTTTTCAGCCCAGGTTTCTCTGAGGATGCTAAGTGAACAGAAAAACTAAAGATTCCAGTCAGGGATGTATTTCCACCAGTCACTATTTGGCAGGGTTGCTGGGGATATCTAACTTCTTCTGTGTCTTTGGTCATCCACTGGCAGAGAGTTCCCTCATGATTATATTTACAAACACAACATTGCCATTGTATTGCAACAATACGGCCAGACATAAAGTAATGCAACAAGCAGCTGAACACATCAGATTGAGTTCATTTTAATCTTGCTTTGTTTATACCATCCCAGCATAATATTAGATCTTTTTTCAAATAGCCAAGCACGCTATGTGTGTAGAAAATGTGTGAAATTTGGAGCAGATAGGTTGGTCTTAGTCCTAAGAAGCAATACACTGAGTGAAAAATGTTGAGAACCATTGATTTAGACAAATAGACTCCAAAGTGGCATTTGTATTTTGCTATCGTTACTATAAATACTTTGTCTTTTTTAGGGAAAGCTTTTCCTGGATGTTATTCTAAGAGGATCAGTCACAGTGCTTTTGACCTTTTACTGTACACTACTCCATTAACATCCTGTGGAGAAATTCTCCTTATATATGTAATTGATGCATTTTATGAGACACAAATCAAAATAGATAGTCAAAAAATAGATACTATGGAACTCAGGAAGAACTGCCTGTCTGAGTACTTCGTTGGCATATTGCCTATAGTTGATAGTGTCAACTCAACATATGGCCCTTCAAATGCACTGATGAATCCTCTTATGGGAATAAAGTAAGACTTGCCTGTGACGTGTTTAAAGTTTCAAAGCAGTCCAACAAATAAAGCAAGTTGTAGCTCCGGTGAAGAGGAGACCTTACAGCCTTGTATGCAAACCGTACAGCTTTCCACCACAACTATTTTCTAATAATTTCCACAGGCCAGTGTGAACACCCTTGCACAAGACCAGAGTGATTATTAAAATAGTTACTACTTGAACACAGCCAAACTATGTTACAAGTTGATTTAGCTGCATGAGAACTAAACTTGAAAAAAGACAGTTGTTGAGCTTGTTCTGAAGCCATAGATGTATCCTCAAATTAGGGAGAATTTGAAACAGTGCAGAAAAGAAAGGATGGCAGAATTATGCAATTAAAATTCTCATCTAACCTCCTGAACAAGATCCAACAACCACAGAGTGTCTGAAATTATATATTCAGTGTTCATATGTGGCAGTGATAGAGTAAAAGAATTTGTACTAGTTTGGCTTTTCACATAGACATGCAAAACAAACAGAGTCTCCATGCCAAGAAGCGAAAGGGTATACAGCAGAGGACTAGAAAGACAGAGGCAGCCCTGCTGCCTGCTCATCTAAATGAAGTAAAGGGATGGGCACCTGGCCCAAAGGGTATAGAAAGGTCTGAAATAATGACCCAGCCTCCCTTTCTAATGCTGCTATTGTAAAATGAAGCAAATACTGCTGTAAAAGGGTTTTTTTTTTTCTCCGTTATTTTTGCCACTGCTTCTAGTAGTCGTCTCAGGCAATGAATAAAACTAAAAGAAGGGCAGTCCGATACACAAATGTTCTAGTTATCTTAAAGGGGTCAATGGTCAAAGGTGAAAAAAATTCATAGAGTAGTTATGATTAAAGGTAGGTTTTTAAATGCTTTTGATAAAGGCTTGTAAAACAGCCAAAAGAGATCCTGCAATTTTAATGTTAAGTGGCTTTTGTATTGGAAAAATGCCCAAGGGCCATGTCTAGCAGGGTCACTTACAAATGACTGATGGGAGATCAATACAGACGGAGTGGGGATGCAGCTTTGTCACTGGGATATGTAGTTAGTATGTGATTAGCCTTAAGTAGCATTGACTTGGATGTAGATGGGCAGTAAAGTGCTTAGTATCCCGTCAGCATGATAGCTGCTTGTATACAAAAGTTAATGAAAGAGGAAAACCACATTATCATTAGAAACCCAAAGGGGTTTCCCACACCCATTCGGGGATTTTAGGAGAAGATCAGGCTGACAACGAGCTGTGTAGAGCTGCCAGTCCCAACACCATTAACTCTGAATTTTGTTTTCCTCTATGAGGAGCAATCCCCTAGGCCTTGGTAAACCACCAAGCTAAGTTCTATGTGCAACCTTATTATACGGATCAAGAAGGACACTTTGCCTTTCTCAGAGGCAGAAAATCCTGTAAAATAAGCAAAAACAGAAACCAAAGAGTGGAGAAAGGAAATGAGGAGGTACTTTGAGGAAGGTAAGATCCTCTGGCACTAATACGTGTCAGCAAATCTCATCTGTTCCTTAGTGGGGAGTCATTATACTTAATCAGGTCCAGAATATCTCACTAGGCATTTCACTTTTCTTCCCCTTTTGTTCAGATGCATTATTGGTAAACAGGCATTTTAAAATGTATTTGATTGCATTCTTGATAAAGCATTTTTACTCAGGAACACAGTAGAGTTCCTATAACTGGAGGTTTCCAAGGTGCGATTGGACAAGCTGCTAGATGATCTCCTCTAGGCTCCCTCTCCCAGGATGATCTTTCGAGGATCCTTCCAACCTGGGCTGTTCTATGTTCTGTGATTTTGCTAAGCAAAGAAATAGCACCTTCTTATTTCACAAATACACACACATACACACTCTATTTTCAAAACACAGACTTAGTGGGGGACCCATATTTTTAACTTACTCTTCTAAGATATGCCCTGATTTGCCTTTCTGGTGGGGTTTGTGTCTCCTTTTTTTTCTGTAGAGAGCTCTGCATTATACCCCAGTTAAACAGCAAAACAGCCTAAATTAAATTTTAAGAATCCCCCTGGATATCAAATTATAAACTCCCTCATTTTGTGTCTCAGAAGAACAGAGGATCACACTACTGAAGAGAGCATACCTATGAAACGGAGAACAAGAATTTAGTACTTCAAGTGTTCTGAATAATATTTACTCGGTTTTTGCTACAAGAAAAAGAATAAATCACTCTCTGAAAAAGCATCACCTATGCTATCTTCTGTGACCTCCTACCCCGCTACTCATAGTATTAAAAGGCTTGCCTCAATTTTAGTCACATGGTGTAAACTGAAATTACTTCATGGCTAACCTGATATTTCCAGGGCCATGGTGAAGACAGAAATCTGTGGCCTAGGGCCATCACATGCCTTTCTAATGGACCCTCAGTACACAGTTAATTACAGGGAGAATTTGGGTATCCAGCTGTCAAAAGCCACTGTAGCACAGCACCAGTCAGAAAGGCTCCTCGCTCAGCATCTCTGCTGCATTCGAACCTGGACACGCTTGCAGGATTCCCACTCGAAGTGGAGATGACCCAGAAGAGCCCAGAAGGCTTAATGTTGGACAGTGCATGCGTAAGATTTGGGGGCTTTATAACAACGTGCATCTAAAAGCATTACACCCCTTATTAGCAAACGATAGTGCACAGATCATCAGCTAATTAAAACTGGGCCAAACTGCTAATAGAGCTGTAACCTGGGTCATTGATTCCCAAAGCATTTGTTCTTTTACGAAGCTAAAGGAGAAGCTCTGTAGTTCAAACAAGGCAAAATCCCTGCTATACTTAGTCCATCTTTTTTAACTGCCTGAACTCACTGTTGACTAAAGCTCTTCTGAGGGCACTGAACTGAGTTAGTAGCTCAACTTTTATAATTGTTATTTCTTGCCTGTTTGATTGCTCCCAAGTGAAATGTAAAAAACATTATTTATTAATATTCACAAGAAGGAGACACAGTTTCTTCTCCAAAGAACCTATATAAGCATACTCAGAAGACAAAACAATCTATTCTTCAAATTACTTTGTACAATTTATCAAAAGTGAATAATTTGCCCAGGCAAGATTTGGCTACTTATCAAAAGAAGCATGGTTGTCCAGTTATTTTCCAATAGGAATGGTAACATACTGGTGTCTTTTGGAGTGTTTTGTTAAATGTATAGTCAGCTAACACTCAAGAGTAAATATACAGCCACAGCTGAGGCCTTCAACTCGACTTTTCCAGGTTCACAAGTCCCAGACCTGTCACACGTTTCCTTTGTGACCCTGCACAAGATAGTTAATCTCCCAGTCTTCCATCTATATAACAGCTAATATATTAGTTGCCTTTATTGCTACAGACTGCTACAAGAACAGTGTCCAATTACAGATATGTTCATTGCTGGATATGATGGAGATGTGTTGATAGATGAGGCCTCAGAAAGCTGTTCTAACAAAAAGCAATCAGAAATTACAAATGGTGGTTTTACGTGTAGATTTCTGAATGTGTTTCTGTAGTCTTCTTACCAGACCCTCCTTACATGTGAAATCTGCTAGACCCTGCAAGGCTACGAGGGCAGGTGAGGCTCTTTTTCCCTCTCCAGAGGTCTCTGGATGTATTTGAGAATCATGCTGATATGACCTTCCAGAAATTCATAGCTTTTGAATAGTCCTGAATCTTTATACCTTTGACACAACGAGGGAGAATTATTAATGTGGCCCTCAACTTCCATGGAGAGTATTCAATTTGTTTGCATGGTCATATATTTACCAAACCAGGACTTTGACTCCTAGAAATACAATGCTTGCCAATGAGTTGTTTCTCATGACCTGAGAAGCTAAGCGATGTCTAATATTGATCAGTGGTTCATACATTAATGGAAATAGCTAAATTGAAAAAGATCCTCTTTATACACACTGTGGCAAATTGTATCTGTTTGACTGGAGAGGGCAACCTTTTATTGAACTGCATAGTGGTTTGCTTTTAGTTGAGTTTATTCCTTTCTACAAAGGTTTTTCCCCTTTCTGAATTGTTCCGCAAAAGAAGTGTTGTTTCTCTCTCCACTGACCACATTTAGTACATGCCTATCTTAATAATGACTCTCAATTTACCTTCAATCATCCCCATGATGTAGGAAAAGCCAATTTGAGTTCCCTATGTCAATGAAGTACAGTGTTATAGGGGATTAATTTATTCCTGCCGACAACAGGCAGGACTCTATTATGTCCTTTCCTAGACCTTTTGCCAGGGCTGAGGCTGAAGCAGGTTTCTCTATACCTCTTTTCATCAGGTGATACCCACTTCTGAAGTAGTGCTGCCTTCCTTAGGCCCAGGAGATGTTGCCTCATGTCGTGCCATAACCGTCTCCCCTCGAGAAGAATTGTACAAATCGGAAAATGTTCCACCAGAGTCTCAGCTCGTTTCTTCCCAAGTCCAGATCTATTATCTGTGTCTGATGATTTTACATCAGCATGCCTACATCACCTATGTCCTTGCTCCACTTCCTTCCACCGTACTAACTGGTGTTGGTAAGCTGGTTGACAGGAAGACAAAAAGCAAGCCTTATGGGACAGGGCTAAGGCTAACCCTATATTTAGGCTGGGTGAGAAGGAGCCACGTGAGCCTGACATTACACAATAGCCACAGGAGATTTTTCAGTTTAACAGCTTTGCTTATGAAGAGACACAACAAATGGAGGTTGTGCAAATTAAGCTTAAGGTGAGCTGATAGAGCAGTTTTATTGCTCAGGAAATGACTGCACTCTGCTTGGCATCAGTCATTGCCTCCCAATCCCATCTTTGAAAGATCCCAACATTTTATATTTATTTACCAACACAAATTACATTGGCAGCTAGTCACTTCAAGCAATCTGCCTGGTCTGGTACAGCCAAGCATACAAGGTTTTAACAAAGAAAAATAAAAGATCTGTTCTTTCTATTCAGAGAGTGACAGATATAGCCTAGCCCAGGCTCTTGGTCAGCCAGCTGGCACTGAATTACATCACACTTTAAAAAAAAAAAACCCTCCTTATTTCATTAATACTTTCAATGGGACTAACTATTACAGAAAACAATTATTGGCAGTGCGATATCTTTACTTCAGCTAGACTGAATCTCTTTCTGTCTCTAACACATTTTTTGACACAGCACTGAAATGTGATGAACTGAAATGAAGACATGTATCTCTGTTGTGGTCAAGCTGTGTTCTCCTCATTTTTTTTTTTATTCTAAATAAAAGAAGCAGCAGAGAAAAAGTCCTATTGTGGATTTGGGCAAGAATAAAGCAGCACAAGCAAGTAGAAAGATGTTCTTTGTTCTATAGGGCCTCTCATTTCCATAAATTTTTCATTTGGTATATTTGATAAACTCCCATTAACACTCATTTTCTCTGTCCAATGCATAATTATTGCCTAGTCATCCTACAGAATAAATAAATAAGAAAGAATCATCACAGTTCATAATGGAAGAGTATCTAAGAAAACAGAAAATTGTTGATTTTCAAGGACATCTGATTTGTAAAAAAGGAAAGGTATCTAGGGGCAGCATGGTGCAAGGGATTCAGCTTAGGGCAAGGACACCATAAGCGAGTTATTTAAAAAGTTAGCTTTCAGTTTCCCTATCAGTAAAATGTGTTAATGGTATGTATCAAACGAATGCTGTGAGGATTAGTCAAGGAGCCAGTTTCTTGCCTTTGCACTTGCTGGGTGTCCCTGTGGCCATCAGCAGAACTTTTTCCCTATTAAAAAAAGAGATTTGGCTCAACACACACAGAGTGGCTCAAATCCACAGAGCACTAAACTTCATGCAGATCAAAATGACAGCCACTTCTTAGCATGAGATGTGAGGTTTGTTGTACATTGTCAAGCAAGGCTCATCTCACAGTCACATCTCATTACTCCCATAGCCTCTTTCTCAAAGCACTTCATCCTCTCCATGCTAGTAGGTACTGGTTCAGTTCAAAAGGTTAAACTGTTGTTTCCAAAGGATCCAGAAGAACAAGTCTTGACAAGGAGGAGAGCTGCAACTCCCTGATAAATCATGCACACCGCTCGGTTGTGGGACTTGCGAAGTACAAAATTAAATTGTGTTCACGTTGGCCTGTGCTGACTCATAGAAATGCAATATGGGAATCATTGTTTTAATCAAGTCACACATGTCGGGTCTTTTTGTAAAATAAAAGCTAGGGCGGGTTGTACAGACTAGGAATAAATACTAAGGAAAAGAGAGTGGTCTGTGGAAATCAATCTCTCCTTTATATACTCTCAAATTATACTCATAAAGAAGAGGCCTCCAGCAGCTCTGTCAGTCACGATAAAGCTATCACTCTGAGATTTATTACAGGTTCTCTCCTTGTGTTTTCAATGGAAAACATCCTACAGGTGTGTTTGCATTACTACCAGAGATATATGAAGATTAATTACATGTCTGAAATTCATTGACATATTTTCAAAGATTTAACTTGCATTCAAAGTCGTGCCCTAAAAAAAGGGGGACTAGCTGGAAAAGTCAGAATGGGAATAAAATACTTCAAGGATCAAAGAGTAATCACCATTTAACTCTTGGACGCAGGAATGTAGCCTGAGCTTTCTCCCTGGTGCATTAAGGAAGCTCTGTGCTTTGCGTTTGATCTCTTTTGACAAAATCCAAATTCTCCTTTTTTCACTTTGGCTTCCCCCCAGAAAAGATGTATGAATACCAAAACTAAACTCTATGGAGTCCTTAGCTGGGACAGCAGCAGTCCCAAACTATTCAGTCTACACAGAGATCCAGAATCAGGCTTTTAGGCAAGGTAATTCAATCGCAGCTGTCAATCCACAGCGCCGATTAGATTATTTTTCTCTGCGAGGAAAAAGTGAGTGATGCTTAATTTCTTAGGATGGGCAATACTGTCTTCTTCCGTGCCCTGGTCTCTCTCCCTTGCTGACCCCTCAAGAGCAGGTAGAAACTGGAGTTCCCTGTGTTGGGGATCTCACTTCTTCTAAAGGGCAATAAAAGCAAGCGCACCCAAGCTGTTCCAGAGAGACTGTCCCTGTCACGAGCTGTGGAATAAACTTGCTCGGAAAGGGGAAATGTTTAAGGTCCACTTTGCCATGGGGCTAGACACATAAAATAGTAATCGGCTTTGCTGTAAAAAAGCTGCTATGTGTTTTAAATCCACCATCTTGACAAACATCATCTAAATAAGTTGCAGCAGTCCAAATGTATTGGTCCTGTCACGAGAACTGAAGGTAGACCAAGAAAGGATTTTGATTTACTGCTTTTCAAGGTCTTAGATGAACAAATACAGAGTGGTGCTTTTTATTTATATTCTTGCAATTGATGCTAAAGTAGCACTTAGGCACTGAAGTATATAGGTTGCAATTGAAAAAGGAAAAACGTAATCCCTAAACATTGTATATCTTTGTCCAAGTAAAGAAATGAAAAATCTAACCAAAACAGTCCAAAGTGTCTGGATCTTATTCAGCAGAAAACAAACTTTCTGAGAGCTGAATCAGTAGTACGGTGGGGATGGCATTTCCCTTGTGAGAGAAACAAAACCAGGTCCATTACAAAAGCGAACATGTGTGCTTGTCTCACCACCTCCCTTCCCCTGCCTCCTTGCTCTTCCTGCCAGGGTCTGAGTCTTCTTACCCACCGAGCCCTCTCAAAATTGCACATTAAACACCCTCCCTCCCTTCCTCCAATTCAAATAATCAGTAAATTTCTATCAGCATAGAAAGACACAAAGTCAGAGACAAGAATGAAGGTCTGCGAGACAAGCAGTTCATTAAGAAGGATATATTAACACCAGCCAAAAGAAATAAAATATGAGAGAAATGAGAACTCCTAACAAAATCTTTCTAGCTAAGCTGAGAGCTAGCAACTTTTCAGTTCCAATATTAATCTTTCTCTTTTCTTTTATTATCTTCAAAATGGCAAGATTTCACAATTTATTTCAAAAAAGGATGATTGACCCTTACATGAGACGCCAGAGCAATTTTTTCCAAGAGTAACAGCAGAAGACATTTTAAAATAGGAGTACACAAGACAGAAGAGTTATGAGTGAGCTTAAGGCATTTTCTGGACCATACTACATTCAGGGCCTTTATCTGTCTTAAAGTCTTTTCTGCCTGTGCAGCCGCAGCTTGCTGCATTTTCAGTTTTCTCGCTCCTACTACCACCTGGAACTTGTTGCTATTACCACTACCTAGTCTCTTGTCCAGGGAGACCCAGAAGACTGACATTCTCTAAAACACAAAGTTGTTTAATTTTTCAGCCTTTACTAATCTGGGAAATCTAGGAGTTACCTGGAGGCAACAGTAGCGGCGAAGTTTTCATATGGCAGGCTGATGGTTTGCCTTTAATGAAGAAAGTTTAAAGACCTTAGACAAAAATATTTAATCCACCAGGTAAGGCATTTTCTGGCAGCAACGAGCCCATCAGATTTCAAATAATGACTCCAAAGCCACATCTGTTAGGACAAAAATTGAACATGAAAATTGCTGATCAAGGCTTATTGTCATGGAACTACTGTCGGTATTGACAAAACTCAAAACCAAAACAGCCACACAACAGCTTTGCACGACAAGACGACAGTCATCTGGCAGCTAATCCATGAAGTCAGCAGGTAAATCCAACAGGTTAAATCTCATCATCCACTTGTGGGCTAAAATGACACAAGAAAAAATATGAGCTCGTACTGAATACAACAGGTAGGTTTTGATCCTTCAAAATGGAGCATGCAAAAATTCAGATCTTATTCAACAAATCAGCCCTCAATGCCATTAAATGACAAGTGCACATTCAAAAGCCAAGTTTTTGCAAGTGTTAATAGAGTTTCTCAACTCCAGTCCAGCAAGTGCAAGCTTTCCCTGTGATAGTCCCTGCAAATAATATTGCCTGCAAGTACTATTCCCTGCAGTATTCATTGTTATCAAAGGACTAGGCTGGCCCTAGAGGACAGAATGGATTCTTCCATCACCAGTGTCTAGATTTGCTTTCCTGCCAACTGTATAACATTTGCTATGTTCCTGTACAGATCTTTGGCAGGCACAGCCAACTTAAAAGAGAATGATACATCCCTGTCCAGTTTACCTATTATCACTATTTTAAACCCCCCCATTTATATATGCTATAAGCAAAAAAATTAAAGAAAAATATTTTTCTAGGTAACATATTGCACAATTTTTGACAGTATTGCATTCAGCTTCACTGTTTTGCCCATGTAGTAAAATTCTTTTGTTGGTGTGGGTCTTTCACATAACAGAATGGAAGGAAAATGTTGGTCAAATTGGAAAGTCTGATTTTAAAAACTAAACACTAGCAGAGCTGCTCCAGGAGAGACTGAGGATCTAGTATTGACAAACATACATGTTTATAAACCAAGACACTGACTTAAAATCAGAAGATTTTAAAAGCAAAAGATATTGTCTTACTTTTCTTGTTGTGTGGCATTGAAACTTTTATGTTTCATGTCACCAAGCTTTTTCACTGTCATTGGGTTTAGAAGCATCACATTTTTTAACAAGTAAGCTTTTCAGGTAATTTGGTTAAAACAATTAGGCCCTTAAGAAAAACATAATTTATCACAAAATGAGTGATCTCATAGATATGAAAAAATCTGAAACTACAGGAAAATAATTTTTTAATAATTTGTATCTCAAGCTGAAATTTGATGTTCCTTTACTATAGAAAGGAGTACCTGAGTTTATAGCAAGTTAGGAGTTTCTGTATTGGCAAGATAAGGCTACACTGTATTCCTATACTTTAAAACCTCTTTGGTCAGGGCAATAAAGCATAATCCAAAAATATACAATAATTTATTACTGTCTACAGCAGATTGTGACTCACAAAAGTTTGTCTTTCTCTAACATTTTTATTATTAAAAAAAAAGAAGCTCAGTAAAGAGAGAAGCTGGACATGAGGAAAGAATTTTGAATTCTGTTGAAGATCACAGGAGTTCTACCAGAGAAAGTTGCAAGTATCCAAGAATTCACTGCAAACACAGTACAATGTCCCTGTACACAAAATGAAACCATACTCCCCAAAGAGATGAGAATGACTGAATTGTGAACTTTGTATACAGGTAATCAAAATTGTCCCTTTCTCTGGAAGTCTAAAAGTATGTGATAAAAAGTTCACTTTTGGAGAGCTTGGAAGGAAAAATCTCATGCTTCGGTGATTATAAAGGCAATTATATCCCAAGCATGTTTACTTGATAAACTAAGTAAAAATTTAAGTTAAATTCATTTTTGCTGGAAGGAGAGCAGTGACAATAAGACGAAAAACCCCAGTTCTTTGGAGATTAAGCCAAAAATTCCGGATGCACTTAACACGTTATATCAAAAGACATCTAAATACTGCTGGTCAAGAGTCAAAACTACACATTTTCTGATAACAGAATCTTACTTTTTAGCAAGATAAAGCCAGTTGCCTTTGCTTCCTAGTGATAGTCAAATAAAAAAATCACCTGATCTCACATACCTTCATCAGACAACACTTCTTCTGAATTTTTAATTTCAGTGGAAGTTTTCCTGAATAAGAATTGCTACATCAGACCAATAGATATGAAACAATTGCCCTGGCTATTTCTTGTAGCAAACAGTTGCATCATGTCTAATACTTAGATTGTAATCCTTAAGGAGAAAGGCTGTCACTCTGTTACATGTATATAAAATGTCTCCCTTAATATAATTCAGCCCTTAAGATGCTACCACAATAGTGGCATCATTTTTTTATATACGTGTATTTTCTCTTCCAGTCTTGGGCAATGCAGAAGATACATTAAAATGTTTACCAAATTCATATTCATCTGAATTCAAAGTGTATTTTGTATTCCATTTAGCCCATTACTAATCAATTTCATAATAAAGGAAACACACTAATAAAAAAGTTAAGGGATAATCTGTAAAACATATCTGAGATTTTTTTTTCCTAAAATTCCACTTCTTTACTTAGGAGTCAATATCGCTAGGAAGAAAATAAGCACAAATAATTGATCATCTTAATATTTGGATTGCAACCTGGAGGTGGGGAAAATATTTGGAGATATGCCTTGGACAAGCATGGTCTCTGCTTAATCTCAGTTATTTCTTGACTGTATAAATGAAGCATAAAGTATAAAAGCCCTTGTAGTATAGATTTTCTGGAATTATTTTGCATGCATAGGGGTCTGCCTTCCTGGCCAAGCCAAGCCAAGACTGTGGCATGCTTTTTTTAAAGGACCTAAGCCTACTCACAAACTTGACTATTCGCATTTCATAAAGTTTGCCACCTTCTTTCACTTTCTTTAGCATAAGTATACAGCACCATTTATAAAAGTAAACACATTTTGAAAGTCCTTTCAAAAAATAGCATTAATTTCATAATATTTCTCCCCCTCATGAGTCTAAGAGGATAGGAAGAATTTACAGTGTCCGTGATGTCACTTAATGAAACCATTATAACACATGTAGAAACTATGGCAAGTAGGCAATGTAAAAACCTATATGCAGCAGGATGTACCATAGCCAGGTAATATTGAGTCATCGGGAAATGCTGGTTTCAAGCACTTGGAAACTGTCAATGCATATAACAGCATCACTGGTTTTAAAGACACAGATAGATGCAATATCAAAATAATTTTAAAATTTCTGTCCCCTGAAGGACAGAAAGCTGGGTCGGTAGCTGCCAATTCACACATGGTTGATGATGTTCTCAGGTAGTAAAGGGTTCTTATGTCCACATTGGTGAACTGTTAGAACACTTGTTGACATCAGTGTGGCCTCTCTCAAGTAGCCAGAATCTCTCTTAGCCTTTTCCAGGCATGGTTTCCTCTCCAAGGACCTTATGCCACAGTTCACATGCAGGAATCCTGCTTTAGAGGCTCACTAGTAGACAGTTCATTAACCGTTGCAGAGGCTGTGGGACCCGGCCTCCGTGCCACAGGATATTACTAAACGTGTCTGATTTACCAGATGAGACATAATCAATTCACTCTAGACCAGAAAGTAATTTTGTTTCAGTTATATTTCTAATGTTGACCTGAACCCTAGCAGTTTTGGATGTTATGGACACAAGCCCAGCTCCTCATAACTTGTGCACGCAGCCATGACCAAATCATGTCCATGAGGAAAGGCGTGGTAGTCTCTTTGCAGAGAGTTGGTGAAAAAGGTGCCATGACAGTTGTCCGTCTTTCACACTTTTTTGCTCCAGTTATTTCTGGCCTTTGCAAGCATTCAGGACAGCCCAAAGGTTCAATTACACAGCAGGACCAAAGCAGCTCAAAGATTGGAACAGTTTGCAGCATTTATCATGTTTTGTACCTGCTTGCAGAGTTACTGTAGTTCCTGTGGATCCATTCCAACCCCACAGTGTCTTGCAGTTTCAAAGCCATGGATTCTGCATCAAGGTAATCTATCAAAATAAAAAAAAGTAATAACAATAATTTAAGAAAATGATTGACATGAAAATTGTAGTACTTTTTATATGTCTTCACACAATAGGGCTGGCATTAGTACAGCGTGACTAAAACTTCAATATATATACCAACACTTTTCAAATGAGGGATGCAGGACAAACTCCTGTTATCTGAGGATTTTAATGTTTTCGTTTGGATCTTATATGTTTTCATGTTAAGCACTGAAAAATATTTTAGCTACAAATCTAGACTTGGCCATGGAGATCTGGACGAGGAAGGTTTCTGAGCCTGGTGTTGGTCAAGGTTTCAATGGGGTGACATCACTTTATATCAGATGAGGATCTTGACTAACAGTTTAAAAGGATGGTATAAAGTGAGAAAGAGAAGAAAGCAAAATGATAGTCAAGGTTACATGAACTCTTGCTACTATCCTTCTGTTAATGAATAGTAGAGAATGCTTTTAATGATGAGGTAACTTGTGACTAGTCTGAATTTTGCAGATGAAATCAGTATTACTCTTGGTATGCAATAAAGAAACTTGCTGATAGTAGTACTATGAAAGGAGAAGCAGCAGGAAAGGAACGAAATTGCATAATTTGTAGGGATTCAAAACATACATCAGGGTTTAATATCTGAAACTGCAGTGCAGATGCAGATGCAGCATTTAAAATTCAAACAAATACTTCAGAGGTTTCTAGATATGTTACGGTCTGTAGTTATTTTGCACACATTTCTACATGCTCTCAAAGAGTAAAAAAAGTTATTAAAAAAATCAAAACTTCACATAAACAGAACCCAACTGCTTCATCACTCATCTCTGCAGCAGCGCTATATTTCCCCTGAGTGTTTCAAAGCCATAGGAACAAGGGAGTATCTCTTGATAACTCCACGAGGCAGTGTATTTTATTGGTCAGCAATGTAGAGTGTATATCTAAACAGCCTGTTTCAGGTACAATCAGAGATACTGATGGTGACCGGTCTCTAGCTCTGTCACAAGGAAGGAGAAGGATTTTCATTTTCTGCCCTCTTCTCATGTGAAGTACAAATTGCCCGTGCTGTTCAACATGATAACCATGATTTCTTTCTTTCTTTCTTTCTTTCTTTCTTTCTTTCTTTCTTTCTTTCTTTCTTTCTTTCTTTCTTTCTTTCTTTCTCTTTCTTTCTTTCTTTCTTTCTTTCTTTCTTTCTCTCTCTTTCTCTCTCTCTTTCTCTCTCTCTTTCTCTCTTTCTCTTTCTCTCTTTCTTTCTCTCTTTCTCTCTCTCTTTCTCTCTTTCTCTCTCTCTCTTTCTCTCTCTCTCTTTCTCTCTCTCTTTCTCTCTCTCTCTCTCTCTCTCTTTCTCTCTTTCTCTCTTTCTCTCTCTTCTCTCTCTTTCTCTCTCTCTTTCTCTCATTCTCTCTTTCTCTCTTTCTCTTTCTCTCTCTCTGTCTCTCTCTCTCTTTCTTTCTCTCTTTCTCTCTCTTTCTCTCTTTCTCTCTTTCTCTCTTTCTTTCTCTCTTTCTTTCTCTCTTTCTCTCTTTCTCTCTTTCTCTCTTTCTTTTTCTCTTTCTTTCTCTCTTTCTCTCTTTCTCTCTTTCTCTCTTTCTCTCTTTCTCTTTCCTTCTCTTTCTTTCCTTCTTTCTTTCCTTCTCTTTCCTTCTTTCTCTTTCCTTCTCTTTCTTTCTTTCTTTCTTTCTTTCTTTCTTTCTTTCTTTTTCTGTAATTCTTGCAACTGAGTATATATGTGTATGTGTGTATCTACACTTATCAGCATCAGTCAGGGAATTTGAAATTGCTGTAATGGGAGTATTTAGAAGACTGATAAACCAACTTTAAAATAAAACTTTAGTAGATGGACGTTCATTAATGACAGTTTGTGCCAATGGTTAGTTCTTACACATTTTCACCACATATCTTTACATACACAAAACTGTTAGTCCACTATATCCTGAATTAGCTGTGAGTTTGTAATACCATGGAGGTGATGCACCAGTGGCTGATGGCTGAGGAGGTCAAAGTGATAAGGCTTGAGAGCACTTTTATGGGCAAAGTTCCTCCGAATGTCTGATGCTTTTTGCAGCTTCCTCCTCTTCCAAAAAGGGACCCCATCTGCTCCCAATGCTGCTTATCTTGGTTTTGGCTTTGCTTGTGTATTCAGTAGGATATCCTGCCTATTTGCTGCCCCTTGTGCTTATCTTGTTCTTTGTTCTTTATCTTGCAAATTCTGTTACTTGGCTTGCTGTTTATATGGTTTCCCACACTTCCTACTTGTAACTACACAAGTTTTTGTTTACCCTTCGGTGGACACATTGTTCACATACTTCAGTGAGACACTTTTACACATTGTGTTTGGCTGTGCCATGACAGTGTTACATATATATATATATATATGATGTTGGCTATGCTATTTTAGTAAGCTTCTAGTTGGGTTCAAGGTAAACACATATTAATTCAATCCTAACTATGACTATACTATACTATGTATCCTGACAACTTTCCCAGTAACTTATAGGTGTCACGGCCTCCGATGCCTACAGTTTCCAGTTGATATGGTGGTGACCTCAGGTGAAACCATTCTCCATGGCAGAAATTAGCAATGAGAGCGCTGTTCATTAGACAGCTAGAAGAAGAGAATAATTAGTACACCTCAGTAGCGTGCTTTAAAACAAAATGATTATGCTTGTAACACCACTTTCTTTAGTCAGCACAGTGTCACTGTAGTGGTGGCCTGCACATTTACTGAAATAAAATCTATTTCAGAGCAGCAAAATAGAGATTATGTGAAGATGACATTATACAGGGATTCGCTGTTCATAAAATGAAGTTATTCCCCCTTGTGCTACAGAAGCTGTTAAATTAAAGAACACAGTAGTTAGTATCTTTGATGTAGAAAAGAAGGCGAGAGAGAGGAGAAGGATAAGTGTGATCATCAGCCTGTCTAAGGGAGAAGCAGAAATAACAGATGCAGGAATAGACTGATTTTGACTTAACTAAAACACTTTTTTCAGCCTTAATGAAATGATTTTCTAGCCCTGATGTGCAGTGGAGCTAGCGGCAGAGGGTCTCTGCTTTGATACAGACCAACAAGTGAGAAATGACATGCAAGTATGTTTAGGAAACCTGACATGACAGCTGGTTACCTAGTCTCTCTACTCCACAGATGTACCACTGCACTGGGGAAGAAAAGGCATCAGTCATACTCTTCAGCCAGAAGGCAGAGGAGGATCATTTCAGCAAAAGTTTTCACAGCTTCTCTGAAAAAAAGAATGGAAGCCATGCCAAGGAAAACTGGATCCTGGGAAAAGCCCAGAAGAGCCTTTCTGTGAAGAAGGTTCTCCTCTGCGGTTACCAATGGTGCTTGCTGAGGAGAGCCTTGCGGGAGCTGTGCTGGGGAGCCAGGGCCACCCCAGCCCACGGACCGAGCGGGCCAGTTCATCCACAGCGCCCTTCAGCTAGGGCAGGCAATCAGCAATGCTCAGTAATCTCATTATAATTTCTCTCTTCTCCAGTTAAATAAACCCTCTGTAATCAGCGACAGAGACAGCAGACATGTATCAGTAGCAGGAAGCCAGGTAGGGTGAGGGGGATGTCGGGTGGGGGGCGGTGAAGGCATCTGCAGAAGCACAGCGGGGCAGCTGTAGCCCTCCCATCTGCCGCACGTACGGCAGCGAGTCTCTGAGACCTCCGTTCCCCAAAAACCCACTGCTGCAGGGACTTGCGGTGCACGCCACCTCATGAAGGTCCGAGATTCCTATTACTCACAAGTAGCAAAATGACAGAAGGTAAATTTGTCCCCGGTACCAGCACCTGCCAAAGGATGAATGAACACCGTGTGTGTCCTTGGGCCGCCTTAAAAGGCTGCCACTGACAGTGGTAGGAATTACTGACCTGCCTCCAATATAAACTTGGCCTTCGTGGAAGGAGGGATGTGTAATGCATACTTTCTGACTGCTCTATCGGTGATCTCAGTCCTGACCCAATGGGTCTAGTCTGAAATTAGTGGGCTTCTAATTGCTTTTTAATTTAAAGCAATTACAAAAGGGGGCACTACCAAACGTCATTTGTACTTGTGGGATCACACATGGCGTTTAACTGGGAAAAGTGTGTTGGGCAATTTTTTCATTAGAAATCTCCTTCTACCTACAGCAAATGCTGGAATACCTGAAATTGAGTGTTTATATGGCAAGATGTATGGGCATTTTTATCAACAGACGTTTATTTTGTTTAGAATATTGAAGTGAAAAATAGACTCAACTATTTAGACTGGTCTGAAACTTATGATTCATGCTTTTAGCTTTGTGGCATTGTTCTTTATTGTTTTAGCCACTTAAGAAGAGACCATTGTTAAAGGTTAACTGAGCCAAAGAGGCATCTAGAAAGAAAATAAATTCCTGATGCCCCTTTATCTTCCTTCAAAATTTACAGCAGTGTGGAACATGACCTTGAGAAGTCATGTTAACTGACACAATGATGACCATGGGCTTGCGGTCATTGCAGACAGAGATAAGTTGTGTCCAGCAACAACTTTGCAGATTGTGAGTCAGTTCTCACTAGAGTAAGGTTTTTCCATGATTGAAAAGACACTTTGTTCCTGCCTAGACACACTGTGTAGTCACGGTCATCGTTGCATTAGTTAACATGACTTCTCAAGGACATGTTTTAACTTGTCATGCTGTTCCAGTGAAGTCAAGCCCACTGAGGGGGACATCAAGAGGGTATTAGCAAAGTATGGGGCCAGCTCCATCAAAAAGGACAGCTTCTCCTGCAGCAGTTCATAATAGAGAAGTGACATCTCTGCATTGCCACTTCAAGCCCACAGTGCTATCTGAAGTGACATCTTCATGTTGCAGCATGAAGCCCATAGCATTATGTGGAGTGACATCTCCACAGAACTGACTGAAGCCCGTGTTAATTGTAGCTTGGTCTCAGGAAAAGAGTTTTACAAAAACATTAGTGAAAACCCTCTGAGGAGGGCAGGCACCAGCAAGCAATGCTGAGCCCCAAGTACCAAAAGTGGTTAGTCCTGTTAACAAAAAAGTAACATGGGATTTTTCCCCTGAGTTATAAGAACAAATCATCTTTGATAACAAGAATTCATTGCTCTGTTTCTCTGAAAAGAGAAAAGGAGCTTCACTTTTCCTCTTGCAAATGAGTCAGGGAGAAGGTAAACATCTTCCCTGCACTCACAACTGTTCAGCTTTGCTTAAGCAAAGGTAAACATGTGGCTTTCTTCCCTGAAGAAAATCTCGAGTCTTACTTGATTTCCACCAGTTCAAGGCTGTGTCTTTACGGCTGTGCCTTTAAGCAAGTGATCTTAAGCTCTGTCTGGTCCTGGGATCAAGGCTCACAGATTCACGTGTCTTTTATAGCTGGGTAGTTTTCATTCTTTGAAGACCTCAGCAGGGCTGCCTCTTTAATTCTGGCTTTGATGTCTATTATCCCAGCATCCCTACCTCCTCCCCAACAAAAGAGCCCAGCAGACTAAGAATGGACAGAAGAAGTCCAAAAAAGTGCTGGGACAGAGGTTAAGACTTGGGGGTCATTAAAAGATGTGCATCAGTGTGTATGGGGGGTGTGGTGGTGTGATAATGCAATAGCATGTTTCCATCAGCTTGGCTTCCAGCCTTCGGAGGAGAAAGGGCAGAGAGAAGATACTCCTTCTCAGTACTTGAGTGCTGTTACTTTATGTATTTGTAGATCATTACGGTAGAGCCAGGAATCTGGTTTTGAACACTAGCCAGTATTCTCAGATGGCCAAATTTCAAGTGCTTGACTCAAGTTTTAGCTTAGTTAATGACCCTTATACTGAAGTTACCATTTTTTGCTGGTTTTCAGGCACTTCAGAATTAAAAAATGAGTTACTTGTGTAGACCTTGCCCAAGTCAGATCTCAGCTACTAATAATTTTTCAGACTTACATTTTCAGTCTTGAAGTGATTTGGTCTTTATCTTACTAGGTTCAACTAGTACCTTTACTCACAGATTGTGTTTCTGGGGCATGTACTTTTAATAATTCTAAGCACAGGGAAAAGAAAGGCTTTCCCCTTTCAGAAATTTTCTTTCTGAGGCTGTTTTACAGACACATACATACTTCCTTCTGCTATACCAGCGGAAACTTTCTCTCCAGCTGGGTATATTAAAAATTGTTATATTTACCAGGAAACTAAGCTTTGTTTTTCATGTATGTGTCTGGTTCAAATTGGCAGTGACAGAAAAGTTACCTATTAGGTAGTACAGGGGAATTCAAACTTGCTGCACCAGTTACTCTCAGCACTGACCTGATGAAATTTAAGGGAAAAGGTGAATACCCATCAGTAGGAAAATGTCATTATTCACCACAAATAAACAGAATTACCTGCTCTTAAACAGTAAGGTCATCTGTTTCACATTCTATCCACCTTGGGCTGATTAGAGCAAATTAGATTCTGTGCTAATCAGCTCAAGACATGTGCTGAAAAAGTAGAAATCCGTTATTTGATTTTCTTGCAGTAATTCTCAGAGAATTTGTATGCCCAATGAAGAATCTAAAAGTATTTAACCTGGGTAGGAGACGATCCTGCAGCTTTTTGGGACTTACACTGAGTGGTCTCATCAGGTTAAATAGGACCCCTCACACAAGTGAAGACTGCATAATGGGCATAGTGGGAAGGTGAGTTTACAATTTGTCAACAGCATTTTTTTAGCTACATACTACCAGTCAAGACTGTACCTTATCTACCCTAATTTTGCAGAATTCAGAAATTAGTAGGTTTAGTTGCATCTTTTCAATCCTATCAGGAATGAAGTGGCAAGACCAACACTGGACAATTATCACTTTATATTAGAATGAGATTCCATTTAGGCATGAAAGGTCAGAGGACAGTTAAGTCAGTCCTTTTTTAATTTAAATTTCATTAGTTTTGCACATTACATTTGTCATGGCTGTACTAAAATAAGTCCTAAATCAGGTCATCTATGAAGAATGTGGGAATCAGAGTCTAAGTAGATGGTTTCTATTCTTTGCTTTGCTGTTCCTTCCTACATGAGCTTGGGCAAATTGTATAAACATCTTTTTCAGCTGCTAAATGACAAAAATAATGTGCAATGTCCTCTGTGATTTTTACTTCACTTATAGAAATGAAATGCATTCAGACTCTTATCTATAGTCAATAGAATCCCATATATACACCAAATAAATGTATTTATTAACAGTATTTTGTCATTTGTTATGTCATAATTTCAATATATTTCCATGTCCCACTACCTCAGGACTGTATCCATTGACTTCCAAGAGATTCACATCTCTGCTTCATAAGTGACTGCCTTAAAATCAATACACATTTTTAAAAAATCCTATTCCTACAGTATGTTTTTTTGAAAGGTTGTGGGGGTTTTTTTGTTAGTTCGGTCAACTTTTCTACCTGTATGAGAATATTTACTCTTACTATCAATAAAAAGAGACAGGGGAAAAAAATATCTGTGTAATTTTATTTTTTTCACACATGTTTAAGAGCAAGAAACAAGGAGGGAAGTCCTTATCAAAATACTGGAATGCGGATAGGAAAAATAATTTCATGCTTACAAAAGCCTAGGATCTTGTTTATGGGAGAGTGGACTTTTTTGTGCAAATGATCTGTAAAATATGGGAAAAATCCATGTATTTCTCTCTCACTATTTGCATAGTTGTGGTCAATGCTTGTAGGATTTGCAATCTTCAAAACAGAGGTTAAATTAAAGAGGGGGGGGAAAGCGTATTGCTTAGCTTTCCACATAACATGAGTCTTCTCAGTAATGCTGCCATAACTTGAGAAACAGTGATATTTCAGGCTTTGGAAATTTGGGTTTTTATTCAAAGTCTAAATGGGTTGAAAACAAATCCATACAACTTCAATCCAGTACCAGTTACTTAATTTTTAGGGAAGACACAGACCCACCCTACCTTTCCATACTTTCTTCCTAAACCAGGTCTCTCAAGGAGAGGCTGTTGGTGACTTAAGCTCAGTCATCCAACATGCCACAGTGGGATTGCAAGGATTTCCTGCGGTCACCTGAATGTGTAAGACAACAGTAACTTGGACTCTGTGCTTCTTGCTTCTGGTCATACCAAGCCGTAAAACTGTCTTATTAGTTGCAATTAAACACATTCAGTTCAGGCCTGAAAAGCAAACTGACAAAGCAGAGATTGAACAAGTTTACAGGTCAGAAGTATGCATGGACATGTATTAGACCTTTTAGTTTGTGTCTAGTGCAATTATCTTACTTTAAAATTTCAAACTACTGATGTCATTCTATTATCTTTGCTGCATCAGATGTGCAGGGAGATGTCTCCATTGCATTTAATTGTATTAGGCTGATCTGTGCAATAATGTCTCATCAATAATCTGGAAATAGTAAGAGTCTTTTTAGTTCAAGGTAAAGATGTTCTAGGTTTGTGCATCCAGGGATTTCCTTCATTACAGGTGAATTCAGGGCCACTCTGAGGATCAGCGCCAGGAGACCAGACACTACGTAAATTCCCAAAATGGGGATGAAAAAAGAATTAGTGGCACAATGACTTGTTACTGGATGAATTTCCCTCTAAACGGGAACTGCTTCATTAGCACATACCCTCTCCTTATCACAAGACTAAAACCAAATAAATCAAACCCTGGCTAGACTTAACCAATATTTTTTGTCATCATAATGTCTCTTTTTCAAAAGAGCTACATGATTCAAGTTCATTTTAATAGCGAGCAATGAAGAAATTACAGTTGTTTCTATTCACACATAGCTCTAATGGGAAAAGCTTGACAGTAACTGCCGTTGCAAGAAATTCTTAACTTTTTCAGGAAAGGCACTAGTGTTCCTACATGGGTAATTACATCTTGATTCTGAGATTTTCCAGAAAAAAAATGAGACAATAGCTTTGTCCCCTAGATTGGAGAGGACTAACTGGAGAAAAAAAATCTCTTCAGGTTAAAAAGATTTTCTTCAAAAGTAAGTGATTGTGATGGAAAGAGTAGATTACATCATTCATTTCCATAGCAACAAAACTTGTAAAATAACAAAGCGACTAAACTTGTAAAATAACAATAATATTAGCAGAAGTTATTTGAAATAGCTTGCTTGTTAGTTGATATAAAACTCCAGTGAAAAGATGAGACAGATAAATAGAAAGATTTGCTCCTTCTATTGAGGGTTGATCCACTATTTGTCTTTCTTCTTGATTTTTTCCCCTTAATATTTTGAACTTCTTTGGAAAAAAGGAATACCCCTTTGTCTCTTTGATAGCATAAAAGCAATTCTCTCTTTTTCATTCACTCTTCCTCAGCCTCACTCTACCTCCCCATCCTCTTCTTCTGCTTTCCTCTTTTGTCTGTTTCCAGCTACCTTTATCATTTTCCCTATCCAAATAATTTTTTTAACATAGCCAACAAAAGAACATACGCAACATTGGAATTAAAAACGAGGGACTAAATCCCAGAATAAGAATCACAAAATACTGAAATGCTGATTGCTGAGGAAATCTTACTGACAACCTGTATCAACAAGGACTCCTTCAGTTTTACTTTTCCTCTCAAATACTACCATATTCTTCTTTAATCAAAACTGGATTTAAATTTTGAGGCAGTCTAAGAGGAAAATGCTTATCTATTGAAATCAGAGTCTTCTTGAATCTTCTGCTGCATAAAAGCCTCTGTTTACTCACAATAAATAGAAATATGTTCTGTATTACATCCAGTAGATTTCAGCGTGGCTACTCTCAAAGTAAGTTGCTACTCAGTAGTAAAAAGGATAGTAGGTTCAAACTTGTTGGGAAATGCTGCACTGAAATAACTTCTAGAAATGTTATGAACTTTGCTTTACAGCCAACGACTCTTTTTTACAAGAAATGTGGAAAACATTAGCTAAAATTGTGTTGGTCTGTACAATTTTATTCTGTTAAAGACAGGTTTTATGATACATTTAGCCTTTTAAATGACACTAATAGTCCCTGGAGACACATGGTCTTTCCTGCAGTTCAACAATTAAGTCTATTTCAATGTTATTTGGATAAGTTGAAACAATTCAGTTACTGTATGTCTGCTCAGTGGCATGTACTGTAAGGCTAATGGAAACCACCTAGAGTTAACTAAATAATAAGGCTTTAGCCAGCTTTAGACATCTACCCAACTTTTGGAGGGAAGGTTGAAAACTGAGGGGGTGGAAGGGGTCATTTTATTTGCAGAGAAAGGAGTATATTTTTCATCTCTCATTCCACACATATGCACCCCTCCTCCCATTCACCACCACACACATACTTCAAAAAAAAGTGCTCTAAAATTTACACAGGTCATAAGTCTGAGTTGTTAATGAGCATGATTAATCACAATTGTGTTTCTGTTTTTCCTTTCTGCTTTTGAAATGTGTTACTTGCTAAATTGTACTAGCAAAGTTTTTAGATGTGTATGCATAAATACACACATCATGCAGTCCTTACATATATATATACATGTATATATAAATGACATGTTCTGAATTGCTCACACTTTTGTGTAGTAAGTGTATGTTTGTATAAATTATCTTCTGTTGCTATGGCTAGACTGCTTCCGCTACCAAACTAGCTCTTTTAGACCTAGCTTAAATATCTCTACAGTGGGCTACTACGCAGACATATCTATAATCAGATTTTTACCACATGATTAAAAAAAAAGTGAGAGGAAGTAATTAAGAGGGCTCCAGATTTAAAATCTTGGCTTTATTTCAAAACCCAAGCCTTGGACTAATCAGGCATAAGAAGGATAAAAGGTACAGAGGGAGCTAAATTAATCACCAGTTAAAATGGCTAATAGCTCTCTTTCAACCTGTACTAGGAGTGGGAAGAAGAAGCAGAAGGTACCATTATAAATCTACTTCCTACAGACCTCAAGTTTCCCAAGATTTTAGGATCTTGAGAATCAAACAGAAATTCTTTTGTTAGGGCTGATTCAATGTATGTCAGTTATTTCTTTGGAATCAGTTAAATCTGTGAGGCTGCTGAAGCACATCCTGAATGTTGATGCAACATAGGACAAACCATGGCCTGTCCTGTACTTGAACTACATGAGGGGACTCTTCTGATCCTGCCATCCCATTGGAGATACAGACGAGAGAATAATAGTGATCCAAGGTATGAAAACTACATGCACCATGTAGCCATTCAGGTCTAGAGAACCCGAGAAAAGTCTTAAAATAAATTCATAGAAAACAGATGTGTTTTTCAAAATTATTTGTGCTGCCAAGAGCTCGACTTTACACGCACACACACACGCAAAAACAAAATGTTGGTGAAGACTATTCCAATATTGCTGAAATTAGTCAAAATATTCAACAGCTGTGGGTGCAAGGTGAGGCAATCTACCCTCTGAAAGCGAATTTTGCCTAGCAAACCCTCTCATCCATCAGGACCAAAGGTGGAGAGATTTTGGAGTGGAAAATTTGGCAAAGGGCAACTCTGGAGGATTCTTCAATATTAATTCATCAAGGATGGGCTTAAAACTCACTTTCTGAAAAACAAAACAAAACAAAACAAAACAACAACAACAACAACAAAACCCAACCAAAAACCAAAAAAACCCATCCAGGTGGCTGAATGTCTCAATTTATACCAGCGTCCCCACATTAACGTTGGATCCGGAGCCACAATCCAGATCCACCAACAGAAACCATTGCAAATGCACCAGGCTCCAGATGAGATAGATTGCATACATCCAGAAAAACAGTAGATCCTACCCAAAGCAGCCAAGTAGTAGCATACAGCTAAAATTGAAGATCTAACACCAAATTCAATAGCATTGGAAGGTCTACAGTGCTCTTCTCAAGGACTTTGCTTTTTTGATGAGATTTGCTGTAGTGATGACCCTCCTGTGAGCGGTTACAGTAAGAAGGTTTCCTCAGAATACTCCTGACAAAGCAGATATCCAGGCAAAACCATTAACTATACTGAACATTGAACTTTGGGGTAGTCAACACTGAATTTGACCTAGAAATTATTAGGAGATACAAACAATTATCTCCTTTGACTGGAAGGTGTCTTTTTGCTAGAGGTAAAGCGTGGCAGGTTGTGAAGACTGGACTCATCCTTCTGCATTTATTTAAGAATTTTCAAGGGATGATAGGAATACAAAATAAGGTCTGTGGAAGAGCTTTTCTTTGATCTAATACAAACAGACTACTATTCTGCAAGCTGCAAAGGTACATTTTAATTACCACAGTGAAAGCAGATGTAAAATCAATAAGGTGTTTTATTTCTCTCATTGATATGTATAAATACTTACTTTACAGCAAGGTTAAGCTGAGTTTTCTGTCATTAAATGTAAGGATTGATGCAGGCCATTCAAACCAGGTTAGAGCAGCAGAGAACAGAATAGCACTCCGTGTCATACCATCACCTGAAAATATTCACCCAATGCTTCAAAAACTATTTTCTGGGCTACTCAGAAAATTCTGTCATCACCCAGTTGGGATTGAAGGCTATAATGGACAAAACTTTATTACAAATAAGTGGGTCAGCCATTCCAGTATTTATACAACTGTGCTTGCTTGTCTTAATTTATGAGGTAGTTCAATTACTATAGAATTTCTTGGGGATGTCTCATTTTAATAGAACCATTAATTCTATGCTCAGAGGATGTATAGAAATTGATGGTCAGTTCCTGTTCTTCATTTTAAGTAGAGATTGATCCAATTCAGAGCCTCCCACTGAAACTCAAACTTTGAAGAAAATTCAAGTTGCATTCGCAAGTATCAAAGGCCTAGTTTTTTGCACTTAGTTAGTTAGTTAGTTAAGAACAAGAATCACAGTCTCCTAGTGCTCTTGGCTGACTTGAAGCAGGTTGTCTCTCTTCTCATAATGGTTCTCATTTATCTAGGAGAAATCAGAGGACCTCTTTATCCCCTAAAGTCTCTTTGTCAAAAACATTGATGGTATTCCTTCATATCACTTTTTACTTCACTCTGAATGGAAATAGACTTTTAAAAACTCCACAGGAAGAGAGGCTGGCCCAGCCACAGTAGCACCTAACTCAAGATGTCGCTGGACTCTGCCTCTACTACAAATGCATCTCACACACTAGACAGAACAAGCCCAAAACTTCAGAAGACTTTAAACATTTAAGCATGGCCTACCTAAGCACTGAAATCAAATGAAAAGTTTTGCATTTTAAATCTTCAGAGATTTTATACCTGTTTTCTTTGTTAGAGGTCATTTGCCTCCCTGACAGTGGTGCTGGGAGTGTGCCTTCAATGCTGAGAGGCACACAAGTGTCTTAGTAATAGGTGCCATACAAGTTCTACTGATTCAAAGCCAATTCCACACTCTTCCCATAATTTTATGTCTTCATTTAGAAGTTGGTTTAAATGAATATCTCACTATTTACAAGGACTTGCAAATGCACTATTATGCACACAGAGCCCAGATGACAGTCCAATCTGCTCTACAAAAATCTGTATAATATTTCTTCTGCTTTTTAAGAAGTACTTTCTGTATTTTTAAATTTCATTTTAGCTTGGTTTATGACCTGTTTTCACACATTCCTCATGTATTCCATTGTGAGGGCTCTTGGAGAAATCTGCAGGAAAGAGGTACTTGCAGTGTCTGTACAATGATGTGCAGAGGGACCCAAACTACAAAACATCTGGTTATACTGTACAGACAGGGGAACCATGGAGGCAAGTTTGCCAGTAGCAGAATGTTAGTCTTGAATAAATTAGAAGGGAGAGATCATTCACAGGCTCTTTTCTAGCAAAATTATATGAATATCAGATTAACATGGGACAAGAGCCCAGTGAGAATAGAGCCCTTATGATTCAAAATGCAGAAATATCAGAGGCAACATGTCACAGAAATAAGGAACAGCAAGGATACAAGGATAAGAACGTTATGATTCTTTTTTTTTTTTTCGTTTTCCTTTTTTTACTGCAGTCACAGAAGACGAAGTGTCTTAGCAAGGCATATGCTTTAAGGGGCCAATTTTGTATCTAATGAAGTCAATGGAAAAAAACATTGAGTTCAATGATGCAACATAATGTCCTTAATGAAAAAAGTAATCTCATGTTAGGACCCACTTTTGAACCCATTTAAGTTGATGGAAATCTTTCTTTTGATTTCAAAAGCACCAGATTAAAATACCAAGTATTCAAAAAGACAGACATCTAGAAGCTCTCTTTACGAGTGTATCCCATCTACTCAAAGTTTAGATTAAGCCATGGAGAGACTAGTTCATGATCCTACAGATACGGTCAGATTGCCCATGTGGCTAAAATAATCGTGAGCTCAGACACTGGCAGGACGATTGTACCTGAATATCTTTATGTTTAACTCTTTGTGCCAATAAAATTATCTCTGACATTTATGGACCCTGCCATTTTGACTTACTGTATGCTTATGCTAAAATTCCAAGGAAGAGGCATAATTTTTTCTCTCCCTGTATACTCTACCTCAATAAGGAACAATTCGTTTTACTCAGACTTTTCTTTTTTAATATCACTGTAGCCCTGAGACCAGGCAGAGAAAATATCAACCCAAATGTTTAAGGCGGGAGAGGTTGGCAGTGAGGGGAGGACATGAAGGGAAGAAGATTATGAAGGGAAACCACTGTGGCTGGCCCTTTTTTAAGCAAAAGCGACTGCAGGGAACATGACTCTCCTCAGTCCAAATTCAGAGAGCACAATTTGTGGAATAAAGGGATCAGTACTTCTGCTGTCAGGGTAAAGTTTACCTCAGAAAAAAACCCCAGAAGTTCTGGTGGATTCAAGAGCTAGGTGAAACTCGGTTTGCTCCTGAACTAGACAAACCTTTAAATCAAAAAAGGCAAAATTAGGTTGGCAGGCATGAATTTTCTCAAAAGCAATAAGAATAACACAGCACATGAGAGAAAGCCGATAAACTGGGCCTCTGCACCTGTATGCCAGTGGTGCACATTGGCCACAACAGGTCCCCAACACCAACTGGCAAAGTGATGGCATAGGCACTTACTAGATAAGTGTGTAACTTAGAGATGTGTTTCAGTGCTTCCCCCTCCCTGGTACTAATCATAATCTGATCCCCTCATAATCATCTAACTACTCAGAGGACTCAGGTTTTTTAATGACACATCTGAAATTTGGAGTGCTGGAGGTCAGGAAATGCAGTTTCTTCCATCACTAGAAAGCAAGAGAGCAACAGAGCTCCTGTTGCAGAAGGCAGCAAAAAGAGGAATGGGAGCACTCCTTCCACATAACTGCCCAAGCTGCTGACACTGAAATAGGAATGGAGAATCTGAATTATAATGGTGAGGCTCTGTTTCCTGGACTGATAAGGATCAGAGGCACCCCACCGGCATTCAGGTCCTTCAGCAGAATGAGCAGGACACCCATGGGTATGACTTAACCTGGCCTACCCCACTTACAACCTTGAGCTACCCTTAGCACGTGTACAGTTAAGTTTTCTATGCTTTTCTTTTTAGATGGGAAATTTTGGGGCAGGGACTATTTTCTTCCATATATTTGTACAACTACACAGCACTAAAGAGACCCATTTAACATTAGGGCAGAGTATTCATCCTTTGATGCATATTTAATGCATCAGTTATATATCAATGTTAGATCAGTATATAAACACACATATGCTCTTGGACAAGAGCATCCATGCATCAAAACTCTGATCCATACTTTAATGTATTTAGAGAGTAACCCATTATCACTAATTATGGTTTATATTTTCATAACACTGTTTTATGGTTATTACCTATTCCCTTCAGTTCTATCTATCTATAAGCCTTACGTGCCGTGATACTATCTGAAGAGCTTTTTGTTTCACACAAAACCAGAAATCACTACCTGATCTCAAGCTTTGACACTGCCCCTTCTGCACTATCTGGGCTGCAAACTGACTTCATCTTCTCACACTTCTCCTTGCAGATAATCTCATCAGCAATTTCACATACAATTTCGCACTTTGTGAAACATTCACATGCACATGTGCCTGCTCCACAGGAGGCTATCCCAGTATTTTCATGGTGCCCTCCACAACAGCAAACACTACAGGGAGGGGAAAGGAGGTACAAAGATACAACCAGCATTTCAAGCATCATAGTAATTCCTGCTAAAAACACTAAACCTATACATCAGTACAGGCAAAATAGCTCAAAAGAGAGAAATAATACAATCCATACAGTTAAGGACAAAAATATTAGGAAAAGGAAGTTTTGAAATGGAAGCTAAAAGTTGAAGGCCATTGATTTGAGATCTTTTGGATCCTGTGAGAACCTTTTATTTAAAGAAGAGCTATCACTCTGGGCCATGTTAGCCCAGAATTTATGATTTTAAAAAAAAATATATTTATCTTTATTTTATTTAATTGTAAATATTTTTATTTATTAGAAAAACTGAGGCTGACAACAGATTTTTCTTTTAGTTTATAACAGCACCTCCCATAAGAAGTGGTATCACCAAATACAATATTTTAGGCTAGCACCTTATTAAACTACATTTACCAATGCTTTTCGGAAAGATTTTTCCCTCTCTGTCATTCTAATTCCTTCTCCCTTCCAATCGCATTTCTTCACATCTGTCTCAGTATCCACTAACTGAGGAAAGCAGCACACATTCACAGTGAAAAAAACGAAGGAGAGACACTAGTTTTGACCTCATTTTTCATGGGCTCGTGCGTTTTAAAGCCACTACCTTTTCTGGAGACACCCCTGACTTGCAGCACCTGCCTCACCTCCTCCCAGTGGTCTTCCTTGGGAAGCCAGGGCAGGATGTGCAGGGTGAAGGGCCCTCTTAAGGCACAGGCACGACAGGCTCCTGGTGTTTGCACGCAGTGATGTGGGGCGGTCCGTGGGCAGCCCACACGCGAAACACAGCCCTTAGGTGATTTTCCTGAGCGATGCCGGTGGTGCAATGCCGGCCACGGAGGCTACAACCGTGGCTTGGCATCGGAGCAGCAAGGCACAGGTTCCTTGAGCGTGCCGCAATAAGCAAAGATGCCTCCACGGACATCTGCCAGGTCTTACAGATTTTTGAAATATGACGCACAGCTTTAGCCTGGGTGGTCACTCTGCAAAATATACTGCTTTTCCCAGTCCGTACAGCTCCCTTTACCCTTTCACTGGCTGCATCTGACATCAGGCACAGAGGAAACAGGGTAGGATCTCAGTCATCAGTTCGACAGTGCAGAAATATGGCAACAAAAAAAAAGTAGGACTATAAACTTTTTTGGTTTAGTAGGATTTGAAGCCTCCATCCCCTGATGAAAAATTGTCATTAGGAACCACTGGAAGGTTTTTTAAGGACTCCAACCAACCCATGCAGACTTGAGCAACAATGGCAAAAATAATTTAGAAATATTAAAACAGATCAAATATACCTCAGTGCTCAGAAATAATAATGGCAATTTTTGAGCCACAAATAAAGTAATGCATGTTAGCATATGTATGAAAGTAGGCAGGAAAAAATCCACATGTAATTCAAGTCATTCTGCTCTACGGCTGTAATGAGCGCAGAGGTAAAGATGACTTGTTCCACTGCAGCTCAGTCTAACACATTTTCAGCCTGACCCTCTTATCTTCTCACTGGTAAAATAAATATTATAGAAAAAAATTTCAGGGAATAAAAAAAAAAAAAGAAAAAAGAAAAAGATAGACAAAGACACTAAGAAAGAAAAGAACTATTGAAAGCCTGTGCAGACAAGTATGAATCAATTATTCTAAAAAGCAGATGTAAAATGAAGCTGCTTAAACATATAAGGCACTTCTACATTGTATTCAAATAATGCTGAAATTATAGAGCTGTCATTCGCAGACCTGTCGAGGGTGCCTTTCTTACCACATTATGATTTAGCATTTCTCTTGGAAGGTTGTAGCAATTTTGACATTAGAGTCATTGGACAGAAAAACCATAAAATGTACACAAAGCACCACCTCTCTTTTTTTTTTTTTTTTTTGTCTTAAAAAGATCTCTAGAACTGATTTTGCCATTAAAAAATTTTAAAAAGAAAAAAAGAAAAAAGAATGACCCGAAAGTATTCGTAAAAGTGCAGAAATGCTAGTCTCATGAGAGAGAGCACGCACGTCTGTAGAACAAATGTAACTGTGAAGATTTAAATAATTTGATGGCACATAACCTAATCTGACATGGCAGCAGGTTATTTTACAAATTGTGAAGGGCTCTGCCCACCAGTGTCATAATAAGAGCCTCTTTGAGAGGCAACTCAAAGATATGGATTTTTCTGGAGGCAAACACCCAGGTGATAGAAATGGAGATCGAGAGAGCAAAGTAACTCCTGACAACTCACTTTCCAGGCTGCTCAGCTCCGGGCGAGGCAGCACGTACGGCATTTATCCCTGGGATCCCTGTACGAACGATGGGCAGATCAAACCTAACACTGGCAGTACGGAGGTGCATACCTCATAGTTTCGTAATTATTTAAGAGACGGCGCTGGGCACGAGTCGGCAGGGTCCTGTCCCACACGCGGGTGGATGGGGAAGGGCTGCAGATCCCCCCAGGGAGGGCGCAGCACCACTCCCTTCCCTCTGCCCTGTGCTCGTAGGGCTCCTGCTCCGCTACGGTGTGCAATTGCGGGAGCTGGCTTACGGACAAAGGTGACTCTGTCACGGGGCTGAGCTGCTCAGAGGTAATTGCTGACCCTCCCAGGTCCAAACAGCAGTTACACGCTCCCTGAGACCGCCCACGGGACCAATCCTTTTTTGCACATGCCTATGTTGGAACTTTCATTGCACTCGGTATCGTGTCTACAAGCTTTGCTGTTGCTTTTTAACAGATCAAAGGTATATTAGGAACAACGAATGCTGAACCAGGTCTGGACATGAACAGATATATCCATACATGCATACCACCAAAAGACATGAACTGCAATATGCTGATGAACTAGAACCAAACGCAATATATTTAAGGGGGTATTTTCAATCACTTTCTCTGATTGTTATAATTTGATGAGATAATCCTAACCATTTAGCTCTAATAAACTCACAGCTCATGAACAATGGGTGCATTAAATCTATTGTCACTAGTAGTAACACGAGGAGCAAAGGCTCACTGGCTCTTCTCACAGCATTTGATTTTATTCACTCAGTCTCTCATTCCACATCAGCTGCCATCTGGACAAAATTCAGAAACCATGACACCTGCTTGAAGAATAAGATGCTGATCAGATGGAATGGGCTGGGACTTTATCTTGAGAGCAGAAATGTGAATTGTTGGTAACACAATCGCTTAAAAGGTTTGTAAATTATGTGCCTTCAGCTCAGCATATGGCTCATGTGAAATACGGCCTTGTGAACTTTTCACAAAACTTGAGCTTGGATGATATAGTGGTGGCTGTTTTATAAACACGTGTGATAAATAAGTACAACTTTACCTGTATACACACAAGAGAGTGTCAATGGCTTTCAGCACCCTTTGAAATAATGATACTATTTTACGTTTGCTTAACAGCATACAAATATTTATTTCACCCAAAATATCCACGCAGACCTCACAGTACTGCAAAAGCCAGTCAAGAAAACCTGGGGCCTTCTGGCTATCCTGTCTCAGTGTGGAAACCAGGCCCTGTTGCCATTCTGCCTAGGCAAGGGGTACGGACATAGATCCTCCCTCGGCTGGGTGCACCAGAGCCCCTCAGCCCCTTCCCCTGTAGCAGAGCTGTAATTTCTGTAAGGATGGGTACGGTCAGCACAAAATTTTTTCTCTCTTTGCAGAGGTGACTCTGTTTCGGGAGGCTCGGGACTCAGCACTGAAACCCACCCGAGCAACCCTGCCCTCTGCAGACCAGGGACATCTGCAGACCTGACATCTATTCACTAATGAGTTTGCAGAAGCGTAAATATCAGTTTGCACGTACCAATATGGACACTGCAGGTGTTTAAAGCTTGCTTTTGTGGATTCTCTGGGATATATGTCTGTGTAGGTTTCTCACACGTCATGAGGGGATTTCTGGGTACTGATAGTCAAGAACCGAATCTGAAGAAACATGGCTGCTTCTTACCCTGGCAGACTCCAGCTAGTGCTGCTGAAACATTAATTAATTTCTTTTCATTTCTTTCCAATTTTTTTTTTTTTGGGGGGGGGGGAATAAAAAAGGCAAAGCAGTGCTGTTCAGGACTTTTAGGGGGGATGATACAGATTTAAAAAAATTAGTCCCCCACTCTAATGCCAAGTTATGGTGCTTTATAGCAGCCAGCTTTGCAGTGCTAAATGGTCTTCTGTAGCCTCATCCTTCTGACTGCCTGAAAGAGTGACAAATTACATTTGGGGGGGGGGAGACTGAAGAAAGAAATATTCCATTTTTAATTGCCTTTTCATTTTCTTTTTATAGCCATGCTTAAACTGTGAGTTATCAGAAGCTGTTCAAAGTCTTTTTCTTTTACCATTTTAAAATATATTCCTCCTAAAGCCAGATGAAAAATACGGTTAATGGGGTTTTGTGACTCCCACAAAGTCCCCTACAAATTAAGGGACTTTGAAAAAATGTCAGCTGCCCAGTTCCCAAGAAAGAAAAATTAAACAATAAAGGCTTATCGACTTGTTCCTGAGAAGATAAAGCACTTATGAATGAGACCCTCTCATACTCTCTGGTTTGTGATCAGAGTCTGCAATTTCCAAGATTCACAGAAAATATTCTGATTAGCAAAAAAAATGCTCTGATGAAATTAGTTTTAAGATTTTATAACTGAATCCCATCCTCCCTTCAACCTGTTTTCATACAACGTGCTGTCTTGTTCAGTCGTGCTGCTATCACTACCAATTATAACCAGTGCCATAAAAACATCACATTCATGCAGATCAGCTGATTGTGCCAAGTTCAAGAAAGGACAGCAGGATAGAGATGACAGCAGCTTCTACTGGCTCTGCTCCAAAGTCCCTTCAGGCTTGTTGTTGTTTTTCTCTTCTGCAGACCCCCAGGATTTCACTTTCTCAGAAATATTAATGCCATCCCTCTCTCTAAGAGGGCCTGACTCCTAGTCTACTGACACCATTGAGGGTATTTCTATTGACTTCAACGGGTCATCTATGGAGCTCTTCATCTTTCATTGTCTTCCTCTTTTACACTATTTTTGATCCCTCTGCCATGTGTCAGGCCGAGCAAAAGCCTTAAACAGCAAACTCCAGTCCCCCATCATGTATTCAATACATACGTACCACATACAGATAAACTGCAGGATTACGGCTACCTTCTTTGCTGTGCATATGGCTTCTGCATGGTCTAAAAGACCTTAGAGAAAAGGGGAAAAAAGCCACCTGTGGAAGACTTCCAATTTTAAATTTTCAGACTTGTGGAGTCCTGCCCTATGCCATCTAGAGAAAGAGAGATAACACAAAAGGAAAAGGAGGATTCATACTACCTCCTTCTTGTCCAAGCACAGTAAACAAGGCATCTTTTTAGAATCTTGTTAGATTGAAAGCCCAGGTTCCTAACTTAATATCTTTGGAAATTGAAAACTGTTTCACCTGGAAAATAATTATGACTGTAGCTAGCTAGCTATATTAATCAGAATTGAAAACTGGTTTAAAATGTTTTACTTTAACTAATGCCATTAGCAAGAGTAAGCTGAAGAAACCAGTGTTTCAGCTCTTCTTACACAGCACAAAGGAAAATGAGATTTTAAAAGTATCTTTCTTATTCCCTTTCCTTCTGTCACTCTGTTTTCCTGACATTAGAAGTGTGAGGGCAATTTCATCGACAAGCCAGTGGCCAGCTGCAGAAAGGAGGATCATTCACTTCTCCATATGAGCAGCAGCAAAACCTGACCTAAAATATCCACTGCAGAGTTTAAAAAAAAAAAAAAAATCCTACATCATAATTAAAGACAAATAAAGCATTTTTATCTTACTCATTTTAATCTATAAAAAAATCCAAATAAACCTAATATCAAGACAGCTGAACACAGTATTCAACCATCCTTCAGGCTCTTAACCTGCCCAGTGTTGTATATTTTTAGCATTCAGCTGATTTGGCTAACTAAGCAGGGACAGCACTAATTGCTGCAGGAGGCTGACGTGGAAGAAAATAGTCACATTCTTCCTTTAACGTGGCGCAGTCTGCCATGACTCTGCAGAGTGACACAGCGAACTCAGAGTAGCAACCAAACGAAGTGAGTTTTCCTGATGCCAGACAGGGATCATAGAAAATGACGGGAGTGTCTCTGAATGAAAGACAAGAAGCTAAAACTATGCAAAGTCTGGAAAGCCAGCTCATGCCGAAGGAATATTTGCTTTGATTTAATTGATGATAAAAGAAAACCCAGGAGAAGGGTGAGTTTGGATGACATTCAAGTGTGTGTCCTATGTTAGGAGGAGGGTAGAGAGACCATCTGCTTACATTACCCTTCATTGCTACAACCACAATGGATAAGTACAACTATGAAAAGAGCCTTTGCTACACAAGAAGAGGCCATGGCCAACAAAGTCAAAGATTTGCTGTTTCATCAACTGCTGGCCTCTCTGCTAAGGCATCTCCTCTAGAGCGGCTGGTGGAAGGCAGAACTAACAGCAGTGGGGAGCAGCAGGAGGAAGCTACCTGCTCCCTTAGGAATGAATTTTCCCCATACTCATTCTCTTCCACATAAGAGAGAAATACCAAAGCAGTGCAGTTTTGTTTCCCTTGCTCCAGCAAAAGTGACTGTCTGGTCTCTTATTTACATGTTGAAAGCGATGCATGTAAATTCTGAAAAATGAAGGTGTGTTTTCCTCAAAGGTGGTATAAACAAACAAGGAAGCAAAGACGACATTTTGTAAGCTCCAGGAAGAAAAAATCCTTTGTCTCTTCAAACAAAACCAGATTTAAAAAACAGTCAGGCTTTCCTCATCTCATAAACCAGCTGGTCACCACATCTCTTTCTCACCAGTATGAGATGCAGGAGGCATACAATCACTTTCCTGGTCAAATGCTAAAGAGGCATTGTATATAAAATGCACAGACAAGCAGAATAGGTTTACATAATGTTAATATAGACAAATGACATGTACAACATATCTAGCTGCAATTTAATTAGATTAATTAGATCAATATAATTAGCACTGCTATATTACACTATCAAGACTTAGCCTTGTAAAGAACACTGCTAAAAATGGTTTACAGTCTTAAAGCATTGTAACAGCATATGCAGTATCCATGCTATCATGCATCAATATCACCACTAACACACTATTAATACTGGGAGTTTATAGGACACTCAGGAGACACATAAAACACTACCCTTGCAGAGGAAAATTTTGATAATGGAGCCTGTGAAATTATTTCAAATGTTGAAAAGAGCTCACCTGAACTTAATTCCAAACTACAGCATGGTCATGATTATATAGCAAGTTAATTTAACCCATCGAGGCAGGAGCAGACATAATGAACAAAACAGATTGAGGTAGCCTGACTTACCAATGAGCATTTTGCTGAGAGCTCTCCATAAGTTTTGTACACATAATAAATCACAAGTGGCTCTTTAACTATTGCGTCATCTACTTGGACGTAGACTAGATGTCACACTTGGTGAAATCTCATACAGTTGTTATTGTTTTTAATAGTGATTTTGCATTAAACAGGGCTGTGGGATTGTGCTTGGACATCTAAACCTCCATAGTGGTAAAAAATATTAATTTACATCTGCTAGTGCACTCAGTACACTTGGGCTCATAACTTACCAAAGAAAGTACGTATGTGTAACATCTTGAATCAACTACTATGACTTTCTGTATGCTGGAAATCATAGCCGTTGCAAGGAGAAAAGAAAAAAATCAGCAATTCCACCTTGTTCAAAATAACAACAGCCACTAAAATTTAGCAACACAAAGTGATAAATTCACCAGAATTCATGTTTATGGATTTCTCCCACTAAGCAGAGAAGCTAATCATAACTAGGCCATCTGCACTTTTAATCTTATGTTTGCACCAAATTCTACTAAGAAAAAACCCTGGTACATAAACTACACAGACTAGTAAAGGATTCTTTCTCTTTTCATGTGTAAGAATACATCTGTTCATGGAAGAGATGTAGTAGCAGCCCTGGAGTCTGCTATCTACTCACAAGATACACAGACAAGGCAAAAATGCCAGAAAGCATATTTCCATTCTATAGCCTTTGCTGTTGAGAGATGGCTCAAACTATATTTCCATTTGACCATGGAGTACTCAGGAAATAAAATCAACCCATTTCATAAAGAGGACCAGATAGTTCAGTTGCTACCACTCTCATCTCCCTAGAAGACTGAAGAATCTCAGGACAAAATGACCTTGTTTCAGTCTGTGTATCTTGACAAGAATTAGGTCCCAGCTATCCTCAAGCTGATTAAAAGAGCAAGTGCAGAAAGTTTAGATGTGGCTCAGATTTCCTTAAGAACAGATACAATTAAAATGTATGTCTCTCCCTATAACTGTCAGAGGAAGTCATTCCATTTTCCGTAGTTTTTGGGGTTCTACTGTTCATTATTATCAATACATTATGGTTTACGCTAGTGGTACTCCAAGTCGTCTGTCCTTGATCATACTTTTTATTTCATGAAAAAGTTAAATGCAATGTGAATAGACCCTCTGCCTGTCTGTTGGGAATATACATTAATGCTTAACTGATGAAAACAGCATCATTCTAGCTTTATCTGTCTTCAGTATCATGTTGGATATGCACTACCTGACTTTGTCTTTGGTTAATTTTACATCCTTATTACCTACAATCTAGTCTTCACTAGATTTACACTACCAGATAAACAGAATAAAGCACAGACGACTGAAATATAGAGTATCTTGTGTCTGGAAATAATCACCTATGTTATGGAAATTGTGAAAGCTGAAAATGAACATTATAGCTTTCCAGCTTTTTTAATGTGATGCTGATTTTAGCTTCTCTGATAGAAAACTCTTCGTTTGCTCACTTTCTGTGTGATATATTCAGAAGAAAGTAGTACTATTTTCATGTGTGAGCACAATTAGTAAAAAACAGGTAGGTAGTCCAGCTGATATTAAATTAAAAACTTGGGAGCAGAAACCATTTGTGTCAATTTTCCATTTTGTCACTCTCCTTTTCAAATAGCTAATTTAGGATACTCCGTCACACATTAGTGTTTTATGGTATGTATATTTTATGACAGCTAAATGACAAATTTGTCTGAAACGAAGCTATTCTTTGAAGAGTTAATTATAACCTGTGTAACATATTAAAGAAAATCAATATATATTTGGAATGAGTCACTATTGAATCTTATTCCAAACAGAGCAAACCTATTCTAAAAATTAAAACTCCATTTTTAACTCAGTTTTTGCTAAAATAATCTAATTTGAGAGTTAATTAGTAGAAAAGAAATACTTTGTCAATATATCTGTGCAACAATCCTTTTCTAATGTAACATTATGTAATCTGCTTGTATGACGCTCAGCTGAAAATTTCACATTTAATGTTGTTTGACAGCAAAACAATGGGCCAGACTGGTCTAATTGCTGAACACCTTGACATATGTGATATTTGGACTTTGACAAGCATCACCAAAATTTGGGTATCTGTTCCAATCTTCCAAGCTCTTTCAAATAATTAAACAGAGATCTAGGAATTTACTCTGAGAATTGCTCAAGGAGTAAATAAAGAAAAATGCATTACCATTTTCCAGCCATCTCCAGAACGAGGGGGTTTGTCTCAGATAGCTACCAGTAATTTCAGCATACAGGTTATGTCATTATAATTTCTTACTATGTGTAACTTGTACTACAGCAGTAGTATCTCAGTTCTGCAGCTACAGCCATCCAAAGTATAATGAACTAAAATTTTAATATGAAATAACCCTAAATGTTTTGAAATTGACCCACCTTTTTCTAACAGCAATTACAAAGCTTAAGAAACAGACCTCAAATGTTTCATTTGTACAAAGTGAGGGAAAAGATTAAAATAATAAAGAAAAAAATATAGTGCTAAGAGAGAAAGATCCTGAAATAGAGAAACAAAAAGACAAGGTTTCTCATATTAATTGTTTTCAGAGTTCCAAAAAAGCTTGACGAAAAATAAGGACATGCATAAAGCAATTCAGGCAACATCAGGGAAGTGAGGTTTTTAGTCATATGCGGATGCTAATTTCACATATGGTTATCTCTAGGTATCTAGCAGAATCCAATCTCATCTGATCATGTTTTGGTCAGGTAGGCTCTGCAACTGTATGTTCAAGTTAGGGAAACAGGTTTTACTACTGTAGCTGCAAAGAAGCCAGAGGTAATATAAAACCAATCCATTGCAGGATTATAGGCAGATTATGACCAGGATTACAGGAGCAAATCAATATGTCATCTGCATACAATGAACCCAAATTTATGGAGTTTCCAATTTGCATTCCTTGAAGCAATTCTTAGTTGCTGAAAAATAAGGCTAAAGGTTCAATTACAATTGCAAAGAGAAAAGAGGATAATGGACAGCCTTGTCTAGCTCCCTAGCGTCATTTTAAAAAGGGCGAGTTTAAATTGCTAGTATGTACAGACCTGGTCAGGATATTACACAATATTTTTAATCCAATTTTTATGAAGGTCTTTCTAAAGTGAAGAGTGTGAAGGTTTGGGGGGTTTTTTTAGCTTTGGTTTGGTTTTTTTTTAAGAACAGTCAACAAGTATTTCCATTTTAATGAGTCCGAAGACTTTCCCAGTCAGTTGAATGGACAAACCTGTATTATCAAACTCTTGTGATGAACAAACACAAAACGCCAAATCATCCTCAGTGAAGCACAAAGGAAATAATCCAGACTGATCTATGTGGAAATCATTTGCAATGAGCTGAAGAAGTGTTTCAGCAAGCCTTTGCTCCCCTTTAAACCTTCACTTAAGGCTTACTAGAGATTTGAGTGCCTGCATGCACGCTTTGCACACAGGAGTGTATTTCAGCACTGGTAAATAAATGTAGTCTGATGTTTAAGACCAATATCCAATGCTGCAGACAGATAGGAAAACCAGTTCGTTGGGATTGTCGAGTTGTGTAATAACAGACTTTTTGATTCAAATGTTCGGTTAAACACTTCCAATAACAGTTCGGTTGTGTATGTATGATTTCTCACTGAATGTTTACTGGCAGCTCATCTAAGCATGTTACTTTCCCCACTGTTAGACTTTAACAGCATTTATTATTTCTTATTAAGTCGAAGGTTGCACTTTGATCTGGTGAAAGTTTCAATAAAGTGCTTTTGTTTACAAACTTTATCTCCTGTTTAAAGCAACTTGGGAGATTAGAGTGTCTGACACTGCTCTTTGAAAGTGTTATTTATGATTTCTAGATCATATGTCAAAGTAAGAGCCTTTAGTTTTAATAATTGACGCAGTTTGGGATACTTCATCTTATTCTTTACACAGAACATGTGCCAGCAGTTTCTCATTTGTATTCTTGCCGGTTTACTTTATATGAAAGCTTTTCTGCAGCCATGGCGTGTTGCCGTTTGTTCACTTTTTGTCAGCTAATTCAGTTGAGGTTTTTTTACTATGCATATTAGTATTCATTGATTTTTGTCATTTTAAAACTATTATTCAAAATTACTATTGTTGTATCTCTCCTTTTTTGAGGTCTGCACCATTGTTAATTGTGGTTTTTAATGATTCCCGTCTTGGATTTTATAGCATATTATTACCATCACAGAATCAAGTTTCAAATTAATATTTTGGTCTGAAGAAAAGCACTCCTTTTCTTTTTCAAGAAGTGTTTGATTTGTTCATGCAGTTTCTTGCTTGTGACAATTGTAAATTGCAATTTTTCTGCTACTTGTACAATGGGAAAACTACCCCAAATATCATACTTTAGTTTTAGAGTCCATGAGACAAGGATGAGATAGATCTGCTGGGCCCTTGGCAGTGAAGATTTTATATGGAGAAGAGCCTACGTCTATGTCCAAGATACATACTCTTAGGCATCTGCAGCATCCTCACCACGGTGGGCACAGGACTATCTTTCAAATGCTGCAAATGCCAGTCTGGTTTGGAAGAATGAGGTGTCAAAAGAGAAGTCAAAAACATGTGTGTAACACTTGTGTGACATTTTCACTTTGGCCTCCTTTTTTCTAAAAGATAGATCGCAGCGTATTGATCCACTTTCCATGTGCTGTTCATAGTCAGCCTGAGACAAAATGAAGTGCTGTAAGCTGGAGACAGCTAACAGGCAGATCACTGAAATTAGTCCATCACTCAAGGCAAATGAACATACACTTCTTGCTAGCCCAAAAAGAAGACCTTCCTCAACATTGCCACCTGTGTACCTATGACTGATGGTACTCCCAGGTGAAGCTTGGGTCTGTGCGTCATGCTGACAATCAATAGGGAAAAGCCCTCAGCAAAAGGCGAGTTCTTTGAAGTATTGCCTTTCCCTACCAGCCCCACCTTGTCTTGTCCACAAAAAGCTGGATCCTGCTTCTTTTCAACCATGTATTTATTTCTCACAGGCACTGGGACATCTGGGCAATGATACTGACTGCCTCTGCAAAAACAGACAGGCAGCTGTGTGTGCATGTTCTCGATGATAGATCCCACAAAGATGCTGAAAAAGATAGTAGAGGATTGGAAATGACATATCCCACAAAGGAGGGTCTTCTGTTAGCTGTCCAAGAGAAACAGGCAGAGCCAGCTCAGAGCTGCACATCCAGCCCTGCCAGGTCCTGTAAGTGAATTAGCTGCACCCGAGGGACTGGTGGTGTCGAAGGCTGTTGATGGATCAAGTAACAGTAACGTACATGTCTTCCCTTGCTCAGTGGTCATAAGGAGTTCGCCCACGAGGATCACTAGAGCTGTCTCCACGCCGTACTCCAGACTGATACCTGATTATGAAGAGCGCTGGATTTTGGCAGTTGAAGTTCTAGACACTCTTTTTGCAGTATTTTTGCTTAGACATAAGAGTTTAGGTATCTTAAATATTCATGTTTCATGAACTTGTTGAGGTGAAGAAAGATGGCAGAGAGGGGTCTAAGAAGCTTTAAGCACCCTAGCTTTCAATCATTTCTCAGCTTAGCTTTAATGTAAAAATCTATTATTTCAAACTTTAAACCTTCTGTTAGAATTTTAACTTTAAAATTGAAGGCTTCCTTCTCCCAAGAGATTTAATTTCTTTATGGATTGTTGGATTAAAATACAATCTTGCTGTTGGACTTCTCCCTATTTTTATGATCCTTCCTTAAGCACAAGCTTCTTGGTCCTGTACAAGAAACAGAGAGAGAGAAAAAAGAAAAAACTATACTTGTCTGGTGGTGTCACATAAAGAATATTTTCCAGGAATATAGAACAGAAAGGAAAGTAGGACAGCAGCTTTATTATGCATAATAGTTATTGTGAACAGAGAGAAATAGTGATGCATTGTTTGCTACAGTGGGGACACATATAGTAGTAATTTTACAGTATCATGAGAAATATCCAAAAATCTTGTACTAAATTTCAACATATCTCGTGTATTAAGTGTCTACACAACTTATATTACAACTACACACTAAGAATGGGCAAGTAAATTTACAATCTTGAGATAAGCCATCCTGCCCATAGAGTATGAAAGAAACTGCTAAGGTCATGAACACCCTTAAGTTGGTTATCATGTACTGACATCCTAAATTCAAATTTCAAATCAACAGAAGTTTCCACAGAATCTCTAATTAAATGCAAAAAAATGCTGAAGGACTGTAATTTATTTCTACCATGCCAAGACACTACATATAGCTGATATAGCTGCAGATGCAGTGGTAACCAAGGTACCGATATGCTGTTTACAAATATTAACAGGCAACCATGAGAGCACTAGGAGAATGCTAGATGTTCAATTAGCATAGGACAGGGTCTATACCCTACTTTTATTAACGTTAATATCACCGATTAAACCAGAGAGATCTTTCTAATAAATAGCTCTTGTTTGGGCAGGATATTAACTGAAGGAAAAATTATATGAAGGCTTAAGGTTAGGATTTGATTGAAGATTTTAGGCTACTGAATCTATTTAGTAATTAGATGAGGACTAAAGGGAACATTTTATCTCAGAATGAATATGAGTTATTTGTTGGGACAAAGAGCCAAAGTCCCGGGTGTCATGCTTTCATCTACTTACAGCAAATGGAGGAAACTTGGCTTCTCAGCAGTGGTCAGTAATCAAATGTGAAAATTCAGTCAAGTTAGTATTTTCTCAATTACAAAGCTTTTTAATGAATTGTTTTAAAATAATTGAAAATAAGCATCAGTGGGGAAAAAAAACCTCATTTAAAAAATGTTTCTGCAGCAGGAATGTCTAAACAAAATACAGTAAATATCTGCATTCTTAATGGTTTCACTCTGTCTGTTGTAAGTGCTGATGTAAATTACTCCAGGCTTCAGAGCTACATCATTTTCTCTACTGTATTTTTCTGTTTTCACTCCAAGGGCAACTTCACACAGGAAGGGTGAAAAGAACCACCAGGAGAGGTCAAGTTTGCACAGGATGAGGTTTTCTTCACATTAATTTTTCTCTCAGAGTAGAAATCCATAGAAAGATTTTTAGAATTTGCCATGTAAAGAGAGGTTTTCTTAATTCATGGTATAATTCTGCTCAATTATTTACAAATGTATATTTACAAACATTTACACATGGAAACATTTCAGTGGCTTGTTCAGTCAGTATTATGATGTCCACCGTTGCAATGCAACAAACAAAAGAACAGCAGGAAGTGATACCACAAACTGCATCAAAAAATGACACAAAAGCAAAAGACATCCCAGCTTTAAACCTCCAGAGCGTGTGCCTGATGGCACAATCTACAGAAAGACAGAGGCTTTCTTCAGCTGAGGGATATCAATGCTTTCCTAAATCACCATATTTCTCCATTAAATTTGTTTTCCAGGGTTCGTGTGATTTGATACTTATTTTTTCCTTTGCTTGTCACTTTAAAAGAACACTGAATCCATACAAAATCTAATTCTGAATTTGTATTCAGAATTCAAAATGCATGAATTTGCATTTATCTTGCATTAGAGCTCAATTCTGAAGGATCAAAAGGACTTAGATTTTGGGGGTGTTTACAAACAAAGAATGGAATGAACTTGTCTTCCAGCCCTAGTTTCTTGGGATCACTCTCTCCAGTGAAATATTTAAGAATCTGATCCTTCACATTGATCCCATCACATCCTGTTGATAAAAGAGGAGATCTAAAGTGGCATGATCTGTATATTTGCTACTAAAAGCATCCACCCTACTCTTAAGCTATGCAACCACCAGTGCCATGGTAAAGCATCAAGCACAGCTTTGCCTAGGATTCTTGAACAACTTCTGGACAAGGAAGGCATCCAATATCTTTCATGGACAAGCCTCATGGGGAATAGATTAAGGATACTAAGAAGAGGTTGTTTGTAATATTTCCATCTGAAAATTGGGAAGCATCACATGGTGCTATGCAAACTAAGCCAAAATTCCAGAGACAATCATGAAAGCAGGTTGAGATCTGCTGTCTGATTTTTGTCTCAAGGACCCATAATTTGAACTGAAAGTTTCCAGAGCTTAGCTGTGCTGAAAAATCAGGCACAAGGTCACTGCAGTTAGGCATTTAAAATGGATGCACCCAAGAAGAGGACGAGTTTTGAGCTTCTTAGGCAGAAAAAAAAAATTCCAGCCATGACATTTGTGTATGAAGGCAATCTTAGGCCAAAAAAGAAACACGAGAATCAAGCACAGCATGACTTCTCTCTGCACAGAAGAGAACTCTCCAGAAGGGCATGCAGAGGTTTCAGATTTTTTTTTAACTATTTAAAAAATCTATTTATTAAGAAAGTAAGAAAAATCTCCATGATCTCACCTCAAAATGGAATTTTAAAATTATTTTGTAAACTTCTCTCTTTGGATATGGGGGTATGTGACTATTAGAAACCTTCAAGAAACATACAGCTAATTCAATCAAAGTTGCGATTAAAGAAAAACAAGCTGTAAGTGAGGCAGACAGAACTGCTAATACCAGGCCACTGAGACAGAAAGTAGCATAATAGATTGATCAATTTAATGACTGACTAAAACTCAGTTCTAAAATAAGCTGTAGGACAAATAGGGGTAAAAATTCTTTCTGACTACACAGTCATTTCTTTATGATCAATTTCTTCATCTGCATTGCATAGTGTTACACAAACTGGTTGAGATTAAAATCTTGAAGCTCTGTTTTTTGGATTTGTCTCAACTGGCAGCTTACTCAAGGTTATTAATCAGATCTGATTCATAATTCTCAAAATGTCGTAAAGAGGGCTCACATAAAAAAAAAAAAAAAATCATGTATATCACGCAAACATCCTTCTGGGGATGACTCAGTCAGCTGTAGGTTGTACCACAGCTCTGTTGCAGTGTGTACTGCTGTTTGAGTTGCTGATTTTAACCAGACTTCTTTGAACCTGATTTTTCCTGGAAATCCTACAGATTTTTTTTTCCTTTCTTGCCCTCCTCAGAAGACCAAGAAGACACAAATGAACAGATCTCCCATAAATTACTGTGACCCTAGCCATACCTTCATTGCATCACAGTAATGGAAAGCAGTAATTAAATCTGGATACAGTTGTTTTAAAATTAGACATTAGTAACAAGCAACACTTACACAAAAAACAAAACCAAAATCAGGAATCTGGGACACATAATTTTTGTTTTCATCAAGCATGAATCAGTCACCAAAGGACTGCAATGTTCTTCAGGACAAAAAGATCTTTTCTCATGATATTTCAGCTTCTGGACAGGATATTCTCTGAAAGGGTACAACAAATGTTGGGGGGGGGAAAGGCAGTGTGGAGATGCCGTCCCTGCTGAAGGCTTTTCCAATATCCTTGTGGATTTGGTTACATACATTAAACCCACTTGTCAGACTAAATAGGAAAGGTAGGCATGTTATGTTGAGTCAGTTCAGTTGGAACCTCAGGACATTAAGAAACTGAGCTGTAAACTATAGAGCCTGACCTGGACAGCTGAAACATTCTACAAAGTAGAACGTTATTTAAAGACCTTTTCTGAAGGTAACAAACAACTCCCTGGCTTAAGTCCTGAATACAGCTCATTAAAAAGTGCTTCTCCAATCAGCATTTTCCAGGAATATTAGTTGCCCTTTTGTGGCAATTCAAATACCAAAAATTTTCTACCAAAATTCAAGACATGCTGATGTGGAAATACTCCTATGCTGCCAAAATGCATGTGTGTGTGTGTGTGTGTGTATAATTCAGACATTGTCTGCTCTCATTCTCTTCTGTTGGTCCACTTTGCAGACAGCTTTCACCCCCAGAAAGTCATTACGACCTTTCCTCTAGGACAATGCAAAGGCAGTGCGCTGGAAAGCATCACACAGTGTATCTTTGGCTTCAGCGCATCGGTGAGAAACACAGAGTATCTGGGAAGCCTGTCCCTGAAAGAGAATGGAGACAAGAAACAATAGCCCCACAACTCTCTTTCCAAATCCAAATACTTTGTTCTTCAGCCAAAACTGTATATAAACTGTTATGTCTTTAAAGCAAATACATTTTTTAAAATCTCCCTTAAAGCAATCCAAAAGAAAAAAAAAATCTTTAGCAAAACTAACAATATCTGATGAAGATAATTTAACTATACAATTACCAACATACCTTATCTTTTCAGCTTTAAATAGTCACAATGTTGGCTACAGTAAATATGTTTAATGCAAGTATAGGTATTTGTAGAAAAAGTAATAGAGGTTCAGCTAAGACTCATACAGAAAGTTTCATATGCTTCTTAAGAAAAAAAATCCAGAAATCACAAAGGATATTTCAGAGTTGCCTTATATGAAAAACTCATAGATATAATTTTATATTGTTTCCTTTTTCAGAACAAATTAAACTTCATAAAACATAAAATCCATCTTTTACCTGTCTATTATATAGTGTCATAAAGGTAAGAAATAAATGTTTTATCACTGTCAACTTGAATATGCATCTCATGCCTTTCTTGCTCCATTTTAAGAATAGTCAAGAAGGAAAAAAAAATATATAGATATATATATACACACCAAAAGTTGACTAACATGGTCTATACTGAAAAGGTCAAAAGGTACATTTTGGAATCATCTGGACAAACATACCCTGAAGTTTTATTATACAATTTTAAAGCATATTTTTAATTTTGTTTTTCATGCTACAGCTTGTAAGTCATCCAAGTCCTGCTTATTTCAAAATGCTATGACAATCTTCTTTTAAGTATTTTCTAAATAGATCTAAAATCTGAAGGCTTTTGTTTCTAATTACAAGTATTCATCAATCTATTTCAATTTCACAATTCTACACAGGCTGCTTAAAAAATAACTTTGTATTTCTCCAATTTGGATAAGTCTAACATACAGTCTACAAATTATTTTGATTTTTTTTTAACTAGCACATTAAATTTCCTTAATGAGATATGTTGCATCTACCCAAGGTCTTGCATCTACTAACGTCACCAGATTCAAGACTATTTTTTTTCCATTTTCTCCATTATTTCATACTGTTGTTGTCAAAGAAGACCAGGATGGTTTTCCATCATGGAAATATAGACACAGTAGAGAATACAACACAAGTCTGTATGAACTTGGAATAAGGCTGTGATGCCCTGATGTGGATTGTATTCCCCTTAGGAGAGTCACTTGAAACTTGTATTCTGGTTCTTTTCCAGCTGAACAATGGAAAGAATACACATATATTGCCACAACAGCAAATTCTGTACATCCCCCTTAATATATTATGTTAGTCTATGATATTATTATAGCCAGTATTGTTATTACTAACACTAATAAATTAAAAAAAAAAAAGCATACTTATTTTCGCGAAGATGAGTGTGAGACCAAGCGGTCAAAAACATGGAGAGTATTGCCCTTACAACTGCCTGGAAATACTTCTGATGGAATAATTTTTCAAAGGAAAATTCAAAAGTGCCCAAAGTAAGATGCTTTGGAAACTTCCATGGAGTTTTGCCAAAATTTTGTTTCAGAGAAAAACGAAGACAAAAATTCCAGCAATGAAGAAAAATGTACTGCTTGGATATCTTCCAAATGAATCGTTTCAGATTTTTTTTTTTATTGCAAGCTTGTGTTTTTCAATATAAAAGTATCAAATGGAAAAATTGTAATAAAAGGATATGATTTTTCCAAAGTGACGTGCTTTGATTGATCAGCAATATTTTGATGTGAATGGAAGACACGATCTGAATTTTTTCATGGCAGAGAAACTTAAAGCTTGCATCTGTTACATTTTCTTTCCTTTATCTGCATCACCTCAGGTAGGCAGAAGAATGGCAAAATTCAGGTTAAATGTGTGCCACTGAAAGTCATCTTGCACAAGGTGATCTTCCTTTGCCTGCAAGCTTCACCACCAAAACCTTCTGTAGAGCAACCTGAAGTGGCTCTTACGATGTTCAAAAAAAGGCCAATCAGGTGCATGTGTAGTTTAGTCTACAAAAAACTCAGTAGAAGTTATTTCCCAGGGATCCAATTGCAGACCATGACACATTCTGGGAAAGGTCCTGCACAGGTAAAACACCTCCTCAAGGTACATAAAATCTTTCACCCTGTAGCATTGCCAATGGCACAGAGAGTTTCTCTAATTATTTTGGTATAGTTGGAAACTGGAAAAACATTTATATACTTCAGCGAAGGAGCATTCTGGGTACAAATTCAAAAGCTTCATTTCCTCCAGTGCATAAAAAGAAACTTGCAAGTCTACATCCAAATCACTAGGAAAAAAAAAAAAAATAGCATTAGGAATAACTCCTGCACAGATTTTTGGCTAGCATCGGTACTTTTGTCTAAGGACATTTTCTGTCTCATGCTGGCTGCTTGCTGCTTCATAACACTTGACAAATTCTTGGTTCCTAAAAGCAACCGTAAATGTTTTGTGGATTGCTTCATTTAGCAGGGAGTTCTCAGGACCTCACCCTAATATTCAGTGTGGTTCTGTCTTCCCTTTTTAGCTCATCTTTATTTTCATACTTTTCCAACACTGGTAACGTTTTTTGTCTCCCCCTTCCCCTTGACCACAGGAGACATTTACCATCTGTAAGCTGGAATTTCCCCAGGCATGAGAATTTCTTTTGGAGAGGGCTATATTTTGGGAGGGCTAAGGCATACAGGAGCAGCACTTATAAATCCAGTGTTTAGGGAAAAAAAAGAAGACAGTAGAGCAACTAGGGATTTTGTGCAAATGCACAACTGTTGTGAATTCTTATCAAAGTAGTAAAAGGGGATTACTAAAGCAACTACTATATAATCTCTCTCCAGAACTACAATATCATATGTTTAGAATGATAACCATTCGGGAGACCAGAAATGACATGCATTCTGAAAACAGGGAGGAGGATAGGAAATTTAGAAGGAATTTAGGTAGGTAACCTAGTAAAAATCCCATAGTGAGAATCCAGTTGAAGCAGAAAGCTAAGTTGACAGACCTGCTCCAAACACCAGCCTTCAGAAAGGCAAAATAACAGCACCTTGTTTGGAATATTTTGCTGGATAAATTCTATCAAAAATGAGATACTATACTGTAAATATAAGATCATGTGTTCAATTGTTGTGTCAGCACTCAGGGCTTCTGGTTCATTCCCCAAAGTACAATATCCCAGATATTATACCAAGGCTGTACAGTACAGGTTTCCATCACTCAGAAATGCTACCTTTTAAACTAGAGCAAGTAAATGAAATATTTTACACTGCAAAACTAACCTTAGGACTAGCATAACATAAGCCTGATTCACTGCTGTCTGCAGTACTACTAACGGGAGAAATCTTAACCTGCACTAATGAAAAATGTCATGCCTGATTTTACTAAGCACTTAGACAGGCACTTAAATAATAATTCCATGCTTCTAGCAAGATTAGCAAAGCAACACTCAAGTCAAAATGAAGACAATCAGAAAGCTTAAGTTGCATTAAATATTTGCTTATGAATAGCTCAGATTTTGCTTTGATTGAAAGCTTGAAGTCCACTTTACAAGAATTCTATAATAATTATCTGTATAATATTTGTTCTGCATGCAAGTAGGGAAATTAAGGTAAACAATCTATTTTCTCTAGTATCTTTTAGTTGGTAGTCATGGTAATACCCAAAACATATATTATTTCTGTAGGCTTCCTGAATTTTTGAGTTTGGCAATAGCAAAATAACAAAAACTATATCAGAGGACATTAATTCCTAAGCAGCACAAGCAGAACTAATTCAGCTACACAGGCAATATATTTGCCAGGAAGTGCCATGGGAATCCTTGGATATGCTCCTAGGGTCTCTTACTCATTCCTAGGACAGCCCTGGTTAATGTTTCCTTCCTGTGAAATCAAAGACAGAGTTTAAGGGGAAAGAAAAACCTCTTGGAGTTCTCCTTTAAATGTGATATAGTCTAACCTCTCACAAAACAAGAAATTAGCCTTGAAGAATGATTGTTTTATTTACATCAAGGGGACAAGTAGGGACCTGAAATTTGGGATTGGCTGGGCATTGAAAGACAAAAAGCCCGATAAGGAAAAGGAACTGTATGACCTGACTATACATGCAAATTATGCTACTTTTAAATAGCAGGTTTTGAGGAGGATTTTGGAGGTAGTTCCTGGCTTTTTTTTTTTTTCTTTTACTGCACATAATCTACCAACTCTGCAAGTCAATATATGCTTATCTGCACTCCATCCATGATTGTCCATTGAAAATCCATGTTGAACTAGGCAATATACAAGCAGAACCAAAATAAAACATTTTCTAAGCAAAAAAATGCCTACTGTTTCACCACTTTTCCCCGCAAGACACTTGTGAAAGACTGTTCCTTCCTTTTCCCATACTTCATTGATTTATAACAGGTAGAGTCTAGGAACATTTCCTACTTTACTAGTGTACCCATTTGCCTGTGTGTGCCCAGCAATCTACTTCTACACCTCTATAGTGTTTCTAACCCTGTATGCAAGATCCATAAACTTAAATAAAATCCAAAATATAGACAATGTGAAAGCAGTTTCAAAAAACTGTGTGTTGCTAGAGAAATTGTGCCCAAAATCTCGCTGAGGTTCATCCCAGTGTAACCAGCACTATGCACTATTTACATCCTCAATGTATATCTCAAGATATTTGTGAGCAACAGGGTCACTCATATTTTTCAACTTCGTTGCAAGTCTTATCAAGAAAATTTCATTGTTTCAGCTATAAACATGATTAAACTACAACTAACATGTAGTAGGTGCATGCCAGCATATCTTTATGTAAAACTTGTTATTCTGCTGTTCTGCATTTGGAGCAGTGGCAAGTAGAAACATGTTTATGTTTCCAGCCCCTCAGAGTAGTTGGGTTCCCACATAGCCTGAGCAGATCACAGCAAGGAGACGACGCAGGTGAAAGCCATCTGATCCTGCAGCTCTTGGCCTCAGTAGTGGCGAAATTAGGCTTGTCAAAATCATGTGCCTCCTTTGTTCCCCTTGAGTATACATCCCCCTTGCTGCTTTTCCAGCACACTGCAGCCTAACCTTAGCTAGCCATGTCCTTCCTTCCTGCCTAATTTTTTGAGGTCTCCACTTCTTTTCCCATTTCTAAGCTGTCTTTATTACATACCATTAGGTCAGCCCAAAATGTTCCTGGAAGATCCTGGGAGGCCTAGATAAGATCTACATGCCCCATCTCCTTGTATCTAGACTGTGTCACCTTGTTTGAAGAATGTCCCTGGTGTCTTGTCACAGTGCAGGTTTACTAGGTACTTATCCCTGTATCTCCCCAGCCACTTTGGCGTAACAAAAGACATTCCCCTCTGGGGAGCACTTCTGGTCAGTTTGTCCTCTACCAGCTGATCAAGTACATTGTCTTTCCAGTCCCTGGTGGCAGGGTTTCTGCTAGAAACCTCTATTGTCCTCAAATCTCCCACTAACTAGAAAGTCCACACCTTCATCTTAGAATAGAATCATAGAATCATAGAACAGTTTGGGTTGGAAGGGACCTCAAAGATCATCCAGTTCCAACCCCCCTGCCACGGGCAGGGACACCCTCCACTAGACCACGTTGCCCAAAGCCTCATCCAACCTGGCCTTGAACACTGCCAGGGATGGGGCATCCACAGCTTCTCTGGGCAACCTGTTCCAGTGCCTCACCACCCTCACAGTAAAGAATTTCTTTCTAACATCTAATCTAAATTGACCCTCCTTCAGCTTAAACCCACTACCCCTTGTCCTGTCACTGCACTCCCTGATAAACAGTCCCTCTCCAGCTTTCCTGTAGGCCCCTTCAGGTATTGGAAGGCTGCTATAAGATCTCCCTGGAGCCTTCTCTTCTCCAGGCTGAACAACCCCAACTCTCTCAGCCTGTCCTCATAGGAGAGGTGCTCCAGCCCTCTGATCAACTTTGTGGCCTCCTCTGGACTCGCTCCAACAGCTCCATGTCCTTCTTATTTTGGGGCCCCCAGAGCTGGACGCAGTACTCCAGGTGGGGTCTCACAAGAGCAGAGTAGAAGGGGAGAATCACCTCCCTTGACCTGCTGGTCACACTTCTTTTGATGCAGCCCAGGATTGCATTCCATTCCATTCCATTCCATTCCATTCCATTCCATTCCATTCCATTCCATTCCATTCCACTCTACTCTACTCTCTCTATTCTAATTTTATTCTACCAGAATTCTATTGTACAAGAATTCTATTCTATTCTAAAAGTAACATGCAAATTTTGTGAATAGGTTAGGTAAAGCCTACCCTGCCTTTTTTGGCAAATTATTATCTCTCCAAATCTTATTTCCTTCCAACCATAACAAAACAGTGCCAGTACTGAACAACCTCTGAAAGCTCTCTGAGTTTGAGTGCAATGCTTACAGAGAAAGAAAAGTTTCCTGACACCTGCTATTTTCTCTGTGGGTGGAAAAATATTTGAACACCATTTGAACTTTGATCACCAGCAGACTTGCACCATTTTCCCCCATACATTTTATTGAAATAAACTACAAAATGTTCTACCATATAGCTAGCTATCTCAAAAGTAAATGTCTTGTACATCCCCCTTTCAAAATCTTTTTTCCATTCAATGCTGCATTTTGGAAAAGCTGCTGCTTTGCATTTTATTTTTTATTGATTCCACTAGTTATTAGGAGTCTGGAGAGGAAATGTAAAAAAATCAGTGGAAAAAAGTTGCAAGTATCCCTGCAGCTGAGCTCCCTGGTAGTCTACTCCAGACCAGAGCAGGGTATCTGCTTTTCAAGTCAGTGAAAACTCTCTGTTACCTACAAGCAAGTTTAAATGGCAAAGGAGCTTTGAGCATCAAAAACATAGCACCACAAGCATTGGCTAGTGCTGGAATGTGAAGCACAGTCCTTGGGAACAGATGGTTTAATACATCACAATAAATCTCTTACCAGCCTTTGCAACATAGTACTTCAGATAAAAATAAGTTGAAGTTACAATCTGTGAACAAAATGTTGTCCTCAGAGGCAGAGGGGAACTGCTCTAGGCTTTACTGAGAGTTGCAGCTCTATTTTAGAAAATGTGTAATTAATTTATGTTTTTAAAGGAGCTGATCAAAAGTTCCTTCTCACCTTATTTCATAATTATGAAACTCAACCCAAAAGACTATATAATGACTCAACACTAACAACTCCCCCAGCTAAAAAAATGCCATCTTCCTCACCTAGGACACCTGGAACAGCAGCTCATGATCCACCTGTTTCACAGACATTAGAGTGCAGGACAATTATCAGAGCAAAGTAAGAATGTAATTTGAGCTACAAAGTGCTCACATTACATACAGCTGACACATCAGAATACCTGCCTTGAGCAACTGGATTTGCATAAATGAAAGAGCTACAGACCATGACTGTCACAAAAATGTCACGTCAATTGGACTGTGCTTCCTTCTTCGTTAGGTTTGTATGTGGGGCAGTCCAGGGAAGGGGGAAGAATGAGAGGAAGAAAGACAGGTTAGATATTTTGGATGACATAGTACAGCTGCAGTTTCCATTTTTGACAAGTTAAAGACTGTATTTTTAGAATTAAGAACGTAAAAGGGATTGGGTACAAGCTGGTAATTTCTTGATCTAAGGAACATTAACATTCATTTCTAATTCATATAAGTTAGTATGCATCTTCAATTGCATCTGCAATGTTTATTCCATCATTTGCTTCGTTTCACATGAGTTCTTTCATTTACACAATATTCTTGTACAGTAGGGGTGATGTGTCCTGAGCTCTCTCCAGTGGCATCAGCAGCATCTTACGTCTCCCTTGGAGAAGTTAACAGCAGGCAAAGAGTTTGTACCGCATAATTTATCATACTCGTGAATGCAGTTCATGAACAAACTGCAGTTTTTACAAGTTCGTTTTCTATTTGAAGCTGTCCAATAAATGTTTTGTGCAAACCAATTTCAGCCTACAAATTGCTCGTAAACTGTTCACTGTGAGTAGTGCTCCCAGTATTTGCTACTTGTGATTCAGTAGTCAGCCTTTGGGATTGGTCAGGCTGATCATACGGCTTGGTTTTCTTCCCTGATCATTGAACTAATCCTACCAAACCCCAAGCAGAGGAGAAAATGGGAGGTTGACTAGGTAATAAACCAGAACACAGTAGGTGTAATGCCCCAGGGGACTGGTGAAGATATGAAGGTCAGTAAGGATAGACTAGTAAATGTTAAAAAACGGTGTCAGCTTGGATGTTAACAGTACAAGAAAATGAATAGCAGTTCCCAGTGAGGAGCTGTAAGTTTATTCTCCCTATTCTTTATTTAGGAGGATGGCCCAGACCAAGAGGAAACTCAGGCTTGATCTGGCCAAAATTACCAGGCTTCCCATGATAAATAAAGCCGTTTCATTTCATCAACTTTTTAAAAGTTGTATTTTTCACTACTTGACAAATAACAGGACTATGCCCTTCCCAGATAATTAATTTTAACCATCAGTTCACAACAGCCAGGTAGGAAAGTAGAAGGGTTTGTGGACGAATATTTTCCAACACTTCTCAACAACAACAAAAAATAATCTAAAAAAATTCTTTGACCTATAAGATGTGTTGGTACTGTCCCCTACTTCAGACTCCATGTTCTAGAAAATATAGAAATACCAAGCATGGAATATTCCCTCCCACTCCCAAAATAGTTGCCTTAGAATTGAGAGAGAAAATAAAAATGTTATTTCTCCATACTACACGTAAGTTTAATCACAGTGCATTTTTCTTCCATTTGCCTCAAGGCAAAACAAAAATTTTAGAGAGGACTGAACAGTTACCGATAGATCACAGAGGTAGGCAGAAAGGCAGAAAAAGGACATAAAGGTATTATTGGCAAAGCAGAATAAGCAAAGGGGGACTCAGTAGGAGAATTAGCAGAAATGTAGGTCAGAGCTAAGGTCTTCTTGTCCCTGGAGGCTAGCAAAGAAAGCCTGAAACTACAGCAAAGTCGCACAGAGGAAGTGTTTTTCAAGGCGTGATTGTGCATGTGACCATTGGTGCTGAAGAAACTTCAGAGAAATTACTGTACAATAATAACTGTGATTTCTGTAGTGGATATCACAGGAGTTAAATTCTAACACACTCCAGCACTTCAATTCCACGCAGAAAATGGTATTAAACAAGGTCCAGAAGTTTTTTCTTCCAGCCCTGAAATCACTATTGGAAGAAAAGAGAAACTCAAGGCAAGTGAAAGGAACTCCAAAAGATCTAGGCATTTGCTTCATTTCAGACAGGTGAGGATTTTTTTAAATCAGGTGTGCTTACATTTTGCCAGGGCTTCAGCAGCTGGCCACATTGTTTGCTGCTTCAAATGTAGCAGTGGTCCAGAGCTTCCCCAGTGCAGGAAGTGCCTTATTCACAATGCAGATCTCTAACCCAGAATCTGCTCCGTACTCAGATCTTTTGAACGTGTGGTATCCTACCAGTCATGGACAGTTATCTGCAAATCTTAGGGACAGGAAATATGTGTTGAAGAATAAAAATAACCCATGTAAATATTTTTATCTGATGGAGTGAGATTTGGAGGTATTCATGACAATTTTCCAATCATCAGTGATGACGAAAAAAAAATCTGCCAGCAGAAAATTATCATGAAAAAGCTTGAGAGTCTGGAAAGCCAAAGTTGAGAATTGAAGCAAGTGTGAATTAGAGGTAATACCAATCATTGCTCCTTCCGTCAGTTAGTGGCAATAGCATTGAGAAACCAATATTCATCACCTCCCACCATACAGGTGAACAGTAATTTTGCAGCTTGGAGAAAAGTCACTCTTCAATTGTATTTTGCTTTTCAGTAGGTAGCAAAATATTGCTGTCATGTGTGGGCACATACTGTAATGCTTTCGGTGCTTATCTTTGCACAGATAATTTCAATCTCTAGCATCCAGAGAAATTAAATGAGGTTGTATGTAAAATTAATAAGTGTTATGTGAAAACCAGCAACACTTAGATTACATCAACACCAGTGAAGCATCATGCTAACAGCAGTAATAAAACCATTTGTCCAATATTGCTGGAGACGCACATTTGCAACTCCTGCATATGGTACCTATCAGAGACTTCTAGAATAATAATGCATTGTGCATGCAACTCTGTTAGGAGGCATAAAATAGGGATGAGACAGATGATCTTTCCAACTTTGACTCACCGGATTCTTCTCAGCACTTGGTTTCCATAGTCTATCCATTTCATCTGGTCACTTGGGATGTCAGCAAGCAGTGATGATACAAGTATACAGTCAGGTGCTGCTATTTACCAGGCACCATGCTACACCTATTGCTTGAATAAATCTGAACAGCATCTTAAAGCAAAGGAGACACTGCTGCAGTAACATTGACAGAAGACCTAGCTATTAAGCTGTCTACAGAGTCTAGTATCAGTGAAATGTTTGACAGCCGCAGGGACAAATATGTATTAGCAACATTGCTTAATCCATGTTTCAAGGGCAGAATTGAAACCATGCCTTCACCCTATGCAGGCACAGATTGCTGGAAGGATACTGTCATAAATAATAGTGCTGGAGGCCATACCATTATGCACCTCCTCTTCTCCCTCATCCTTCCACTTAGCTCCCCTAGGCCAAGTATATCTCATAAAGCAGAAGATGCACAAGCTCCTGGAACATCACAGAGTGCAAAAGAAGTAATCACAGCATACCTATAGTTCCTGGGTCTTCCTTTATCAGCTCGGAGTGGGGCAGTACCTCCCAGGAAAAACTCAATTTGTCCGTATCATGGGAAGAATCTGTCCATTATGAAAGGTCTATAGGTGTCATGGGAGACCTTTTCATATGCTGGGAAGTGAGAAGTTGACTTTCGAAAAGATATGCTCTAGTTCAGACAGGAATTAATTCAGCGGAGCCTATGGCCTGTGTTAAGCAGGAGGTCAGATTTTATGATCGCAATGGTCCCGTCTGGCTTTATAATCTATAAAGACTAACTACTTTAAGGGGAAAAAAAAAGACAAAGAAAGAAACCAATATGGGTATTTCTAAACCTCCAAATTCCCCACCATCCAATAATTGCTCAGGTTTCTTTTTCAGGTATGTGTCTGGCACTGAGACATATCGAAGAAGTGGGCTTAATAAACCGCAGCATAGAGCACCTCTTTCTTAAGGGAGTAATTTGAAAAGCTTAGCAAGTTATACACGCAACATGCAGGTGACTCTCTAAATTGCCTAATGGAGGAGACTGCAGAGGAATCTATCAATCAGAATTCTTGCAGGAAGGTGAAGAGGCATATTACCAAGTGTTGTGCTTATACTCCTATTCCCTTTTTCCTCACTTCCCAAATATTATATAAAAGATTTTCTCTGCTCTCCGCTTGAATAATTTGGCAGAAGATAAGAATTGTGCAAATCTCTGTTCTGTGAGAGCTTTTCCTGAAGCTTTGATTCACCTAGGTTCATAAATCTCTGGGTTTTGCTTTGAGGTTTAAGGACATGTGAGCTGCAAAACTGCAAACTGATCTCATGTTAATAGCGTGCAAAATGGCAAAATTACAAAGCCATAAATGGATTTACATTTGCAACTTAGGAACAATGAGCTGACTTTCCCATTTGTAACAAAAATCAACAGCCAGGCACATTTTACCGTACATCCACAGCACATGGGCACACAGATACACATGCAGCCGATTTACTTGCTGGAAATTCGTGAGTGAATCCAAAGAGTGAAAGCTCATAGAAAGTAAACAATTTGGAGAGTATTCTTTCTCAAAGCATCCTTCATCTTAGGCTTCTGGATTATTTCACTTTTATTTTCTCTTGTAGTACTGAATGCTAAATCAAATAAAACCCACACCATGTAAAACAAGAAATCAAACTACTGAGACTATAAGGCTTGTGTTTATACTAGAATATTTAAACAGAAAATACAAATCCCAGATTTGAATGCACACATTCAGGTAAATTCAGCAGGTATGGTAAAACTGGGTAACCTCCTTTTTCTCTGCACTGATTTCATAACACGGTAAAGTCCTTGAAAGAATATGTCAGGAAAGAACTGTTTACCAATATCAAACTGACTATTATGTTTACATATTTTCACTAAAAGCAAACTAAGCAAACCTTAATACAAAAATGGTAAATTTATCTTCATTTGGAAGGGAATATTTTTGTTAGGATAGTTATGGCGGCCAAAAGGGACTATTTCACTTTGATAAAAACAATTTGGCAGGGGACAGGGAGGGTAAGGTATTTACTTCACATTTTCCCTTCCAATTTCACCCGTGAAACAAAAATGGAGGGGTCTATCTCACTTTTGACAAATGTTTGGCTTGTGAGAAGTCATCCATACCAATTTCCATCACTATTCCTAGCCAGGCATACATTGCAGAGACAAGTATGTGTCTCTCCTCTTTTTATCATTACTGTTACTGTTTATTCTGGGTGACAAAGAGGGAAGCCAGGCTTAAGCTTCATTGTCTTAAGCGTTAAGCTTTCTGCTGATGTTTGGCCCCAACAAGTCTTATTAGTATGCCTCAAATGGGCAACATTCAGGTTAGCTGCAACTCTAAGAAACTACAAAACAGCAACAGTTAGAGACACAAAGTTGAGGAAACATCCACATCCAGAAACGAACCAATTTTCGAAGGGACTTAGGAGCATAAGGATGCAGACAATTTTGAAAATCCCACTCTTAAAGACTTCTGTCCCCATGAGGTACATGCAAATTAGGCACATATAGCATGATAAGACTATGCATTTTTCAGGTTCCTGAGCCATGCAAAATGTTCAGCTGTACAGGGGCTCCTCCACCTCCTAGCATCCTTAAAAAACCTCCCATAAAGAAGCTCTGTTGTTTCATAGAATCATAGAATAGAACCATAGAATGGTTTGGGTTGGAAGGGATCTCAAAGACCATCTAGTTCCAACCCCCCTGCCATGGGCAGGGACACCCTCCACTAGACCACATTGCCCAAAGCCTCATCAAACCTGACCTTGAACACTTCCAGGGAGGGGGCATCCACAGCTTCTCTGGGCAACCTGTTCCAGTGCCTCACCACCCTCACAGTAAAGAATTTCTTTCTAACATCTAATCTAAATCTACCCTCTTTCAGTTTAAATCCATTACCCCTTGTCCTGTCACTGCACTCCCTGATAAACAGTCCCTCTCTAGCTCTCCTGTAGGCCCCTTTTAGGTTTCTGACTATACAGATAGACAGGTCCTCCTGTCCTGGGCAGGAGTGCCAAAACAGCTAATCCTTCCCTTTAGACAGTGCAGCTTGGAGGTGCATAGCCTGTTACCGAAATCCATTACCCCTGTGTCTCCCTGTGCCACACACTTTGCAAGGCTCACATTACATCTGTCACGTCAGGGTGCAAGGACTCAGTGATGCTACGTGGTGCTACGTGTAGCGGAAAAGGCACTTTGTAGGTAGAGATGGGGCTGCCTGACCAGAAAGCAGCGAATCCTCTTGGCCCAGCTCTCTGCAGAGGGGAAGAGGAAGAGTAAATACATCTTGCCTGCAAATGCAGCCCTGTTTCCCACCTCCCAGGCATACGTACACTCTCAGCACTCTAATCTCAAGGATACATGAACACAAACCCACAAGCGGACTATTAGGTCTGCTGTAAGCAGATCTGGGGTATGTCTTTTCTGTCACCCTCAAGGCAACTTAGTCAAAAAGAAACTACTTTGAGACTCCTACTGCAGCCAGGTAGCTTTATGAACAGGTACCAGATAGCTTTATGAACACCCATCAGCAGAAGCTTAGGCACTTCAGGGCAGGGAACGTGTGTGTCAGAAACACAAGTGACTGGGAAACCTTACTGCTTCCAGGTTTTGGCAACAAAGCTACTTCAATTCTGGGAAGGTTGGTAAGGCTTTGTCAGATAGACATGGGTACCAAGAAAATTCTAAGGGCCTAGGTCTAGAGCCTTGCCTTCACTAGCAGCACTGAGTATCCTAATGCAAAGGCAATGATCTTTCCTGTTGTCATTTTAAACACTACATTATTTATTCCCACTTGGAACAGACCTAGTAAACACAGTATTTAAAAATTACTTTGTATTCCTATAAGAGAGCTCCCAATGCTTTTGGACCTATGAAGCAACAGAGAGAAATATCTGCCAAAAAACCTCCCTCACACCAGGAAGCATTAGGAAAAAGTCTCAGGAAAGTCTAATCCCTCAGTATTTGTAATTCACAAAAGTTTGGCTGAGTCTCCAAGCCCCTGGATGCTTATGTGAATTGGAATCACTGATCTTTTTAAAAATTCAGTCCTCCCTCAGAAGCATTTGAAACGCTCTCATCTTGCTGCTCATTTGAGCTCAGGTAAAAATCAAATAAGCTTTATGTCCCCACTACCACTGAAGGCATGCCCACAGCACAGATAGGCTCCTAGCTGGCATGGGCGATGGCAGATCTCTTGACATAGACTTCAGATCAGGCTGTGGGATCCCACCAGGGATCGCAGGTATGTGCTCAGATTACTGGTCCCTACTGAAGCCTGTACCAGTGTGTGTTCATGCCTCTTGCTAAAACTCAGTAAATTCCACAGTTTCCTGTCCAAGGAACTCAATAAATGTGGCTCACCGGCAGTAAACCAGTTTTTTTACGAAAGGTGAGGAAGACTGGGTCTTGGCAAACCACTCTCTACTATCACCGTCCAGCTTTGCTTTCCAAGTGTGGCGAAGTTCTGGCAAAAATAAATATATAAATAAATAACTGAAGCAATCAGCATGAGGGAAGCAAGCAAAGGAGAAGGCTTTGCCCAACAGCAGGCTGAGAGGGGTTGATAATGAATGACTGATGATGATTACATGCAATTTTTTTACTTCCTGCAAAATGATAGATACTGGCCAAGTCAGCCCCACAGCGCTTGTGTGCCGTAGAGCCAGGCTGGAAAGCCAGCTCAACAGACCTCCGCTTCCTCAGCAGGTGGAGCATCCAGCTTCAGGCGGTGAGCTGCCCTGGGCACCCACAGGGTGCCTTGCATGCAGCAGCTCCCAGGCCATCACCACGGGCAGCACAGCCCCTTGGCAGGAGTGGTCAAGGGAAAGGAATGGCAGGGGGATGAATTCAGAAGGGGAAGGGGAGGAGGAGAAAGGCACGTAACAGAAGTCCTTATGATTAATGGATTGGAGATGAGAGGAACGTTTACATACGCACTTGGAGAGGAGGAAAGGATGTTCACAAGCTTCCTCCATGACAAATGCAGGTGAAAAGCAGGGAGGAAAGAACTATTAATCAGTGGTACAAACAGATTATTTTTTTTCCCCTCAGGAGAAGCTGGTCCAGGTAAACTGCTTGGAGTGGCTGTTTCCAGCTTGCTCTTTACAGAGGGCTGCTCGTCAGGCCCCACCACTGCCTCCGATGAGCCAGCGCCCTTTAAGCCCAGCTCCTCCTTCATCTCGTCACACAAAGTGGAAAAGACTCCTAAAGACAGTATATGAGTAAAAACCTTCATCTTCATGTTTCAGCCACTGTTGTTATTCACAGCGCACCTTACAAGCATGGCTACCTGCCAGTCAAACAAATACCACTCTACCGAGTCCCCTAAACAGCCATCTGATCCTTTTCTAACTGTTGTTTAGAGTTGTTTAGGGGTGCCCATGGAGTGATGATTAACAGCCCCAGGCACTGTGCAAGCACTTGGAATATGCATTTCTTACTAGTAGGGACATTTTTTCCTTCATATTTTTATTGGTTGTGTTTTATTAGTCACATTGCTCTTCAGCCTCCCTGCAGCATTGGCAGCAATGCCATTAGCTCGAGATGAAGGTGCATGTCCTCCCTTCATGGCTGAGGTGAGGTACCACAATAAAAGCAATATCAATAAACAGTACATTGCAGAAAATTAATAAGCAGTGTACTGATGAATTGTTGGCAGCCAGTAGTGACTGCAGAATAGGTAACACACTTAATATCAAGTCATTTCTTGTTTTGGTTGCTAAGAAAGTATTTAGCAGTCTTGATAGCATGTAGTAAAACAGACTGGAGAAGGTATACAAATATTAAGTGAAGTCCAAGCACATTAATTACTTAGTAAGTGCTTGTAATTATCTGACAACAAGAGCACCTTGCTTGATCTGACATATGTAGTTTTACTCCCTTGCACCAGCCACAAGAAACATTGTGGAAACATTAGCACTGTGTGATAAAATATCCCGCTCTCTCACCCCAGTATCTCAGAGATCCACACAGCAGGGCAAAGCCTCACAGCATCCCAGCAGTTGGATATGCCTTTCCGTACGCGTTTTACAGGTGGGCAAGGAGAAGCAGGGACCCCTGGAAGGTCTTAAACTATACACTGAGGTAAAAAAGAAAAGCATCATCATGCACCAAGACTCTCATACAGGAATAAGGACATCTGTTTTTTAATTCTTGGCTTTCTCTGAAGCCTCATTTTTCCATATGTAAAATAAGGATGATAGTACATCACATGCACATAGGTCGCACATGATGATTAACATGCCATGCACCTAAAAGGTACTTCCATGTCACTACTATCACAGTTTAATAGTAAGCCATGAATATCACTACCTCCAGGAGTGCAGTCTCTGGTGGCAAATTCTTTAGGGGTGAGGGCACCCTTTCCTTACACATAAGTGCAGAACAGAGCACAGAATGTGGGTAATTTTGCCTGGTATTTCTAGGTGCTGCTGCAATCCAGCCAACAAAGAGCATGAACATGCACACGGCAATCTCCATGTACAATGGCTGAGGTGGAAAAATGCAGACAATGCTGTACACCACCAGCAGTTTTGCAAGGAGAAATAAGAGATGCTACTACAGCTAACTACTCTTTTTTTTTTTTTTCCTCTCATTTCCAGAACTTTCTGGAATGCTTTATGGTTCACTCTTTTTATTAGGTTGTTTAAAGGCATGAAGGAAGAAATCATGTGAAGGAAAGAAAGAAGATTAACATATTTCCAAACATGTTATTAAAAAAAAAACAGAAACAAACCCAAAAAACCAACCACAAAATCACCTGATCCCTACCAGAACTTCACTGACTAAATTGTTAAAAGGGGGGGAGGGGGGGAAATCCTGTATAACATCCCATCCAGATGGTAGTTCCAGTGCTCTGTGGTCAGCCTGTTTATTAATGAACATCTGTTTTCCTTACAAAACAGGGTGGACTTTCTACTATAAATTCTCCTTTCACATATTTCTTGGAAATTGACATTAGGAGTTATTCACTGTCACATAGATAAGCCAAATTTATTTTTAATATTAGAAATTGCATATTAATTATAGCATTTCTGTCACTCACTAGATTATTGATTAATGCATTGCTAAAACATATAGCTAGTTGAATATTGAAAAACCCAAAAATATGACTTTGTCTTTGAAGATATTTGGCTCCGGTCCCTTTAGTTGTCCTTTCCTTTTAGCTTTCTGCACAACTGGATGAATGCTGCTGGTAAAGATGACAATGGACATCAAACTTCAAAGCATTGCACATAGTGCCAGAGTTCCCTAAAATAATCAATAAATTTGAGCATATCACTGTCTGGTCATGGATACTTTTTGAATAGAAAAATGGCTTTATTGTAATTCAAGGTAGGTTTCTTCTTAGTTCTAACCATATCTTCTCATTTACTGAATGTTATACATTGAATTACATAGAAAGACTGAGATTTGGAAATCTAAGAGGCAATTAAAATTTGGAGACAGACCAGAGTTATAACTACAGCACCATATGTAGGGCAATATTTTAATTACAAATGAGAACGTGATGCAAGATTTCAGTCCAGTCTCAGGATTTTGAAACACCACAATCAAAAGACATTTAAAGGGAATGTTTGGATGCAACCATTTTAAAAGTAACGTTTACAATTAAATTCAAAAAGATTTAATTGTCTACTAATGATATGCACCTTTCGAGAATATAAGGATCTGGAAACCCATCTAGAACTTTTTTTCTCAATACAATGGCTCTTTCAAACTCTGATGCAGAACAATAGTATTCTTACAATATCTTCCATTTTGTGCTCTGACGTTACTTTAAGAAAGAAACAAGCTTGGAGTTGGTATACCTGCTTATGGAGAAGTTTCAAAGTCATAGAAAACTGATTTTTGTTCTCTTTTTTAACAGAAAAATTTCAAGGCTTTGAAGTTGTAAGGAATACATGTGTGTGTGTACAAGCAGGTCTTTGTTTCTATGTTCACTCTGATATCCAAGGTACATGACTCATCTGCAGTTCAATGGCTGCAATATCATTATGACACGAAAGGTCAAAAAACTGAATAAATGGCACATTACTTGTCTACTGGAAGCCACAATACTGAGGGCAGTGAAACTGTGCTACTTAGAAACCATGGCTCCTTACTAGTTTCAAATTATGCAGCATAGCTACCATCAAATTCAGCTTTTCACCTCCCTCAGAGTGGTAAGCATTTCAGTTAAAAAATATGAACAAAACAAACAAAAAAAACCAAGCAACCAAATGCATGACACAAAAGCCAGACGAAAACGTGGTTGAATCGTTACATTGTCTGGGTTGCCCATCCTGCAATGTGCTCCTCCGGAGAAAGCAAGGACATTCCCATAGGAAACAGGGCAAAGCAGAACAATACTGAACTCAGAGAGGAGACCTTGGGAAGTGGGTTTTCGCTTCCATCAACTGAGGAGGTGGCTCCCTTTTTCTGATTGCTTTCTGTCACAGGTAATCAGGATTGCTCCGGCAGGAGTTAACTGACCTCATACAAGCAGGGAGGCACCAGCTCAGGTGTGGCTGTAGCAGGAAGCCCCAGGGGCTCGGACACTGAGCAAGCCCCAGGCACCCCACAGCAGCAGCCGGGCAGCTCCCACCTTCCCCTTGCGGTTGCCATCCCCTCCTGCCCGCTCCTCTCACTTCGGAGGATTGCTCTGTCCAAAGACGAGCTGCTCAGCATTGGACAAGAGCTCTGCCTCTGGTGCGAAGTTCTTGCCAGAGCAGTTTTGGCATCCAGTCTGAAGTTTTAAATAAGCACTTAGAGATCCAAATGCCCCAACCTACACCCACAGAGACTTCAGGAAGCAAAATTAAGCCTGGGATTGCTTTTATCTACAAACCATGAGCACAAAAGAGGCTTTAAATATCTGGCCTTAAATGTTTCTAAAACTGCAAGTGTAAAACCACACAGAAACATCCTCCTTGAGGAAGGCTTGCAGCCGAGTCATGGAGCAGAAACCGCTCTCGGGTCTGTTCCAAGTCCATTACAGATGACACAAGTCGTATCATTTTTCTGTGCCTCACTGCCACCCTTGGACTCTGCTGTTCAGACAGTAAACAGTTTCCAGAAGGAATCATCTCTGGCTGTGCCTGTGTTGCTCTTAGTTCAGTGGAGCTCAGCTGAGGCAGTATTGTAACTAACTGTTTCTCTGCTGCAACAGCAAATCTCTAATTATAAACTTAATTGAATGGCCGCAAAAAGGGAGCAGAGCATCATCTCCTATGCATATACATTTAATAAATGGAACTGGGAGACAGAGCTGTTACAGCTTGCATCTTTCAGAAAAAAATAAATGCAATAGGATATTTCAGGATTTTCAGGGTCATCTCGTGACACCCTTGCACTGCTCTGCACAGGAGATGTGCATTTTAAGCCCTGAGGTTCTTTCAAAAATCCTGGCCTCAGTAGTTAACACTGTTATCACCAATCGAGGGATCCCTCTCTAACCCTAAGGGAAGTCAGTGTGATCTACTGGGTAACACAGCGGCCTGGAACTGCACAGATTTGCCTCTAATCCCAGCTCTGCTATTCGTTGACTGAGATGACCTTGAGTACATCATCTCAATCCGCAAAGCTTTTATTCCCCATATACAAAATGGAGACCCTGACAGTTACTTCATTTTTAAAGAACTTGAAGATCTACTGTCTTAGGTAACAGCCACATATTATCATTAATAACTCACGCTCCTTCTGCAATATTCGCTGTGCCAAAGATGGAAGTCATTCAATTTGCAGAACTGCCATTAATTGCTCTCTTGCTGTTAAAAAGGAAGAATAAGATCTTGAAAAACTCTTGTAATAGGAGTAGTGGGGGCAAAATCAAGACCAGTTTTCATGTGAGACTGGTTGAATTTATTATTGATGCAATTGCCTACAACAGAAAGAAGGTAGGCCTGCTGACCCAAGGAATTCCCTCCCCATACTCTTTCAGGAGTGTCCTAAATGCTCTTCAAAATGATAGAGCTCTTTTCAGTTCCTCAATCACCAAGTCTCTAATTAAGCTGAAAAATATTTTTACCCTTTTCTCAATTTCAGTATTCTTACTCAGAATAGCATAATGCCTTTTAATTAAAAGTAGACTTTAAGATGGTTAAGAGGTTTTTCCTTCTTTACCAGTACCTTGAAATTACAAGGTACTAGGAAGCTGCAAAAGCAAGTAGGCTGTTTGCAGGGGGGTTTTAAATGAAGGTGAAAAAAAAAAAAAAGAAACTCTTGTCTGTGCAAAGCAAATGTTTGATAAGTAAGTTGCAAGCACTTCTCTTTATTCCATAATTATAAGTGAAATGTTCTTTAATGCGCAGTAATAACATTCAAGCTATGCTATTTTGCAACTAATAATAATATACAACAGCATGGGGCATGATAGCTAACAAAGTTTTTCTAGCTTAATGTATTGCCCACATCTACCTGTCTTATTTTCCAGTGCCTTGGCTTTTCAATCCAGCCTTTATGCTGGAAATCTGAGACTGAGTGGAGCAGTAGTTACTTACCTTTTTAAGGAAAGAGTTTGAAGCAAGACTGCTGAGTAGCTCAAATCATTCTCCTACAAAGCAGTGTATAATAGATTTCTTTTTCTTGTTTGTTTGTGTCAAATAGAAAAGCTGGAGATGCAACTGCTTGAATCCTTTAGTCCTGAAAAGCCCTAAGCTCTTTCCAAACTTGCACAATGTTATGCAAACAGGGGGGAAAACTGACAGAAAAAAGCAGAGGTCATCAAGACCCAGCAATGTGCATCAATTTTGCTCGCAAATGAAGGAATAAATTTATCACTGCAAAGGCTACATTAGTTACCGTAGACACGCACCACTTCCAAGATTTCTCGAGGGGTGAGAATATTGCGTACCAGAGCCAGCTTCTCCATTAGGCTTTTAACCGCAATGCTTCCTTGTTTTCCCGATGAGGAGTTAGATTTAGAAGCATAGGGAGGGGAAGCAAGCACACACAAAAACCACCAACCCTCTAGCTAAATTAAACTAAAACCTAGGTGAAGCCTCAGTGGGAAGCCTGCTGCACAAATTGGATCTCCAAATGCAGAAAAAATTAATTACATGATGCACAGCAATGAAGTAAGCAACACCTTGAAGTTAACCTGGACAGAGATATTGATTCAGCAAAAAAATAAGCACTTTGCTTCACCCTTTCTGTTGTTCTAATGTTAGTTTGGACTGTTGCCTGACCATTTCCAGCTAGCGTTTAGTTCATTTGCAGCTGTTCTAAATGCGCACTCTTCCTCAACGGTTCAGACAAAAACTGATCCCATCTGAGTTAATATGTTGGTTTTGGGGAAAATACTGCGTGTGCAAAAAAAGAGCTTCTTGTAAACACAGCAGAACAGACCTTGCCACCAGCCTGGAGCTCTGAAGTGGACGGTTCTCAAGGCCTCTAGGGAAGCAGATAGAATTGCTCAAGCAGTTTTGCCTACCTCTGCTCCAACAGTGCCAGTAAATCACTAGCAACTGATGAGCCGCCTTCTACCCAGAGAAGTCCCATATTGCCCGGTCCTACAAAGCTTTCTGCCATCTCCGCTTTTACATGCTGTGTAAATGGGAATCCTGTCTAGAAAGATGACGGGCTCTGCATGTGAGTGATGCAGGGAGCACGCAGCCTACCCAACTGCAGCAGCGTGCTTTAACCTGATCCAGTTGTTGCTAGTCTGTTCTGCAGACTGAGAGGGCCTGCTGAACAGCAGGGCCCACCTCGCTGCTCAGAAACCCTTTGAGAGCCACAGCTTTGCTCACCAAAAGCTTTCCGTTCCAGATCCGCTGTGCTGATCACAACCAGCACATAACTCTCGGTGCAGCTCTGCAGTGAGGACCAGTGCTGCTACTACACATGACTCTCTGGTCATTCTGCCTCTTCCTTCAACCGCAGTCATGCCTCCTGTTTGCCTTCCTGTGCCACCTTCCAGTTAGTGGCACTGTTTTAAGTACTGACTGAGCTTTCAGGTCCTAAATAATTTGGATCTGGGTATCTTTAGCAACAACCTCCTCCTCTAGCAACAGATCCAGGGATCTGTTCAGTGGAATTGTCTTGACTGACAGACACCTGAATTACCTGAGAGCAAGCTCAGCCACAGGACAATTCACATGAGGCATTCTTGGTTCCAGATTTTTTATTTCTCTCCTTGGTTTAGCAGAGCCAAGATTTATTGACCTTCAAGCCATGCCGCAAAACCTTGCTGTTGTTCTTGGCTTTTCCCGAGGAGGCTACAGAGGCAGACTGAGGCCCTACGGAACTTTCTGCTGGAGTACTTTTTCAGATGCCGAGCTATTAAAGTCTCTGTACTTTATAATGATTGCTGCTGTGCCTGAAGTTTCAGTCAACTGCCTTTATATAAACCAAAAATAATCAATCAATATATTGTTATTTATGGACACTGACAAAATCCCGTTATTTGTTGGTGGTTTATCTTTTTTACTTCAGCTTCCACTGTTTTACAGGAACATGGAGGAAATTAAGACACATTTAAAAGAAAAAAAATCACCTTTTGCTTCTTATTTGGTAGACTAGCCAGGGCCAAAACATTGCACGTAGGAGGTTCTAATCAACTTCCCCCCCCCCCCCCCCCCCCCCCCCCCCCCCCCCCGTCCTCTACTTTGCAACAATGAAGACAAAGCAAAATTTTCCACTGTCTTAATTAGGAAGAAAGCAACTTTGTCACAGAATAAAAATAAGGCCCTCCCCTCCCCACCAGCACTGCAGAGTCCTTTCAGCTGACTCACACAACAGGCCTGGAAGAGCATGATCTCACTTCGCATAAGGTCTGAACAGCTGACATCTGGTGGATTGAAGTGTGTCATCACTAAGGCATTATTCTTTAGGGTAGGAAAAAAAGTTACAGTTATGAGGCTGGGATGAGGATACAGAACTCTAGGTATGGCAGCGTATTATTTCACTTTAAGAAGAAGTGAAAATGTAGACTGATTCCCTGAGAAGTTTTCCTGGGCATAAAGTCTGTTAGACTGTGAAATAGATTTAGAACAGAGAGAGTCTGTAGTAGAGGGGAAAACAAACAGTAGTCCAAAAAACCATGAAGCCTATTGAAGACTTCTGTTGAATTTATTAATTCTAGGCAAAAAAGCAAACTGGTCTGGATTCACAAAAGGGGTTAGACTCAGCTTTGTAAACTTTAGCTTTGCCATTTTTGCCATTAGCCTTGGCACATAATGGAAATGACAAATGTGGGTCAGGGGCCAGCAGTCAGCTACAGAGGGAATGCAAAGATGATGGTGTTATCTGCAAAAAAACCCTAAGACAGCTCAGGTGAATTTTGCTCATAAGCAAAATAAGTGGCATAAGACCTGCTCTTCAAACAAACTTAAGGGGTTGACTCTATGCTGAAGCTTAGCATTTCTCTGCCCTTGGGATTTGGAGCCATGTAGTATTCCCTAGATGTCCAAGAAACAAGTAAGAAATCAAGCTTCAAATCCTTCCTTCACCAGAGTGGAGCTGACTCTCCCACATCCTAGTTGGCTGCTCTAAACAGCCTCTATTAATTAAGGTATAAGAAGAATAATTACTTCCATATGATATTTTCTGAGCACTATAATGTATTCAAAGCATGCCCACCATATTAAACTCTAGCTGCAGATACAGTGTGTGAGACCTACTAGGGCTTAAGCACAGAATAAGCTCGAAGTGCCTTCATGTTATCAAACCAGCTGATTTTGCATACAGTATAGAAATAATAGCCAAAGATCTACATAACGAATCTGAGGGTGTCTCTAACAAAAGCTCAAAAAAGAGCGCTGAGGTTTAAAATGTCAGGCACAAGTATCTAAAGAGATATTTAGTCACATAGCTTCTCCCCCTCCCCAAGTCATGATGGTAGCAAATGAAAGTGTAAATCCCTGAAACAGAATTGCTTTCCTGGCTTGTACTTTCAACTTCAACATTTGACCTTGGATTATCTGTACTAGGAAATTTTCCTTTCCTAAAAAGCTCTCTACACCCATGAGTCACCTGTGACCCTCTGTCCCTTTGAACACCAAACTATCTGACCATGTCAAACATCATGACCATGAGCATGGTTTGAACTTCAGTTTCTCCAGCTCAGTACTTTCAGCTCCAAAGGGAAAGCAAACTCCCAGGAACAAAGAAACCAATTTTCCCATCCCTGATTCACTTATCAACACAGGACTTTTCTAAAACACATTGCTTCTTAGAATCGGTTTAAGACCTGGAGCAGAAGTACATTACAGGGCATTAAATATGAAGTGGACTAAGAGAACAACAAGCATACAACCAATGAAAACCTTGACGGTCTTAATATATGGTAGTACGTCATTATGATTTCAGGTAGACAGTTCAATTAAATACAGTTAAGTGCTTTAGTGACAAAAAAAAAAAAGAAAAGTTAGTCAAAGTTGTCATTGACTTCAATGTCTATTTTTAACACACTCAGTCCCTTGGTGCCACTAAGTTGTTGCAGGTTAATTAATGACTGCATAAATGTAAAGAGCTTTACATTTCCTTTCATTTAGGGAACACAGACTATGTTTCAAGGAAAAACAGAAAGCTCATCAACCTGAGTTATCTAAAATGATTCAGAGCAAAATATAGACACTAAGACAAAGCCCATCATTAATATAGTAGGGCAAGGACATTGAGTATGACTTTGTTCAGAAAGGGAGGCATACCATTCCCAGTGAATAAAGTTAATCATTTCTCTAGGCCTTTTTTTTCTCTCCATGAGTTACCTGTTAAGCCCCAGTTGCTTCAAGTTTCCTTAATGTAGCCCTTGGACTCTTCATAAACATATGGCACAAATATTAATGAGTCACTGTTGCCCCAATGTAATTGGTCATCTAACCAAATGGCTCTGTTTGCATTCCTTGATTAGATTACCTCATTTTCTTTACAGAAGTGTCTAAAAATTGATTGTAGCTTGGTTTCTTTCAGGAGGTTTTTTCATTACCAACCCCACCTTCACCCAAACTACCTACCCCAACTCCTCATCCTTACAATGATTTCTTAACCCTTATGTTCCTGTGCAACAAGCTCATTCTATGTCTCCAGTTTTAATTATCAACCTATAATAATGAGCATGGCTATGGTAGCTTTAGCCTAAATGACTATCGTGAATGTTCTTTGCACACTTATGAATAACACTTTTTCCTTCCATAACTTCAGTTGCTCAGCTAAATATTCACAAATAAGAGACTAGAAGAGATTGTAAATTCCAGTAAAACAAGTTGGTTGTTTTTTTTTTTTTTGTATATTCATCCTGCTGGAGGCAAAAGAAACCCCTAGCATCTATAAAGATCTGAACCACACATGACAACAACCATTCCTCCTAGAGTTAAATGCTAATACTTTTAGATAAACAGAACTTATTTATAATAACACCATCTGTGGGATTCTGATAATGTTGGGGGAGGAGATTAATTTATCTTGCATTTTAAATAGAGATGGCCGCTGGCATCAAAATCCAGATCTAGCTTTTAGCCACCCAGTTATCAGGGAATTTCACATTCAGGTTACTGCATCCCTCACCAGAATGTCTCCATAATACCAATGGACAAGCACTGTGAGGTGACATAATGGCAGCACAGATCAGTTCCTCCTTCTCCCCAAAGCAGGCAGTATGCCCAGATGGAGCACAATGCAGAATTCCCCCAGTAATGAAAAGATCTAAGAGTTAGGACTTGATTTGATTTCTAGGTTTTTAATTAGCACATCATATGACATAAGGGTCTCACCATTTTTTGTGGTCAATTTTGATTATTACTGTACTTTGTTGTTCCAGGAAAACTGTATGCAGCTTCACTTCTGCACAGAGGCTTGCAGACCCAGCAAATCTCCACTAAAAAGACTACATAATACAGACATAATATATCCCACTCCAAACCTGTTGCCATGCCCTTTCTCTTTCCTCACTTTATTCAGGGTCACTCGTACAGCATTACCAAAGGAGCCTACACAAGCCACTGTACTGCATCATCCCTTGATCAATATTATACTTGGTGAGTTGCAAACTTTTATTATTCAAAGAACTGTCACTTGAAAACTTGATAGCTACCACAGCCGTAGCCACTGAAACAAAAGTGGTTGGTATGGATGAGTACTAAAGGAAGTCCTCTATCTTCAAACAAGGCAAGGTGACCTGGAAAGTGTGTCCCACATAATGCTGTGGAGACACTGGTTCTGTGACACCTTATAGGCTTCACAGCAGCTCCCAATGAGAAAAGGAAAGGAACTCTGAGACTTCAGATCCTAGGTCCTCCTCTCTTTCGCATACCTACTCCTTTACCCACCTGAACAGTGACAGTAGATCGTATATATGATTAAAGAAATCTGAAATGCCACAAAAATAAATGAAGCAGATAAAATCAACATTAGATTCCATCTACAACAGTTTTTAATTCAGAGTTACTTGATCATTTGCTAATGGAAATCAAGAAAAGAAAAGAAAGAAAACACAGGGTGATCCCCCCGCCATGAAAACCAAATCAGTCTTGCTAAGATAAGTCTAAACAAATGTCAGGGACTGTAGTGACAGGACAAGGGGTAATGGGTTCAAGCTGAAGGAGGGTTGATTTAGATTAGATATTAGAAAGAAATTCTTTACTGTGAGGGTGGTGAGGCACTGGAACAGGTTGCCCAGAGAAGCTGTGGCAGCCCCCTCCCTGGAAGTGTTCAAGGCCAGGTTGGATGGGGCTTTGCGCAGCCTGGTCTAGTGGAGGGTGTCCCTGCCCATGGCAGGGGGGGGGTGGAACTAGATGATCTTTGAGGTCCCTTCCAACCCAAACCATTCTATGATTCTAGGATTCTATTCTAAGATGAAGGTGTGGACTTTCTGGTTAGTGGGAGATTTGAGGACAATAGAGGTTTCTAGCAGAAACCCTGCCACCAGGGACTGGAAAGACAATGTACTTGATCAGGATTGCAGAGGAAAAATGGCCTGTTCTCACCAGACAGGACACAGTACACTTGTATATTAATGCATGCTTTGAAAACATAGCCAAGCTAATTTATGTACTGGAAGCAACATGACTCTGTTAGTGCCGCCAGCACCATCAAGGTGAATTTGCTCCCAGGTGTCTGAACCTCGCTCAGGAATCTCCCCACAGCGCTCCACGCAGACATGCTGCACAGATACACACACACCTTCTGCGGCATGCTGCAAGGTGTCTGAGGAGCAAAGCTGGTAAATAGATGCGATACTGCAAGAGGAGAGATTGAAAGACACTTGAGAAAGGCTCAGATACACGTGAGGCAATATCACGTATGTGTGAGCACTATGTGTGAACCTGATACATGTCAGGCAGCATCATGTAAGCAGCAGCGGGTATGTGTGCCTAAGAATTTGTCTCTAAATAGTCAAATATATCCACGTGTTCTGGCCACCCCATGCCAGGCTCCCACTCAAGGTCTCAGAAACAGCAGCAGCTCAGGAGGGCAGGGACCAGCACCGCCAAGGTGGCTGCAGAGTAAATGAAAAGGATCTGAGAGAGCAGCCGCACTTGTGAGGGCGATGAGGACTAGAGGCAAGGGAAGACGTCTATATTTGTGCTTGGTTTTCCAAAGGCTACGGCACTGTTGTGGCTTCACGTCCCTTGAAAGCATGGATGGGAAAGGGGCGACCACCCTGGGCTGATCCCCGCAGAGGAGGGGAGCAGGGCTGCGACAGGGCCCCGCTGGAGCCACTTGCTACCTCAGCCCCAGCAGAAATCCACAGGAGGCTGCGGGGAGGTGAGAAATCACCCCGACAACACATTTCACCTGGCAGTCCGACATTGTTTATCAGCATAATAAAAAGTGCCAATACTTACCACCTGTCTAAAATATGCAGTAATAATAAACACAGTTACAGGGCATATTATGGTCAATGATGAGATATTAATTTATACCCCTGGAAGAAGGGAAGGAAGGCAGAGGCTGCAGTGCCTTACAAGGGGCAAAGCTTGCTGTGGATGAGGCCGAGGCCTTTTCCTCTCTGATGAGAACGAATGGAAAATTGCATTGATTTTTCTTCTTTGTGGGTTTGGGGTTTTTTTAGTTTTAAAATAATATCCCTGTTTATATGATCAAGTTACAGAAACAAACAGCCAGGATATTACCTTTCCGTTCCTAGGTCAGCTGGTAATATCTGCGTGAGAGCCCGCGTTGATTTGGTACAGAATTAAAGACAAATTAATCTGGGGGGGGGGGGGGGGTCTACCAATATCAGGGCTCCCTGGGGTGCTGGGAGCAACGGGAGCTCCCTGTGGGGGTCTGTCAGGGCAGGGCCTGGCAGCCAGGGCCCGTTCCACCCCCCCAGGCAGGAGCAGGCAGCCAGGGGGGACCAGGGCAGCCCCAGCCCTGAGCACCAGGCACCTGCCTGGGAACAGGCCGAGGCCAGGCCAGGACATGGGCCTGTGGGTGGGCCTGGCTTGGGGGCCCATGGCTGGGCAGGGCAGGACTGTGGCATTACTGGGGCAGGGGCTGACGGCCCTGGGGGTCTGAGATGGGGTCTCGGGCCATCGGCAGGTGGGGGGAGCCCCGGCGCTGGGCATGGACAGGCAGGGCTGCGGATGCCCTCAGGGCCATGGCAGCCAAAGCCTGCGGTGCTCTCTCAAAAAGCTCTGCCTCATTGACTGAGCTTTTGCCTTCTGCCCCTACCCCAGCTCTGACCTAGAGCTTTTATGGGGTGTTTTTTAATTCTTGCTTTGAGCTGTTTCCCCCATGGAGAGTGACAAGCCATCCATGAGCTGCCATGGCCACCAGCACCTTCTCCCAGCAAAGGAGGGGAGGTTGCAGGACGCGCAGGACTCTTTCAGTGCCACCTAAAACCCAGGTAAAACTTGGTTACTTCTAGTGCAAATTTGGATGTGTGGGCTCACTGCCAAGTAAAAATATATAAATTCTCTGTGCACAGAAGCATTTTTACCTACAAAGGCCAGAGAGTCACCTTCCACCCATGAATAAGAGCTTTGTGAATACCTCTGCATGAAAGAAACTGAACATGGTTATTCTAAGTGATGTATTTTAATAGATTTATTCTAATTTTTAGTTTGGAAGGGCAACAACTATCTTTCAGGGCAGGATTTCACTTTTTTCCCCCTGCAATTTATACAGAAACTTGTGGTGGTCAATCAGGCCACCCATGTTGAACATAACCTCACAAACATCACCGATTATCTGCATAACATGGAGAACTTATGCTGTGTTTTGCCTTTGGGTTAACATCAGCTGTAAAAACATTGTCATTTGAAAAGGCCAGAGTATGCATAGAGTGGTAAGGGCTGGCACCAAGTCACTCAACAACTGCATGTTTTTCTATATTATGGTACTGGTTAAGAACATAGTTGGCTGGGAATTTTTCAACAAAAGACTTATTTTTGGCCATGAAATGTCAATTAGCTCAAACTTAATTTAATGTCATGGCCATCAATATGGTTCACTATGTTCTGGAAAATTATATGACATGAGAGCACATCATAGGAAATAATCACGAGCTTAACTGTAGTGAAAAAGTTGGGAGTCTTCCTACGATGTCTATAGCTTCTTACAGCTGGCTCTCTGCCTCTAACTTTAGATGAAAGGGGAGGTAGCCCTATACTTAGAAACATGGCTACATACAGCAGCAACCGAGCACTCTCATGGTTATGTGTGGGGTCATCTAAGATAAAACTGGGGTTTCACTTGCCTCATCTTGCAGCACAGCTGTGTGGGGAAGGCAGATGGAGGAGCACACCTTCCCCTGACTTGCTGCCCTCCTGCTGGCAGGCAAAGATGGAGTCTGAGCGCTCAGGTATGGGAAGGAGGAAGAAAACCATCAAAAGGAGAAGGTCCTGCTGGGTGCAAAGCAGACCTCCTTGGGCCATGTGCAGGGTGAGCAGAGGGGGCAGCTACAGCATCTAAAGAAGTGGAGGTGCACTAAGGGCTGGCTTAAGCTCTTTATCACATGCTCCCAGGGACACACAGATTAATGGTCAGGTTCCTAGCCATGTTTTGGCTAACTCTAACTCATTCATTTGTAGATTTTTAACAGAACAAACAGCTCTTAGTGGTCATGTTAAATACAACTTACACTCAAATATCTGTGCCCAAATAAAAATCTTCCTGCAGCATCTGATTCAAGAATGTTAATTAGCACATTAAAACACAACTGAAAGTCTGAGGAGATAAAAACTCTGAGATGTTGCTGTTTAAATGTAAACCCAAATTTTACTGATGCCCTTGCAGAAAGATTGGGAGCTTTCTGTTTGCCTTCAGCTTTTGGGTCAGAAGTACTTTTACTACAGAGGACACTAGAGAGCAAAGATGCAGGAAAACAATTATTTTCCTGTCTGATTATTTGGGGCAGGGATTAGACCCATTCATCACTTGCCTGTACGTTTACCATCTTTCCATGGTATAATATGTGGAGTCCCCCCTACAAATGAAATAACAAAGACAGTCTCCCAAGTTGGTGAATTTGAGGACAAATGAGTTCTAGAAATCCCACTCAGAAATTTTTTTGGCATGCCACATGAAGTCAAATGCAAGATTCTCCCCCTCCCCCTTCCTTTAGTTGTCTCAAGAATTATTTAGAACCAGCCTCGTTGCCTACCAAACATCTATGCTCTTTCTCTCACACACGTACACACCCGCACCCCCACGCTGCCGCACTGGTGTGTGTATACATCTCTCCAGCTGTGTCCTGGAGGTTCCTGGGAGCCTGAAGGGAATGCTCATGAAACATGACTTTCACAGATTCTCGGTCCATCTGGAACACTAGGGCAGCATATGGCGGGGCAGCACAGTAACTGTTTGCGGACATGTCAGACTATTTTTGCCTTGTGTATTACCTGATTAAGGTAAGAGAAGATGTGCCGATATAAGCCTCTTTCTCCCACATTAACCCTCTCCAATTTTATTTTTCAATTTAAAAAGGAAGGATATTTTGGCCAACCCTGCAGGGACAGTGTTCCCTGAAAGGTACAAGAATGCTCGCATAAACATGCCGTTGCTGATACAATTATACCAGCTTAGCATAGACAGAGATAAAAAAAGAAAGGTGTGCGAGGGAAGAATGTTTTTTAATATAAATTGTAGGGTTATCCCTGGGGCTGGAGAAAAAGGTACAGTTAAAAAAAAAAAAAAAAAAAGATTAGGAAATAATAACTAAAGCTGCATGCTTTATTACTTCAGGTAAAAATATCTTATGAATAATATAATCATTGTCTCTGGTTATTGGGTATGAAAAAGATAAGTGTAATCAGTGTACTGTGATACAGGAACATTAACACTTTCACATTGACTGGATACAGACTTAGAAATGAGTTAAGAATCACTGGGTCATCTAAGTGGAGGATTATTCTACACACAGGCCCCTAGGTCAATTTAAATTATTTAATTTATCTCAGTGACCGCAGGGGCCTAACCATCCTTGTGCCTGCATTTTTATCTTGCAGTCCTGTTAGCATAGGTTTAATTCTGAGGGATCAGAAAGGCTAGACTAACAAGGCAGTGTACCAAAATGCAGGCACTGGCTCTTGTAGGGTTAATAATAGAACCACAAAGAGAAATGACTCAAATTATACCAAGGACGTTTTATTACCCAGCAGCCTTAATCAGGTTTGGTTTTTTTTTTTTACATGTTATTATACCAAGGGTCCTTTCAGTGCTCATTGGTTTGTTACAAGCATTGAAAGAGGGGACAATGCATTGCAATTAATTCCATGTCTTACCCTGAGTCTCACTATTTTCTTTGAGTGGAGTTGGGAGGAAACCGACAGATGCAGCCTACCCCACTGCTGAAAGCTGTCCAAAAATTACAGGGAAAGAAGGTGAAATAAGTTCACTGGCGTGCTACATTTTCACTCATTTCTTTCACAGACAGTTGGGACCACTGTAGTCATTTACCCACAGACCACATTCGTTGCCAAGGTGTGCAGGGTTTGTGTGGTCCACCATCCAGCCCCACTACCTTGATCACCAGGCTGGTTTCACTAAGGGATCAGCATGTGTAATACTCTCACTGACATGTGTTGGAGCTCTGAAAAATTAGCACTTTGGCTCTTCCTCCTCAAGTGAAAGATTTTAAGATAACTGCTAGTTAGTAGCATTTCTCTAGAAGCTTCAGCTCTGGTGGCTTTCTAGTAAAGAGAAAGAACAGATTACAGTAGGGCCAAAAGAAAGACACTAAAGCACTGATGAGACAAATCAAGGAAGAGTTAGTGGCTACAGTCTGTACTAAATTATTGACAAATATAGTCATGCTTCAATTTGAATTTAAATTAAGTCAGCTACACAAGCAACTGTAAGATCACCTTGACCCCACGGACAGAAAAGATTAAAAGCCTGCTCTCAAATAAGGTACAAGCCTGTTGAAGAAAACAAATCAACGCACCCACCATGGGTTGATACAATATGCAGCCAAGCTGTGAAATTCCCAATGGCCTTGTGCTCTTATTTTCTGGGAAGTTAGGAAATCATGTTATCCATTTAGTCATACTCTACAAGGGATCAATAGGTTTAAGCTTCTCATTGGTTTCATTTTTGATGTGAAGCTGATATTCTCATAGCTATAAAGGTATTTCCCCTTGTGTGGTGCTCTTTGAGCAAGCAGATGGTAGGATGTTACTATGTCTGTGCTGTCCCTTCAGCTGTGAAAAGCTTCAGCTGAAGTAATCACAGCTTAGTGACCAAAAAAAAATTTTTGAAAAGGAGAAATTACCCACACTGAACATCTTCCTAGGATGATATTTAAGGATGAAATGAGTAATGGAGATTTGACAGTTACCAGGCCTCCTTATGTGAAGCATTATACACCCAGTTTGGACCTCAGCAGCAGCTAAGCAAGTGTCTTCCAAGGCAGTGTTAAACATGCTGGAGAAGGTTTCCTCAGGTAGGATTCAAACCTTGGTACACATTGTTTTGCAGCTCCAAAAAGGAAACTATACCCAGAGATGCAGGTTGGTTCTCTAACGTTTTGTTTTTCCTTTATCCAACTTTCATTATTTCACTTTAAATTCTAAGCATAATAATATCTCAAACCTGAAAGAGAATTTACTTGAAACAATCAAATTTTCCCTGTTTGCTGCCTGGAAATCTGCACTACCTCAAGGTTGTCTGTTGAGTGAATCGCAGCCTTGGCTTGCTCGAAGCAAATTCACAGAGGATTTCCTCTCAGGGAGTTTTTTTAAAGTTTATGCCAAAACCTGATGCAAAGAAAGAGTTAAATCTGGTTGGTTTTGTTGTTGGTTTTTTTCCCCAAAAGTAGAACAGACATCTCAGACATCTGCAGCACCAAAAAAATTCGAATCTGGATAAAGCTTCTGCAACTTTAAGTCATGGCAATGTTTCAGAATTGGTTACAAATATCTCATGCAAAAAAAGCAACAAAATCACTGACTTGGTTCTGGAGTAAGAGAAGAAAAGGTTTGGGTTTTTATTGTTGTTGTGTTTGGGTTTTTTTTTTTAAATTAACCACTGAGAAATCCATCTTGACAGTATACCCAAAGCTAGTACTTCCCCCTCTTGCAGATTAGCCTAGGCTACTCTCAGTGCTTTCGTACAGCATGTTCTTTTTAGCAAGCCAACCTTTTCCACCAGTGTCAGAAAGAGGACCATTCCAGTCTCCCTGTAAAAACCTGTTTACATGCAGATTTATGCAGTCTGTAGATAATGTTTCAGGGGAAACTCAAGGTGGAAGTTGTTGACTTTATATGTACTGTCAAATGCAAACCTGAAATAATGGTTGTTCAATGCTGTTCAATGCAAGTTAATAAGAACTATTTATTTAGTGCTTATTTTTTCCTTTTAATTGGATATTCGCAGCAGCAATGATATGTTAAAATAAAAACATGCTTCCATTTTTAAAGATTACTTTTTCAGAATGTATTTAAATTTAGATGCTCCAAGAAGGGTCCTACAAGATACTATATATCAGTCAAACCAGGTTGACCAGATACTTCTGAAATGAAATGAGAATTGCTAGACACCGGAAAAAAATCAGAGGAATCTAGAGGAAAAAGTAGTTTAAGTAGAGAGTTGTGACAGTCGTGAAACAAAATGCCATAGGCCAGTTGCAGAGCACATTAGCTGAAAAACTTTAGGGCACCTACTTAAAACGATTTTGAAAGCATCAGTGGGTCAAATATTCTTCCATTCCTTCTCCAAGATGCTCAAGAGAAGCAAGGGGGTTTTATTTGCTGCTTTCTTTGAATTGGCCAACAGGCCTAGATGTCCACAAGTGCAAAACTGCCTCTTCCAAAACATTACAAAGAAGTGTGGATTATTACCCCAGTGCAGCAATGTCCCTTGCCTCAATCAGTATTTCCTTTTTATTGAGGAAATATTTTGTTTTCCTTCACTGAATAAGTAGCATAGAACCAGCCTCTCCAGTGAAGCTTCAACTTTACTCCTCTTATCCCTCAAATTAATGGAGGAAAGTGAAGTTTATAAACACACTGGAGCTTGTAACATTAGAAACACTTCCCTGTGTTTGCAGCTCCCCAAATGCACAGCCTCATTTGCTGCCCAATCAAACTCACTAGTTGTAACAGTTACCTATGCAGGTCGTACTCTAGAGTTTAAAATTCCCCACCTACAATATATATAGTTAGTCTTAATAAATAAATGACTTGGACCATGCATTATATATCATTCAAATCCATGAGGACACAAATTATGTATAATACATTGGCTGTGTAATTTATTTATTAAGCAAAACGTGAATTTTCCATGCTTGTGTTTTGAGGCACAGTTTGTCACACACAGCTAAATGATGTATTCTTATTAGTCCCACTCAATTACCAAGTCATCCCTCTGTGCACTGTATATTTGTTAATGATAGTGCCACAACGCTGCATCTACAATACCTGTGATATTAGTGATTCATAACCACTCACTAAAACTGTGAAAATGATAAATTGACTGCTGTTGATTAAATGCCGCCAACAGTATGTTTCGTATGTGTTTGTCGCAGTTAGGAGTTAAAGAAACAGCATTGCTCCAATCATTTAAATATCTAATTAAGCAGAACCCTGGCTAGATAGGAAAAGCTTGTTGAAATGAAATATCATTAAAAGAAAAAAAAAAGGAAAAAAAACCCCACCATAGCACTGATTTTTGCATGTGTGTACATAAAGCCTTTTCATCTCAACCCCACTGATCATAAATATGTCATGCACAAAACAAGACTAAAAGATAAAAATTAAAAAGGCTGAAGAACTTGGAGTGAGGTCCTCCCAGACTCACTGCACAGCTGCACATGGTTGATTTGATGGCTTTAGCTGATATCCGAGATTAGCCTGAAACAACAGTGAACTCCAGTAACATATAATGCAGTCCTTGATGACAGCCCTTAAGACTGGGGCAAATAGAGTGGAGAGATGATGGGGGAAGCAATATTCCAGTAAAGCAAATAGCACCTCTCAGCCTCCCACTGTAGGGAAAAATGTTTGCACATTTGTAGCAAAGGAATGGCAGAAGAAGGGGAAAATATCTCTTCAAACTTAGATTAATTATCTTTATTGCTTTGCTTAATGCTTTTTTTCTCCCTTTAGATTAATCCTGTATAGAGTCCTCAAGCTAATACTGGAAGCAGAGTGGAACAAGACCAAGAAAAGTGGATGTTTCTGTGCCAACAATTTGACTCCTATCTGAGGATGCTGGAGTAGATAGAGTAATAAAAATAAAGGCTTGCCAACTTATGGTCATCTTACTAAGATGAATTGGAAGGGTTTTTTTCCCCTCCCTCATTTTGAATTTGGAGCTAAGTAGATAGACAACAGAGTACAATACGGGTTTCAGCCTGTTTTTTTTTTCCCTAACCATTCTTCACACAAGCAATGATTCCATATTTCTGTACCTGAATAGTGACTTTCACTTCAAATCACTTTGCACAATCTGTGGCCACAAACCTGCCCGCTTAACAGAAGAAGCAGAGGGGGAAAATATCTGGTGCAAAGTCTGTATCTTCTACAGTCCTTTGTATGTTTTCTCTTTTAAACACGAGAACCATGCCATGTCCAAAAATGCTTCACATTTTAAATCTGCAAAGAACACATATGTGCAGTTTATTGCAACTCAGGAGCAGAGATCTAAGCCAATTCTGCCTAAATTTTGTGTCCACAAGGACAGTAAATACTTTAGACATGATGCTCATACCACAAAATCACCTCCTGCAGCAAAGTCTGACTAATATAGCATGTATGGTCTTTTTCATTTTATTTTCAATAGCTATTCTCCCTCTACAGAAAATGTGTCCTCAGCGTTGCACATGACTTCCTGCTCCTGTATCCCTGGACTCCCAGTCAGAGTTTTGTAGAAGCAAGTAAAACAGGAGAAAAGGAAAGATACTTGTCTTTCCTATGAACTGCTTTCTACGAGGGGAACAAATATTAATTGTGATAAAGAAAGCAGCTCCAGGCTATGCAATGCTGTCATGGAGAAAACAATAGTCTTCGAGGTGGTTAACACTATGGTTAAAGTGGCATGCCTAAATTAACAAAGAAAATAAGGGCAAAAATTGTAACTTACACTGAGCACCTCTGAAATTTAGACTAACGCCTTATTTCCAGAGCAACAAACCATCCAATCCTCTTGCCAGTTAATGGGTCTGTTAAAGATACTTTGCTCTTAAAACATATTTTTATCTGTAGTACTAGAAGTGCATATTCCTCTTTACCCTGTACACTTACATGCCACATCATTGCTAAGACCACAAATACTAGAATATTAAATATTGTTCTGTTACAGAAATCTTGATCTTTCCCCTCCAGTCCGCTAAGCAGTGATACTGGGTAAATCATTTACCTGAACCGTAGAAGTCAGAAATGAGACTTGTCTATGCAAGGTCCACCCTTGCACCTCCATGGGTAGGAGTGCCTTTACCCAAAGACAGCAGAGTGGAATTTGTTGCTCCATGCTAGGAGTTACAACAGTATAAACTAGCTAGAAAGTGCAGCAAACCAGCAGGGCCTTCATGCACCAGGATCCACGTAACTATGCAGTCACACCTGCCTAACACAAGTGGTTCTACAGCTGACTGCGGGTTAGAAGGACCAAAGGACCAGTCTGGCCTTTAAGTTTATCATTTGGCTACATGCAGTAATGCAGACAAGAGCAGCACTGGTTAATTCACCCTCTCAGGGAAAAAGAAGCTTCTGACAGAATCCCTTGCTTTTTTTTAGAAGAGGCTCTGTTGGCTGAGTAAACATGTTAAAGAAATAAAACCCCAGATTTAAAAAAGAGCTAAAAGACTTGAAGGGGCTAGAAGGAAAGAAGGAGAACCCTTCTAATCCATGCTAGAGTGGTCAAAGGCTTTTCTTGGCACAGCATTTTCACTACAACCTCCACCTGAAGATCTAAGCAGCTTGGAAAATCTTCATGAATAATTCCTTAGGCAGAACTCAAGTCATTGACTACTCCAGAGGATAAGTCGTCCCTAAGGACAGGTACACAAAGTAGCAGTAAGGAACTGGCTACCCACTAGAGACCTTCAGAAGCCCTTGGAAAAGGCCGTCTCAGGTCAAAAGAGCAAATAACCTGACCAAGTTCAACAGAACAACACAAGAACATCAAGCTCATTACTACCAAAGAGCCCCACTGTTAACTTCTTCAGTGACCTGCCACAAACACAAAAAGAAACTTGCTAGAAAGGACAGAGGTAGAAAGAAAAGGCAAATAAGTATCCAACAAGAAAAAATGACATTTCTGAGCTGGAACAAGCTGGGGAGAACATGCATGTAGAGGTGGGTGGCTGTTCACGTACGCTTGTATGTACGTACACATCAGCCAATTGCCCATGGAGAGGGAAGGAAGAAGAGAAAGCCCGAAGGTGCTGGAAAAGTTGCTGCTAGGGTTAATTTGTTCTTCTAAGTGAGGTTTGTGCAAGGCAGTATCTGCAGCACATCCCCTAACTGTACTTCAGCAGTAACTGTAACACACATAGAGGAAGAAATGGCAAAGATTCTCCTCAGGCCAGGGACCAGAGAGATCAGGAATTAATGTCTTTTCACTCCTTGGGTTTTTTTTTTTATGCTCACCCAAACCAGACCCTAAATGTGAACCCTGAGTCTTGCCACAATACAAATAATAAACCTGTTATGCACCAGTGGAGAGGAGATCTGGAAGCATGGTTGTATGTCTAAACTAAGAAAACAGTGTCTGGAGTCAAAACAATAAAAGTGTCCTGATATTTCATGACAGATTCACCATCCCAGCAATGAAATACTTTTAAAAGGCCAGATTTCATGTTATTTTGCATCTGAAACCCGACAGAAAAGAATAAATAAAAAGTATTGCATGGAAGTGCCACACATTAGTGCTTCAAACACAAAATTCTACACTATAACAGAATCCTATTGAAACTTACCTTTCAAACAAAGTGCCTAACCAGATCTTAACTACAAATAATTGGGGGAGAAGGGAGTAAAACAACAATTTTGTCAAAATAAAGACCCAAAGTATTAGGTGTCATAGAAAATGCACATGTCATTCTTCCATAAATAAAGTTGCTAAGCAGATTTACTGTGAAACAATTTATGCTGTGTTATGTAAATGGCAAAATTCTTAAGCCTGCTTGGTTGTAAAGAACAAACCTGTGAAAAGAAACCATTTTTACCATCAGTCACACCATACATTTAGCAGGTGTCTATTTTACCCAAAAGCCTTGCAGATATGCAAATAAATACATAAAATGCCAAATGTATCAGCTATTCTAATAATGTTTTTCTCCTCATTTTTTTCCTAAAAGAAATGAATGATTGCTTTATTAGACCTGGATGGATGTCCCTTTCCAATTTCTTTATAATCAAGCAGAAACTTGGCAGTGAACCAAAGCATTTACTCTTCAGAGAACACAATGTTTTAGTTACTACTTAGTTACTCCTACTGTAAAAGACTCCTATCAAGCACTCTATCAAGTATACCATGAAATATACTCATTATAGAGAATAAGCTTCTCAGCTGGCCTTTTGCTTACCCACTGCACAAGCAACAGAGAGGCAGGTTAGAGAACCACAGATATTGCTGGTTAGAATCAAGAAATCAAGATAAAATACCAAGAATTTAACAAGGACAAAACTATGAGTGAACTAGAAGGTATAAAACAGAAATCTAAACTGAGGAGGTTGGAAGGAACATGGAGTATAAAAAGAGGTGACAGGATGATGGGGAGGGAATGGGATGATGGCGAGGAGAATAGAATGTGAGAGAAAAAGATTCAAAAAAGCAAGAGCAAAAGAAGCAAAAACTGATTTCAATGAGCTGAAAGCGTATTAGAAACCAGAGGGTCTGTTCACTTTCCACTGAGCGTTAGGGAATGTTAACAAACTGGGTGAACCAACCCCTGATTTTGCTTACAGGTATGGAAGCAGATAGCCAGTGCTGAATGAGCAGGGTGACTACAAGTTACCCCATGCGCGGCGTGTCTGAGAGTCACGTTATAGCTTTCAGTATCTATCACTAGCCATTACTGCTGAATGGGGGCTTCCCTACTTTTTCCGATATTAGCTCCGTTCCCTCAATCAAAAGGGAAAATCTCAATTAAAGCCTCCCGTCCCCCCAAATTTCAAACAGTTGTAACAAAAAAACTGAATCCATCTTTCAGTTCATTTCTGCTACAGGCCCAGTATTTATTTTCCATGCACATCCACAGGAATAAAAATGTCAGGTGTTCAAATGTCTCTGAAAAGGGTGACTGCAGTCATAGGTGGACTGTTTTGAAGCCAATGAAAGGATAGGAAATAATTCTTCCATACTTGCTTGGTCTATACAGCGGTGTCAAAACAAAGAATGGGTTGAAGGTAGGCAGAAGGCACACTGCTGACGCAATGAGAAATAAAATGCCTATGTTAATTGGTAACGCTGTCATCACACATCTTTGATACTGATGTTTGAATTCAGAACTGGCACATGTTCTTCTGCCTGCCCATATGATGCAAATGAAGAAACCAGGCAGCACAGAGGCAGAAGCACAAGGTGCTCCTCTGACTGCCCGCCGATGTCTGGCTGGGGCACGCCTACGAGCCCCCCACTTTGCAATGCAACTAGGAAATCCACGCATCTGCTACGCACAAACATGATCCAAGCAGTAAAAGCAACTCACTTTGGTTTTGCTTTGAAATTTCACGACTAAAACAGCCAGAAGAGGTTTCTTTCCACCAAAAGTGTTTTTCTTCCATTCTCGTGGCTGTCCTCTAGCATTCGCTATTATTGCTCAGCCTCTGTGATCTGATCTCTGAATGAAGTTTCCCCTTGCAAAACTGAAGCAAATGATTATGCAAGGTACTGCCATAAAATTCAAGTCTTTCAATCAAGACATTGCACGGTTGCTAATGCAAGATTGTTTATTTAAGGGTGTTGTGGGTTTTTTTAACTGAAGCAGTTCCTGAAACTGTTACGGATGTTAGTTTTCTAATCTCTTTAGTTATTTCTCACTGATCACCAAGGATGATTGGCTGGCAGACAGTATCAATCAGCCTGAGTGCGAGGATTTGCACAGTACTGTATTTCCAAAAAATGTGAGGTGAATATTCAAGGCTCTATACTGACTGGGTACCCTAATTAGTCTGTCTGATTGGATCTTGTCTTCTGTTTTCAAGCTGTTCGCTAGCAGCAAAAGTGTCACTCACTTCCAGACTTGCTTCAAGTAAAAGAAAAACTTCAACATGTATGAGAAAGAACAGTACCAGTAGAAAATGGGACATACAAATCAATAAAGATGAAAATTCTTAATAAATAAAAATAAGCTTCATGATTTATTTCTGTGGTCTGTGTGTGGTGCGGTCGACACACTGGAGGGAAGGGATGCCATCCAGAGGGACCTTGACTCTTGAGAGGTGGGCCCATGAGAACCTCATGAAGTTCAACAAGGCCAAGTGCAAGGTCCTGCACGTGGGTCGGGGCAATCCCAAGCACAACTACAGGCTGGGCAGAGAATGGATTGAAAGCAGCCCCAAGGAGAAGGACTTGGGGGTATTGATTGATGAGAAGCTCAACATGAGCCGGCAGTGTGCGCTTGCAGCCCAGAAAGCCAACCGTGTCCTGGGCTGCATCAAAAGAGGTGTGACCACCAGGTTGAGGGAGGTGATCCTGCCCCTCTACTCCGCTCTTGTGAGACCCCACCTGGAGTACTGCATCCAGCTCTGGGGGCCCCAGGACAGGAGAGACATGGAGCTGTTGGAGTGAGTCCAGAGGAGAGCCACGAAGCTGATCAGAGGGCTGGAGCACCTCTCCTATGAGGACAGGCTGAGAGAGTTGGGATTGTTCAGCCTGGAGAAGAGAAGGCTCTGGGGAGATCTAATTGCGGCCTTCCAGTACCTGAAGGGGCCTACAGGAAAGCTGGAGAGGGACTGTTTATCAGGGAGTGTAGTGACAGGACAAGGGGTAATGGGTTTAAGCTAAAAGAGGGTACATTTAGATTAGATATTAGGAAGAAATTCTTTACCGTGAGGGTGGTGAGGCACAGAGAGGCTGTGGATGCCCCCTCCCTGGAAGTGTTCAAGGCCAGGTTGGATGGGGCTTTGGGCAACATGGTCTAGTGGAGGGTGTCCCTGCCCATGGCAGGGGAGTTGGAACTAGATGGTCTTTAAGGTCCCTTCCAATTCAAACCATTCTATGATTCCATCTTATGTTTGCCCCCATTTGCTCTCTGCATGCAAGTAAAGTTACTGGCTCCATTTTTCCACCAGTAATTTATGTTTATGGAGTCAAGAGGCTCCATTTCAAATTCCAAAATACAACAGAAACTAAAACATAATGTAATTACTGTAAAAGAGGTATGAACTGATGTTATAAAGGAAGAAGGCTGTGAAGTGGAAACCATGAAAGAAGAATCAATACAAATTAGAAACTGATTTACCCCTCAAAAGTTTGGTGGGTTGCTTGAGGAGGTGGATGGGGTGGTATTACCTATGCCTTTTCATTTAAAATTTATTTAAAGGTATTTTCAGTTAACATAGCATGCCTACTTAAACATTGTGTTCACTTTTCCTATTGCAAAGCATTTGTTATAATGTCTCTAAATTTAAATAAAAAGCTGTACCCATTCAGTGCTTGAACCCACATAAAGTGTTAATGGAAATAAAGTAGAACTTTTTATTGGCATTAATGCCTTTAAGGCATTCCTGATAACAGAGACACTAACTTTTCTATTTACTGATACCTTCAGAAAAAAACTTGGAATCATCACATAGGTATTTGGCCTTCCAATTTGCTCAGTTTAAAGTACAGTTAATACCGCATTAAAAACAAAAACATAAACCAAACAAACCCCCCATACATTTCTAGTTTCACTGCTTCCAATAAATGCAAAGTTATAAAAGGAGTCTGTCATTTATAAAAGGGAGTAGACTTCACTTCTAATGCAAGAAGTAAACTTCGATTTCAGGGGAAATTTACCCTGAGACAACTGTATTAGTCAATACATAAAATAATGACAGTTCCTAGGGAGTAAGGGAATTAGAGATTAGTGATGTATCACAGGCTGCCAGAATTAGAAACACAGGGGCTAGGAGAAATTTTATTCTGAGCAATAAGTTCAACTAACCTGGAAATTCTCTCTCTCCTTAAAAAAAAAAAAAAAAAAAAAGAAGAAAAAAAGCAGGAGGAGTGAGTTTACTTGAGCTGTATGGAGCAGACTTAGCCAAATGAGAACACAGAAGAACTACAGAAACCTCAGGACTGCTCATTGCAGTTCTCCATTAAATGGGAAAAAAAAAAAAAAAAAAAAAAGGGTAACTAGTACTTTGTTTACTTTTTAAAGTCGATTGGGAGCGATGATGTTTTCGTCCTGGTTTCTGATCTTTTGGAATGCTCTTTTTGACCATTCTTTCCCAATGCAATTACTAAAACTTTTTTCTTCAAAAGCTAAAAGCTGAGAGGATCACCCATAACCTGATTCCAGAAGCTGTAGATTTAAAGGTCACAGAAAGGCTCCTACTTTTCCCCTCAGAAGACTACAGGATGCATATAAAAACCACATATTGAGGGCTCCACGAGTCCCACGACATGGCCTTTCCCAGCCCAAGCAGATCTAAGTGCTAAACTGTACATCAGTTGCTAATAACTTTCCGATATCCCAAGCGAACAAAAGGTACCGGGAAACAAAAACTCCAGCCATAGTCCGCCAATATATGTTGAGCCTTCGTAAAACAAGGCTGATAAAGACAAATCGCAGTTACGTTTCAGTGCTTTTGTCCTTATTTTTCCAAAGTTCTGTATGTAAGTTCTTACCATGCTGCCAGAATAGACCTACGGCATAATGCAATATAAAGTTATGCTTTGAATCTATTTTTGGCACTGTTCCATTTAGTTCTTGCTCTGTTTCCTTAAATAAGGAACACATTAATTACTAGGATGCATTTTAAGTGAACACACTATTTTGAGTACTGCTGCCTTCTCGATAGCAGATTTCAATCTACATTTCAGTTGCAATCTACAGAAACGCACCACGAATCTGAAATTTCAGAAAATCCAGAGTATGGTCTACCAAATCTAATTTCAGCTACATGGGATATGAAACCAAAGTATTTCCACTGTGCAAGCTATTATAAATTTCTGTCCTTTGTAGCTGAAATCAGGATCTGGACCACAGAATTTATTTTCCCAATTTGTCTCCTGTGAAAACCAGTTCTACGTAGGTGTCCACAGCAGAGACTAATCTGTTCAGATTCAGTTGTTTGAGCTACTTTGCATCAGTTTTAGTAAATAGCAGCATGCCTTCCATTTTTCCTTCTCAGACATTTTCTTTCTTCTCAGAGAAAGCTTAAAAAAAAAAAAAAAAGTAAGTGCTTTCTTCGTGAGTCTTCGGCCTTACGTAGTGGCCTGTCCTCCCAGTGTCCTTCCCCAGGCCCCGAGTCATGCATCACTCATCTTGTCACATTGAACTCCAGATGCTCCTACCCTAGAGAATGCTCTGACTCTGGCAATTTTTCTTCATTCTCACTAACAATTTGGTAATGAAATATTGATTTTTAGTTAGATTCATATTGATGCTATTAGGTTTGCATTGATAAATCATGCTGGCCTCCTGTCTGAGAGGCTAGAAAGTGCTACACTGAACCCTGGAGATTACAATCAACTCATTGATGTGTTAATTTGATGGATTTTTTCGTTCTCTTAGAAGGAGTAGGAGGGGTAGGGGAAGATTTTTCAGTAAGGCTGTTGTAAAGTTTTCACAGCGAAATCAGGGACAGTAATTGTGGGTTTTTCTATGCGCATTCGCTTTAAAAGTATCTCTCTGCCTATTTGTCCAGAACATAAAAAGAAAGGAGGGGGAGAAGGACTCTGGGGTTGAGAGGATATGACACACCTTGTAAACAGAGCTCCAGACTCCCACATGGAGTGGAAAAAATAGGAACAGTTAAATCCCAATTAAGCCCTTCAGAGGTCGTAGTCAAAAAGCATTTCCTTCTGCTAAACAGGTCTTCATGTAGAGCTAAATCCCAGGTGAAGTGAAAATACTGTGGAAATGGGAACCCCGTCTGCTGGCCCTATTCTACCTGGAGCCGGGGCGGTGGGATGGCTCCCCCCTCCTCTCGCCAGCAAAGTGCCACTTAGAGAGCCAACGTCCACATGCATCTGCAGCCTATTTAAAACAGCCTCTAGCTTTGATTTATGGTACTGTGCAAATGTAATGCCTGTCATTAAGGGACAATACGTGCCGAACCAAAGGATTACATTGTGATTTCCTTCAAAGGCGCAGGGTTTCAAGGGGGTATAGCGGCCACTGCAGCACAGGGGAAAAAGGCTTTTAGAGAACACTTAAGACAAAATTCGCTGTATCATTATTTTGTAAAGCAAAACCATTTCACATTTAGGCGTTGCTTTACTTATTTTCCCTGAAATATTATAATCCTCCCCTTCACCATGCCCCTCAGTACCAAGGGACAGTAGCAAAGCCTGTTCGACAAGGGACCGATCCTGTAAGCTTTATTAATAAAACCATGTCCTCGACTGAAATAGTTTCTCAAGGCCTTGAGCCAGATGCATTTTGTTATTTATTTTTTTAATACTCCCATCCTTTCTTTTCCTGCCCTTTCAAGAACACTGGTGATCATCCTGCCAATTCAATGACACCTTAACCGAGTCTGAACCTCACACAGCCTACGTTGGACCAAGGGAGTTACCACAAGAGCCTCAGCGAAGACAGCCCAGCTACCTTTGATTAATAATTTATTGTATGGAGCTGGGGTGGGGAGGGGATGTGTGTGTGGAAGAAGCTCCATTATCAACTCTTCCTGCCCTTCCAAGAGGTTTCACTATGCCATTCAAGGTTGAACCATTAAAAATAATAATAATGCCACTGCACATAGGAAAGAAGGGAGACTTGGAGGAAAAGGAAGAAATAGAGCTTTTTGTGCCATGTGGAAATGGGCACCTTTTTGCTGGAACTTGCCTAAATAAACCACTTACGTACTAGTCCATTTTCTAATTAGCTCCACTTCAAGGCTCCCTCCTCACCTCCCTCTCCTTCTCCCTCCCACATGAAAGCATACAAAGAGTCCTGTCCTTAAGAAATATGTCCCAGTACATAAGGAGGCAATCATCTGTACCTTCAAAAGATGATGTCAATGATGAAACTGTTAGTTAAATTCTGTTGTACTATTGACATCTTAATGCCACAAACCCAGCTGGTATGAGATCAGTAACATAAACAGCCGAGTTCAAATTAATCTCTTTGAACCTCACTGCTGAGCTGAAACCTCTGTTTGACAGTCTAAACTGCCAACTTCATCTTCTTCTCCCAGTTATACAGTAGGCTAAACGTGAAAAAAAACACCCTGCTAATGCGAAAAGGTTTCGCATGTAGCAAGGAAATTTAAGCTCTGGCAACCATTTTGAGCACAGCTCTTCCTCTTTGCACACATGTAGTAGTTTGCATTTCCACATATGCTGTTAACTAATTTACTCATTTATTTAGATTTTTACAGCACTTATCCCATGCTCCAAGTGCTTTTAGAATTATTTAAACATTCAGTGCAACACTTAACATTTAAATTTACAATTCAGTTAAGAATACTTAGGTTATGGTAGAACAACCAAATTTAAAACTAATTTACGCTACCAAAGCACCCTCACAGAAAACCCACAGGGAGTTAAAGCTATCAGCCCGGCTCTATCCCAAATGTCTGCCTGAAAAAGCTGAGGAAGAAAGGAAAGGCAAGCAAGCCTCTGTGCTGCTGGAGCTCAAACCAATACAGGCTCTGAAGACCGGGGAAGGGAACTACCTTCCAGGATCAGAAACCTATTAAGAAAGTGCCCTGCCAGCTACTCTATGCCTTTAAAAGCCAATTCCAGCCATTCCATCAATGGCTTACCACATCCCAAACTACTTCATCGGGAGTTATAAATCCGTGTCTGCTGAAGTTCACGTCAGCTCTCTCCTATGAGCGCAAGGTGGCTCAGGGTTTACACCCACAGTCAAGCTACCATGGCTAAGCAAGTTACCAGAGATCAGTTGAACCCAGATAACTCTCTTTGAGTGCCCTTATAGCCCATCATAAATATGAGGTAATTCAATTTAGCCCGCAATGAAAATAGATTAAGCTAAGTCAAATCACCTTACATTTGTCAAAGGCGAGGAGGACACACACGGACTGTTTTTGCAGCTTAGCTGATGCATGGTAACCCGTTAAACTGCAGTAACTCAATTGCAGGGCTGAGCCCTAAACTGCAGTCACTCAGAGGGGCTGAACTTCTTGACATGAAGCATGTCACTTTTCAGTAGGGTTTGGGGTTTTTTTTCACTAATCTTAACATCTATAGGTGACCATGGTAAGAACGAAAGTCGTGCCCCATGATTTACCTGAAGGCTGATTTAACCAGGTGTGCAAATGCTCGCACCAGATTGCACATTTGAATTAAACTTGAAGTTTTTAGGTTTTCTTCCCTTACTATTGCAGTGCTCCCACTGCCAATTTAAAAAACTTTCCTGGGCGGCAGGGCACCAAGAGCTAAATGCAAAGCTCTTCAGAGAGTGCAGAGCGTGTTTAAAGCTGCACTGCAATCACAGTATGACCAGGACGAGAATTACAGGAATGGTGGGAAGAAAGGAGGAAATAAGATTAAGGGCTATGGTCTAGAAATTGGGTCTTTTCTGACTGATTATGTAATATTTGTTGATATTTTCAGGGGCTGGATGACTAGGAATAACATAGGTATCCAGAGATGTGTATTTTCTATGTGATGAAGTATGTACTGCATATAAACAGTAAATTATTTTCTGATTATTATCCATTTTCCTAATTATTTCCTCATCAGATTTCCTCAACATTTCTTAAATATTCTTGATCCAATTGACTGAGGTTTTTATGCCCTACCCCTAATGCTGTAGTATGGGATTGCTTCCATACAGTTCAGAGATAAAATCCAACATAAAACAGCCCCTAGAAACCTCAGGATATTTCACACTTGATCTTTGCAATTTCCACACTTTGGACCTTCTGCGCACAGCTCCTCTTCTTTGAGCTTCTCCTGTTTTCACCTCGCAAAGCTCCAGCTAACCTCACTTCACATTTCACTTTTAGGTTAAGTCATGTCATCCCCTGTCAGAGACCCTGGCCACCAGGAGAAGTACTCCTTCTTCTCAGCCTTCTTGGTGTACAGATGACGACCATATCTGTGGTGGCTTTTCAGTGGCACACAGATGTTCGCTTTGCTCAGGAATGGAAATCTCACAAACTGTGGCAAATTATAGCAGCACCGTAAGGCGTGTGTTTAATTAACAAAGCCCGAAGGACCCACTGGGGCGGGAAAGGAACCAAAACCGTCTCAACCAGGAAGTTTTTAGTTAGTTGAGCCCAGGCGGAGGATGAGACGTGAAGCCTCTCTCCAGCGAGTGCAGCAGGGAGCAAGGTTTTTCCACCAGCTCAGCTCCCACCTCCTTCCCCAAGGCCAGCTTGTCCCCAAGGTGAGACCCGGTGGGACCACCGGTGTCGGCTCTTTCGGGGAGATGTCTCGTGGCTTGCCGTGGAGACTCGTGCGGCTGGCCTTCCCCTGACCCTTCCCCTCCCCGACGGCGCGCCACAATTAGATTTCAGTAAAAGACAAAAACCTCTCTTCCTCCCTCTCACCGTAGGGGTCCTGGGGAGGGGGAAGGGATAGAAACATCATCTACATGGAAAATAATTTCCTGCTTGCCAGTGTATCTTAAATTGATGCAGCCAACAGCATTCGTTGTGAATGTTAAATTAATTTGGAAAGTCTTCATGTATTGTTCCTTACCATGAAAAGCACTCATCACTTCTCGCTGGCTATCCGCCCTGCCTAGGAGCAGGGAGGGAAGTTTAACAGGCCACGGCAAAAACGTTCATGAAGCTGCAGCCCGCAGCTTAGCATGAGAGCTGGGAAATTCCTATCGCCCCAAATATTGGGCAGCAATGACAGCTTTGTCTCGAATGCAGGGAACTCAGAATTTATTAATGCTGCTGCAGCAACTGTGAAAGGAAGATTGAATTGTCCTTAAAGGAAAATAAAGGTAAATAATTAAGTTCTTTTGGCTTCAGACTTACTTAAGCCTGCTTAAAGGTTCGGTATGTAAAAAGCTCTCCAGACTAACAACTGTATAGATATGGAAAACAATATTATCAAAATGTCAAAAGAACCTAGAAATATTTAAAAACCTAATAAATCATCTTCTGATTAGTTTGAACTGTGCATGCAAAATTGTACCGGGTTTGCTTAAATGCTATAAGGAAGCAAGAATGATTCAAATTAAATTCTGTAGAGCAGGTTTCTTTCTTTGTTCTTTTAAAAACCACTATATTGTCAAAATTTGATTCTATATTATATTTAATTTTCCATTGCTGCTTTACCTCACTGTAGATGCCTCCAAGTGTAGCCAGTCTCTCTTCCAGTGCCTCTCAACTATTTGTTCTATTTATTTTTTTATGTTATTCAACTTGCTCACACTTTCCCCCTGCCTTATATTTCAGAGGATGCTGTTACATATTAAGTCATTCGGTCTTTTATCTGTCTAGTAATTTTGATTTTTTTTCTTTCCTCCTCAGAATGGATTTTTTTGTTATTAAATCCACGTTCTGCATCAGCCTGCTAAGCTGAAGATTGACCTTTAATTTCATTTTGCTTTTAGGCTTCCATTTCCTTCCCTAAAAACTATTTTTGGTATTTCATTTCTAATTAGATGCGAGTCTGAGTTGCAAAAAATCTCTAACCTTTCTAACCTCCTGAGCATTTGGATCCAGAGGTTTGGGCAGCCACAGCCAGGCTGGCCAGCTGTGGAGGCTGGATCTGGACCCAGGCTGTGATTCCAGTTGCCTGAAGGTCACAACTTCAGGAACCAGCGTTTCCATGAAAGTCATTGTTTAGAGAGGGCCCCACTTTATTTTAAAAAGCTTACAGTACACTAACAAGAGGAGCATGACTCTGTTTTTTCCCAGCGATTACCCAATTCCCATGTAAGAGAGAAAAGTCTCCTGGTTCACCCATTCAGGAACTGGAGTATTGCCTCATAAAATAGACCAGAACTCCCATTATCGCTCACCTCACTTGCTGAAGTTTAATTATGAAATATCATGAAAAGAAGCATTTTAAAAGCCCATTTTTAAAACTGGCCTCAGTAACACTCATAAGAGACCAGATTAGGAGACAAAACAAAATGACTGAAACAATGTTATCTCCTTTATTCTGCAGAATGGGGAAGTCTCCTTCCAGGTGCGGGACCATGTTAGAAAGCCACAGGATCGGCAGAGCTGCGCTATTGTTGGTCTCATCACTGCAGACGACATTAGTATTCTAATTACAACACTAATTAGAGTAGGAGGTGACTCCTCCTTCCTGACCTCAAAATTTCCACCACATCTGCTAAAAAGGTACAGCACATATTAAACATATGTGTTCAACATCCTACATGATCTTTCCCACTCTTCTCTCCCCCACGTTGCACCACCACATGCAGATGCCTCCTCCAGAGGTATTCATGGGCTTGCTGGCTTCTCTGGCCCGTGTTTCAGGTCGTAATGTGGGTAGCTGCTTTTTCCAAACGGGGATTTTTCAATTCCTGCCTTGCAAACAGAGCTTGCGCCCATCCCAGACCAAAGAACAAAGCTGGAAAGATCACTCTCCAGTCTTTCCATTTAAGACTTTTTAAGACTAACGGTTCCTCACAGCTCTATCCAAAAATCAACTCCTGTTTTGCCAGACACAGTGAAAAAAGTGAAAAACGACTCATACCCCAAATGGCTTTCAGTTCCAGGCAGGCAGGGCAGACTAAAACTGGGAGTAGAGCAGTATCTCCATTTGATAGAGAGAAGAAAGACACAGTATGATAAAATAGCTTGCCTAGGGGACGACCAAGAAATAAGCCCACATCTTCAAAGGTAAAGCCTCGTGCCATTAAGATAAAGCCTTATTATCTGTATTTGCCAACAAAAGACCGATAGAACTGACGTCGAAGGGTGGGGAGAGGTCTAATCTGAATAATCCAGTCCTAAAGACAAATTAGTTATGATAGCCACCAAGGAAGCATGCTCTCCTGCTTTCCTTTTCCAGTTCCACAATGAGGATTTCCACATTGGGCTTACCTCATTTGAAGTGACCAGGAAAGCCAGGAAACGTGGATTTTAACAGCACACACTATCAGGTATATAGATCAATCACACGGACAGAGAGAGACATATTCATGGCTTTGTAGATTAATTAACTGAAGGTTACTTACCATTAGAGGTGGGGGAAAGGCTCCTTAAGCAGCCTGCTTAAGAAAAGACACTTTAGCAACCATATTGATTTCCCACGTACACCTAAGAGGCAGTAACAATTTTGCTTCACCAGCGAGGGCCTGACCTTCTGCCCTAGGTTTGCTTTTCCAGAGCATCCTATGTAACACCAAATGATGATACATGATAACAGAAAGAAACAAGAAAGATCTTAACAGGCCCCAAGTGCTTGATGGTTTTCAGGAAATGACTTCTCAAATGCAGGTTGCCAGCCTCTACTTAAAACCTACAATTTAATATACGGGATTTGCATCAGCATGCAAAGGCCCAGGTAAATCTCAGAGAAGCTAATCTGTCTCAGGGCTCTCAAATAATACTCAAATCTCTGGAAAAATCAGTAGAGCGAGCGATGAACAGTTCTAACCTTTCTTTCATAATTAAATTGCAAGAAAAAAGGGGGTTTTCTGCAAAATCATCAGTCAAAGGGGAAAACATTTGCCATTTTATCTATGTCCCAAGGTATGTATGTCACTAGAGAATTAACCCTATTTTTTTGTTGGGTTTTTTTATATATATAGAACATCAATTTCCAGCTTGCCTGCTTCCCTTTTCTAGCCTGGCTGTCCCAGAAACTTTATTCCTAACCAACTTCTGGCATAAACTTAAGCTAATGAGTTTTGTGGGATGTATCACATGTTAGGTGAGAGACTAGACAGGTGAGTGTGTTAGGTATGTCTGATGAAGTTTAAGAGTACAGACAGATGCTAGTGGAAAAGATATGTACCTGTCACTGTAACGTGCAAAATCCACTCCCAACCACTCCTTCCCACTGGTGGCCTGGGTCGCCGAGAAGACCATGCTCACAAATAGTCAGAGATGACATTTGCTATGATAGCTGATTGCTGAATAAAAGGAAATGCAACCTAAACAGAAACCTGGAAAATTCTGTCCAATGTACCTATTTCACGAAAGCGAGGTGGATATTTTTGAGGGTAATATTTTAAGCATTTGGAAGAGGAAAAGTCAATCTCTGCCACGTATATATTCCATCCATGTATTTCTTGTATCAGATAATTTGGCCTGGGTAGATTTGTTAACCAGAGTGTTTACTGCAGAGCTAAGCTAGAGATGGAGAGATTCCTTTGTACCCAAGTCACAGCCTTTTAAACGAGATTTGAGCGTGGCCTCCTGAACATGCAGCGCCCGTGTGTTTCCTTTGTATGTGAATCAGGTAGAGGTCCACAGGCCACATTAACTGGACTGCAATCTTCTAGTAATTACCAATAGGCAGCCTGTCCCTTTGTGCATACCTGCAAGGAAAAATGGTATTTATCTGTATAACCTCTATCCCACATTTTAAAATCTTGCTACTTATTCAGATTAAATCTTACTGTCATTGTTTCTAGAAGCTATCAGGCCTTGTTGGAAAAGTAGTTATCTTGCTTCTCCAGTCTATTCTCTGTGCTAGAGATAGGGTTTTGTGGAATTGCAAATCAGAATTAAAAAAAAATAATTCATCAATCCATCAGGATTTTACAGAACCAGCTAATAGGTGACACAAATAAGATGCACTGCTTCAATAAATGAATAGAAAACAAACAAAGGAAATGCTTATCTTCCTGTTTTAATATGTTACTTCACTTCTTTCTAATATTTAAAATCTGACCACCTGCAAAAGATTATCAAGAGCCTCTGTGGATTTGCAGGAATGCTTGCAGTACTTGGAGCAAATGAGATACTCTCGCTAGCGCACTCTACTCCCTGTCATTCAGCTTGCTAACAGCGAGAGACAGGGCCATCAGCAATGCAATTGTTATTATTTGGTAAAGGCTGGTGGTGACTTATGAGTTTCAGAATGCAGCTTCCTCATTTGTTTAATGTCGAGAGATTAGAGTTTCCATTTACTATGGTTTTATAACATGCAGGTGGGAAAAATCTCTTTTCTGAAAGCCTGTCAGTAACTGGTGCCAACACTGAAATATTCCTGCTCCACTCTTGCAAATGAACCTATGCCGTATTTGGGTACAGCACAAGGTCCAGATCTCGTAACCGATGCCCGCTGCCTGCTGCTGCCACAGGCTCGGACGCAGCGCCCGTGGATGGGGCGCGCTGGCTGCACGCCGCAGCCCGTTGGACAAGAGCCGGGTGGAGATCAGCCTCCGGTGAGGTGCTGGGGCGCAGCCGAAGTTGGGTGCAGGCGGCTGGGCGAGCGGTAGCACTGCCGCCCTCACAGCCCTCCAGCACGACTCCTGGCCCTGCTGCCTTCCTGTCTCGGCTTCCCCACTGCTGAGGGGGATAAATAGAGCGTTTCCTGATATTTCAGGGGTCCTGCACCGAGGAACTCTGATGTCCTGGAGGAGAGATCCATCTGTACGCTAATGTTTTAAAAGGATGGGGAGCATTTTATGGACTGCAAAACAGTAGATCTGAATTGTAAAATATTTGAGGCATGGGCCCTTCCAGCCTCTTTCCCCTGGATAACCCCAGCCCGACCGCACAGCAGCGAGGATGGCTTCATGTGGGTGCCCCCACCGCTACACCTCTGTTCCACTCACCCATGTGGGGCCAGCCTCCTGGCTGCCAAAACCAAGGCTTTGGTTTGGGCTTTCAGGCTAAGCTATGTCTTCAATGCCTCAGCTCTACATTGCTTCAGATCAAAGCCAGTCTGTTAAGCAAGTTGGCACCCCCAAACCAGTTTCACAAGGGGTAAGGGTGGGCAGGCGGCTACGGGGCTCTGCCAGGGAGGATGTCACTCCGTGCTGCTTGACTGCCTGCACTCCGTTTGCTCTCTCAGGAAGCAGAGCTGGCAGCACAGTAGTGTCCGTGATGCAGCATGGAGGTGGGAAATAGGATGGGACACTAACAGGGTTGCAGTTAGTGGAGCCTAAACAGGAGTAAGACAGAACAAGTTTTGGGCAGGAAAAGCTCCACAGTTGTCCACCAAGGGAAGTTCTTTCCTTCTTCATGGGAGGAGAGAAATCAATGCTCCCACCAGCAGTAAAAGCTCAGCAGAGACAGGTAAGGAAAATTTCCATGTTGAATGGGTCCCCACAAACATTCGCAGAGCCTGGGTACGGGGACATAAAGGCACATAACACACGTGCTGGCACATTATGTTGCAAGGACGATGCGGGACCTTGCAGTCTGATGCTGCCCTGCAGACTCTGATGGGTGAAAACGGACTTTGTGCTGAATGGGCCCCAGCTAGGGGTGACTGGTTGTGTTTGAGTTGTTACTGTGAGCCAACAATAGGATGTTGGGAGGGTGGGTTCAGGGGTAAATTCAAAAGGTTTCAAAATAATGCTTCAAGTTGAATTCAGGCTCAAAAAAAAAAAGAAAACTGAGGTGGGCGGGTTAATAGCAGGGTTGTTTGCTCCGTGCCCCTCCCTTTTTCCTCACTCATATTTGCTCTTAATAATAATGTGAAGTATATGTTCTTAGCACTGCTTTGAAAAATTGACTGCTGTGAGTTCCTGATATACCATGAATGTATGCAGGCATAAGCATGACTTGGTTAGGGGACTTTGAATCTTTCTTTTGAGACCTGCTTGTATTGTCCGGCTTTGCACCATCACAACATCAGCCACAGCATGAAATCAGAGTGACGGAGGGGCCAGCCTGGAAGACCCTGGGTCAGCTTTGTGAAAAAATCTCCACGCTAGAGTAGGGGGCCCAAGCCAAAGCCATCTGATTCCCTTAAGCCCTGAACTCCAGTGAAACGATGATCCAGGTGTTGCAGCTGTAGCTGATCTCAAGTAAAAAACCTCAGATGAAATCTGAGGTTAATCTTAGTCACATCAACATTAACATTCTAAATATAGACTTTAATTTGTCCCTCCTCATTAGAGTCTGAAGGCGCAGTGTTTTTAGTGTGGCTTTCCTCACCCCTATAGAGGAGGGAGATGCTATTCCATCCCTTTCTTCCAAGCAGGGAGCTGGTGCCTGCTTCTCTAGGGAAGTTACCCAGCATAACACAGGTAGCTCGTAAAAGGGCAAGGAGCTCTCCTGAGTCCCGTGCTCATTCACCAGACCATTTCTCCTCTGTAGTTATGAGAAGGGTCAAAAAACATATTCAGATTTCACAGCCTTGGCTCAGTCCCAAACAAGCCTGCAGAACACAGTAGTTTCACCCAACGAGAATTGGCGTTTTTGCCTTTTCTTTTTAATACTAAATCTTCTTTCCCATTGCTGTTTGTAAAGGCTGAGGGAGGCGTGGACACACACGCTGATCTAAGCTGCGGGTAAAAGATCTGAGCGAAGTTTGGAGGTTGGTGCGGGATTTAATGCTCTACCTCACAGGCCTTGTTATCAGGTGTCAGTCTGACCTTTTGGGCACAGGCGGTGCCCTTCGTTTAGTCACAAATTGCGTGCTTGGGGAAACTGGAGCCCATCATAGTTAGCCCTGAGATAGGGAGGAAAACCAACCAGTTTTATTTGCATGCCAGGAGACGCAGATATCTTCCTACTAATTTTAAGACCTGCTGAGGCAGGGATAGTTTACTTGTGCCTTAGAAAAATAATCTTTTCCATTTGAAAAATAGTTACACATAGAAAGGAAGAAAGAAAATATAGCTTAATATACTTCCTTTATAAGGCAGGTTGAAACAGACTGGTTGTATATCCCTTCCCCCTTGTAGAAAATTCTGCACTGTGTGTTGAATTGTATCTCACATTTATTTTAGGCTTTGTGTCCAAACATATCCTAAGTCAAAGCAGAAAAATCACTTCACCCATCACTGAAATTCAGTCACCTCTGGGATGAAGAATGGCAGTCAAGGGGACAGCTAGTACACAGTAACCTTGGCCAAAAACCCAGGTGCAGAAATCTGCTACCACCAAAAGTGCCATGGGACTTAGCTTTTAAAGACTTTCCCACAGTAAATTAAATGGAAGTGTATTTATCTGCTTCAGCAAAATGAAATGTTGAGTTGACTCAGCCAAGCCTCAATCTCTCATTTTAGAGACTCTGGGCATTTCAAGCATAATGCAGAAAACACCGTGCTCTTGTACACTGCCAGCTTATGGCAACGACTGAAAAAAAGTTGTAACAAATCAGTGACCAGGTAAGATTCTGAATTCCTCCAGAACTTGAGCTCTCCAAAACCACAAGGCGATGGCAAATTCAGAGCTTAGATTCCCTCTATTGCATTTGCTCATCCACACCCTGTTACCAGTTCAAACAAAGGAAGATCGCTTTTGTCAGCCCTGGGACTGACTCACATTTATCTGGCACAGGAAACCAACACACATAATGAACACGCTAACTCGTTGCTAGTTCAGTGTAATATTATTCACCACACCAAATGATCCATTTACAAAGTTACTTACACACTTATGAACATAAGATTCTTTTGTACTAAAGGTTCTTTTGTTTCAATAAGTTTGTGATGGAGAAGAAACGTGATACTGGCCTTTTGAGCGTATTTAGCAGAAGTACAGATAATGGGCACTGCGACATTACTGGTTTTTCTTACAAACACCAGATTTTTTTCCTTCCTTTTTTTTTTTAGGCCCTGGAAAGACAAAATTTCATTGGAAAAGCAGATTTAATAAGTGATTAGAGGGTAATCACTATTCTCTTGTAATATGCAAAGGGCAATTTTGGGTTGTGAGGTAGTCTGTGGGTCATGTGAATTTAATTGTCATATCCAGAGACTTATACCACATTAAGTGTATCCCTAGTGAAACAGCAGAGTTGTAAATCTGTGAGATAGATAGATATATATATATGCACACTATTTTATAACAGAGCTATGGGAATAGTCCATTACCTATAAAATAAAGAAACAACGTTAAATATGCCAAATCAATTTCCTCATGAAACCAGCAACAAATAGTTAGCTAGTTACTACAAGAGACTCCAATGTTCAGCTCAGGTTCCACGCACTGTCCCCCTTTCCACCATTTTAGCTAGTGCTTGCTATGCCTATACAGAAAGTGTCAAGTTAAACAAACCATCTTGGAAGACATGTGAGGATAAAATCATCTGCTATGTTTCTTTTCCATATTTCTTTGAAAAAAATCTATGCAGTAAGGAAAGCTAAAATAAGCAGAGAGGAACCGCAAGATTGCCTGTACATGAAAGCCGTGTTGACCATCTTGTTTGTGAACTTGGGGATCTGAAGCTAAAATCTTGACCCACTTGAAGACAACGGAGATTCTGCCGTAGATCTAAATGTGATCCAGGATTATTCTGAATCCTCTGCAGCCTACACCGTGGCTCTTCTGCTGCTCGCCCAGTATTGACTTCCCACTCCTTTACTCTGTCCCACTACTGAAAGCAGATGAGTCTCCTCCTATTTTCCACCACCTGCAGCTCAGCTTTCTCCCTGAAAACTTCTTCTTTTTTCTCTGCTGGCTTCTGGAATTCCTAGATGGTCTCCTCCCTTCTGAATTATGGTTTAAGTAGAAGGATCTCAACTAGATAACATAAAAAAGCAGTTCTCAGTTATAACAGCACACCAGTTTGTCAATACATTCCTGAGATAGGAATCTTAAGGGTCTTTTAGTGGGCATTGCTGAAAAGACGACATTTGCCATTGCTCATTACTGTGATATCACCACTTCTGCCTATGGAAAGGTACCAGCTAGCGCAGGTATCTGAAGCAGAGTGTTTGAGAAGTGTTTGCTGTAACGAAAGAGAGTAAAAAAAACAAGGATGCTGTAAAGAAAAAAGCCCATAGTGGAGTCTGAAATCTAGTATGCCACTGCAGACTTAATGCAACATTTTTTGCGTTACTGTTGTTATTTTGGCATAAGGCTTCGTGCCGAGACCAGAGCTGCAGCCAGGATTTTCAGCCTTAACCCTGAACTTCCTGGCTTTTATGGGTTTAAAGCCAACCTTTAATGTTACTCAAACATAGCCCTATGTAGCTGAATTGATTTAACAGTGTGCTTTAGCTAAATGGAGAATCTCCACAGCGGTTACTTCAAGGCGCTCAGAAGCAGCTCACCTCCACTCGCAGAGCTCCAAGGCACCTTTTCAAATCTGCCTCCCGCTAATGTGCTAATTCCTGGACTCCAGGGGCAGCCACTTTCACAGGAGGACTACGGTAAATATTATAATAACAAAACAACCTCCTGGTTATTTTTTTACACAAACTGAAAGTTATTTGGGACCCTTTGTTTTGCACAAGAGGACAGCAACACCTACCTCACATTTTGCATCCGTTCGGTCTTTAATGAGCAGATCTTATGTTTCCAAGCCAAAGCTACTTGAAAAGTAATGCCAGTTTACCAAAACTGCACGTGAGGACATGGGGTGGTCTCACAGCATTGAACGAAGCACCAGGTTACATACATTGCACAGAATGTGGTGAGTACGTTACAGACATGCAGCTTTAGGTAAAGGGGAACTGATTTAATATTTCTATTTGGAATCTTCCATGCTCAAAACCCCTTAATTATTAGAGGCTGACCTACATCGAAGTTTTCTTTCTTGTTTTAAGTAACATTCTGCAGACAGAGATAACTGTTCACAAATGACTCCACAGTAAAGAAATGGCTTGACGTATGGTGCCACAGATATTAGGTATTAAAAATGAGCAGCTGGCTACGTTTTTCTTTCGACAAAGCTCTTGTTCCTTTTTCTACTGGGTTTTGTTTTGTTCTAGCATCTAGTTATGTATTTTGTGAGCATAAAGCAATCTCGCGTGCTGTAAGGCCGAGTGTGTTTAAAACACAAATCATGATTCAGAACTGTAGCGTGGAGATTTGAAGCTGATCTTGAAGCTGATAATTATTGGCTTTGGCTTCTCACCGCTTGTATCTGAAAACATAAGCCTCATTTAAAAAGGGAAGGTTGTCGTCTGCAGGAACAAAACAACTAATTCAGAAGTGGCCTGACGCTTTAACTGAGGCAAAGGTACTCTACACAGTATGTACACACGAACAGAGTACCCATGATCAAATGGGAGTACTTCTAGGTCTATACACCTGATTAGCTAAGTCCCATAAGAGCATTCTGCTCTGTCGTGGCGTCCCAGGATAGAAAGGCTCGGTTGCTTTTGTAAGTAATGAGAAAGGAGGAGGGAGGGAACCTTGCCCTCCCAGAAGATGGGAGAAATAAAGGGTATTCTTGTAAAATGTTATAAATGTTGCATTTAAATAGAAAAGTCTTAAATTGCGGAGCTGGTCCACGTAATAGAAGGATCAGTAATTTTAAAAGAGTGCCAGAAATGAGCCAATTTCACAAGCTATTTGAAGGATATTTTCATGTAACTTTTGGCCAAAGCAATGTTCCAAAAAGTCTGAAAATTGAATCCTAATTAGTTACAAGGATCCCTCTGGCTCACAAGTTGACTATTATATTGTGCTCCATGCTCCCAAAGCAGATGAGAGCCATCACACCTTGCCAACATATGACAAGGAGAAAGGTAAACTCACCATGCCATTGCTTTCAGAAGAGTTTAAATCAAGAAAAGAGAGAAAATTACACAAATCTTGAAGGAGAATTGCCATTCTTTCCACATAATAACAGTCATCTGGGATAATATGCCTGTATTTCACTTGTCAAAGCATGCTGTTTACTATTTGGTCTTTTAATAGTGAATTTAGTGAACATTAAGAGACATTAAGGCAAAGCAAGCATTTTTATGTTATATCAGCTCATTCCCCTGCCCCTCAATACGCAGGTCTTTACATTCCTTTGTGTGTTCTGAAGAGACCTTATACATCTTTCCATATAGGTTAAGCTGACACTGCAGAAATGAACACGACCGATTTAAATCTTTATTAAAAATATAAATGTCTAGAATACTAAAACTGCCTATTCATAAAACAGGGACTTTTGCTCTTGCACATGCTGAATAGGTTTGGGGGGTGCTCTGGGGACAGGAGCATTCTTTGAGTTTTTGGTTAGTGTTCTCCCCCCCCCCCTTGTGAATTTTTTTCTTGTTGTTCTACAAGAAATGAAATGCTAATCTCAGCTCCACCTCTATTGGGTCATCTCCAGGTCAGCAGATTAGAGAAATCAGCGGAAGAATGAAGACAGTCTACTCCAACTGCAGGGCAGGATGACCCAGTTATTAATCAATCTGATGGCAGCATTTGAACAATGACAGTCATCTGTCAGAAAGCAGGAGGTGGCTCCTCATTAACACACCGCTCACCTGCCCTGAGCTACAACTCTTTTATAATAATATCTATCATTCACCTCCAAGGTGTTGCTTCTTTCTCTGGCTACATGAAATAACAGACACTATTTTCTGCCCCCTCCCTGGTACTTCATTTTCTTGGAGCTTACTCAACCTGCATTGCCTTACAAAAAAAAAAAAAAAAAAAAAAAAAAAAAAAAAGGAAAACTAAACAAGCAGAAATACCCAAGTAAAACCAGAGATACCAAAATGCCTTCCACCTAATTTTCTAAGACTTTCAAGCCTTCAGATTAAAATAAGTAAACTGAGTTAAAAATACCATTGCAACACAGTAACTTACCACTGTTATAAACTGTCCTCTTTCTTCCAGCTAACAGGTCAACCCTTATTTCTGCCAATCCAATTTCACCACGAGTGTCCCAACAGGTTCCTTCACACCGGCTTTATACTGTCATATACCTTCAGAATCACTCTGTTTTGCTCTGCCAGTTTTCAATCCACATGCAGATGTTAAGCCAAAATAATATTTTAAGCAAATAATTCTTTCATAAAATAGTGCTTATCAACACACATTTTTGTTATTAGATGCACACACACGTGGAGGTCAGACACGGGGCTGATGGCTAACCAAACACAGCCCCGGTTCTGCCATTAGCTATGCCTAGGAACAGGCTCACAGCAATTTCCATCAGCCTCTTCCAAAACACGACCACAAAAGGTGTCATTAAAGGGAAGGGAATACACAGGTAATGTAAACCAAAACCCACCCCCACCAGTTATATTCAGCATTATACACTGGACCAACAAGCTGCAAGGCAGCTACAGATTTCTTGCTCCCCTGCCTTTGATTCCAGTGCTTCAATTACTGTTCGCCCTTTAAAATCTCCTCAAACAAAAAACTGGGGACCTATATAGCCTGAGGATTTTCATTAAAGAAAATCCCCATGGTGTTGGTTATAAGCACAGCAGGTATTATAATTTTAACCCAAAGGTCCTACCCACCCTATAGCTCCACATAACCTGCTGCTGCTTCTCAGCAGCTCTCCCTGACCCCTCAGCCCATAACCTTCAATTCCCTATTCCCATAAACCCCCTGCTTCTGATTTTGTGCAGGTTATTTGAGGACGGGCTTACGCACAGGAGGGATCCTAAAGGGATGCAGATTAACTGCAGTGGAAGTTGTAGCACCTCTCTTGAATGTACAACCGGTGCGAAGCACTTCCTGAAGTGACACCAAACCCCACAGCCATCAAGGGGGAGTTCAAGTTTCTCAGCAATATTAGACTATTACTAATCGTATAAAGTATGGCAATGCCTCAGCACCAACCGAGATCAGAAGCCTTGGTGCTGGGAACAAGCTGGCCGGGACTGACTATGCATCCTGAAAAGCCTGCAATGAAAATGGACAAGAGAAACAAACGATGGAGCAAACTTCCAAGCCCAGCAAGCAACGTGTTTGTTGCCAACGTTACACGAGAGCTACCACGTCCTTTTGCTGGATCTGCTCATAACAGGGAGATCTGTCCCCAGCTGTTACGGGTGTCCTGTACCAAACCCAGCTGTGGATGAACCGCCTTCCTCACGCAAGCCGACCCCCGGTGAAGAGACTAAGAAACGAAAGGCAGCAGCTGCTTAGCAGTCATTAGTAAGAGGTAGCGCCACGTCCACATGTTTCTGGAGAAGGACTGCAATACGGCAGTTGGAGAGGAGGGAGGAATCACTGACTTCGAGTGCCCTGAAAACGCTGAGCCAAACCCCATCCAAATGACGTCTATCTGCTCAAATGGGCTGGAAATGTAGCAGAGTTACAGAAGCGCTGGTATTTCTGGCCTCCTTTCCACTCCTACGGCAAGGACAGCATCTCGCAGGCTGGCTAAGCCGCTTCCAGTTCCAGTTGGGCATTACTAGCGCATACTAAAATGGGGAAAAGGCTAGCTCAGCGAATGCTTTCAATACTCATAAAAAAAGATTAATTTCAAATTTGGGAGTCCAGATAATTTTTTCTACTCACTTTCTTGTTAGCAGGCACTCATTATAATTTTACTGAAAGGTGCAAATTCCTATTTAAATTTTGGCAATAAATCGAGGCGGCATTCTCTGTATTACATTGTTTCTTAGCATTAGACACCAACAAAACAACAACAACAACAACAAACCTAGAAACTTACCAAAAATACGCAACAAAACAGACAAACAAACAAACAAACAAGCCAAGTACAACCACATTTTAGAAACGCTAGGATCACAGTCTTTCTGCCTAAACTCTGTCTGTTTAGGCAATTACATTGCCTGTTACTTACCCATAATGTTCTCATTTTAGTTAGAGTGCTCTGCGGATGATTTGATGCTGCTAATGTCTAGTTTTCTGGGAGGAGAGAGGAGAAAGGAAACGTTACTCCCGAACTCTGACCTCCGTGGATGGCTTTCTGGGGGATGCACTCCACTGATTGTCATCTTTTTGAGCCGCAGTGGATGTAATTGCATATATAAGGCCCGTGTTTTGCTTGCGTTACTTTTTTACGGTGCAGAACGGTGTGTCCACAATGGTGCATTAAAGTAATAATAATGAAAATAGTATCCATCAAGTAATTTCAGCGCTGTTCCCACGCTGGGATGTAACCACCCTGCGAGCCCTGTGCGGTTACACCCAGGCTCCATCCGACCTCCGTGCCATTAGCCCTCCCCGCTGGACGGCGGGGCATGCGGCACCGACCTCACAGTTCCCAGGTTTGCAGCTTTCTTTCCATCTGAAAGAGTATTTGGCGGTGCAGTTAGTCATCCCTCCGCCGCCATAGGCGCGCGTGCCTTTTGGTGTGCGCGCACCTTTCAGTACAGCTAGAACCGGAGCTCGTCAGGGAGAAGCAATCAAGCCCTCAGCTTCACCCTCCTGTGACGGAGGGAAATATTATCATCGTGTTACAGGTGAACAATCTGATATAGTTAATATTGCAAGCACTAGCATGCAAATTAGTTTAAAACTAACAAAGGTGGCCACACTGTTACCGAATCTTCCTCTCCCTCTGCAGATGCGCCTGCAAATCCTTCATGGTTGGCTGTTTCTGCAGAAGGGCCCCGAAGCACACGCTGGGGCTGGTTTCTCCCCTCATATCTTTTTTCTCCAAATAATGCCTTTTTCCCCAGGAAAAAAAAAAAAAAAGCTTCATTTTATTCTTCCTCTTACTCTCATTTCCTCCTTCTCTTGAACAGGGCTGCTGTTAACACTAGTTCTAGACTAAAGTGATGTGCCTCATATTTTGGCCTTTTTCCCCCAGTGAAAAACCCTATAAATAAAATATTCATAAGAGAATATCCACCCATCTTTTCCAATATTACATTGTTGACTAAAGTTTTTTGCTTTATTTGATCAAGAAATTTGTATTAAAATCCTACTTTCTCTCTTTAATTTTGTACAAATGTATGTGTTAATTTTGGTACAAGTATGCATGTATTTTTGCACTGAGTATCCCTTTTATAGTGCATATATACACATCTAGTCTCTCTCTATATACGAATACTATAACAATACGTCTCCCTCTCACGTTCTTTGTGGTTATATACATATATATATGTGTGTGTGTGTATATATTCCCCTGTATGTGTATATATGTATGCATATATGGATAATATATATATAATTGCCCGGGCTTTACAAACGGATGCCAGCCAGCGAATACCTGTCTATTGCTCTGTCAAATGTGACTCGCTGGGAAAGCTATTGGGTTTATAGAAGAGACAAACATTTCAGGCACGCCATTCTGGGGTAATGAAGCATGGCAACAAAATATACCTGTGCAACATTTGATAAAGATGAGCTGACACACCAGTCCAAATAGGTTCTTTTGTGTGTCTGCACGTGTCTACCATCATTGCTTTCATCTTAAAACAGGAAGGTAGCAATAGCAGCAGCAGCTGGCAGGAACCACAAGAGGAAGAGCAGCTCACACAATTAAACGTCGTTTACCTCTGGCCTTTATTTCACTCCTCCCTCCCCCTAATTTATTATGTGTTTTCTCCATCTCTATGCAAAAAACACGGGCTCAATTTTTCTTTCTTTCTCGTGCTATCTAGCTCTTTTTACAAGGGGACTAAACAAGACAATAGGCAAAATCCCATGGCATTTAGCTTTGGATCTTAACTTGAAATGCTTCTTAGTGGGGTTTTTATGGCCTTTATTGTTCTTTGATTAATGTAAAGTAAAATTAAACCCTACAGTTACACATTAGTACATCAACTAGAGAGAAGTCAAAACTGCGCTGCGTACCTCGCTTTACAGAAAACATCTTTTGTTGTGTTTAATCTCCGGAGCAAAGGAGAGGAAAAAGCCTCACCTGCTGTGGGGACCTTTGGAGGGAAGGGAAACGTCGACTTCGGCTGCGGTGCTGAGCACTGCGAGCGACCCCAGTTACACCGCTCTCCTTGTTGGGGGCTAACAGCCCTTATTTAGGCACAGCTTCCATTAAAAACCGATAAGAATTATCCCGATACGTGGAGCCCAGCAAAGAGGTCTCACAGGCACGTGGAGCTAACCGAATTTTATGGTAGTTGTTATGTGGATCGGCACCAGGTTTATACCAAAGAGAGCTGGCTGCATAAATCCTTCTTCCAGGTTAAATTTAAAACCACATTTTCATTGCGTAGAGATGCTATACATATGTGTGTGCTTGCAAATGTTTGTATTCAACTCAAATGAAAGCTTAATTACAAATAGTATTCTGGCTAACATCATCTACTGAACAGGCCAAAGTCTTTCTTCTATATATATTGTATATGGCTCATATGCAGCATTTATTTTTTTTTAATAGACATACCCTGCTCTAATCTTTTCGCTTTGCACAAAATCTCATTGGTATGTGTGATTTTTTCACTCTGCCGGCTGGTAAATTCATTTTTCTTCTGACTTTCCAGTGGTTCTTTTCTTCTTCTTCCCACAGATGTTTCTAGGCAGAATGCATAACAGTTCAGCTGAAGTAAAACTGCTAGTGTTATGGCTTTTGAGTGGGGTTTCAAACCAGACAGAATGGGTTTGGCCCCTTGTAATCTCTACACTGAAGCAACACATAAGTGAAGTGGATTTTTTTTTTTTTTTTTACCCTACTAAAACTCCTGCCAAATCTGAAAGATGGGTCATAGGTTTGGCGTCTTGTTTTCCTCAGAGCAGTAGTATTTTTATTATTTGCCACGAGTCACTGTGGCTGATAATAAATGCCTCTTAACATGCTTTTTCTTTTCAATTTTCATCAGTAGTCAGAGCATGGGAACTTCAATTTCAACCTCTGGTTGTCCCCCACCTCGCACCCATTTCGTGAAATCTATTGTATCTTTAGCCAAGTTCACAAGTTAAATGACACATATGTGGCCTTTCTGTTCATTTTATCTGACACTAAGACAATTCAATTGACGCTTAGCATAAAAAACCCCCAAAATTACAGAGCATCTCTGCCAAGGGTAAGAATAGGTCAAGAGCCGAAGGAATTTAAGCAAACTGGCTTTTATACACAGGAAGCAGTTAACATATGGAATAAAAGAACAGGGATAGCAATTGATGAAACATTTGGGAGAAACTTAGATAAACAATCATAAAAAAGATTTAGACAAGTGCTTGGAGTAGCCAAAAAAATAAATAAAACTAGTATAGAGTGTGGAAGTCACTTCAGCGTCCTTCCATTCTGAAATAGCTGAAATAAAATGGCAATGAGCAGATAAACTGCAAAATATCATTATGATTTAGTAGCCATTTCTTTCCATCAGAGCAACTGTTTTAATTTTCATTCTTCCAAATTACAAAGTAACAATAAAATATCCTTTTCGATTTATGGCAGTGAGACCCTTTTAATTGAATTTCAGAAATGACTTGATTTGACTGATGGGTAGGTAATGGGGATATACTATTTACAGTGGGAAATGCTTTTCCAGTGGAAGGTTTTGAAAAAGCACAGCGAAATAGATATTTATAAGCAGGATTTTGGATTGCTTACACACACATACACATACACACACACACATAAATATATATGTTATATATGTTCACCCTAAGGTACAACAAACAATATTTCTGTTTAATCCTAAAAGCCTTTACCAAAGGAAAAAAGTTCATGAGCACGTAGACCATTTATTCCAGTAACAGCCAAATGTACAATCACTATGACCTCATTATAACTCTTACTTTTTCTCACTGTATATAGAGACATGGGATTGAGAGCGTTTTTTTCCTGAATGTTAAGCCAAATCTGGAAATACTGGCGACTTATAGGCCATCTTACTTTGCCCAAGAGTTAATGTGGAGTAGCCTACATCAGCCATCACTTTTTGCATTGCAATGGCAGAATTCCAGCTGACTTTAATGGAGCCAGAATTTCACCCCAGGTGCACTATTACAATTGACTAGGGCCTGATAGATTGATTCCTGAGATGCTCTGGATTCCAGATGTGGATCTCATAAAATTGTAGAGTGTGGTGTGTGCAAAGCTTTTTTTTTTCCCATTAAATAAATAATAATAATAAAACACAGTCCTTATAAGCAGTGCAATGGAGAATATGTGCTGCTTTTTTTCTCTGCCTTCCAAGAACCAGTTTCTTTTTCTTTCTCTACTACTTATGAGCTCACATTTATATAGCAAGGGGGGAAAAAAAAACCAAAACAGCCAGTGAGCTGCATCTGGTTTAAAATCTACGTAGAGCTGAGTCCATATGTGCATGCTGAAATTTTGTCAGCAACACCTACAGTAGAAAGTCTAATCAGAAGCCAACTGTGTTAAGTAACAGAGACTGAAAAATACCCTCAAAAGCCAGGCAGTCCACAGGACTGTAACAGGAACAGAGCAAAGAAACCTTCACCTGCAGGAGGACATGGTGTAATAAATAAAAGGAGAGGAAAGGAGGAGAGATCTCCCACTCTAAAATAAGCCCCGAGAGACCTGGAAACCACACGGTGCCATCAGCAGGGCAGGTGTTTCCCATCCTGGGCCTGTCTTGCCTTGGGGAAGGGAGGGCTCCTGCCCTCTCGTAACCGGGTATCTGTGCTGTCTCCTCCAGTTGTCCTTCCTCTTCTCTTTTGCCCTTATAAATATTTGAGATAAGTCCATCCACATCCATCTCCACGTCTGTCAGCAGTCTAGGGAGAGGCAAAAAAGTCTGTTCCAAGGAGCCAAGTAACAGTAGGACAGTTTCTGCTCAGTAAGGACAGAAGGACAAAATTTGAGCCTTTTTTCCCTACTACACTCAGTGGTACCAGGGAGGAATATTCCTCACACCCCACAAGAGAGAGGTGGAGAGATGGGGACAACAGAAAAGCACGAAAGAGGAAGATGTGCAGTCAGCAGAGTTCCCCTGCTGCTGCCCTTGGCTTCCCAGGGGTTGGGAAGCTGAGGCAGAGCAGAAGTGAAGGAGCCCAGGTAGGGACGTGGCGCTCGGTGCCACAGCAAGGGCCGGTCTCCTTGTGTTTTCCCACAACTTGGTGGAGCCCGTATGTGGTGCACGTAAGTTAAAAACTGTCGGGAGGAACGCGGTCCATGTGTGTGAGCAATGGGAAAGGCACTATATAGGATAAGCTTTCGAGTATTTCCAGCAAAGCTGTGATGTCAAAAGCAGAGGACTGTGAAGGAAAACAAGCAAGGCAACCAAAAAGAGGGAACAGTCAAAAGGGGGATGCCTGATTTTGGGGTAACGTTACCTGGGGCTGCAGAGCCTACCCCCACTCACGTCACTGAGTGCAACACCAGCAAAAGCAGGCTGCACATCATCAAGTGAAATCCCAGAAATTGTTGCAGGTGTGTTAGATGTGGTTGAAAGACAGAATGACAAAGAGGGAAGAGGTTTCATGAAGTTACATGGAGCACAGATTAAAAACACCGTACTATATTAAAAAACCAACATATCCACTATATATGCTATAGAGGCATGCCAAAAATAACTATAACTATCCCTCTGTTTGTGAGCAATATAGTGCTATTTTAAAACTCTCTGAAAAGCACTTTGTAGCCACTGTATTAAAAGACATGTCTGGTCTTGTATTTCTCAACAAATGCCCCTGTTTACAATTCCTACTGTGGACACAAGAATATTTTGTGTGAATCTGTGTTTGTGTGGAATTATCAGATGCATCTGCCCATGGAAGGACAAACATGGACAAGGTCAAAGGAAAATATTCTTTAGAATAGCCCTTAAGCAGGCAGAGGAATTAGGCCTGATTTATGAATGTATTTCCACAATTCACTTGAAAATTTGTAATGTCTGTGCAGCCTGGCAAGAAAAAAAGGTGAGGGTAATGTGAAGGAATGCTTCTATTCCACTTTATTGTAAAATTATCCCATGTTACCTGCTCTAATCCCCTGAAAACAAATTAAATCCTCACTAAGCTGACTTTAAATCAATAGTTTCATTTAAGAATAGTGTGACTTAATAAAAATAAAAAACTAACTGGTCCAGCCAATTTAAGAGGGAAATAAATCATTGCCCAAGGAAAAAAGCAGATTTGACTTGTATATGGGCCACAATTTTGTTGAGGGGACTAACCTGCTGTCTAAATTAACTCCGGGTATATTACAAATCTCATCAGCCTCATTCAGAAATCTGCTCCACTGTACTAGGAAAGAAGATTGCCCCTAAAAAAAAAAAAACCCAAACAAAAACACAACAAAAAAAAACAACAAACAACCCACTACCTGGAGATGGGAGATGTTGTGAAATGAAACAATATTTCTGAGAACACTTAGTAAATCATATAAGAAAACATGTCTCTGAATTGCCCGGAAAGATCACCTCACACTCCAGCATCTCCCTTGTCTAACTTGTTTGGAGAGGATGTTTGTGAAGTAAAAAGGATGCCATATTTGCAGCTAGGGCAAGAGCAAAAATAGCTGCGTTCGTTAGAAACAGGAGAGAAAGGAGCAGAGCAATGAACAGACAGGCAAGCTGCCAGCTGTTTAATTCATTCATGTAGCAAAACTAGTTAAAATAATAACTGAATAAATTATTTGTAAATCTATAGATTGAATTATCCATGCAATCTTTGCAGCTTGGTGAAGATATTACTTCAATGTTATTAAGTGTGGATATATTTATCACTAATTTACTTTTTAAATGTTATGAAACTTGCCTAATAAAAGTCTTAAGGGTTCGGAAGACCAGAATATAAACAGAGGCCACAATGAAGCGGCTTACTCAAATCAGTGCAAGTTATGCATTGCAAGTCACTGACAGCAGGAGAATTTAATAATCCTGACTCCAGTTGACTTATTCTAAGCGTTCCCGGATGAATACCTTTCTCTGTCACTTACCACATTTCCAGGCAAGCCTTTGAAAACTATCTTTTAAATAACCTATGTAAGGGCACCCCACAAGTTGGCAACAAAGGACAGGACCGGCTTCTCCAGAAGCTCAGGAAATGCTTTAACTATGCACCCATCTTGTAGCCCACTGTGATAATCTGTAGGAGCTGACAAGGTTTCTGGATTTGCCTCAAATACCCGGGATTCAAGGAAGGGATTGCGGTGAATCTGTGAGCTTACAGGCCTGGCTTAGAAGAAAGGACTTCTCATGCAGCGTTCCTCTACATTTGTCTGATTCCCCCAACACGATCCCAAAAGATGTTAACATCTTCACCTCATTTTCCTCCCTTACAACATTCATGGACCAGTAGGAATAAACACGAAAGATTTTGGTGATAAAAAAACCCTAGGAAGTCATTTGATGACTGGGGAAGAAAAATTAGAGGCGTGTGAAGGAATGATGACAGGGTATAGACTTTAACCTTGGCATTCTCCGTGTTGCATCATCAGCGCAGGCCTGCCAACATTGGCAGGTCCAACATAAAACTACCTCACAGAAATGTTTCAGTGGAGAAGGGTAATGAACAGTAAAACATCCAAGTTTAAAAAACTGGGGAAACTGTTCTTCTTCTATTAGGTCTTATTCCTAAGCACAGAGATTACCATAAAAAGTAAGGATATTTAAAAAAAAAATAAAAATGCTCAAGAGTGCCCAAGTTTGCAAGAAACCTGAAAGAGATGGACTTGGAGGGCTCCAGAAGAAATGGAGTATATTGCAGAGCGAAACGCTCCAAACTGCCCTGAACCTGCCTGACAGAATACTGTATGACTGTGTGTTTAACAGGTAGTTTGAGTTGCAGTTATCCATATTTGTATTCCCCAGTAAGTGCTCCTAGGCTCTGCTATCCCACTGTGATTTTGAGATATGAGGTCTTAAGGAGAGTTGGATCAAGTAGTGTCTCACAAGATCATCTGCACTGGGCCTTTTTTCTTTTTTTCTTTTGGTTATCATTTTTCTTATCCTTTCTTGATTCTCAGCCTGCCTATTTATTTGTTATAGGGATAACCATCTGTGTTAGAGCTAGAATGAAGGATCGTTGTACATGTTACATTCGTATTTGATGGACTCCTTCTTGCTAGATAAAAATATAGTATGCCGTTGTACACTGTATCAGACTAAAAATACAGAAGTTAGTTTTCTTTCTGGCTCTGAATTATTTAATGAACTTTAAGATGAGCTTCATATTCACAAAGAAGATTTATGGCTGCGTTCTCCTGAGTGGGAAGACCTTCACTACCCTTTGAACTTTTCATTTCTTTTTTCCAAATTCCTTAGAAATGAGTGGTTTCCTTCATGTTAGCCAGAATTCTCCAGGAATCTGTGAAGATAACACCTCAAGTCACCCAAATCATCAGGCCATCTGGTGCCCCCATAATAACGTTTTCAAAGCATACTCTTGGGCTCCTCAATATCTTTTTAAAATTCAGGATCTCCAAGCCACAGTTAGGACACTTGACAATATCAGAAATTAGTGGTGATTTTTTTGAAAACTTTTCCCCAAGCCATGGGTCATGACATTTCTGTTCACAAACCCTTTCTGTCCAATCTGTCCTCCTCTTGTTTTAAAGCTGAACAGTCAGCAAAAGGTGTCTATTTTGCATTTGCAAGGTACCTTCAAATCAACTGTTGCTTGCAGTAACTTGTAACTCACATGTGCAAACTCAAACTTGTTAAAGAGAGAAATGTGAGGAATGCAAATCAGGTCAGAATGATACAGACAAAATGATAACGCTCAGAAAGCACTTGTAAGGTTGTACAAAAGGTCCAAACCTTGAAGCTGAATTTTGAATACTTGCCCTTTAAATTCTATTATAAGTTTAAGGCAAACCTTAGGGCTTCTTAACATTCAGTTCTGACAAGTGAATAAATTACTAAGAGAATATAATTCATTGGTTTAGCATAAAGGCAGAATATGTTAGTGTGTAAAGACAATAGTAAATGATACATTACAGACATCATCATTACGGTGTTACGGACGATATTGTCCTGGGGGGTAAGATTATTTATTTATTTTTACCTAGTACAGAGCCAAGCACAGCTTCACTGGTTAAAAAGAACTAAATAAGTAACATTAATGAACTAATGTAGTGAATGTACCGTATCCCCATATGGCACATACACTGCATATGGAAAAGAAGCAAATAATTGCATTTTAAAACCAAACCGTTGATGCCAGAGCCTCTGCCTTGTCTAAGGGTCTCCTTGTTACTCATGCTTAAAGATTTTTCTGTTTCAAAGTTCCAGAGTCGAGTTATTTGTAAAAACCATTTGCAACCCAATGGAAAATTGTGTGCTCTGTCATTTAACAAGGTTTGCATGTCCTAAGGACCCTGGGATCACTCCATCTTCCTGCTTTCACCATACGGACTTTCAGGATATGCTTGGGTGTAACAATCAGTACACTGGTTAACCAGATGATGACACTACTTGTTAAGCTGGGACAGCTTCATAACTTAGATTTTGTAATCCATTTCCTTTTGTATTTTAATGTCCTTGGCATCTAATGCACCATAATATTAGTATATAATCTGGATAACACAAACTACAAATGCTCAGATGTTCCTCATCACCTGGATGATGAGAAAATAGAAATACTTATTCAAAGTTTTGGAGATTAAACTGCAAGAGTTACAAATTTCCGAAGAGCTCTGGCGCAATCTGTGGATGTGTTTAGCTAGCGCAGTCCACGGGGCGATGTTCTCTCTGCAGGTGGTCAGCTCAGGGGAAGGTGGTGTAGTGACTACAGAAACCCAAACGCCCATTCCCATGACAGAGGGTTTCTTGTGTTACTTTCACGTGCCTAATTCAATTGGAGCGATATTTGCGGCGTGCAGATAGCTTCTCCTAAGAGAGCTAGATTTTGGGGGCTATGCAAAATTTCTTCTTAGTAAGGGTGTTTATTGTTAAATTGAAATAAACAAATGCTCTGAATCTTTAAATAGCTCCTTCTTTTCATGTTTGTTTATGGAATCACAATAAATATTTGGGGTTCTGGATTTCTTTTGTCCACCATTTACCCTTGTCATTGCCCATCATATAACTGACTATGCGGAAACTTACCAGGAGACCAAACAAAGAACTATAAATCTCTCTAGTTCTTGGTAATCTCATGCATTCCTGGCTCCCAGCTGATCTATCAAGAGGTCATTTGGTTGAAAGCCAACTTGCCAGACCTCCCTCCCTTGTCACTGTTTTAATTTCCTCTTTTGCTTGCTTTATTCTCAGTACTGGTACATTTTAAAAGAAATAGCATTTGCATCTTTACAAGGAATGCCATTTTAAATAAGACATTCTTGGACAACAACAAAAAAGACCCTCTTTCTGTGAGGATGTGTCTTGACAACTTGTTTTTAGTGTTTGGGAACACATACCACTTTGTTCAGTTCTGCACAAGCAGTTAGTTTCAGACAACTATTTAACAGTACCCAAAGCGAAAAGAAAAAAAAAAAAAAAAAAAAGAAAGAAAAAAAAACCCCAGAAGCAAAGGGAACATAAATCATTGTTACTTATCCCAAGCCTTGATGCTTACTGTAGACAGCATTCTTCTCCCTGTCTGATGGCAGAAGTATTTTAAACATACGCGCAATATCTTCTCTTGCAGATTTGTATATAGTCTGACTCACAGGGAATCAGACACAGTATGGGGGGCAGCAGTCTTCCAGCATTGCAAAGGACAAACTTCTTTGCCTGGCCAGTTTTCTTTTAGCTTTTATAAGTGAGAAGCACATCTTGGCCTTGATTGATCTAACAGTCTGGTTTTGGCTCTCTAGTCTTTGGTCTCTTTCCCAAGCTGGCTGTTGACAGGCTATGGAGTATTACACACAGGTTTTAATCTTCAGGAAACATAAAGAATATGTAGCTGGCTCCGAATCGCCAGCTCTCCCATACCATGGAAGAGGAAAGATGGGGTTTCAGGGAAGGGCTAGAGTACAGAGGAGACTGCAGAGCATTGCATATAGCCCCAGCCGCTGCCATGCTCCCACTGAGACTGACTTGTAAAATTACTTGACCAATGTCGCAGCTATTTGAAGCTAGGCCAGGAGCTGTTTGGTCTCTACAAGTACCTGAAAGGATATCAAAAAGGCAGCATAGCGTTGTCTCTTCCTCTGCTCAACCACAAGTATTGCCATTTACAAACAGTTGGCTCATTCAATCCAGTATCATGTTTCGTGCTTACCTGAGATGCAGCTGGAAATCAAAACAGTCCTTCGGGCAGAAAAAGGGAAAGCTTTTTTGCAGATGATGTCACTTCTCCCTCTCCTCTCCCAGCTTCTGTCGCTGTTGTCGTTCTTTGTGGTGAAGGGAAAAAGCCCAAAGAACCCATTTGATTTGCTGCCAGTCAGAGGATGGCAATGCTCTAATTTGTTCACATTCAACTTCAAATTCGGGTGACGTGAGTTGAATCCTGTCCCAGGCTCTGCAGCTCAGGCCTGTTACTAGAGAGCATCTCTCTCCAGCCGACAGTGCCGGAGCCCAGGGTCAGTAGGACCACCAGCCCAGCAAAGACCACTGTCGCCTCCTTTGACAAGTCCACAAAACAGGAACTCTTTAGTAAGGTACTTAGGAAATTCCCTGTATCTAGGCCAGTCTTTGACAGAAGAGATGCCTGTGGATATTTGCATCGTCACAACACGCTCCGCAACATAATCCAGCAGCTGGCCCAGCCTTTCTGTAATTAGACCAGAGTAATCCCATCTCCCCCAGAACCTGTGCCCTTTCTCCTTCGGAAACTCAACAGGTGAGGAGCAACGTCACAGATCGAGTTATGCTTCTGTCCTACTGCTATCTGATAGCTTTTTTTTTTGGGGGGAGAGGGGGTGTCAGTGCTTTATAAGGGCAGTCCTGGAAGAAGGAGCTGGGAGAGAAGGGGTTCGTGGGAGAGGCAGAGAGCTGTCAGATCAGCTGCGTGAGGGACAGGATTTCCTACCTCCAGCCAGCAAACACACTTTCAGATTTTTTTACCCTCGCACCTTTATATTATAGTATTATTACTCTTTATAGTTTAATAAGTTTCCCCATTGTTGTGACATGTGACAGCAGCACCTGTGTTGGTGGATGAAGCAAAGTGGGAACAATGCCTTGTTGTCTGTAACAAATACCTGTCAATTCCAGATTGACAATTTCTACTTAAGCTAATTTACAAAAGGAAAGGTAAAACACCCTCTCCCAGGGTATTATGAAAAGAAATAACGAAACATTTGATATATGCTTTTACAATTAGAACAAAACCTAAAGCTTTAGCTTAACAGCATAAAAGAAAATAATAGAATGAAAAAAAATTTAACATGTGACCTGATTGACAGTTGCTACAAAAAAAAAAAAAGTTATACATCTCTGTATATATTCTTATCTGTAAAACAAATTTATTCATCTGGAAACAGGGTGAAAATCTTCCTCCTTCTCTTCCAGACTGACCTGGATGTGCCACGAACCACTCCAAAGACCGTGATCTGCAGGCGATGAAAGTGGCTTTGGCCTCCAGGACCAAGCCATTACTGATTCACTCGCTCAGTGAATATAAGGCCATGTGGTTTTTATCAGTGCAGCCAGTATGTTTATAGCATTTAATGGAGCAGAGCGCGAGCTCTCCTAGAAGGGGCTGGGTGTGCTTTGGAAAGGGACTTCTTTACCAGTTCCCTCCTTCTTTTCTCCTCTTTTAGGGATTTAATGATGGAGTTTGGCTTACTCGCTGTGCTGACCATCCTCGACTGAACGCAAACAGGGTGGAAACGTAGTGGAAAAAGACACTTGCGTGTCTTTCTTCAAACTCTCTGTACGGGCATGGACAGCGGCATGCAGAAGGATGCCCTGAAAGGGACCACGAGCCCCGTCCCCTGCTGCCACGTGAACCGCAGCGGCCCCAGACCGTGCTGGAGCGCGCTGCATCTGATGGGCACGTTAGCGAGAGGCCGTGTTTGCTGGGGTACGGGCAGACAGACGGCATGTTTCAAGAAGGCGTTCTCTTAAACACATCACTTCCCTATTTTCTACCTTCAGCAACTGAGAAAATGGGACTTCATTAATGTTATTCTAGACAAAGAGCGGCAGAGAAATGTAACTTTAAAAAAAAAGCCTATATTTTTAAATTGAGAGAAACCAATTACAAAAGCCATAAACACTTTAATCATTTCTCTGAACATGTGGAAATACATACATTGTGAACCTTTTTCATAGGAAATGCTGAAATCTTTTCCTTAATGGCACATTTTCTTAATGGCTTTACAGTTTCTCAGTTCATTTCAAAGGGCTGTTATTTGTTATGTGGACATAAGTTTAGATTATGGTTTAGAATGCTGAGAGATGTTTGAAAGAATTATCTGGTGGATGGTGGCAGCTACTTTTGCGTTGCCTTCTGTTCTTGCTTTGAAATATATGGGGGTGGGGATACGGGGTGGTGGAATGCCTGTGTGCTAAATATTCCCCATAAAAATGTGGGGTGAAATCCTGTCCTCGGTCAAATCAGGAACATATCTTGCATTTCTTCAACTGCCAGATTTTATCCAGGTATTTTACTTTATTAAGTACTAAAATAAAGTTTATAAAAAAGGATGTCTTTATTCTTTGCAATGAGATATTTTTACCTTATGCTATGATCCTTTGATCTTTGGGGAGGCATAACAATAGTATGTGCAAGTCTGAAAGAAAAAAAAAAAGAACAAAAATGTGTTGTATAAAAAGAAGTCACGACAGGGGCATTGCAGATGATGAAGTCAGAAAATTAGAAAACATTGATAATTTCTGGAAACAGAAATGTGGAAAATGAAATGTGAGCTACATGAGTGTCTTAGAATGATTTGGAGGTCTTGGATGACATCTCAGCCCTGTTGAACGCAATGGGAATTTTTTCTTTCACGGAAACGAAATCGAGTTTTCACTTGCCCCTTGCCTTAAAAGCACGTGGAGGCGCAGTGGAATTTCTTCTTTAGAAACAAATCTTGTCTGATTTAAACATTCGCACTCTCATTTTCTGCCCTGCACTCTTTCTTCTTCCATGTCTTCTAGAGCTCTAAGCTTGAGCTTCTTCACTACCGAAGTAAGTCTCACAAGGGAATCCCCCCTTAATCAGAGACTGCACTCATTCACCAAACACCTAATTTATACAATTTGCATTGAATAACTACCAACACCCCTCTCCAATTGTTAAAAAGCCTGTTCCACTGACTCTGAGAGCATTTCTACAGACCTGGGAAAGCCTAAATGAAATTTTTGGAGGTCCAGCAAATCAAAAACCCCCCATTACAATGCTCTTGTCCAAATTCAATTCTTGCTGGAAACTGTAGAGGCTTTAGAGGTCTTCTGAAAGGAAAAACGTACAAAATAAAATAAAAATAGAGGGCATGTTTTATTGGAAGGCGGATGGTTAAACCAGCCTCAGTGGCTGGATTTGCCGTTACTTCAAAGCAAGTAGAGATTGCTAACATAATGCCGCACAGTGCTGATGTGAGGTGAGAGCCGAAGCCTTCTCGGGAGCCCAGCCCCTGATGAAAAGGGGGTGCCAGCTTGCCTCGGGCCCTTCCTTCTTCAGGGAGAGCTTCACCACCCCCTGTTCTGGTTTCCACTCCGCTGTAAGGAGGAGGGATGCAATTGCCTGTGAATCCTAAATGTTTGGAGTCCTCAGCACTTCAAAACAAAGCCTGTAAGAGGTTATTCCACATGCTCTGCTACAGCTATTTTGCTTGTGCTTGTTGATGGAAAGGCATACTCTGGGTCATTGCTCTGTTCTCTTCTATCACAAATCCAGATATTACACTAACACGTCTTCTGAAATGACAAGGCAAATTTGACATGACCTGTGGGATTCCTCCTGTGAGGAGTCATCGCTCAGTCCAAACCATGGAGAGCAGAGTTCAGCTGATGTGGACACAAATCAGTTAAGAGCTTTTCCCACCCCCCCACCGCCCCCCCTACTGTGTCTGATTTCACAAGCAAGGAAGATTTTTTTTCCTGAAACAGTTAAGCCTGTAGCTTTCATTTTTTTTCCCCCACCAGCACACACAAACTGGATGTTCACCTGGTATTTGGGAGAGGGCTACAGACGCCTTCATATTAGGCAGCAATGCAGAAGACTAGCCCATTGCTTTTTTTATTTTGATGGAAGTCTCACATTACCTATTCTGTTTGCAGACCGCAGTCCTTGCAGTACTCGTTCTAACTAGAGGTAGATGCAAATCGCCTCTCCATCTGCATCATGGGCTGTCGCTTGCCACATGCAGGCTTTCCACATGCCCAGTCAGCTCAATTACAGTGTTGACATGGCAAACATTACCCGAAAGTTTTAGGAGAATTTATATAATTTGTGCAATTAATCTGCAATTTACACAATGCATACAATTGTTGGAATGTTCTCACTTATTGGAGGAGAGCAGATAAATTCATCAAATGTCAACCTCTAAAGAACATATTCAAACAACGATGTTGTTCTGTGCCTGTGGGGGAGAAGACTGAGCCTGGCAGCCAGATGTCCACCATGCTTTACACCCAGGGAAAGAAAAGGTTTGTACTTGTGTCGGTGTGGGTGTGGGTGCGCACGCACGCGTATATGTGTGTGTGGGGGGGTGTGCACGCATGTGTGTATATGTGTGTGTGAGAGAGAGAGAGAGACACAATCCTGGAAAGAAAGATTTATTTCTGTCTTTTCACAATAAAGTTTAATTTTGAGAACTTTACTCACATTGAATAAAAGCCACTTAGAACATGTTGCGTTTCCCTTCCTCATCTAGCTCAAATGATTCCTGTGTTTTAATCCCTGGACATATAACAGGATATTTCATTAAAATTTCAATGCAATGCCTTGTCTTAGCTGTTTGCAACAAACTGGGAGGTCTGCAATATTTCACGTTGTACGTCTTTCCTGTAAATTTGAAGTTGGATTGCACATTTCAGCTACGGGTTGCACATCTTGACAACTGTAACTTGTGCAACATGAACTACTTCAAAACAACATGTCAGTTGTGCCTGAAGAGCCAAAAACTTCCTCCTAGGCATTCAGATAGCCTGGGAATCTCTGTGAAGAACTGCGGCTGGAGCAGCACGCATGTGGCTCATGGAGAAGTTACGGTGATTAAATGGATATCACTCGGAGAGAGAAGGGTCTGACAGATGTGTGGGGGGGAGAAGGTCCTTGTGCCCTCCTCTCCTGGGGCAGCAATACCAGTCATACCTTGGTGCATGAAAGCCCACGCTCGTTCTGCCTGTCAAAGCTGAGGAGAGCACTTAGCATCTTCCAGGAAATGACTGGGATGAGCACACCCACCAGATTCAACACAGGCACGCTTCCTACCTGAGGAAAGAAGAAAGGTGGAAGGAGCTTTTTGCAAAAAAAAGAAATGTGGACCACTCATATAGTAAGAGAGAAGCAGTAATTGGACTCTCAGGAGGACCTTTAGCTCTGGGACTTCAGTGGACATGTAGAAATGCTGTGCCCAGCCCAGAGACATCTTTATCAATATACAAGAGGAGAACACAGAGCTCCTCACGTCCAAGAAATCTACATAGCCATCAATAAGATTGGATAGCTTTATTGTTTTCATTAACCAGTGTCAGATTTTAATGCCAGCTGAGGCACATCTAAAGAAAGGATTGGCTTGCTTAAGATATAGTGCTCATGTGATTAGCCTTTCCACCCACCCCAGCTCATGATGCCATATGTACTGACATGACCATCTTATAGTACTGTCCAGACACCACAAAACCTGTAATTTATTTCTTTGCCCTAATGTCTACAAGCGGGAGGGAAGTGCCATTACACCCATTTCACAAATAAGGGTGAAAAAAATAAAAAATCACCGAGAAACTCAGCAGAGAGAATCACCCTGGAAATTCACCCAGGATGAAAAAGGGTGCTAGACTCCCTCCTAACAGACTGGCCCAGCCTTTTTCTTCCTGACATCTGTATGCGATTTGCTAATATTCCCAAAGTGCAGATGTTACAACAGCCTTCCCTCCCACCAGTTTGCGAGCATGCTGGGAGGCCCTTCCACTTTGAAGGTTTCAGGTCACATTTAGCCTAAATCCATCTCTTTGCAATCAAACAGAGAAACACCTGTCAGTTTTGGGGAGCACGCCTCAGCTTTAGGAGGTGAGGGACACTAAATATGGAGAGAAGAACAAAAGAACATCTGCTGGTGCTCGCCCCAGGGCAGGAGATCAAAGATCGCCCATTTTCAAAGGTGGTCATACTGTCCAGGAACATAAAACAAAATAAAAGACAAACTGTGATTGATAAGTAGATTCTATCACTCCACAGACCCCTAACAACAGAGAAAATATTTATTTATATTTCTCTATATCCCTTTATATATTGCTTCTTCCCTCCCTCAGCGCTTGTCTTTTGATTTCAGCTTGCTTAGCATTCTTTTTCATTATTGTATTCCCTGCACTTTGGATTCTGGTTTATGTTCAAGTTCTTGTTTTACTAGAAATGCTACATCCTGGTGGAATTAAAATCCAAATTGGATTTAGAGCACTGCTTAATTTGAGCTCCAGTGTCCCAGATGTTGGTTAGGTGCTGTGAACACTGCAAAATCTAATAACGTTTCTCACCTAAAAAAGATCCATTAATATAATGCTAGGAATGAGACGTGCTGACAGCCAATGGAAGCCAAAAGAAATCCGAGTAAAGGTTGCCAAAGTGGTTTTTTCTCCCCTCGATTCCCACCCTCTCCCTGGGCTTTAGGTATTACAGCACATGTGGAAGGCCCCTGTAACACTAGGAAATGCTATACAGTTGTGATTTCGTAGAACAAAACAAATAGCCTTACCTCCTCTAATATTTAATCCAGATTTGTAGTTTCCCAGTGCGCCGCTGTAAAATCACCCCGTGCGGCGGGGTCCTTCGATAGCGCGGCAGCGCCAAGTCTCAAGGTGGCTGAGCTGAGGGTTATGTTTCAATTTGGCAGTGTAACGCCGTTTCCATAGACAAATTAACATTGTTTCATTTCATTTTGACACCATAATGTCTTTTCCATAGACTTGCACTGACATTGTCGTGAAATCATTGCATCCCAATCAAGTGAATGGGAAATTAGCACCATGACACAAAACATACTGAGTAAGTAACCACAGCTTAGTTTATTTGTCAAACTGAAATACCTCAGCCACCTTCAAATGCATTTTCTGAAGCACCAGAAGAGCCGAGTGCAGGAATCAACGCTAACAAAACATATGCTGTAAAATATGTTCCTTCTATTCAAGATTTAGGAAAGCTTCTAAAAACGAACGGTCCTTACTGCGGGCTTTGCAGGTTGGGGCTCATGCCCTCCCTCATCCCTCCCTTCATCCCTCCCTCTCTCGGCATTTCCCTTTGGTGCTTGCATCTGAGCTGAGGGTGCTCAGGGGGAATTCCAGGGAACGGGTGCGAGCCCTGCGTCCCCCGGCTGCTCAGCACGCTCGGTGCAGCGGGCGCTGGGGAACATTGCTGTTAGTATTGTGATTGGGTCAAAATGGAAAACATCTTGGAGTTTCCAGGGTTTGAGCTCAAGAGCCTCAGTAGAAGTGCTACCATGAGAGCTAAATTTGAAACCACAAAAATCTGTTTATAGGAGAAATGTCCTGTTTACTTTAACACAGAGAACAAGTGGGGGGGGAGAAACGGTAGCCCAAATCACTGATTCCTTAAAATTTTTGCTCTCAGACACCAACTTAACAACAGAAAATGCGTTCATCTCCCAGGCTAAGCATATAAAAGGGGTCACACACACAATATTCCCTTATTCCAGTGATGTATTAAATGTTAGCATACCAACCTATGTAACAACTTCCATTTAGCTCTTTGTCCCACCCATACACATACAAATATTAACAGAAGTCGCAGTTGCACAGCCAGCACTCAAAAAATGTCCAAATTTGCCGCTCTCACATATATCACACACTATAACTTTGCTCCTGGTATCTGTCACCTTTTTCTTTTGTGCCAGTCCGCTAGCAGACCTCTCCCCAGTCCCAGAATCTGCTCTCTCCTCGTTGCACCTCCCATCCCTCTCTGCCCTTCCCAGTGCCGCGGTGCTTCCCTGCCTCTCTCTTCCTGCAGCTGCTGCTTCTGCGCATCTTGCTCCTGCATCCCATGGGTCCCTCCTGCCTCCCGTCACCTCGCTCCTCAGATTTTCAGGCAGCTGCACTGAGGGAACAAGGGACAAATCTTCTCATTCTCTGTCCTGTGAGTGGAGCATACCTGTAGCAACCACAGGTTATAAAGACAGGTATGTTACTATAGCTATAGTAGCCACAAACAACTTAAGGAAACTCTGCTAGGGCTGGGCCAGATTCTGCTGCCAAACTTGAATGTACCTCTGCTAAATGTGTGTAAGAATAAGATTTTTATGGAAGATTACAGACCCAGGAAACATGGGCAGATTTTCACGTGGGTTTTAAACTCTGAGAGTATTACCCTCCCCTTCAGCTTGTACCTAAACCATTTTTTTCACGTTTCTTTCCTAAAAACTACAGTCTGAGACAAAGACCTGTTTTAGAAATGTTCAGTCCAAAATGTTAAAGCTTAGCAACTGAAAACACATTGAAATAATATGAACTTATTTAGCAGCCTTAACCGTAGCCTTATAACTGACCTACAACTGTAGTAGCTTTACAGATTGTGTTTCTGCCGGGTAACTGTATACGTGTGCATGGACATGCCTGACCCAGAAATCAGATTACCCCAATCAGCCGTGGGACAGCAAACTCTACAAGTCTTACAAGAAGAAGAGTGTTTTCAGGGGCACCGCAAATATATGTACTAAAACAAAAAAGGGATGATGACAACATAAAGCTTAGAGCCAGGAGAGTAAAATCAGTTTGAATATTGAGATGAAAGTAGCTGGGATTAAACATAGAGATTATTTCTATTAGGCTTAAATTCTTCCCTGTGAGGGTGGTGAGACAGTGGAACAGGTTGCCCAGAGAAGCTGTGGATGCCCCCTCCCTGGAAGTGTTCAAGGCCAGGCTGGATGGGGCTTTGGGCAACGTGGTCTAGTGGAGGGTGTCCCTGCCCATGGCAGGGGGGTTGGAACTAGATGGTCTTTGAGTCCCTCCCAACCCAAACCATTCCGTGATTCTATGATGCTAATATGTTTCACACACATGCGTCACATGTCTAAGACTAAAACATAAAAGGAAGCAAAGCAGTTCAAGCCAGCATAAGCACACCCAGATTCTGCTTGCAGATCTGGACCTCAGGACAGCCTTTCCCCAGTGTCCCCAACCTGCAGGTGTTTCTAGAGAAAGAGACTTCAGAGTCTGTGATCTGGACTTTGCTGAGCTTCCACCTGAGCCTCAGAGAGCTCTGTCAGAGACATGCACAACACATCCAACCCATCCGATGGAGGAAGTATTCCTGCTGCCCGGGGCTCTGCTTCTGTGGCTGTGAAAGCACCAAATGATAAAGAATGGATTTTACTTTGCCACAATCATATATTTTGGGCTTTTTGAACCCAAAACTTCTGCACCTCTTCCCAAATACTTTGATTACAATGGCTGGCTGCAGGCCTTCAGTTCAGTAAGGAGAATCCCACAGGAAAGGAGAAGGTAGTACTTCTAAAAGTGATGGTTATTTACATCTTGTGTATCAGCTCACACCTTACACTCGCTTTTGAGCTGAAGAAACCACAGGGATGAGTTGAGCTATCAGCTTATTTAACACTCATTTGCCCCATCCATGGACCCCTGCCAACAAGATACTCCTGAACTGAGTTCAGCAAAGCTGATACCTGAGTGGGACTGTGCCGTAATCCTCTCCCTGCAGCCTGGCCCCAGGCATTTTTGCTTACTTGTATGTGTGGAAAGGGAAGGAAGAAGCACAAAATGTGGGCAAAAGAGGAGAAATAATGGAATAATTTGTTTCTACATTCAACAACAAAACAATTGTGTTTCACTCCTACCACTTCAATCTACTATCCACTTCGCACAAGTAAGAAGTGAATTAGCTTCAGCCAAATTCACTGTTTTAAAAATCATCTAGGCACTGCCTTTTAATTTTCAGTGTCTTTTCCTCTTTGAAGTGTTCATATAGTTTCCACTTACACTATGTAAGAATCTCAGATATTCATGAAGAAGCAGCTGGGCCAACTCGCCTGTCACTTCACTCTCTTTCACGCTGCCCTGACAGCACGAAGCAGATGAACTCTAGTGGGTATCACCCTCTGGAAGATTTCCCTTGCCTGATGGGAACCCTCTGTTGTCATCAGGCTGTTGGCCAAAGCACTGACTTGGGAGGTGTTTGCCTCTTCCCAGCTGGCATCAAATTACTGTAACAGCCTCCCGGCTCTTCTAGAATAAGTAGGAGTTTAGGATTAAACTCCCATCCTGTTTGTAACAACTGGATCCAGAATCACATTCCTCTTATCCATCCCACCCCTCGGGTGAGGCGGTGTAGTGCTCGGATGGAGCTGGGCCACGTCACACTGCAGAGATTCCTCTGTCCCGAACGCCAGCCCCAGGCTCATGGTGCTGCCTGGGGACCTGAGAGCATCTTTCTGAGCAGCTCCATCCCCCCAAAAATGTGCACATGCTCCCTCTCCCTCCCCTTCCGAGCAGGGAGTCCTCAAAAGGCAACTGTCGACCCTCTGGTACCATACTTGCACCCTCAATTACTCTTTCAGCCAGAACCATGGTCTACAATGGTCTGTGGACCATTTTACCCCTCTACAGTCTTTTTACACAGCTCTAACTGGCCAGAATAGGAACACAAATCTTGCTCCCAGATGTTGCCCCGACTGCTGTACACCAGTTTGTTCAAAGTATTTGGTGGTGAAAGACTAATTAGGACTCTTTAACTATAATTCTCATTTCCTCCATTCATTTACCTTAGCAGAATCACTTTTAGTTACATTATCTTCTAACTCTTGTGCATGGAGAGTGCACCACAAAAATCCAATCTGGCTTTTGTGATCATTTTGAATTGCCTTTCCAGCATTTTTTAGTCTCAAGTTTATGCTTATTCAAATTCTAGTTAGTCTGTTTATCAAAATCTGATGCGGAAAATATGTTAATTGGCAGAGAAGGCCTTTTTTTCAGCATCAGCTTGCTCGTGCTGGATTCCTTACAAATGGAGCCATAGTTTATTTTACAGGATACCTCCCAGCCCACAACTTCCTCAGGTATCCGATGCAAACCGAGAAGCGCGCCCAGCTGACATCCTCCCGGGCTCGAGCCTATTCAAGGGCTGAAACCACAACCGTGATAAGTGCACTGAAAAGATTACTGATGGGAAAGCTGCTTAGAACAAGGCTGTAAGCGGTCATGTTGCTTTCATTTTAAAACAGCTGACAATAAGGAGTTGCCCCATCGATATAACTCTTCTGCAAACTGGCGTTTGCCTGCTATTCGGGACCCGCACTGTTATTGTCGTTCGGCTGGTAGCCTGGCTGGGGAGGGAAAGAGAAAGGGAGGCAGAGAAAAGCGAAAAAAGAACTTGGGAATCATTTCAAGGCCTAAGATGCGGACAGGTTTGCCGAGAGATATCTTGGAACCGTACAAGGTAAACACGGTCTAAATCACCTGCTTTGGGAAGATAAGTACCGCGAGTTCTCTAAGCTAAATGTACACCGCTGAAATTTGATTGAAAACTTTGCGATGTGAAGACTGAAAATCACAAGGAGGAGGCAGGCAGCGTTTAATCTCCTGTTGGATGACAATTCAAGATAGACTGATAGAGATACCTGCTGCCTGATAAACCAGTCAATATTGTAGATGGTAGATACTTGCAGGAAACAGACACCGTGAAGGGGGAAAAAATCCTTGGTATTTTTATATTTTCGTCCTGTTCTCAGCTCCCTGCTAAGCGAGACGAGACTTGTATTTTCCTCTGTTAAGTTATTGGATTTCAGATGCTGCCAGCACCCAAATTTCTTTTAAAGGGCATGTTGTTTAAGGTAAGAGTAACACATATACAAAACGTATGGACAAAATCCAGGGTATTATAAGTGCCTGGAAACCACAGCACGATAGAAACCAAAGGTGACAGATCCTGCCACAATTCCCTATCAATTTTTTTTCTTGTCTGTTACGGAAGAATTATTTGCCTGCTAACCTACTGCAAACTGAATAGTGGTGGCTTGCACTAGCAGTGGGTCTTTCGAACGAGTGTACCTGGCTGTGAGACCAGAAAAAAAAACAAACTGCGAAGTTTGAAAAAGCACGAGGAGATCACAGACGGGCAGAAAGCGCTATTTACACTTCTCTTTGAAAGGACTTGGGTGAGTCGGTGTATACATATTCTCACCGCAACACTTCAGTTTTTGTGTGCACCTATCCTTCACGTTATGTTTATTATGAGAGCTAAGACAGCAGGCTTTCTAACAGCTCTCTGCTGCTGCTGTCTTACTATGATTTTCCTATCTTTTAATTAAAAGTATATTTCACAGCCAAGCCAAATGTTTTATAATAACAAGAAGGAAACGCAGGGAAACTTTTGACCTGCTGTGGACTGAACATACTTCTTCTTGCCATGCAACGAGACTAAATCATCGCATGTGTTGCTGATGGACATTCATCATTATTTCTTCCCAAACTGAAGGCATATTTCATTTTCCTGATCCTGGATTTTCTCCAAGTTTTGCAGGAAAATGTTGCTGCCATTGGAGCTTGTTGCTGTATGTCACCACCTGCTGGCAAATGTCAGTTGAGGGTTTCTGTCTTGATTGCGCAGATGAAACAGCGTAGACAAGGACTTTTATCTTCCTTGATAGAGACAGATAGGTGGCCACAAAGAGAACATATGTTATTTAAACAGATTTTTGGTCTTGAATGCATATATTCAGACCAAGTCTGTTTGTATAACATGCAATCTGGATCCTGCAAGCCATTACTCAGGCAACTAGTTCTTAATAAAGGAGAAAAGATGCTGTTGCATAGAAAAGGTTACCAATGTGGGAAAATGTTCACGGACTCCCCTGGTGCACACACCTGAGTTTGCTAGAAAAATAAATGCAAGTTTAAAAATACATGGTATAGGATGCTGCAAAATGTAATTAAAAATCATGTAGAGTGAAAACTCACAATAACCTCCTAGAGAAAGTCTCAGATTTAAATTTTCTCATCTGTGCTATTTGTTTCACAGGTTTAACGATGAGAGTTTGGCCTTTTCTCTTCTTTTTTTTCCCCAGATATTTTTAGAAATCGTCCTTTTGAATATGAAAGCATATTTTGAATCACCTAATATTTATTCTATCCACTCTAATAGGTAAACGTGCATTGCAGTGTGGGTACTAATGCTGATAATTCATATCATTTATCTGATAGATCAGGAGCCATTACGGCCTGTTGTGTAAATTCATATTTTGGCACTCTTTAAAAAGTGGATTATTATTGACCCAATAGACCGTAACAGCTCCAAAGAAGCCATTACTGTCTATTGTGTAAATCCTTCATGGCGCATGTTTTATTGACCCTTTGGAGCCATCATGGTCTGTCTTGTCAATCCGGATGCCATGCACGCGTATTAAGGCTGCCTGCGTAATATCCGTATGGAGCGGTAGTCGCATTATTGATGCGTGCCCCTACAAAATTACATTTTGAGCCACGTCAGCCAGCTGGTTTTTCCTCAGGTTCCAAAACACCTATTGTTCTGGTTCGCATCCTGAACTAGAGACGAGGGCTACAAAAATTGCCTGAAAATAATGAAGCCGTTACTCTTTTTTTCTTAAAAAAAAAAAAAAAAGAGTTAAAATCAGGCTCCCCTTCACCAGGAGGAAAAGAGAAATGGCTGTGGGTGGTCAGACCACGATAACTGTTCCCCGTGACCCCTCTCCTCTCCCAGCTGCACACATGTAGGACAGTCCTATATAAAGGAAATGTCCTCTCCTCCCTTCAGGGTCCACGAAAGCCCCCTTGCCGGACAGCAGGGTGGCCAGTTTGCCTGCGCAGGGGGAAGGCTGAGCAGGGTTTGCCCTCTGCAGTGAGATGACCAACCCGCACAAGGAGCGAGCGGGCTTGCACACTCCGCCGGGCGAAAGGGCTTATACGTGCCTTGCGCACTGAGGTGCCTGGGTTTGGGGGCTTTAATGAGAAATGGAAAGGGAAAAAGGAAGGCCCCAGTGGAAAGCCAGTCCTGAGAGAGTGCCTGCCGTGGCTTCCAGGCTGGAAATGCTCGCCTGGCCAACCCTGCAAACCAAACTCCTGAAAATCCTTCGTGCCTGAGTAACCCCTCCGTAGGGGAGCAGCATGGTGCACCCTTAGCATCGCTTTGCCCGGCGCACATCCATCAAGGCAAACACAGCTCGTTGTCGGCAGCCCGTTACCTGCAGACGGCCTCACTCCCTTTCTTCAATGAGTCCCAAATAAAAACCGCACAGAAACCACATAACCTGAGCTGCCTCCAAAGCCAAGTCTTCCTGAGGCCAGATCGAATTCGGCTGAACAGCCAGTGGGGCTAAGTTCAACATGCAGCTGCCTAAATGCTTGAATTATTCCTATGCCTGGCATAATAAAGATCTAGTGTTGGCAGTGGTTGCTTGTCTTTTATACATTCATAAATATTTATCCAAATATTAATGAGCAGAAAAACAATTTATTTCTTTTTTTCCTAATTGTAACATCAATTCTAATATGTTTTGTTATTTAGTCACCTCACAAGTAAATTGATTTTCTTATCCACCAATAGGTATTTAAATGTTTTACAAGTGCATGCCAGGATCCTGAAATGAGAATTGTGTTTGGAACTTGTAGCAGGGCTGGTACTTTTAGATTTTTTTTTTTTTTTTTTTTTTTGCTAACACAGTAGGAGTTACATAATAAAAATTCAGCATAAAGGATGGGTAATGGTTTCATGCGATATACATCTCTGAAGGCTTCTTCAGACAGTGCACAAATACAATGTACACGTGCAAAATGCACGATGTGCTGCAGAAGAGCATTTGCTCCTACTGTTCCTCTACACACATTTTCTTCTTCTCTTTTCACATACGCATACCTCTTGTGAATAATACTGGCACAATTTATGATTTCCAGTTGCAAGTGTAGGTATCTAATTTCCAAGATGGCATTCAAGAACTCTTCTGGAAATTTAGTTTCCAATTCAGCAGCCTGCTAAAGCACACGGTTGGTTTAATGCACGCAGAGAGGCCCAGCAAAGTCAGCTACCTGCTTAGCCACATTGCTAAATTGAGGCCTGGCTTTTGATAGAGCTCAACAACTTTTCATCACCCACCTAGATAATGAAAGATGCAGGTAATCTGACCTTGCATAGTAACTGAAAACTTTTTCAGCGATATTACTTGTGACAGCTGTATATTTCCTCAGAGGGGAAGATAAAGCCTCTGGTCTCTGCAATTCACTAAAAGAACACTTTATTAGTCCGACATTTCCTTGTGGTGTGGCTGGAAATTTTATCGGGTGCTCACCGACATCCTGCTGTGCATTAATGCCAGAGGAGCACAGCAAACAACCTCTGGTGCTGCTAAGAATTAGGCACGACAGCCTCTTCTTCCCGCGTAGGTACCCATCAGCTCACAAGGTGGTACATACGGGAGATGGAGCTTCTCTGACATTAGTGCGATTACATAGTGATCCAGGAGGCTCATCTATTTTGGGCAGTCCAGAGATGCCTCCCAAATGAGGAAAGTGGGAGGTTTTGCCTGTCTTTTGCATGGGCATATTTTGTCATTTGCCTTTTGATAGTGGTTTATTTGCTGTTACTCCAACTAAGAGACTAAAAAGGTCTCCTGATTTAGTAAAAGTATGCAAAATCCTTTCACCTTTCCCCTAATGAGATTAAGAAGAATATAGGTAGACCTGATATCGATGAAGTTCATACCCAGGACACAATGTTTACCAAACACATTTATTTTATAAATGGTAGCTTTACCTCTTTTCTAATTCACTTATTTTTAGAGCTAGGAATTGATTTGTTCAGAGGTAAGAATAGCAGCTTCACCACCAGCTTCAGGGGACTTATACCTGATACGCACTGGTGTAAGCATAGGCAAAATTTCAACCCAGTATCTTGGCTTAAGGGCTGCTTTCCTTCTCCTCCGGGATTTCTGAGACAAGGGACAATTCATAATGTTGCCAAATGAACCCCCTACGAGGAAAGGGCAAGGGGGTCCAGCAGAGCTCAAAGTCTATTACAGCCAGATTAAGTCAGGAATAAGGACTGCACCTTCTGGGTATATTATGTACACCTTCCTGGGCCCCATTTTAGCTACAGGAAAGGGAGACCAGACCAGGCAGCTTCATCTCAACACTGTAAAAAATTGCACTCGTATATGCCCCCACTACCACAGTTCAGATCAGAAAAATAAATAAAAAACCCCTTCACTAACCATTGTCGCAGTTTTTCAGGGGTATGGTAGAAACTCCCAGGGTCTGATACTCTTCTGATTCAGCGCAGAGCCTTATGCTGTGGGGGTTTTTTTATATGCAAACAATCAAAGCTCGCAGTCTGGATTTTTATATTTGTCTCGTAGCGTTCCTCTTCTGTTCACAGAAGCATGGACAAGCAAACCTTTGCCTGGCTCTCTGAGGGCACACAGCCGATGGGCTGCCTGAAACAGCGGTGCCACTGAGAAAAAATACAGCCAAAATTTTCAGCATCGGGATCACCTCACTCATAAACTCCTGACAGATCGAACACACCGGAGCTGGAATTACTGGAAAGATGATGATTTACCTTCAGACTTCCCAACTGCAGCCGACTTTGAATCCTGCCACAAAAGGCAAACAAAAACCCAAGGAAAATATGTGATGACTTTGTGTTTTTCTATGACAACCAACATCATTTATGACCCATTATGTAATGACTCAAGCATTATACATTGAAAAGCTGTCTCAAAAGACATTGTAAATAAACATTTCTGGTTTGCAAACAGGAAGCCAGAAATATTACTGTGGAAGCTGAGAGGATGGGGTTAGATTCTTGAAACACAAGTGATTTGTTTTTTCCTTCCATCTCTCCCAAATTCATGGTACAATCATATTGTTATTAGTTAATGCATGTCATTTTCTCTCCACCCTTATAGCTAAAATATAACTTTAAAAAAAAAAAAAAAAGAACAGTGGTAGAAAGACAGACTAGGTAGATACGAGATGAGGAGGAAAAATGGTAAAAAGAAAAACAGGAGGTTTAAAGTATTTGGGGGTACAGGGATTCAAACCAAGAGCTGGAAGAGTCTAACTTCCGACAGCGGCCCACTGCAGATATTTCAGCAGAAGGCACAAAATCACAAATAAATTTTCCCATGGGGAAGCACCTTCGAATTCCGTATATTGCATATATCAGTTACGTTCTGCACCATGCAGGGGGAGGCCTTTCAGATACATGTAGTCATCTTGACAACAACAAGTGTACCAAAGAGAGGTAATAGCTTTTATTAGCCTAAGTATTTCCGGAAAAAGACAAGTTTGGGGGCTCAAAACTCTTCTTCAGGAATGAAACAAAACCAACAGTCTTCAAGCTAGGTTTTGCTGCTTCTTTTTCAGACCTGAAGAAGTGCCTGTATACTCAAAATTCTGTCTGTTTTTTTTTTTTTTAGCTATGTTTCTCAGTGCAGTAACTATCTCTCTACAAACCCTGCTCGGCTCCTACCCTTAAGCCATAACAACTACTACAGCGCTACTAACTACCTGCCCTTGGCCTGAGTGAAGCAAATTCCCAACAGCAAGAGGTTTTAACTGGCCAAATTGCACTCCTCTCACTGCAGCCCGTGGGGGGGGTAACGCCGCCGACGCCGGCACAGCCCCCCCGGGTCCGGCGAAGCCCGGGCTTCCAGCCGACACGGGAGTCAGAGGAGAGCTCACCACCAGCTTCCACCAGAGCAGGATCAGGCCCTTTCTCCTTTTGACATATTTCAAAACATCCCCTTTTTTCTATGCTAACTGCTCATAACAGTTGCCTGGTCCAGGCATCAAATAAACACTGGCTTTTATATCCCGGCACTGGTGTTATTGTGAAGGAAGTGTTCAGTCAAACAATACCGCTGAACAAAATCTTTTCTCCTACTGATGTTGTGTGACAAATTTTTTTTTTTTTGCTTTAACCTGAATTTCTAACCCATTTTAAACCTGCCATTTTTTCACACATTAATGGGAAGATTTTTTTTTTCTCTCTCTCCTTTCTCTGCTTTTTTCCCCCCCTTCAGTAGATGAACTTTAAATGCAATAGTGTGCTCATCCTGAGTGACCCTGCCTGCTGGGAGTAATTGTCTAGAGGAGAATAGAAGAATCTAAGAGCTTTTGTGCGAGGGAATAGAGAAGACAGACTTTATTATGATTCTGAATCGTAAGCGCGCTCTCTTTTTTTTTTTTCTTTCTGTCTCTCCCTTTTTTTTTTTTTTCAGGTTCTAACAGCTGTTTCCCATCACAACCGGTGTTTGAAAGACACAGCAAAATTGAGTGTATCAGTATCACAATTAGTTTCACAGGCGGCTAATAACTTACTTGCCAGCCATGCCTGATTTAATCAGGACAGTCCTGATTTATGGTTGTTTGTCCCAGTGTCCGATTTTCTCTGCCAGCTCCATCACAAGGAGATGCATGCAGCCTGCTTCTGCGCTCCGTCAGGGCCACCGGTTCACTGCGGTGGGCTCACTGCACCGGAGGGGAAAAGGAGGAGGCAGCTGAAATGAGAAGTCTGGAGTCCTCTAACACAACTTGGGAAACATATTCTTCTTCCTGTGATAAACAGAGAGGCTCACACTGGTGCGGCCGTGCCAGGCTGACTTGTAGGGGCTTGTACATTTATCAAGGTATCTCACAGTGGCCTGCTACCCCCCTCTTCCCTTGTGACCCGGAGGAACCTCCTGGGTTAGGGTCAAGAGGTGATTTTAGCAGCACATTATCTCAAGCCTGCAAGGCCCCGAGCTGCTGCGAGTGAGTCTTCTGTCAATGGTGCCAAATTACGCGTGGCTCATTTTTGCAAAGTGATCTACTGCTGCTGCTCATTGGGGACAGAGCTGAGACCATCCAACTCATTTTTCTTAGGACTGCAAGCTGGTCTGGAGGAAGTCCCAGCAGCGAGAGCCCGGCTCATGCCTTTCTCACTCAGCAACTCTACTCCTTGGAGTTGAAAAAAATGTCTGCGAGAAGCTATTTAACTTATCGGTTGTATCACTTAAAAGACGAGATCTGAGATAGCCTTGCCTACGGATGCAAAAGGGCAGAAAACAGGAAAGGAGAAAACGGGTTCGTAGGAGGCTTTTGGCTAGGGTGGCTATACTGCTGTTCCTCCCACGTAAAGCAAATACAGGCAAATCATTTCCTTGAAGAACACAGAAAAGTAAGCAAAGCTGTGTTATAAACAGGCATCTTAATTAACACCTGCATGGCCCTTCAGGGTGGGTTTCCCCACAGCCACCCGCAGGTTGTTCTCCTTCACATCTCTCTGATCGCTGTCTTTGCCGGGATGGTCACCAGACCAGAGCAGTGACTAAGCCACCGCTGAGCTGAGCCCACTGCCCACTGCCCACCACCGTCTCACTTTACCTTGGGCTCCCCAAGGTAAGGCAAGGTAAAAGGTCTGTCTGTATTCATTGGGTGTCTCTCACCTTTTGGTTCGGTTTGGTTTTGCTTGTATTTCTGAAGTGGAGAGAAGGTTGAGGTCCAAATCCATGGCTGTGGTTTCTAGGTGCCACTACAGTAACGATCACCCTCAGGGATATCTAATTAGCAGAGCTGTAGCACGTTCCTGTCAGAGGGAGCCTGTGCATCGTGATTAAGAGTGTTTTCAACCTGCGAAAAGCGGTTTTCTGCTTTAGTTTGAAAGGTTGTCGTGGAAAATCCCCTGTGTCACCTGTTTTTAAAGATGTGCGTTACACTCCTATAGTTAGCTCTGAAACGTGAAAGACAAGATGGGCCTTGTCATCACCTCCTTAAGTCAGGGATCCAGAATCCTCAGGCCCCCAGTTTGAAAGGGGAGATGCAAGCAGATGCTTTGCACCTTCCTTATATGCGCTGGGGGATCATGCTGCAAGGGCATTGCTCAGGGCTGCCACACAGCCCTGGTCCTTGCCCTCAGGAGCTGACTGTTTGGGTAGAAAGGCAACAACCTCACTGGGAGGCTTGAAAACAAGAGGGTTTTTTTTCTTATTTTCGTCTTTTCTTACTTTATGTATAGCGTTTGGTAATGCACGACAGAGAACACACAGTAATTCAAAGCACAACAACTAACCAAGCTGCAAGAGAGGTTACTGACTAGTTCCCTAGATGACAGGACACAAGCAGAGGCCACAGCACATGGGTTTTTTCCAGCTGGAGGAGTCGAATCTACATTTGCATGCCCCTGTCTCCCTAAGGAGCAAGAATGGGAGCATCTCGTTGCTGATTTCACTTAATTTTAAATAGATTCGAAATGCAAATTTGCGTTCAGGTTTTCCAGCTGAATAAAAGACCGCTTGCACAATACCCTTTACGGGAGGTATTCACGCTGCTTCAGCTGGAACGTTTCGCTCCACCTCTCGGGTTTCCTATCAGCTGTTTCTAGCTGGCCCTCCCTTCAGGATGGGGACATGCCAACTTGCCGTACAGCAAGGACCGGTCTCTCTATATGGTCCCTTATGGGGAACTTAAGCTTTTCCCAGAGGCCTTTGGAGGGGCCTCATGCTCTTTGTTTCAAGCTAAAGGGGACCGAGGCAGTCTGGAAACCTCAGCTGAGGCAGCAGCCTCATTTTTAGATTTTACAGTACTCAGCTTAGGTCCTAAACCAGAACCTGGATCTAACATGTCCACACAAGCAGGTAACCAAGCACGTGGATTTGAGTGCTAACGTCTCCATCCTCTTTCAGAAGGACACGTCATCATTTCCTCATCAAAGGCGGCAGAAAGTGGGACTGGAGTTGCAGTGACTGTGGTAAAAAATCTGCACTTGGGATTACTTCTTGCCGTTCTCTTTTCTTCCTCTGTTTACAAAATGTCAGACCATGTTCAATGGTATCAGCGCAACCCAACCATGATACTCCTTAAGCAGTTAACACACACGCACATACAAAGAGAAAAAGAAAAAGAAAAAGTGACAGTCTATCTGTCTCACTTGGCATGTTTATATGTCCTTCTTAACCATAAAAAAGAAGCCTGTTTACAAAGCAGAGTGTCGGTAACATTGTGTAGAGGAACACTTATCTGAGAAACTTTGATCTCCTCCTGAAGCACCATTACTCTGAGACCGAAGGGCTAATGGCTCTTTGGGTGGGAGAGAAAGTTTTTCAGCAGGAAAAGAAGGAAGTTTATTGTGCTATCTAGTGGACACATTTAGAAAATCCTGCTCCTCAGAAAAAAGTCGTGGCTCTGTCACCGGCAGCCTTATCCCACATCGCACAGGCTGCTGGATGGGGCGGGGTGGGGGGAAGAACAAGACGCTGAGGCCTCCTGTAATGGGGTAGTGGGGAAGTTGTTACTCCAAGGCAGGCCTGCTATCTCACTCATTGAAGTAATGGACATATTAATGGAGCTGAGAGCTAAACCAGACACATAGCCTGCCTATTGGAGCTAACGTTTTCCATTTACAGACTCTGCATTTTACAATACTGATTCACGTATCTAGGTCCTACTCGAGTGAGTAATCGTATTGGCTTCGACGGCACGAGCAGAACATTGGCCTCATCAACAGGAGTAACAATCACTGCCAGGAGAGTGATGGGATCAGATCCTGAAACATCTAGTGATGAGCTATCATTAAAAAATAAAAATACGAATGCTTTTTTTGAAAAGAATTGTGAATTTCTGGGATCCAAAAAGCGGCCTGAAAAACACACATAAGACTCAGGTAGATTTGGTTTCAGATAGGTCAGAAATTCCAGAACAACAACATCATTTACTCCCACTGCCGCTGCAAAACCAGCACAAAATCTTGCCCGATCCTTTTTTACTTTCTAATTTCAAGTTTGCCAGATATCCCTAAGACGCTGAGGTTCACTTGATGCTTTGCTGCAGTCAAAGATTTGGGTATCTCGGATCCTTCCTGCAAGCATATTTCTCTAAAATGTTGGTCAAATTGAAACTTCATAGCACAGACCTTCATCACAAACATAAGCAGCACCTCCGGAGGCTCACACATCACTGCTCTTCGCTTGCATCTGTCCTGCCTCTCTCCATTTTATTTCTCCATACTGCCGCTTGCACTTTTCAACTTCTTATACCTGTCGCCGAGTCCTTCATTCAAAGGCCACTGAAATGCTTAGGAGCCCGTCCAATACCTGCCGCCAGCTTCCGGCCCCGCCGCAGCACTTCTGCCCAGCGAGCCCTGATGGCTTCCTTCGAGGCGCTGAACAACCCCACTAACTAATCTTGTTAAAAATATTCCTTCACTAGCCGGCCTTTGAACGGTCGCGTCTATTGTATAAACGCATATTTCTCTTATAAACATTCCTGGGGAGACAATATAGAGATAGGCTGGAGCTGTCTTTTGCAAGTTGCTTGGCCTGTTGAAACAATTAGCTTGAAAGACGGACTTTAAAAGATGAGGGGTTTGTGCCCGCAAAAGAAAAGCAGCAGCTTCAAAAGAGTGTGATTTATACGAAAGGGAGAAAAAATAAAAGGAAGCAGAGTAGTTAGGCTCATTGAGTTTCCATCCTGTAGTTTCCTTATTTTGCTAGACTCTGAAAGACCGCAGCCAGGCTCTACAGAGCGTGCACATTTGAACCCAGATTTACTAATGACTGATACAGCAATCACAAAAGTTCAGTTTATGTCTTTCTTCTTCCAAAAAACCAAGGCGTTCGTAAGCCACCGTATTTTTTGGTGGGAGACAAATAAGGCAACTGTTATTGCAGGGCATTTAAAATAGATAATACCCTGTTTGGAAACCAAGATGAAGTACCCTTCTATCTGGCATAGCCTTGAAACATTTACAGAAAGCCTTTTAACGGAGATTTAGTGCATGTATAATAATAACACAGAATTTGGTACCCTCTAGGAAAAAACTGCCCGGTGCCCCTTTAACAGCCACAATTACAGCACAAGTTGTTATACCTAAAGTTAATAAACCCGAATTAAGGTTCTGAATAAACTTTATTAACCATCAGGAGCTGGTGTCTTCTCCCCCTTGCAACTGTCCAACAAGCACCAAAGCCCCTCTGTTTATCCCTTGGTTTACCTTTCCTGGGGCACGCAGCCAGCTCTGAAAGCCCTGGCTGTGACTCAGATATACTGGGGCCGAGCCAAAAAAGTATAAAAAAAAAAAGTAAAATAAAATAAATAAAAAGTAAAATAAAATAAATAAATAAAACAAAATAAAATAAAATAACCCCCAATTAATATAAAATAAAAACAAAAAAACCCAACCCAAACCAAAACCATAACCAATCCAAACCAAACCAACCAAACAAAAATAAAATAAAATAAAATTTAAAAATAAAATAAAATAAAATTTAAAAATTAAAATAAAATAAAATAAAATAAAATAAAATAAAATAAAATAAAATAATAAAACAACACAACACAACACAAACCGAGACAACACAAACCAACACAACACAAGGGATTTTTCCTCGCCTGGCCGCTGCTGAGCCCTGCCGAGAGCCGGGGGTTGCGGCGGGCGGGGGCAGGCTGGCGGGGCGCGGAGCGGAGCGGAGCGGCGGCAGCCGAGCGGCGCGGGCGACACCGTGTGGCCGCAGGCGGGAGCACCCCCCGCCGCCCGCACCCGCGGGAGGGCCGCGGGGATTTCGGTGGCGGAGGCCCGGGTGGGCGCTTCCTGCCCCCTCTCGGCCACCCACCCCTGTCCCCGAAGTGCCCGGGGACAGGAGGTCGGTTCTTTGCTTTGAAACCCAGAGGTATCGGTTAAATGAGTGTTGGAGGAAGAACGTGCCGTAAAATAACTTTCGGTGCAGGCGAGGAAGACATTTGCCTTTGCGCTCCATTTTAGGCAGTCGCGGGCAGGGGAGCCAGGAGGGCGATTTGCATTTTTGAACCAAACTGCTTAAGAAAGTGGGAGGAGACGAAGGCAGCACGCTCCAGTCTGTGCTTGTGCAGTTTCTGGGTCAGATGTCCTCGTGGGGAGATGGCTTTATTTAGACAGAGTAGGTGATGATGAGATATCATTTCTTGGGCCAACAGAATTACAATGCATGTGGTTTGGGCCTCTACAAGTCTGTCCTCAATTATTTTTGTTTATTTTGGTGCTTCCCCAAGTCTTTCAGATAGAGTGTCTTCACTCATGTTTTTTTGTGCTTTCAGGAACAGGGACAAGAATCCAAAATCCAGGCCTGGTCTGACAGCACATCCCTGTGCCAAAAAGGCCAAAGCGGTTGTAATTGCTGTCAGAAACTAGCTTTCAACAGGCCCCTGCGAGCAGAGGCAGCGAAGAAAAAACAATTCTTCCCTTCCTTGCCCCCCAAAATGCTGGTGAACTGATCCACCGACAGAGGAGGGCCAGCAGTGGAAGGGGCGTGCTGTGGAGCCATGACCTCTGCTAATGGACCTCCTGCTTTCGAAGCTGTTCAGTACTGCCACCTGTTCTCCCCAGAGACGTTAAATAAACAAAGCCAAAATATTACAAAGCTTTGTAATGTAGCTGCTCTCACAGGTACAAAAGGAGGCTAGATGCTTCCTTCAGGGTATGTTAAATCTGAAGTATATAAACATTTCGTGCATGATGGTGAGTGTCCCATTAACCTTTCCCCCTGCTAAACACCATGGGAACATTTCAGGTTCCTGAACATAGATTTCTAGCTCTAATTTAGATGCTGTGGGCTTTCCAAAATACCTGCATGACCTAAAAGAGTTGATATACGAGCTGCAGAAGATCCACATCTTCCCAGAGAAGTGGCTGATTGCCAGGTGGGATAGTCAAGAACATCTAAAATGGCACTAGAAACAGATGTTTAGGTAGCTTTATCTCACCCACGTATCCAGCTTTTTTGCCTTGTACCTTTGTTAGGTACAGACACTCAAGAAGTCTTTAAACATCCTCTGTACACAGCTGAAAAGAATACAGGTGGAAAATCACCAAGAATCAGGTAGTATTTGAATTAGGACAAGTGCAGGCTAGGAAGTCACTGGCGTTACAGTGGTGGATGCTGCACCTCTGCGTTCATGCTCAAAGACTTTAGCACAGATTTTGCTTGCAATGGGAAAATCTTCACCCCAAATTTATAACCCGTTGCCATTAGCCCTGAACTGACCTTATTAGTTTGGTGGAAGATGCATACCCAGCTCCTGGCCATCCAAACCTCATCTCAAGCAGTGGACAGCAGAAGATTGTCCACCTGTAACCAGGTCAAACAAAGCACCCAGTGTCCATCCAAACCCTCTTAGTACCTCTCTGTTGTTAGACAAGTTTTAAGGGCAGAAGGGAAGTCACTTTCACACCAGCAAAATGTATGATGAGATGACTGATCACAAAATTGGAAACAAGGTCACAAAATAGAAAAAATAATGAAGAGTATTTATAGATATGGCCTTTCAGAACAGAGCTCTTAAGATACAATGTCTAGGTGTATAACGGGGAAAGTCATGTCATCTTAGGATCAGTGCAGAGAAACTATTGAAGCATCTTCTTAAGAACCATGGCTTTCTTCCTGGCTTATCCCTCAATCTAAGGAAATATCTTCAGTGAGAGCTTAAATCAACAGATACACAGAAAAGAGACCATTCTTAAGCCTACTAGGAGCCATGGCACCTTTCTTCTCCTCCTCCCTGTTAAAGCAAGAAATGTCTGGTGCCAGGAATAATGCAACTACAGCTCTATTTCTGTCACCTGGAGGAAAGAGGCTTCTTTCTCACTGTGGTAGTTCAGCTTCACCTGAAATCTGGTTCACTCCTCTTGCAACATAAATGGAGCAAGAAGATTCTCAAACCTCACTCACAGATTCGATTTAGGTAATGCTTTTTTCTGCTAGTTGCAATACTTCATAGTCATGTATCTTAAAAATTAATGATTATATCAAACCTATACATATAAAATTTAACATAAAATGATAACACCATAGTTAGCGGGTTGCCTCCAGCATAGCAAAGAAGCCAAGCATGACACAAAAATATTCTGAATGCCCAAGGTAGGAATAGATGTGTTTGTGTTAAACACAGCTTATTTTGGGGAACTCTTAAAATACCCTTGCTGTACATATGTTAAATGCACATTTATCATTAATCTCTGAAAACTGGTGCCCGCTGTTCCGTGCTACAGCTCTACCTTTGCATGCTGGAAGCAGCCACTGGAGATGTATGATATGTTTTGTCTAAGGCTATACATAGCATGGCACTTTTGGGCTTGCATTGTGTCCCTTGGACATAATATGGTGTAGTACAATACAATATTGTAAGAAAGACTAATATAACAACTTCTATTATTATAGCTGAATTTAAACTGCCTTCCCTGACTGGTGACTGCTCTATTGAGTGGCCCGACAGCAAATTCTTCCAGTTTATGCCATAATATGAAAGGAGAAGCAAGTTTCAGGACCTAAAAATACCACAGAGCCACTGATTTTGCATTGGTGTGTGTGGATCCATCAGGAGCACAGCTGTCTGTTGTGTGTGGTGTTTTGCAGCACTCTGATAACTCAGATGTTGGGATTCTTGCAGAAGGACTTCACTTCTGCTGGAAAAAGCACCTGGAGGTGGTGCTGGTGGCCTGGGAAAGTGGAGATACCCCTGCCATGAGACTTCTCTCCCTTTCTTGAGGCTGCTGACACTGACCCTATGGTAGACTGGTCTACTTTGATGTGCTCCTGGGTAGAGAGGACTGTTGCCAACTGGAAGAAGACAACAACATTGTCCATTCCTTTTTCTCCTCTCTCCCAAAGCAGAAAGGTCACAGAGATGTGAGTGCCTCATCTCTTTGGAAAGAGATTGGTGAAGGCCAGGGAAAAACACTAGTACTACAAATACCAATGTAGTATCAGCACTCAATAGCTTTGATATCACAGACAAAAGCAAAATGTTGATGTGATAGCAGTACCTCACCTCCCACATGTTACTCTCCATTTCAATGTCCAGTATGGGAAGAAGGGCCACTGAATGTTCTCCTGTATGCAGGATTTTCAAAAGTGGTTTTTCAGCTTACCTGGAAGGTCTCAGAGGAATTGGTTGAAACCCTGGAGGTCACTTCCTTCAAGAGAGCTGGAGCAACCCTTTCATTTCAGTAACTGGTCTTCTCACTCACAGCCTGCCTAAATTTCTGTTCTGGGCTTGAAACAATCTCATTTGACACAGGAGCTTTCAGGCAGTCTGATGAAATCAACTCCCTATTGATAGATTTGTGGCAGAGAACCAGATGATGAGATATTTACTCTTTAACTCTATCTGTGTCTCAAAGTAGTGTCCAAAGTTATCGCAATGCAGCTACATCACTAAATGGCTTACACTGGTCTTTCAATCCCATTGCTAAGAAATGTCTAGTTACCCATCAAAGGAGAGGGCTGCCTATTTAAGTATGGGAAGAGAGCTTTAGGAGACTAGTAAAGTGAGAGTACCATGGTTTAATCCCAGCTGGCAACTGAGCACCACACAGCTGCTTGCTCACTCCCTCCCTGGTGGGATGGGCGGGAGAATCAGAAGAGTAAAAGTAAGAAAACAGCACATTCTTCACCCCTTATTCCATACCATTTATGTTATGCTCAGGACCCACACTATCCAATAGATCCTCATTAACCACCACCCCCCCTTCCCATCCTTTGATATAATACACAGATATCGTTCCCTTAGTCTATGGACCACCGTTTTAAAATGTCTGTAAAATATCCACATATGTCCACAAAATGTCCATTAAGTTCATTTAGCCCATGACTTTGGGCTCCATCTGTTATGGTGGTCACTCAGGACAGGAGAGGTGGTGTGTTACATGGAGTTACTGGGCACCAAAACCAGCTCAGGTCACTGCTGCACTTGCCCTGCTTCTTGTAAGGCTTGTCCTCCATCGGTTCAGGTGGTTCCTGCTATAGTAATTCCTACAACATGCAACTCAAATCCCAGGTCACAACAATTTAAAGGTATGTCCATTACAATCTCCACCCCTGGTCCCTTTGGACCACACCATAGGGTTTAACATCGTGATGAACTCCTCCCCTTGCCCCTGCTCCGGCTTGGACGTACCCACAGACTGCAGTCCCTTAAGGGTGTACCTGCTCCAAGTGAAGCCTTATCCATGAGCCACAGTCTCTCCAGGGGTATACCTGCTGCGGCATAGACTTATCCACAGCCACAGTCGCTTCGAGGTGCACCTGTTCCAGCATGGCCTTCTCCATGGGCCACAATGCCTTCAGAGATATACCTGCTCCAGTGTGGCCTTGCCCACAGTCACAGTCCCTTCAGAAGTAAACCTGATCCAACGTGTCCTTATCCATGGCTGCAGTCCCTCCAGGGGTGTACCTGCTCTGTCATGGGCTTATCCATGGCCACAGGCTTTGGCATGCTCCAGCATGTCCTCATGCACAGCCACTGATGCTTCAAGGTGTACCTGCTGCAGCGTGGACTTATGCTTATCCACAATCCCTTCAGAGGCATACCTGCTGTGGCACAGACATAACCACAACCACAGACACTTCAAGATGTACCTGCTCTGGTGTGGACTTATTCACAGCCACAGACACTTCAGGGTGTCCTGCTCCCACGTGGACTCATCCACAGGTCACAGTCCCTTCGACTCAAGTTCCCACTGGGGTTCCAGCGGGTCCAGTCCAGCAGCACAGAAACAGCAGCGATGCCCTGGCCGTCGGCCAGCCCAGGCGCATCACCATTGCTGTTATCAGAATGTTCCCAGGCCCAGCACAGTCAGATGATCAGCAGTACAGCAGTGCAGAGAGCAGCGAAAGCAAAAAGCAGCCACTAACGAGCACTGGACTCGCATATACAGTAAGGCAAGCAAGGCCCATGGCAAGCACAGGAGCCTGCCGATTAATAGCTAAACAGCAGTAACAACTATAAATTTGATCTAGCACATTCCAATCAAACCTGTCGTTATCTCAAACCCTTCAAGCCCCACCTTGGGTGCCAAAAAGGACCCCAGCTGAGCCCCACGCAGCCACTCACTCACTCCCCCCACAGCGGGATGGAGAAGAGAATCAGAAGGGTAAAAGTGAGAAAATTTGTGGGTTGAGATAAAGACAGTTTAATAGGGAAAGCAAAAGCCACATGCGCAAGCAAAGCAAAACAAGGAATTCATTCCCCACTTCCCATGGATAGGCATGAGTTCTGCCATCTGCAGGAAAGCAGGGCTCCATCATGTGCAACAGTTACTTGGGAAGAAGACAAACGCCATCACTCTGAATGTCCCACCCCTCCTTCTTCTCCTTGGCTTTATATGCTGAGCATGACATCATATGGTATGGAATGTCCCTTTGGTCAGTTGGGGTCAGCTGTCCCAGCTGTGTCCCCTCCCAACTCCTTGTGCACCCCCAGCCTACTCACTGGTGGGTGGGGTGAGGAGCAGAAAAGACCTTGGCTCTGTGTAAGCACTGCTCAGCAGTAACGAAAACATCCCTGTGTTATCAACACTGTTTTCAGCACAGATCCAAAACATAGCCCCGTACTAGCTACTGTGAAGAAAGTTAACTCTATCCCAGCCAAAACCAGCACCCAGAGTTAGTAAACCAAAGTGGAGAAAATGTTACAGGGCAAGGACCCTTCCAGGAGCCTGGCAAATCTGGAATTGTCTCCCATTCCTACGGAGGGAACCTCAGCTGTGGCACCTCCGCTGTCAACGCTGAATGTACACCATGGACATCTTCATGTAAGGAAGTCCTGCAGCTAAAGAAGTCCCTCAGCTACTGAGAACTGCATCAGTGAAAGCCAACATACTGACTCTAACTGAAGACTTACTGGATGCCAGTTCAGACCGCAGCACTACCAACACGCAACTTAATACCCCTCATACTTTGTGATGACTTGAGCTTCTTTGGCAAATTCAAAGACCGTGTATTCCAAAAGTGTCAAAAACACGAACAATTGTGCCATCTGAGGAAGGAAAAATTATACACTGTGTACAGGTACAAAAGAAACCAGTGTTCTTGACCGCAGCCATTACCTTGCGAGTAGGTACAGCCCAGAACGTAGCAGGATATAAAGGCAGTCCTAGTTCCATGGTTGAGAAAAGTTTCGCTAGTTCTTCTAACTCATCTGAGCATTTGGTTTCATGTAATTAAACATGCCAAAAGAAAAAAAAAAATAGTCCTTTGTCAAATTGACAGTTAAGCCCTGACTTAAAACCATAACCTCAAGTGTGTTCAAAGCTGAAAATCCAATCTGGCTGACATTTTGTCTTTTAACACATGCCGTCATAACCCAAAATTAAAGGCAGTGCTTATATTGCACCAAGCTAAATCGCTCACACTTTGGAAACTTTGGCATGTAAAGGAAGCATAGAGCAACATAAAGATGGTGTCAGACCGAATTTTCAGCCTCCTTTTCTTGGTGTTTTGAATTTTACTCAGACCTTCAAGGTTATATACATTTCATGGTTTAATTTCTGTTATTCCCTAAGGCACTGGTGCATATTTACCCACTAACTATAATAATTCCTTTGAAACAAAATAATTTATAATAGGCATATTATCATGCTTTTAAATTTGTTGTGATCTAATCAGTAGGTACATATTTAGGAAATCTAAAATCCTTTCAAGACTTTTACCTTGAGACAGGCTAAGAATGCACAATGAATAAACACACATTCATAACAGTTCACATTTTGGTAAGGTAATCCGTTCTCCAAAGCAAGCAAATATATATAATAAAGTTAATTGAACATTAGCCCCCTTTCAAATCTTAACTGCACTGCTTGCTTAAAAAAGAAGAGTTTGCAGAAATGTTTTTGTAAATCAAAGGCATTTTCAAACTGCAGACACAGAGAGAAATGGGAATAGCCAGGTTTGGCTGGATTGTCACTTAGGCATGATTTTGAGTTTACAGATTTAAGTCAGAATCCATATGCGACTTAAATAAAGAGTGTTTTCTCCCTGTTGATGGCCAAACTGCAGGAGTTTGTTTTACCTCAAAGTCAGAAGACTGCCTTATCACCATATCATGTATCAAAACCACTTTTTGGTGGTTTGATGGGTTTTCCTGTAGGTTGGGTGAACTCTGAGGCAGCTCCCACCCCTGTTAGGTGGAGCTGTATCAGCGTAACAAAGTCATGGCACAAGTTGACGCACCGCACCACTTCTGCTCAGAACAGGCTTTCTGTAGTAGTGCTATGCCAGCCCAAATGTACACTGTTCTGCTAAGGCATTAATGATGATAAATAAGTAACTACAGCTGGGCAAGTAGGTGACTAGAGTTGGAAAATTTGGTAAAGTGATACTATGGCGGTTTGATATGATGAACGGCCATATTCACTTCTTTCATGTCATGGGATACAGACTTCACGCTTCAGTGGATGAACCTGGGCTGTGACTAGTGTGAGGCAGAGAAACTTTGTGACTGCAGTGAGAATGTTTATTACTGTTTACAAAAAAAAAAAATTAACAAAATATGTTCTCCCAACATTCCCTACTGAAAGAAGTCTCTTACACCAACGTCTCATAATTAAACAATACTCAGACTGTGTCAGTACCTTTTCTTAAACCTCCACTTGCAAAGACCTGCTAGGATGTCTGGCAGTCATGCTATTTTTTGAATGTAAATTTCTAATTGTAATGACTGCAAGTTAAAGCTTGAAAATGTGAACACTGGCGATTAAGGTGCCACTAGATAAGTAAAATAAACCCAAATCTTTGCAGGTTTTAAATCATTTCTGTAATCTTTGCATGTCTTCCTCCTTATCACCTTAATCCAAATAATTCTTTTCAAACTATTCTTCTCAAACACACACCTACACAGCACATGATTTTTTTATTCTTCTTTAGAAGCACAAGAGTTTGATACTCACCAAAAAAAAAAAAAAGGTAGGCTAGAAAGTAGACATTTCTGATTAAATTAGCTAAGTGCTTGGTGAATATTTCCCTTATGTAGTGAAGATTAAAACACAGGGGTCGGTAAAGGTGATTCTTTGAAATTTACCGAAAAACTTCCAATTTAGTAGTTTGATTTTCTAGACATTTGGTGTAAGTGATATATTTTGCCTATTTAATCCATGCTTCATAACACAGAAGAAGAATCTAAAGCAAAATTCCTTTTTGAAAGCATCCCACCATTCACACCATCCCACACTTCCTCATGCACTGAGCTGCCCCTGGTTGGTTCATCCCTGAGATGCCATGCTCAGCAAGGAGAAGAAAGCAGCTTAGAGAAGGAGTTGATAGGTTTTGGTGTTACGCAAACTTTTATGGCACTCTTCAGGGCTATACTAGCACCTAAATGTTGGGGGGGTAGGAGGGCTGTAAAGAAAACAGGGGAAGAAGAAGAGGCAGAGGACAGCAAGCTGATGGATTAGGGGGAAAAATTTGGAGAAAGAAGGACTGCTCCATGACTCTCACCCATGGTTCCACTCTGGTTACCTAGATTTCAGATGTAGACACGGTTATGGCTGCCTCCATCTTGAGGTGTTTCCTACTATCCTGAATAAATAAACCATGTGACAGGTAAAGTGCCTTTCTATAGCGGTATCAGATTGTCAGCCTAAAGCAAAGGACCTTTCTCCTCTTGGCATCAGTGAGAGTTTTTCTTGGTTTTTTTCAGTAGGCAGTAATAAGGACCTCATTAAACTCTAATCAAAGTCCACTGAAACTTAGATGGACTTTGGGTAAACCCTTCAGTGATGAAATGAAATACAGATAGATAAGCAGATAGACAGATATAGACAAAACAGCAAGGTTTTGGCTGGGATTTAAACTTTCAGTACAGATGGTTGCTTCCAGGTTAAACACATAAGCAAATGTTCCCCCCCACCCCCCCCACCCCTCCTTCTTCTGTGCAGCCCTGTGGGATAGGGCATAGCCTAACCTTACTCCAATTTCTCTGTTTTCAGCTGCTGAGGGACAGTGAACAGATCAGGAAGCCTGTTATTCCAAATCCGAAATTCCAAGTGCATTACTTGTTCAAATTAAGGCATGTGATACTGTTTTAGTTCATTGATTTGACAACTGTGACATTTAAAACAATGTTTCTGATACAGAAACTGCTGGAAAAGCAAATGAAAAATGTCCCAAAAGCAAACCATTGTGGAAAGTAAGCACAGCTGGCCCCTAATTCTTTAATAAATTGGAATGAATATTCCCAGAACAGATTTTCAGTATTTAGCCATGTTTTTAAATTGCAAGACTTCTGAACTTGCATGACACCTGGAAAACATACCATCCTCACTCTCTGCCCAAACTGAGTATCTCAAGAACTTTTCTTGTCTGTACGAAAGAAAAGCCTCTAAGCTCAAGCATGATTATCCCTATTTTTAAAGCATAAAGTTTAAAGCTTAATACACAGAATTTTGAAATAATTTAGGCACCCAAAGGTGCCTTTTAAAATGTTCTCGATTATCTGCCTGCATTTCTACTTTCTGCCTTTCCATCTCCTGTCTTCTCTTGTCCCATTGTCTCCGTTTCCAGCCTGTCTTACTTTACTTTCCTCCAAATGTCAGACTAAAACCCACTTCACTTCTACTTTCCTCACCTACATCTCAGCACGTTGACCATACCTTTGCCTGGGTTTCCAAGACCATTAAAATGCACGCAAACAGTCAGTGAGGGATGTTGTTGTACAGCTTGATCATGTAAGCAACAATGGTCTAGAGTACCTGTAAGGTGCAAAGGAACCATAGAAATAGGTAGCAGGAAAAAAAAAATCGTGATGTTTTCATTCCTCCTAGGTGAAGGAAGAGCTTGGCACGGAAGCCCAGTTTTTGCACTCTCTTCCAGCCCAATTTGTTGGCCAGTCTGCTCTTCCTTCCCCACTCATCCATGAGGAGTTGAAAAGGGCAGAACCCAAGCAGCACGAAATGGGAGCAAGACTTGTAAAGACAATGAAAGAAAATGAATAGACATAGGTAAAATAATCCTAAAACAATGACAGCTCTCTTTATTGTAAAAACCGAGATGATAAAACGGATAGTAAAACTTTTAATCGCCTCTTTACTGCATTATGCAAGACTGCTGCTCTCAGGGTCCTGCAGTCGAGTCGTGGCCAGGCTGAGCAGGTTTTTTAGAGTTTCATTCTTCATCTTCAGATTTCAGGAATGAAAGGATTGTTCCTAGGAGAGGAAGTTAAAATTTAAATTGCCCAATTTCTTTCTTAGGCTGGCATAAACCAAAAGTATCAGTTGAGTTAGGTGGGTTGGAAAGAGTTGAAAATCTGGTCTGTAATCTCTAAAGGAAAATGCATTTCTATTGTACATTACTAATTAATTTGTGTTGCCTCCATTATACGACCATAGGAAGGGAAGAGAAAATAAAAAGTTCAAAGTATTATATGAGGTCACGTGTTCTCTTTTTGGAGCATCAGTCAGTCCTCAGTCCCAAAATAAGGTCCTCCAAGGCTGCAAAGGACTCCAGCTTTAAAGGAATCCCATTATTGTGGCCAGAAGCCCAGAGTCCCACCAGCTGACCAGGAAAAAAGGGCAGACTTCCACTACAAACCTGTCAAACTTGAAACATTTCCATGAAGTGTTTCAGGTTAAACTAATCATCCATTTTTGCGTTTTGTCCTGGCTCTACTCAGCTGGCCTGTAGCAGTGCCAGGAGGTTTCTGTAAGTGAAGAACAGGAAAGCCTGAATCAACACCTTCCAATTTTAGATACAGATGATCCATGAAGCCCTGTCAGAATCTGGCCTGAGGGGGTGTTCCAGCTCTTCATTTGCCGTTTATAATTTTTCCCCCTACATTTATTTCAAAAACACAATCTTTCTCCTCTTTTAGTCTTGGATACATTTCATGAACTGTATGTCGGCTGCCAGTCCTGCTGACTGACTGATGAAGCCTGCATCTATTTCTAAATTAAAGCTGAGAGCAGACTACAGCATGTCTGAGCCAGGCTGGGATGAGAGGGATGCTTGAATGAGAGGGGTGCTTGAGGTAGAGAAGGGACAAGTCAGAGATTTAGGCTCTCTGCTTGTTCTTGGGTTGATGTTTTGGGATAGACCGCTCTGTCCTTTACTAATCAAAGAGGAAAAAAATTACCACTCGTCCTGCTGCTCCGCTGCTGCATGACACAGGAACCATGGCAGGAGAAGAAGGAGAGGAAGGAGCATCCATCCACCCTGTAGATCCTGGAGCCCACAGCACAGTGTTGTGCCCAGGCTATGCTGCTGCCTCCCGACAGCAGCCCTCCTGGGAGCACAGGGAGCTCCGGGCTGCTGCTGTTATGTCTGACAGAGCTGGTAGGCAAACTAAGATGGATTTGAAACTTCTCCTCCTAACACGGGTGGAAAAAAGATTAAAACAAATGGGCAACAGGTTGGCTAATAGCGCTGGTACAATCACTGGCAATAGCAGCAGTAATAGAGTCAGCCTTGGAGCGAGCTGTGGAGTGGTGATGTTACTTTATTCTTAGTAATGATCAGTGTTAACTAATATTTGTCTGCTGAATGCCTACAGGTCCTTGTCAAGGATCAGGCCCCCACTATGGCTGGCTCTGAATACAACCTAATAAAAAGCCGCTGTCCTCTGCAGCTTGAAGTCGAAGCACAAGTCAAAAGACAATAAGTGAATTCTGCGAAGAAACAGGTGGACCCCAGGGTAAGAATGAGACAAATGTGTGATGACATGGCCTGAAAGTGGCCAAACAGTTACATGCAAGAGGATGAGAAATGCAGCTATTTCTGTTAATTTGAAGAGTCCCTTGGACAGTCTATCCAAGTTAAAGTTGCCAGGTCTTTTGATGCTTTTTCGGAGTTGAAGTCCCCCTCCTGGTAAGCAGCTGTCAGGGAGGCAGGGAAGAGGTAGCCTCTTCTCTCGAGGTGACATGAAGTGAATGTGGGAGCAGCAATGTTGATACCTAAGGCTAACTCTCTGCACATAGTCCATTTGAACTGCATCTTCCAGAAGCCAAACCAGACTTTCCAGGCAGCTAATAAAAGGGATTTGTCTTCCGTACAAACCGGCTGCTGCCAAATGGCCACTGCAGACTGAGCAACCGGTCCTTCCGCAGCCTCGTGCTCTTCAGAAAATAATGATGGCTCCACTGTCTCTGCTGACCAGCTCTGTACCGAAAAGGGAAAGGCTGCATACATGTAATAGGAGCTCAGAGACCATGGTAATGAGTATGGTATAAAAAATGATAGATAGGTGGATGGACAGATATCTCTTTATCATTTCTCTGAGCCATCCAATTTCCCCAGGCACGGAGTACACCCTGGAGATTTGGGTTTAAGGCAGAGAAAGCTTTACACGATGGATTGAGTGTTGTGTAAATATGTAAATAAAGAATAGCTCTTTAATTTTTTATGAGGAGTGCATTTTAAAGCCCTGCTTTGGCCTCCTTACTCAGGCAAAATTGCCACCTAACAAAATGGCAGTCATACCTGAACAAACATAACTATGATCTGCACATAAAACATCTGTATTAAAAATTAACTAATGAAAAAATATTTGGATAATATTAAGAAAAGGAAAAAACTTGTGCTTGAACATCAGGCGAAAGATTCCTGGGGTCTGAAGTACATTAGGCTACAGAAGATTCTTTTCATAGGCCACATGCTGCATGCTCACATGCACAAATCCCAAATAAACAGGCTTTGCACGGGGAAGCTAACAGGGTTCGGGGGCAAGCGGAGTGTCAGAGCCTCCCTACCGCCACGTGTGACGTGTCTCGAGGCAGTCTGTGTGCAGCGGCGTGTCGTGGTGCCACCATACAGAGCCGAGCTTTTCAGCAGCAAGAATGGGACCTAAGCATCCCAAAGATGCCGGGCCTTCCATCTGCCTACTGGGCAGGACTGTCAAGAAAGCCTGAGATGGGGCTTAAGCACACAAGTTCCTGAACTGGAAGGTGCAGTCCCCCGCTAGCAGAGGGAGGTGGAGGGCTAATATCCCCCCAGCACTGCCTTGGGCTGGCTGTGGGGTGCTGGGTCCCTACGGCACATCTGCACCCAGCGTCTCCAACAAACAGCCTGTGCCTCGACGCGCTGCCTCGGGGATCTCTGGCGTGACCCTGGGTTTTGTGGTTAAGCGTACCATCACACGACTGGTTTCCTCTGCCGTGACAGCGTCCCCGCACAATCCCTCTGCGGCGCTGTGGTCAGAGGACCCGCATGGCTCAGCTCCCCGCTGCGCAGGGCAGCCAGCACGCTCCTGCCTGCCCATCTCCCTGCATCCTGGTCTGCCCTTGCACACTGAAGCAGGGAAGGGAAGGGAGCCCAGCAAAGCAATAAAAGACACATTGCAAGTGATTTACATGAAGGGTGGGCAAGGCAAAGCAATGTATGTGACTGGGAGCTATCCTGAGCTGGTAGGAGCACAGACAAGACCTTCCGCTCATAATTGCTCTATTCCCCCTCCAGGATCTCCGGCAAGATGTGATAAGTTTCACTGATTGATCACCATCATTCAAAAGAAATCCTTTTTTTTTTTTTCTTTTCTTTTTTTCCCAGAGCTCTGGTTCTGGTTGCGTTGAAAAGAAAAATCTCAGAGCTCTTTTCTTGCAAAAAGTCCAAGTGTAACTATCATCCATGAGGAGAGACTCTCTGCCATTAAAAATATCCTTGTTTTGTTCATACCACCAAAGACACAGTGTTCTGCCTAGCTAAAGGTCACAAAACAGCAGAAATTTGAATGCTTCTACCAGCAAGCCAAGAGATTTCACATAAAGCCTGTAACCCATTCAGTAAGCATACATACATGCATACATACAGATGTTTATACACACACACACGCACACATATGATGAAGGAGGAAATGTTTCCTTTAATAACATGACCTTGTTGTGTGGTAGCACTGTTTAAGAAAGGGGTTATTAATGAAGTCAGCAGAGGAGCAGCAGTGTTTGTTAAGGCAGCGAAAACACCCTTTCCTCCTTTTTCAGCCGAACTGAAACCCTCCACACTCTTGCAGTGTTTAGGTGTAAATAACACCCGGTGTGTACAAAGCTCCCCCTTTCATATTCATTACTGTCATAGCTTTGAAAGGGAAAAAGCAGAGGTCATTTATTAGAGGTTACTTTTCATGCAAAACACCCTGTGGTTGCTGTCATTCAGAACTACTTAGTCTACGCCCTCAGTCATCTATTAGCAGGGCTTCAGGTCATAACCTTTAGTGGCATTTGGAATCCCAGAACCTCTGATTAGTGCAGGATTTACATATCCTTCAGTAAAAAATGCTCCGCTATAGAAATGCATGAAGTGTTGTAAATTTGTTTGGCCTTTTGTCTGGAATACATATGAACTCTGCATTCAAAGTAGGGTGCATTAAACTATATTTGTTTGTCATGTTGTAGCTCCTCTATTAACGTGGCATCAGTTAACCCATTAAAGACAAACTGCCCTTTCAAAATGGACTCATAATTGAGCACAAAGAGGAGGTGGACGCTGATGCAATTAATAAGTTCAGATTACACGAGCAACTGCTAGTGCTTCTTTAGGCCCGTTATATTTTTCTCAGAGAAGTAGCCATGCCTGTACCAAGTTTGATTTAATGGCCTCTGCTGGGACCCGTATCATGAAATTTTACTGGAAGGTGCAAGAATACTACTGAGTCGTTGCCTCGGCAGATGGTAGCAAGGTGTAACCACTCATGCACTTTTTGAGTTTCAGTAGCACAGAAACATCATTCATTTGCAATACAGGATCAATACACGTTATATTTTGTTGCTGGAATTTGGAAATAAAGCCAAATTACACTGTTCATCTAACAGAAATGTCATTAACGAACATTAGCATGACTAATTGGTTGATTTAGCTCGGCAGGGAGGATTTGTCAAGCAGTACTAAGCTGGTTTCCCAGATATTCAAGTACTTGGGGTACTCTTCTGCATTCTCATGAATTTCAAGGAAAACATTTTTAAAGGGTATAACATTCACGGTGCATGACTAGAATCAGTCGTGTGTGCATTTGGGAGGACCTCAACTGAACTGAAGTTCTCTAAGAAGCCATATGCTGTGAGAGACCATCTATGTTTTATTCAGGTTGGTTATGACTTTCTTACCTGGACGTGAATTCTAATGGCGATAACAATAGCGGTAGCCTGGTGCAGAGGGGGCTCCTCTACGCCATCACAGAGCTTCACCAGGATGTCCCAACCTTTGAGTCAAAAGAAATTCCAGCCGGAAGATCATTTAGCCTGTGGTCTTCCTGCTGAAGTAGTTAATTCGGATGTCAGTGAGAGCCAATGACTACACAGTAACCAGAATACTTGACAAGGGTATTTTCCACACACACATTTTGACTTTGGGTGATTATATGTCCCCTCTAGCTAAAGCTTGAGACATTTTCACCCTGTGTTTTCCAAAATATGTATTTAGGGTTTACTTCCTTACACTAAATGAATACTTGAGCATAAATACAAGCTGGTGGACATCTTTGGGCCCCAGTTCCTTTCAATTTACCATCCAACTGAGTGGTGACATGCTGAACTAATTAAAAACGGTGAAAGGAGATAAGAAGCCAAGAGACAGGCAAGCCAGACACATAACAAACAGTGGTTAATGCTTCTAAGTGCTTTTTGCACTTAGAAGTCAATCTCAAAATCCTGTTCAAAGGTTGTTCAAAGAGCAACCTCAGCTACCTCCCTACAAAATCCAGCATTATTTCTGGATGTCTTGGTGTTTCATAAACTCAGATGTGAGAGGAACTCCTTGATGTCCTGCAAATATCAATAAGACACAGTCTGGGGTGATGCTCCCTGTGTGGACAGAGCAGGCTGATCCGTGGTCAGCAAAAAGGACTTCACATCTGCAGGTCTATGACATGTCTTAACATACAAACGATTGTCCAGTTCTGCAGGTACTCTCTGACCTGCCTGTGACATGTTGGGCATGTCTGAATGGCCTGGCCTTCTCTTAGTATAAAACTTGACTTTTGATGTCACGGCTGTGCATTGTTTCATCTGGAGGCTGCAATTCTGGAGGAAAGAGGTCAAGCATTTAAATGTATCTCCTGGTTTAAATTAAACTCAGTCATAAAGGGCAGAGAGATCAAATCATTTGGGTGATTTGCTGCAATGGCTTGGAACCAACCCACCCTCCAGGGGAGCAGAAGGACACGATCTCACCTTTAAATTGGCAGTGATGGGGAAAGACTGCCAACACATGAACTGTATCTCAAGTGATAGTAAACTTGACTTTTTCAATTCGAGAAAGTATTTCAAGGCATTAGGGGCTGAAATTGAGAGCACAGATCTAGTAATACCCCAAGAAGAAAACTTGACCCTTTGGCTCTATTTTACCAGAGAGGAGCAATGCCCTTTCAATCATAAGAGACATCAAAAAGCCTATCTGGCAGGCAGAAGGCTGGAATACCTACTTAGAAAATGTCATTTTCCTGCAACAACATGTCTGGCATGGCTACCTTCACTGATCAGGCTTCATAAACCCCTGGGGTTACCAAACTCAGCTGGGTGGAATCACACGTGCTCCATCTTATTTTACCTTTCACATATCCAAGCGCACGGCAGAACCAGAGGAAAGGCAGATAACAATCTTCCGTTCTGCAGGATCAGAAAAGGGTATGACACAGAGCCAACAATCACATGAGCTCAGGAGCAAAGCTGAGGACATTTCCTATGGGACTCTGAGGTGGAGAATGATCAGCCACAGGACATACTGAAAATAGCATCAAGGGTCTAGCCACGTCTCCCATTCATGTTTTGAAAGCCTGAAATGCTACCGATTCTCCAACGTTGTACTCAGAAGTTGTTGGAGGCAGGACATTGCAAGGTGAACACGATATCTGGTACACCTGACTCTCACAGGGAGAGCCTAAAATGCACAAGGAAGGATCTCGGCCACTCTCATCCAGAAGTGGCACTGCCCCAGCGCACATTAATACCTAGAGTAAACAACACATAAAAAGCATGCTGGTAGGTGGTAAGGTTGCTCTACAGGGACACAGATGAGAGCTGGTTTTCTGAGCTTTCATAGAATTTTAGCAAAAAGCTCATCAGTTATCCCCTGATGACAAAAGAAGCTTCATGCATGGGACAGTGCTCACCGCCTGCAGAATAAGAGCCCTGGGGGACATATCAAGGGTAAGGAAGGATTAATAATGGGAAACAATGAAAAGTAATAGAGAATAGAAAGTAAGAAGCAGTAAAAGACATGGAGGAATGGGATCAAAGCAGTAAAATCATTTTGCAAGCAAACTTTCTCACATGGTTGGTTGAAAAGAACAGATGGCATACGGATGGCCCTTGACTTGCATGGCTGTTTGTCAGTGCAAGCAGGAAGGCTAGCCTTCAGATACCTCTGAGCCTGACAGCTTCTGGTTGCCTGTGGCACGCACATTTATTCAAAGTCCAAATGGACAAAGGGAGCATCACGCCAAAACAGAGATTTTTTAAAATTTTTTTGTTGGTAGTATGGAGAAAGAGAACTGGACTGACACCACAAACTCTGTTCCACATGGGCCAGTGTTGGGAAAAAAGACTAGCTCCAACAATTTGTGAGAGAATTTGCTTTATTCCACTAGTTAAGCAGTTAATCCTCTTTCATCGAAGCTTTTACACCAGCTTTAGACTTTTGGACACTAACAGGTCTCTAGCCCACCTTTAGTTAAGCCAAAACACAAATATTTTGCTAAAATGAGACCCAAGGAAACCGTCTGTTTATGTAGAAGTCAGGGAATGCTTTGTCACCAGCTTCAGCAAGAAAAGACTGAATCCCATGTTGCACGGTTACAAATTGTATTAAAAAAATGAATTCAATTTAGAAATAATTTTATTAAGATATATACTGCATTTGTTATCTCTTCCTCGAGTAAATCCTCTACCCTTTAACTATTTTCCTCAAAACCTAGTTATATAAAACTCCAATATTCAGGAGAATATTTGATATATTGTTCTTGTTTAAACTGAAGATGATAAATAAATTCAAGCACTGATTGGTCCCTGCTACAGAACGGGAGGAGCCACTGTTGAGGTCAGAACCAAGAAGAGCTGCCACCGGATCCTTACCACGTCCCATCAGTTACTCACGCAGTTTTGATGTACCAGACACCCACTGTGATTTAGTTAGATGAGATGTTTTTAGCTTCTGTTGGAACTTGAATGTTAATTAGTATTGGGTCTGGCTGAGATGGAGTGACTTGTCCCCACAGCAGCCCTCCCCGTGCTGTGCTGTGTATCGGCAGCCAGCAAGGTGTTGATAACACACCAGTGTTTTGGCTACTGCTGAGCAGGGCTGGCACAGCACCAGGGCTGTCTCTCCAACATTTCTCCCCTCACTGGTAGGCTGGGGGTGGGCAAGATCTTGGAAGGGGACACAGTCAGGACAGCTGACCCAAACTGACCAAAGGCATATTCCACACCGTATGATATCTTCTCAGCAATAAAAGTTAAGAGAAAGGAGGAGGAAGGGGAGGGCATTTGTTATTTATGACGTTTGTTTTCCAGAGGAACCACTATGCATACTGAGGCCCTGCTTCCCGGGAAGTGGCTGGACATCGCCTGCTGATGGGACGTAGAGAATAAATCTTTTGTTTTCCTTTGTTTCCATGATCAGCCTTTTGCTTTTGGATTATTGAACTGCCTTTATCTTGACCCATGAGTTTTTTTCCACCTTATTTTCTCCCCTCGCTGTTCTGCTGAGGAGGAAAGTGATAGAGCGGCTTGGTGGGCACCCAGCATCCAGCCTGGGTCAACCCACCACAAGAGCACATATACTCAACTAAATAAGGAAATAAAACTAAATACAATTTTGGTCAACTTTCTATGATAAGTGAAAGTTTTGTGTTTGTATGTACAGACATATATATCTCCATATATGCATCTGTTTTTTAGTGGATGGTTCTGATTGTCTGCCTTACAGCTGCAGCACATCCACTGTGTTTAAGAATGCTGTGACCTTCCCCTGCATAGGAACCTGTGACTGCAAGACCAGAAGACACATCCATATGTTCTCCCCTGTGCTTTTCCCTCCTTTGCTTCGGTACTCCCCCGCATCCTGACACTTGCTCAGACAAGAAGGTCTGATATTTTTCCCACTTCACAGGTTAACTCAGTTTATTACACCACCATTCTTCAAAATTTGCCCCCCCCCCCCCATCCATGTTTGCAATGCCTGTGCACTACAGCGCCTTCAGATATAACTCTCTCCTGTCTTAGGTGCTTGTGCATTGACCTTATCAACTTCCCTTGGAACGATAATTATAAACAGCGCTTTAAACACCAGATTTATTTAAAAATGAAGTGATCAAGTGAGCACAGCACAACCAGGGCTCAGGTACCTGGTTTTTATCCCTGGCTCTCCCACTGACTGGCTATTAAGACTTCAGGCAAGTTACTGAGTTTCTCTGTGGTTATGTTCAACGCTCAGACACATCTTTCTTTAAACTTCACAGTCTCAGAGACAAGGACTGTCTTTTACTCCAGATTTGTAAAATGAGTGGCACAGTGAGGCCTTGTTAGTAGCTGAGATCTGTAACTATTATAGCAATACCGCAAATGCTGTTAGCATTTTATAATCAAATACTGTACTGCAAATGTATTTAGCGCCCGACAGTCAAATAACGTAATAGGTCCCTGCCACATAATCAAGCTTAGATTTCACTTAAAACAATAATGCTAAAGAAGGCATTTGAGTGCAGAAACTGAAGCAGACTAAAGATACAGCCTCTGTGATATTTTCCTGGCTTACACAAGCATTTTCTGCCTTCCATCTGAGTTGCCGTGGCTTGACTTGGAGCAAGGAGACCTTGAAGCAGCCTCCTAGTACCTAAAGGGGGCCTACAGGAAAGCTGGAGAGGGACTGTTTGTCAGGGAGTGTAGTGACAGGACAAGAGGTAATGGGTTTAAGCTGAAGGAGCGTCGATTTAGATTAGATGTTAGAAAGAAATTCTTCCCTGTGAGGGTGGTGAGGCACTGGAACAGGTTGCCCAGAGAAGCTGTGGATGCCCCATTCCTGGAAGTGTTCAAGGCCAGGTTGGATGGGGCTTTGGGCAATGTGGTCTAGTGGAGGGTGTCCCTGCCCGCAGCAGGGGGGTTGGAACTAGATGATCTTTGAGGTCCCTTCCAATCCAAACCATTTTGTGGTTCTATGATTCTATGACTTGCTTGCCCTCCCAGCAGACCAGCGTGCATGTAGGTTTATCAGTGCCAGACTGAGCAGCGGCTAACCTGCCCGCTGGGATGATGAGCTCGGGCTCATGGTAGCCACGGGACGTTTGGTCAGCCCAGCATGTGGGCAGCATGGGTGCTTCTGCCTGAAAAGGGTGTTGTATAGAAATACCCTCTTCGGCAGATGGCTGAGAGTGAAGCTGCTCAACAGAGCAGGCTCTAGCATAGCTGAACAAATGGAGATAGCAGAGGGGTAATCACCGTCTTCTAAACTGCCTGCAGTGCTGTGTCCAGCTAGGACTCTGCTGTCCCCTCCTGCAAAGAGAAGGTTGCAGTAGCTACAGAAACATCTACTGACCTCACTATAAGACAGAAACCTGTGGCAGAGATAAAATAGGTGACAAACACCAAAGGCATAATTTATCAGATAGATGTATTTATAATTTGTAGGTATACACATATACTGTAGTGCAGAACTGGGACCTAAACAATTCATGTGCATCAATTTTTGCTTTTGACTCAAGTTGTTCAGCTCGCCTCTGACATACCTTAGCAGAAATTTTTAAAAACTACCATGTGACGCGAAGTGAAAAATCCCTGTTGATCTGTCTCTATCACGAGTGTCTCCAGCTCTCTGAACTTTCCCAGTAAATCACCCATAAGAAACACAATAATGCCGGTTTTGGTCATTGTCTCGTTTTCCAGCTGTTGGTAATGGACACACTGTGCCTTAGCCTGTAATGATAAAACTGAAACCATGTTCTCTGTGTTTATAGGTCTCTGCTCTTTCCAAGTGGTGACATCTATGCCAAAGTAGGTCTTTTTGGCTGCAGCTGGAAAAAAATACAGCAATAAGATGCTTAGCTGAAATGTATTTTATCTCAAAAAGGTGAGAAGAGTTATTAAAAAAAAATCTCCTAAACAGAATGGTGTCTTTTTATGATTTTTAAATACTAAAGAAGCATTTGATTTATGAAGAAAAGTAAAAACACAGTTCTATACTGTGTTTGGTCTTTCTGTATCATAGGGTGAAAATTCCCTAACTCTATTTTAGCTGTAGGTGCTGCTCAGTGAAGTATCTTCTGAAGTGTGTTGTTTGGGGGTTTTTGGGGAGGAAGGGGGTGAACCCAGCAAATCCAGCCAGAAAAATACATTTACATACTGTGTATGAGCCAGCCAGTGCTGCTGGGACTGAGACTTGTCTGGTGAAGACTAAGGAAAAGGCTGTGACCTGCAGTAGGGAGGGTCCCTCTCTTCTGTTCCTGGGAGTCTCACACATTGCCACAAATGAGCGTCTGAAGGTGTTTCCAGAAGGACAATCCTTGATTAACGGAGAATTGAGACAGTGGGTGGCATTTCAAAACCAAGAGATGGCATGGTCCCAGCTCGCTGGACTCCAGCAGCACACGGCTGATGGGAGAACCCCCCAGGTTAATGGGTCGCACGGGTGACTGCCCTAAACTATACCAGCAACGAACTCTCTCTTTCAGTGAGCCAAGATTTGGGAGACCTCAAAAGATTTAATGAAGTTGTTTCTGTTGTGTCCCCCGCTGCCCCAGGCTGCATGTCAAATGGTCCTTGGCTGGAAGCCCCCTATCAACCAGAATCATTTCGGAGGTGCGTTACCCACCAGAGTTACCCCCCCATAAACACCGTGCTGTGGTTACGCCTCCTTGTTTCGCTACCCACAAGAGCAAGTGCAAAAGCACGCAAAGAAAAACTTCCAACTCCTATTCTAAAGCCAACACTGATAATACCCAGGAATTACCCCTTTTGTTTTCCCATTATTGTACCCATCACAATCTGGATGACCGGGAGGTGGGGATGGGAGAAGGGAGAGCAGCAGATGTTTCCAAACCTCCCGGCCAAGCTGTCTGGAAGATGTTTCACATCTGGGAGGGAAACCATCCATGTATGAACCGCAGTAGTCAATCCCTACACCCACAGAAAATTGGAGAAGAGCGTAAAGGCTGAGGCAGTTATGTTTGCTCCTGCAGAAAGCCCCTGTTTTGGCAACCCAGCACTGAGCCTAGGCTGAGACGTACCCTTTCCTTCTTACCTTGCCACTCTCTCCGCTCCCGCACTCCCAATTTAAACTGGAAACCAGTCAAATGTTTTTCTTAGGCCTGCAAGTCAAATTCTTTGTAGGTTTGGGTTGTTGGGGTTGGGTTTTTTTCAAATGAAAATGACCAGCTATGTGTAACATATGGATTTTATAAAGGTGGCTATGTATTAAAGGTAAAACAGAAAAAGAAAGAATGAAGTTTATTATTTTACACAGTGGAATGGACACCCTATATGGCTAATTCTTGAGTTAAATGAGTTTTCCAAGAAAATGTTTAGTCTTTCATTGAACAATTATTTTAAATACTTTGCCACCAAGAAAGTAAGGCGGTGTAAGTTTTATGAACATATATTTTTTTCCTTTCACGGAAACATTTGCTTGACTGATCCCTTATAGTTCCAGAAACACATACGAGTGCATTTGCTTAAAATAACAAAACCACACACAATACTTAACTCATTAGGATGATTTAGCGGTGGTTCAGTATTTCTTTTGGCTGAGCGCTCTGGATGAAATCCCATGTATACAGTCTTGTATTTTACACCAATACTTTTACTTCAGGTTATACAGTAATCTCTGTCAGACGCTGTGCCCCGAGTACAGTATAAAAAGATATCTGCTTGTGGAATGTCTCTGTCAAAAGGGCATGTGCAAACTAGATTTTAAAAATTAAACTTGTTTAATGCATTACACTTTATGGGTGTTAGAGTGGAGAATTGACTGAGATAGCAAACCCATACTCCCCGCCACTTAAAAGATAAACACAGTCACTGAGCAAAGGATATACTTGCAGCTATGAGGAAAAAACTTGCCTCAGTTCTAGAAAAACTATCTCAGACTGTCCTCTTTCCTCTTCATGCCTAACACACGTAGAAATAAAATATGTTAAACTGTAAATTTAATTAAAAGAAACCTCATAAAATATATTAGTACAATCTCCATGAGTACTCCTCTGTACCAAACTTTTATTGGCTTCCCTTTTTATGTGCCAGAATAACCCTTTGTGAAATTCCTCCTTAAATATCTTTAATTTATATCTCTCTGGCTGGTGACACTCACACCTAACATCCCTGCGGCAGGGAGGCAGTTGCCTGTAGCCTAAGCGCTGCGTATCGAGCGTTGCGGCACAAGCTTTTCCAGCTGAAACTCGCCAAACGCCGTTCTGTGACCCCACGCTCCACCGCCGGCTGCGCCTCACCGTTCAGGCACCAAAATGTTACTTTGCCCAAGGAAGGGTGATGGAATCCTGCCCTAAAGAGGAGCATCAATTTACTGGTCCTATTCTGCCATCCTTCCGCAGATATGTTTCCTACTGGCTTAATTAGAGCTGCAGGGGAGCTTCTAATTTTTCTGATCACACTTTATTATCCTCTGATTACTAGCCATTAGTCTTCATCTTTCTATCGGTTTCTTTTCTTTTTATTTTTTTTTTTCTATTTTAAAAAATAAAATTTTAAAAATGGCTAGGAATGAGATGTATGTTGAAAATCAATTTATCCTTTTGTCAAAGTAATTGCTAGCTGGGGATGATAATTTCTTTGTTCGGGGCAGATACAGAACTATTGTCTTGGCCTTCTAAATTGGTACGCCATACCCCATGCTGTCTGCAAGTATCAGTATGGAGCCATGCACAGTAGATGCTGAATGTACTATGTAACGGAGGTGTCCCTGTCTAACAAAAACTAAAACTCCTTTTTTTTTTTTTTTTTAATGGAAGAGAAATAATGAGACAACCGCACAGCATTTTAGTCCACATTTCTCTATTTCCTTCCCATAAAAGGTCTCAAAGAAATGCAAAGCACCATTGAAGAGTTCAAAGACATACCTCAGAATGTGACTGCACATTCAAGGCACACTGACATATTCAAGACTGGATAGCTCTATTGGAGGGGGGGAAAAAAAAGAAAGAAAGAGGGAGAGAAAAGAAAGAAAAAGGCTCCACATACAAAATACAATACACAATATCTAGTTCGACTGTGTGAAACTCACTGCATTCATTTTGCTCACTGAGCAAACTAGGTCCCAGAGTATAACACATACAATAAATCTAGCCATTTTTTTTCCATAGGAGCTGATTTGAGAAGCTAAAAATTACTTGGTGTAAATGATGCAGAGGCTGATGCAGCTGAATTTATAAATTGGGTTGAAGTTTGACATGCTGAATTAGATTATACCGTATAATGCATCACTAAGTAATTGATATGTACATTATGTGCAAAGAAAGCCCCGCTAACTCAAGTGTAACTTTTCTTTTCTTTTCTTTTTTTTTTTTTATTTTTTGCATTATTGTGCAACTTGGCCATTGTCAGTTGAACAAATTTTCAAAAGGAGATTTAGTCCTTTATGAGCCGAATAAAAATACAATTTTGTTACATTCCAGTATTCTAAAAATAAAATACAGGATAAAGGGATATATATATAAAAAAAGTAGAAAATAAGTAGAAATGCATCAGAGCATTTAAAGTCCTTTTTGGGGGCTTTTTTCATTTTTAGGGAAGTTTTCCCTACATTTATTCAAGAAATGTAAAAGTCCAGATGAAAGATGTGCAATACCAGCACCAAATGGAGAGGTGACAGGGAATGGAAGGAAATGGGGAATATACAATTTCTTCAGTTAAAAACAAACAATGTAACATGGATTTCTGTGTTTGGGGAGCACAACAGAAATTTAAAAAAAAAAAAATCCTACCAGAAAGAAATATCAGTTTTATACTAGCTGTTCAGTATATTTCCAGTCTTCCACTGATGATCTGCATTTATTTCAAGGAGATGAGAGCATTTCCCTCTGCAATTACTAGCATATCTGCCCTGATCCAATGCTGATTACAGCACAGGGTCTTAAATCTCTGTAATCTGTCTGAAATGTTATTAAATATTAGATTTCAGTGTGATTTGTTTTCTTATCACTTTACTTGTAACTTTACTGCCATTCACCGCCAAGAGACCTTGAACTGGAGGCTGCGGCTTTAATCTCAATTTGTTATACTAAAATGCAAAATTAAAGAAAAATGAAGAAAGTTGACTATTACCAAGGAATGTGATTGATAACATTGTGTCATTTCTGAGCTTTAATATTATAAACTGAATTTTATGATACTCTACCCTAATAGTGACATATTTAACATTTTAAGACTGGATATAATAATTTTATGGGACAAAATGAGTATTGTTAGAAGATTATACAGTAGTACTTTGTCAAATCCTTGTATATTAAATACCAAAACACTATGATAAAATAATGGTAAGAGTCTCACTTCTTCTCAGAGAAGAAAATCGGTTCTTAACATCTCATCTCTGGTTCAAGACCTCCTGGAGGTCTCCGGTCAGTGAGAAGCGCAGCGTGCAGCACGTGCCACCGCACCTCTGCGCACGGGGGTAACGGACAGCTAGCATTTACAGCGTACCGGCAGTTTTAATTTGAAAATGTGAAATAGGGGCATATTTATATCTCGACAACTTTTGCTTTGCTTCCAGGCAATGCCAGTTTGGTAGATGCCCAAAGGACATATACACCAAAGGGAACAGGCACGAGCGTGCTTTTGAACGGCACAGGAGCAGCCAGGGATGGATCACTTTGTTTCTCCTCCCGTGTTTGACCACTTGCCAAAAAAAAGAGATCCTCTCTTCCGTATCACCAGCCAGGCTCAGACTTCTTTACATCCAAGTCCCTCTAACGCGCTTCTGGCACGCTGCTGATAATGATGCTTGTTGATTTGCATCGCATTTTGCTTCCAGTGTTCTCCTTCCCTGTCCTCCATCTACTGCCCTCTCAGCCTATCCTCAAACTGGAGAACTTGGGATACAAAGGAATAAAAAACACGTAGAAATCTAAATCCGTGTTCAGAGCGAGCTACCTCACTGGAGTGAGGTGGGACATCACCAATGATTATAACGTTGGTATGCATCTGTCGTGGTAAAGGATGGTGACCTGGACTGAGAAAAGGGAATCATTCCCTGCTGTCAGAAGTCTGAAACTCAGACAATGTCCAAACCCAAAATAAAACCAAAGCAAAATAATATACTGATGGCAATATTGGAAGTTATGACTGCAGTATGCAGTATGCAAATGGCAGTAACTCTGGAGATGAGATCGAATCGTATGTGCGGGGTACAGATGTACAAAGAGGGAGGGTAGCGCAGGACTTGCAGCCACGGAAATCTGCAGATCGGGATATGAACCGAATAATTCCATTGTGCTTTGCCTGAATCGCTATTCACCATCATCCAAGCAATGTTCCTCCTTAACAGTCTATCCTTAAAGTGCATATAATAAAATGAGGCCACTGAGACTTGTACATGGCTGGCTGTCTCCACTGATTTTAACTCACTAAGTAGAAATGCTGCACAAGGTCAGTTTAAGCGGAAAAATCCATATCGGCAGAGGCACACATTGACCCTCCTTTCAGGAGGAAACGTTAGGATTTCAAATTGGGGTTTCTGTATAGATAAGTAGGGTCCCACAATGAGAAAGGTGTCTATAGAAAAGAATGGTGACTGAGATTTTGATACCTATATATAAAGGCTTTGAATAGCTGTGTCATGTTTTTGTTAGTTATATAGGTCTCTTTGGGGCTCTATAAAGACTGTGGATTCACAAAAATTAAACATTTCAGAGCTGTCAAATGAAAAGTATCAAATAAATGAGGTCTGGGGGAGTTTTCAAGTCCATTTTAAATGGGGAAAAGGAAAGAGAGGAAAGAGAGGAAAGAGAGGAAGAGAGGAAGAGAGGAAGAGAGGAAGAGAGGAAGAGAGGAAGAGAGGAAGAGAGGAAGAGAGGAAGAGAGGAAGAGAGGAAGAGAGGAAGAGAGGAAGAGAGGAAGGGAGGAAGGAAGGAAGGAAGGAAGGAAGGAAGGAAGGAAGGAAGGAAGGAAGGAAGGAAGGAAGGAAGGAAGGAAGGAAGGAAGGGGCTTATACTTTGGATATCCCTAAATATGAAAAGACAGTCTAGCTACACTTGATGTTCACGAGGAGGTTAATGTTGGAGTTGACTGCTCTAGAAAGTTCTGTCCAGCAAGCTCTGGTGCCCCCAGTGTAGAGCCTGAAGCATGATACTTTATTGCTTAAATTTGTCATCTTTTACTGGCGAGATTTAGGGACAGAGTTCTTTCCCTAAATCCTCCACACCAAATGCAGGTCAACAAAGGTCTTACTAGCTGGTGTATTTTCCTGGCTTGCTTTCAGATTCACATCCCAGATGAATTTCCTAACACCTCCACTGTCTTTGTCCTGCTCCCTCCCTGGTTTATGTGGACTTACAAAGTGAAACACTCTTCATTTTAGTCTGTCAGAGAGATGGATTTTTTTAATGGTAATTTTTTAACTCTAGAGTATCCCAGGGTAGGAAGACTTCAGAGTAAAATTTAAGGATGCCTATCTATAGCAAGAGAAATAAACTAGAGATTAGTTCCTCTCTCGTATTCAGTTTAAACTTACTAGAAACCTTCACAAATATTAAGGACAAGTTTCATCCAAACCAGAATCCAAATAGCTTCTCCCTCCATCCATGGACAGCCCTGGAAAGAAGGGTGATGATCATCTTCCAAGGGGGAGCCAATCACAAAATAACTCCTGAGATGAACGTCAATTACCCTGCCTGCGACATTATCCCAGGGCTCAGAACAGAAGAGAAACATTTATTTAAACATTCCAATTTTGTTCAAAGTGAAAGAGAACTCCCCTAAAAATACTTTCAAACCAGAAATGAACATCAATTAAGAAATAAAAATTAGCCCACATTTATGGAACGAGAAGAGAAATAAAACCTGTCTGATCACACTGGAAAAGTATGTGCACATTTTGTAGTACAAAGCAAGGAAGTGAAGCCGGCTAATTTTCACTGAGTTTTGCTTTTTTAATTCTCAGAAAACAAAGACACACACACACACAAAAAACCCCAAAACAAAAAACAACCAAAAAACCAAAAACCGGGGGTGGAAATGTGAAGGGAAAAGGAAACGCTCGCTCGCAAGAAGTCTCTAATTCCACCTTTGGAGATGTCAGCAAACATAAAAAGCTGCGCCGGCAGCAGGACAAATCGTTACTAAATATTAGGAGCCACGTATTTTGCATCAGGCTGAAGTCCCAGGGGAGCCGTAACGCCTGATGAGGAGCAGCCGGCGGCACCGCCAAGGTTTTAGCGGCCTGGCCCGGGAGGGCAGTGCGGGCGCTGGAAGGGGCCGGGCGGCACCGGGCTGGGCTGCGCATCTCGCCTCAGCGGAGGGCTGCCGCCCGAGGAACGGGACTCGCTGTACTTGCACGCCGTGGGGTGCTGTTCTAAAAATGACTCTTCCTGACACATGAGTGCTGTGACTTGGCTCGCCGCTCTATCACAATATTAAAAAAAAAAAAAACAAAACCCCACCCAGGAACCCAAAACCAGTGTTCTAGAAAAATTCTGGTTACGTTCAGCCTGGAGACATAAAAGCCCAAACACCTAAGAGGTCCGTCCCAGAGCCGTAGCACCCCAGCAATAATTAAAGGGAATATTTTTATATTATGGCACAATATAGTCACGGTGTTTGGACTTGTCAAAACAAACAAACCATATTCAGTGAAATCTGTGGCACAAAAGAGCTGAACAAATTATGGGGTAGAGGCAAACGTGGCCGCACCATCAGCATTCAAGACCTGAAGAAAAGAGTGGAAACTTTCAGGGTCTGAATGCCGGAGTGGAAAAGCTAATTGAGCACAAATGAAAGGATCTATTACGGCTGAAAGAATAAGTGAGAGTACAGGCAGGACAATACTCTCATTTATGATTCAAATATCCATGGATAGTGGAGTACAGCTTTAAATACAATTTACAGCCTTGATTACAAATGACTATGTGCATCAACTTGGAAGGAATGCGAAGACTGTGAGCGAGAGAAAGAGCCTGCCTTGTCAGAAGGGAAGGAGAAGGGGATAAGTGAAGGCAGAGCTGGGCTGGACACTCAGAAGCAATTGGAATGTGCAGAATTATGAAATAGCGCTTTTAAAAACCTGAAGATGAACTGATTAGTGGGCAAGAAGGCTCACATTTAAAATAACCGAATTGCCCAGTGATAAGATTATAAAGGGAGATTTATGCTAGACAATCACAACGAGATCAGGGGGAAGGGAGTATCATTCTGTCCTGTGTCTTCCAAAAGCAAAATATAAAAATATGAATGTGGTAAAAATAGTAAGTACTGGAAATGAAGAGCGAGGACAGGCTCCTACTTTTATGGAAAGCAGCAGCGGCTCTTTTTCCTCAGCCTACAGGAGACCCAAAACTGGTCTGAAACCACCCAAGTTATGAATTACTTTCTACTCAGAAACTGTCTGTATCCTCACTGTTCTTTTTTTTTTTTTAAGCTGTGTTATGTTTTATGGACCAAACATTACTTCTGTTAAATCGACAATTAAATTATCCAAGAGTTTGAAAATTCTAAAAACCTTATGAAAATTGTAACATGATTCGAGCTGCGTAGCAAGAAAATCAGCACCAGCCTCTCATGGTGAACACTGGCACCAAAGACAGTGCACCCTGTGGTCGCACAGGCTGTATGTTCTCATGCTTTCTGTTCCACATCCATTCCGAGCTCCCAAGGACATTACGTACCACAGCAGCTAGCAATAGTCGGGAAAAATCCATCAGCCCTCCACAGGTCACAATCTCCCGGTTGTCCCAGAGCCTGCCTGAAACCAGAAACTCACTAAAAAGCAACTGGTGGGAGCTACACCTCAGCAACAAGGAGACAGGCACAAGCAAAAGCAAACAGCTGGATGAAGTTGCGACCTTCACGCCTGCAGGACATCGGTACCTAAGAACTCAGCCCTGCTACGCTCTTTACTGGTATTGTCTATACGATAAGGGTAAGGATGCATTTACCTCTTTCCCTAGGTGGCCCCAAGACGTCGTTTCTTCCGAGTGGAAATCGCTTACTCAAAGTGATCTGTGCATCCATGACTGTCAGGCTTCATTACTGGCAGCACACCATATGCTCAGGAGTGACACCCAAATTTAAAAAGCCTCCATGCCTACTGCAATATGCAGCAGTCTCTCGACTAAATAAAATTAAGGAATTGTACATCTATCCCTGCAACATCCCAACCAGCTCCCACCGAACGCTCTTCAGAATTGGTTTCCAGAATTTGCAGGTAGTGAGAACGATCAAACGTCAGGAATTACCTCTCCTCTCATAACCAAAAGCCGCGGTCTTCATGATTACGTGCATGGGGGTCTCTAACTGTGTAACAAGGACGAAGAAAACGAGAGGCTTCTGATGACTAATTCGAGATGATGGAACCTCATCTATGAGCCTGAAAAGTAACCTCATAAAGGACAAAACCAAAGTCCCCTCTGTTTTCCTCGTCATAACCATCCATTGCGGAGCACAATAATGCTGGGACAAGTGTGTGTATTTTTATTTCTTTTGTAAGGGTTCAGCTGGCACCTTTATTAAGCAAGGCAGTTAGCGTGAGTAGCCAAACATAGTACCATTTCCTCACAATTATTCATTTTTTAAGGACATTGCTTTTGAAATGAAAAGAGAATGAAACTATACGGCATGTGCTCCCAGTCTCAGATTGGGTGTGGAAGAAAATAATGGCCACACACTGCTATACAATTAGGTCTGTCTTGGAAAGGAATTATACTGATGTTTTTCTAAGCAATGCCAGGTGGTTTATTCACCAAATAATGAGACACTAAATGGATCTAAAGATTCTTGGCAACTGGTAAATGCTTACCTTGGACTCCCTAGTCCTCTCTTCACGAAATGGTTTGCTTTTCCCAAGAGTTTTCTTAAGCAGCTCCTCAGCTGTGATTAAAAGCAAATAACAGTGGACTGAAGGTTGGTTAACTTATACTTGTTTAATGATACAGCGAGCGCACATCAGATGTCTCTCATCGATTTAGTCAACAGCTTCAGCCATCAGAAAACCTTGTTTTCAAAGTCTATAATTCTCTTTTAAAACAAACAAACAAAAAAACCAAAAGAAAACAAAAAACCAAACCAAAACAAAAACCAACCCAACAACCAAAATCTGCTGCAGTTAACTTTTTTTCTTGATAGGATTCTGGGCAGAGATCAGGTAGAGAAAAGTCTAAAATTTTAGCTACTTTTTTAGCAAGAGCAACCCAACCCAACCATTTTTCGCTGCGCTGCAGGAGGAGGGCAGATTGCCCCGCGGGAGCAGAGCACTGCTGGGAGCTGGCGGTGGCCGTGCCTGCGCCTGCGGGCACAGCGAGGACTTGGCTCCACATCGACTACAAAGCGAATCTGCTCCGCGGGGGTAAGAAGGACTTGAGCGCACCCAGCTCCAACGTCTGCCCAAGCCCCGGCGCCGCTCGTGATGGGGCGGCCGAGGGGCTCGAAGCCGACGTCGCAGAAACTCGCAGGGTCATCCCATGTCCCCGGGCCCCGAGAAGCAGCAGGACGCGCGAAGTTTCGACGGCAGCTTTCTGTCCTCCCGTACGTTCCCCACCCCATGCCGCTCCATCCTCAGGAACTGGAGAGAAAGGTCTCCAGCTCCAAACGTGGGACCGGTGCGCCTCGTGCGTACACACAAAGCACCGTAACGAATAAACCTGGGGCTGCTGAGGTGAGGCTTAAGCGTGGGCTCCTCTGTTTCCCCTGCTGCTGCTGCTGCTGCAGACAAGTCCCCCGCGCAGGCTGGGGTGGACAAGGCCTCCTGGGCCGGGGGCGAGGCCGAGGTCGGGGGAAGCACCAGCACTCGGTGGGTCACAGCGGCTGGGTGTCGCTCGGGAAAGGCTTTGCACAAGCGTGCCGTTTCGTAACTGCCAGCAGATAGCAAATCGAGTAGCTGACGGATTTCACTTCCCTTTCTCTTTGGCAATTTAGGGAGCAAACCGCATTATAAAAAAAATTCATGATGTAAAAAAACAATAATAATGCTGTGAATAATTCTTTGCTTATGGTTTCTCCTCCAAATAGTTGGTATTTAGAATTAGTATCGCTTTGGCCATCTCTATCCAAAGATCGCTCCCATTTCAAGACAGGACTATTCGCAGCCAGCAATTCAAAATTTCATTTATGTGAATACAAAGTGATATCTATGTAAAATCCTACATCTCAAGTACATCTACTTAAGAGTCATTTTCTAGAATATTCCACAAAACTCTAAACATACTGAACATTGCAAGGCTTCCCAAGAAAAACTAATTACAATGCCCAAATTAATATTTGAAGAAAATCTCGAAGCGATGGCACTGTTCTCATTTAAATATGTGACTACTGTCTTTATAATGTGCAAAGCATTATAACCATTTATGTATGTTCCAAGTGATATATTACTGAGTTGAACCTAGTTTCCCCTTCTTTTGTTCTGGGTTCATAACCTTGCTGTATTATCTTCCATAACTCTATAGCTTGCTAATGCATAATTCAAGCCTCTCTTATTGACAAAAGGCGGCAGAAAGAAAGAATATTTCAATGCCACTTTCCCACGTAGATAGTATTGCTTTCACTTCAACTGGTATCATTTCCATACTAAAGCCAAATCTTTTAAAGTATATTAAGTATCATTTTCAATGCTTCTTTGCAGTTGATTCACTGGGACAACTACATCTGTTTACCTCCATCTTCTGAGACTACATTATTGCAAGTTTTTTGCTGGTTTTCATTTAAAAAAAAAAAAAAAAAAAAAAGGGTTTCTTGCCAAAAGAAGAAATTTCAGTTAAACGTTATGAGTTAATGTATGACATCAGCTTCACACTAATCTCTTGATTTAACTAGAGCTTGGCTTTAGGACTGGTGCCACAGTTTCCCCAGATGTGTGTAGGGAGCAGGACCATTTTGCGATCATCCTGCAATCCCTTCCCTTCACAAAATAACTATGCAAATAGGCATATATCGAGTTTCTGTGCATCATTGACTGGAGGTCAAATTTGCCCTCAGTCAGCCATGCAACTATGCAAAAACCCCACTGATGTCAATGCAGTTGCTTCAAATACGTGCAGGCGGGGAGGAGAAGAGAGTTTGCCCTTTTTGCATGTTGAAGAAGGATGGAGAGAGCTCCAAAGTCTCTTCTCAGAAACAGGTTGCATCCTTCCAATGGTACAAAAGTGACATGGACTCACAGATAGAGTAATTAAAAACAACAATTAAAGGTTCTATAAAAACAGCGAAATATCAAACTTTCCACATCATTACCCGAGCAGGTTAAGACTGTCAAGTTCTTGTGCCTCCACAGGCCCTCAGCTCAACGTCCTCCTGTTAGAGCATCTTCTGGGGAGCATAACAAGGCCAAAACATCTTTCTTTACAGATGGCTGCAGGGTACTGAGCAGCTACTCTTCCTGCGTACCGGCCCAGTGGAGAGATTGTCACCACGTCCTTTACGCGCTGCCCGCTGCCTGTGCCGTGCTGTGCAAGGAGCTGCGGGGTGAGGCTCCTCCGTAGCGTCCCTGCACGCCCGTGCATTTACCCGAGCTGTGAAATCCTGCTCTCTCACACCTGACTTGCCCTTGCGGGCAGCCTGGGCCCAGTCTGAAGCCAAACCGCCTACAGATCCCACCTGCCCTTGTGCCAAACAACGTCCACCGCCCAGCCAGCATTATTTGTTTCGTATCTTGGTAGCAGTAAGAGCAGAAGTTAAGGGCATATTGGCTGAAAGCGAGAGCGCCGGGGCCCATCCCCGTGACAGGTAATGCCTTTAGAGCGCCGCGCGTGTCCCCCGGGCATTGCACCTCGCTTCTCAAAGCAGCAACTAGTTTGCCTCACGGGCAGCTTCAAGGCGCTCAAGCAGGTAAGTGAGGTGGGCAGAGCGTGGATTTGCCTTCGAGCCCAGCTCAGAGTCACCTCTGCTTTCGCATCAGGAAACGTCTCTTGCTAAACAGTGCCTAGCATGGACAGACACCTACCTAAGAGGCCCTTCAGATAATAAAGGAAACTGTAATCTTACAAAGAAAATTATTCTACCCCAAGTAGTATGACCAATGATCAGAGGAGGCCCTGCAAGGCATCTGTAGTCCCTGGAGTCGTATTTACCAAACCAGCCTCAGTAATGACACGGCTGAGTCAGTATCTAGCTAGGTTTACAACCTTGGTGCTTCTTCCCATGCCACCTCAGCACTCACCTGTTTCTTGCAAGTTCAAATTCCTGAAGCACTGTAATTCTGGCTACAACCAAAATAATTTCTCTAAACTTAGGAGCTTGTTTTTCTTTTTCTAAAAACTCTCAGAGTCTTTATTAAGCCTCATTTTCTGCAAAACATTCAGAAAATACAACTTGAGAAGCAAAATTCAGGTGGGTTTAATGGTGTCTCCAGCTGTGCCTCATTTTAAAGTCACTGGGTTTTTTTAACAGAACCAAAGGAGAAAAAACTCAGTTACCAAATAACTTAATGTCATGCTCTGAAAAAACAGCAGTTTAGGACAGCAACACTGCTGCCACTTGGACTATCCCCCTGCTACTTGCCTCACCTTAAAAGCCATGTGATTTCTCACATCTTGTGCTGTTGGAGGAGACAAAATAAAAAATGACTTAAGTAACTTTGCAGGGAATTCCTTAGATGTTTCTAACCCTGAAAGCACTCAAACTTCCAGGGGCAGTGTAGGAAATTGAGTAACCCATAAACAGTGTCCCGTGAAGTAAATCGTCAGCCTCTCCAGCAGCAAGTGAAAAGCCTGTGTCATTTTTGACACTTGCTCACTACCTGTCCTTCCCCCTACCCTCAACACTGTAACAGGCAAATTGCTTTGTCAAACATCACACACAACACTGAGCAAAGAACCAGATCTATAAAATCACCCATCAGATTATCTTCAGCAATAACAAGCAGTGAATTCACTGGAATTTCCCTTGGGTCTGCTTGGATTTAACCCTAGCACTGCAGTCAACCTAGCTCAGGAAGTTCCTACAGGCTTCTCACAGGTCACTTCTGTCCATAAATGACCTCCAGCCAGGGAGCCCTTACTTGCAAAGGGTGAACACGGAGTCGCAATGAGCCTTTCCAGAAATCCCTGCCCAGAGCCTCAGTCACTCATCACGCGTGGCGTTCTCCAGGGAGGCTTGGCACATCTCCCCAGCTAAAGGGGCTTGGGGCTGCTGGCTCCTGGGCTGCTCCCACTGCATGGTTGGTGCAAAACATAAAAAAAAAACCCCAAAACCAGCTGTGCCCAAGCAGAGATGCCCTCCTCGATATCAGGGCCCAGACAAGTCACAATTCCCTTCATGGCTCCATCCTGGTGGATGCGGCTCATGGGAGGTGACGGAGCAGAGCCTCCCCCTGCTTGCTGGCTGTGAGCTGGGGAAGCGAGCGGGTTGGGGAAGGGAGCCCAAGGAAGAGCCATGCACGTGTGTCACTGCCGGGGAAGCAGCAAGTGCGTGTCCCCCCTCACCACCCCAGGGCCAGTGGCAGCAGGCAGCCTTGCCCTCTGGTGAGCAACCAGAGATGGAGCACCTGAGCAAATTGCCACATAATTCCACCTTCTAGTTAGCGAATTTCCACAGATCCGCCACTGCAAGGAGCCCCTAGAGCCTGCCAGTAGACCTACCGTTCCTACAGATACAAAATGTGCTTAAATACTGCATCTGCACCAGGCTTCCTCCAGACTGGCTCTCTAATAATGCAGTCCTGGGATGCTCTCTACTCTGTCAGTATTTAAAAAGAAAAAAATTGGAAAAAGCAATCATTCCCATATCCAGGGCTTTTGCTTGTTATTGGGAGCACGGCCACACAACTGATTTGCCATTTGACAGGAGAGGCGTGTGGGGGGAAACCCCTGGCAGAGGGGGCAGGACCTTCAGTAATCCCCCAGCGTGGATTTCTTCTGACAGAAGCTTTTCCCAGCTGCCTGTTCCCATCACAGCTCTGGAGCTGTCACCTCCTCCATGGCACAAGCAGCCACCTGCATCCGTGCTCTGAGGGAGAGGAACACATGAAGAAGAAAAGTTTGGGAAGGCAAAAAGTAAGGTTACCATTTAAATCCATGGTCCTCCGTGGGTGAGCTGACAGCAGTGACCTCCCACCACTGGCTCCCATCTGGAAGAACAGACCCAGTGTCCCTGCAGCATCAGCACGACTCTCGTGAAAACTTGTAAATACAAGAAACAGTTCAGTTCGTGACCTACCTTCGCCAAGGGAGATCCCTAGCAGCAGCGTGCTTCTCGGAGCACCACTCCAGTGCTCTGTGGCCAGCCCAAGGTCTCAGAAGCCACTAGTGGCTCGTTAATTGTCCCGGCAAGGCACAACGATGCCCTGTCCCGGAAAAGTTGAATTCTAGGAGTAAGATGAACTGGAGGGTCAGTGTCCCTTTTATTTTATGTCATAGCAGAACAAACAATATTTAGAAGATTAAAAAAAAATCATTTTTCTCTGCTTAGAAAAATCTTCTAAGATTCCTGTGGTGGTTGGGTTGATGATGATGAAATATGACATGCAGAGGTTTTCACTTACAGAAAGGGAACATGCATACCTCATATTTTCTAAACTCTTGACAAGGAACTCACCTTTGTAGATAACACTGATGACACAGGAAGAAAACAAATCAAGCCATCTGTACCCATCTAACATGAACCACAACTTCAATTTGAGATACGAAGGATTTCACAAAGGAGATATCCAAGTATCTGAAGCCATTTTAATACCGGGTATTTTTTCTTAACAGCTTTGAGCATCCCCAGCTCTTTTATCCGACATAATATGAGGCATCTTAAAATATTCTGTGTTAGAGAATGCTATCTGAATGTACCCTCTAGCATCCTCAAAGGATTGCTCCGGTTCAGCATCTGCTTAAAACACTATGCCTTATTGCCTGCCTTGGTTTTTTTATTCCTCTCCTGCTTGGGGCGAATCAGAGTCTGCTTGTTTCTTGAAAAGAGCAATATGCTTTTCAAAACCCCTTGGGTGTTGGACAGACCCTTCAGTCCAGCCTCAACTACTCATAATTATAGTCCCAACTCTGGTTCACCCATCAGTCACGAGAATAAAGATCCAAAAAGGCATTCCCTTATTTTCTGTCAGAACATCATTCAGGCTTATGCCACAAAAGAACATTTTTGCAGAGTAAGATCATAGAATCATAGAACGACAGAATGGTTTGGGTTGGAAGGGACCTCAAAGACCATCTAGTTCCAACCCCACTGCCGTGGGCAGGGACACCCTCCACTAGACCACGCTGCCCAAAGCCCCATCCAACCTGGTCTTAAACACTTCCAGGGATGGGGCCTCCACAACCTCTCTGGGCAACCTGTTCCAGTGCCTCACCACCCTCACAGTGAAGAATTTCTATCTAATATCTAATCTAAGTTTATGATTCACCACGTCTAAATTATGTGATTATTTTCTCAAGTTTCCAATCCATCTCCCCAGAAGTTGCCTTCACATCCCTCCTCCCTTTCATCCGAATGGAAGCCCTTTGCAATGGTGACTGCAATGGACACAGACCTCTTCTGGTTGGGTTTCAGAGCTTCTGCTCCATCTCCACACCTTTTGATCTCTCTTGAATTTGCCCTTTTTATCAACTTTTCCACTCTTTATTCAAGCCACAACCAAACAATCCCCTGCTTCCTACTCCCAACACAACATCCTTTTCTCTCTCTCCATAGCAAGCATCCCTCATTTTCACTACTAACAGGTGATCAGGTTGGAAAGAACACTTGTTTATATCCAGCACGTAAGAATTCGTTTCCATCTGTGGTTTGTCCTTTGTCCAACAGCTTTGAATGATAGGAAATTTTTTTCTGGGGTTTAGGGTTGGGTTGTGTTTGTTCGTTCTTTTTTTTTCTCCCAAAAGCAGCACTAATGAACTGAAGAAAAAAATACAAGTATCACTGTACAGTTGTAACAGCTACTGTCTACCTTGACACAACCGAGGATGCCAACGCGTGGTTATAGTGCTTCTCAGGAATGCCAGCATACGCACAGCCCCACAGAACACGGTCAATAGGGGAGTACGTCTATGCTGCTGCTGATCTTCAACTGTTTTCACACCCCTTAGCTGCTCCAGAAACAACTGTTTTGTATTTTATAATTAAGGAAAAACTACAGCGGAAGGAATTTTTATACATATTAATGTACTCTGTTTCATTTTAGATCCTCTCCAAATGCTGGGATCAACCAGGCACTCCTTGCACTATAAGCTCCCAGTGAATCCACACGAGCTTTGCCTCCAACCATTGGATTACCCTCAAGTAGGGGCTGTCAAACACAGCAAAAGAGCAGTGAGAGAGCACCAGGGAGGAGGACTCTGAGCAATTCACTCCTTTAAACGTTACTGCTGGCTTAAAAAATACTGGCTTGCAGGAGGAACGGGAAATGCGATTTAACATAAAATGCAATCTTTCCTACCTTAAACCCAACACGTTTTATGTAGCAGGAACCTAATAAAGAAGTTACCTCTCAGTGTGTTGCAGGGCTTCTCACCCCAGATTGGTTTTTCAAGGAGAAATCTCTAAATGCATCAACGAATCCTAGCAATCCTGTTGGAGCTGCCGAGATCTGCTTTAAGTAGCTCAGCACAGAAATACAGCAAGGAAGGAAACCAAAACCAAACACAGGCCTGGTGATGGACCCTTTGAGCATGAAAATGAGCAAACGGGAGGACGTGCTCCCACTAGAAGGATGTCATTTCATAAACTGACTCAAAATGTCGCGCATGGTCTGACATGTCGAGCGTGACAAATGTACGTGTTCCAAGACGCGCGGCACCACCCCATACTAGAAGGTGGTGACACGTTTACAGGGATTTACAGGGATTGCATGATATCAATGCCTGAAAATCCATGCAGTGACAGATTTTTAACTGACAGTCAATAGCAGAACACTTTTTTTGCACCAACAGAAAATGCTATTTTCTAAAGAAGCATTTTCTTAACTGTTTTTTTTCTGTAAGCAGTCTTCGATAGGATGGGGGCAGCAATTTACGCTAAGGCTCTTCACTACGGACTTTAAGTGGTTTTGAAATACAAAACTAAAAACTGTTTTGGCTAATTTGCTTTCGGTTTTGCAGTATGTACCAATTTATTCATAGCATTTCTGACAGAAGGAATTTCAAGAATGCAAACAGCATGATGGCAGTGTAGTAGCTGATTAGCTCCATGGAAAAAGTTTCTCCAAAGTTCGACTTTCGGTCAGTGCACAACATTCAGGATACAAAAATACTCTGGCAAGGGAGGTCTTTCTTTCACTTTAGCTACAATAAAAAAAGATCTTCTACACTTTAGCTATAACAAACCCCACAAAAAAACAGAGAGAGGGAGAGAGAAGGAGAGAGAGAGATGGCAGATACACTGAGAACCTGCAGCGTAGATAATCAAACCCTTTATTGTCTAAGTTACATTAGACTTGCAACACCATAAAAACCTGTTAAGAAGAAGAAACAGTAGATTGGTAGAGGTAGTAGAAAGTCCCTGTAACAGTCATAAAAGGGCTTTACAGGAGCGTGTCATGCCAAAAAAAAGTTATCACGTTGCTTAAAAGAGCCGATCAAAGCCCATTGACTAAATAAATAAAGAACACGACTCATTTTAAATACTATGGCCTAACTAAAATAACAAATCAATACAATACAAAGATAAAGAAGAAAATAGAAATCGTGGGATTCACTTCTGAAAACAGATGGTTTTTAAGGTTGGTTTTCCCCCACCCACTCTTATTTCTTGTTTAATTAAGTGAAAATCTCATTTCTGTGCTATACACAGCATATAATTATTTAAACTGATTTCGCCTACTGTTGTTCTTCATGGAGCTAAATTATGATTGTAAACTTTGCTGATTAGTACCCTGGTAATGGCAGTGACAGCACTAGCTTCTCTGTCAGAGATTCTGGAAGAAAAGCTCCAGAAAGAAGCTTTTGGCTCTAAATATTAACTCAGATTTTCTAGATCAGCTTGCCAAAAAATACAATTGGAAAAAAAAAAAAAAGAAAAAAAAAGAGAGAAATTACAAATGTACACTACACTTTCGTGCCATTGTGGGTACAGAAGAGTTTTTAATAACTAAAACACAAACAAATAGGCTAAGCAACTAGCTTTTGTGCATTCCTGAACTGTTACCGTTACTTTCACTCATGGAAAATACGACTCAGAAAAGCAACCAAAAAAAAGCAAAACAAAACAAAAAACCAAAAACAAACCAAACCAAGAAAGCTAGTGCAAACCCAAAATGATAATCATTAAGCAACACAGCAAAATATTTCATTTTTTCTTTTTTTCTCCTTTTTTTTTTTTGGTGTACAATGGAATGTGTCTATGCGACCTCCCTCAAAATAACTTCACAGAACAGTTAATTACAGTCACGTATAAGTATTTGCACAGACATTCCTAACTACACCGAGACTTACAGAGAATTCTGGTATACATCTGGTGTAATAGCATAAGGAAAAACTAGTTTAAAAAAAATACATAAGAAAGTTAATTTGCATTGTTGCAACTGTTGCAAAGTAACAAAAACTGTCAAGTAATTTAAAACAAGTAACAAGTAGTATCCAGAACCAATTACTGACTAGATTTTTTTAAAAAAGCAAACCCCCCCCCCCACCCACCACAACTGTTAGAACAGAAAGATCACGCTTTAAGGTTTTTTCTGCTTTTTCTTTTTTTTAAACAAATCTTTGTGTCAGAAGCCCATTTCTACAAAAACAGCACTATTCCATTATTGTATTAAGTAAACTGTCGCTCTCACCTGTATTAAAGGTTAGCATCATTTCTGTACATGTAAAATTATTGCTTTTTTGAAAAATATATTTAGCATGCTAGGGATTTTTTTTTTAATCCATTTCCTGCCTTTACAAAATGTTACAATTTAAAAAAAAAACTAGTAAAGCTTTTGCAAAAATTTTCACAGAACATTTTCTTTCAAGGCAGCAGTAACTTTTGATAATGCATAAAATTATATGTGCAAAATCTGAAACTCTCAGAAATATTACCATCACACATAGTGTCACAGCAATAAGAAAAGAAAATATTTATATCTGTGGAATACATTTTTAATTGCTTACACTGCATGGTTTAACAACCTGTTATGTGCCACAACCCCACCTTGAAAACTTGCAGTTAAAGAGTTACTGTAGAAGAGGTATATAAAGCTGTTTTTTTTTTCTTTTTTTTTCCTAACACCACCAGTGATCACTAAGTACAAACATGACACATTTATATGAACATGAACCTGCCACCACAAAAGAAGTTCCTCGTCTTTCCAAAACGTCACCGGGCCCAAGGAGGAGCGGTAGCTGGCCCGCTGAACCCAACACAGGAGCAGAGAGTACCTCACTGGCCCAGGGCTGCCTGAACTTGTTCACTGACACCTTTTCTCTTCTAAACATACAGATCAGCGGCATTAGACAGCTGAGCATTTTATTTTATTTTTTTTTTTTAAACGTGAAGACTTCCTTTGTGATCAGGTCGAAGAAAGTAGCCCTGTTACAAAAAAAGGTCCTGAGAGTAAGACACAGAAGCCCGTTTTTTTTTTTTTTCTTAGTGTTCGACTACCTTTTCTTTTCCAAAGCAGAATAGAAGCTTTTCTCTGGAAGTGTTTCAATTTCCATATTCACATACTATTAATGGTGCGCAGTCAAGAGCAAGAGCACTAGAAATGCAAGTGGTCCCCAAACTGTAATGAAACAAACCATTGCAGAATGACGGTCTTTCTCTTTAGTCCCTTTAATCCTTCATCAAGCATTGCTTTCTCAGCACCAAATGCCACCTTTTCCCCGCACCCCTGCTTCTTCCTCACTTTTTTTTTTAATTTGCTTTTCAGCATGACAAGCAGTGGCAGTTTCATTAATTAATACTTCTCCAGCCCTCGAATCCACTGCTGTTTTTCAAATGTATCAAATAGTCATTGTGAGCATCAGGGAGGTTTTTGTTACAGTGCTTAACTTCTTCATGCTGTCCAAATCACATAAAGTTTAATTTTTCCAGTGTCTCAAACTTCTCTTGATTAATATAGATGCCTTGTGCTGCCACAGTGCTTGCCAACTCCACTGTTTATTATAAAGGAAATAAGGAACCATGGGACTGATTAGTACGTCAATTTATATATATCTTGTGTAGCATCTTCATTTATTTTAAAATGATTAACAGCGCAGAGGCACCCCCCCTCCTCACAGAGTGCTGGTTTCAGTCTCGCGCAGCGGCTCCGGGCGAGGCGATGGCTGGCAGGGAAGCTGCTCTGCAGCGGAGCGGGGGCTGCCGGCGCTGCCCCTCGGGGTGGGGGCCGCTGGCGTGGGGGGCTCCTCCGCCGGGGCTCTAGGTTCCCTTCCGGAGAGGCAGCATATGGGCCACCTCCGCACCGCCGTGGTCTCTCCCCTGCAAGAAGGACGACACAGGGAAAAGCTCATTCTCGCCTCTGCTCCCATGTGCAACCCTCCAGCAAGCCCTGCTGGCGTTCGTTACCCTTCATTAGCATCATGTACATTCGTTTTGGCCCACCACAAGTTTTTTGAGTTGGTTGTTTGGGTGGGTTTTTTTAATCATCTCCAGCAAGACAAAGTGTGTCAGGCCCATCTAAAGTCCCTGACGGACTAGAAGAGCAAGTAACAGCAGCTGATGGAGTAGTTCAGAGAAGGCTGAGGACAAGGAGGGGAAGAAGAGGGCTCCGAAAAGCAGAATTTTGAGCTAGCCAAAAGGGGTTCATAACTAGATCAGCATTTTAAAAAGGCTGAAGTTTTAGGTCACGGAGGCAGCTAAAAGAAGAAAAACTGAATTCTTGGCAGGTCTGTCAAATGCTAAGGCAGCTTTTTTTTTCCCCCTTGTCATCTTCCCTTTATTTTTTTAGCCAATTTTCATGAATAATTACCATGTTGAAAAAAATAGCAGGGATATTCTAAAATCAACTGAAATTAAAGATAACATCATGAATAAGTGGGAGCCTGCAGCTCCCAAGAAAAGCTTTAAAATGACATTTAGAACATCACTGTCGGAACAATGCAGTTTACAATCCTGATCCTAAAACAACATGGCAAGATTAATCTTACATAAATGCATTATCCTTAAGCTAAAGTCTTGATGAAGTGAAACAGACCATTTTAAATTAATGCAACATAAAATACGGCACCCATGTAAAATCCAAGCAAGTTTCAAGCTGTGCCTATGGCAGCCCTCGAAATAGCTAAAGAAAGCCCAGCTCTGGTTGACATAATGTATTAAGTGCATCTCTTTTGTTAATAGATTTAGAAAATTCCTAATTAAACCTGGCCCGAGATTCATGACATTTACCAGTCAAAGTTTGGTTTAAGTCGGAAAGATTTGCAACAAAATTAAAGAAAAAAAAAGCTGCTGTACAGACGGCAGTATATTTGAAATGTAGGAAACAGTAACTGAATGAGAGATGTGATAAAACTTCCTTAGTTGGATGCTGAATTTCCTGCAGTAAACCAAGAAAGATGCTTTACATTTTTGCGCGGCTGCATCATGCCTGAGAGACAGAGCCACAATTCCAGGAGGAGGCATTCATCATTAAAACATCTTGTATCGAACTGGCTCTACGTACACGGGGGAGCGCAGCAGGGTTTCGCCAAGCCAGGGGAGGAGGGAGGGAGAGAGGGGAGGGGATGGCAGGCACCTCGCCCCAGTTTCCCTAGGTAAGAACCAAAAAAAGGGGTGTAATTAGGGGAGCTTTTTGGGGATGGATAACCCATGGATCACGCGGCACGGGGGACCTGTGAAAAGGCAGGGAGGCGCAGAGGGGCCAGGGCGGTGGGCGGCGGGCGGCTGGACCCCTCTGATAACACGGCTCTGCTCCCACTTTCAGTGGGACACCGCACCTGAGCTTCAGGTGTGCCAAAACCCACCCAGTGGCTCACCCTCTTGTACTTGCACCAGCTCGAGGGGGCAGGCAGATTTTGAACTGGCTGATACATAGCTGGATTGAATTCTTCTTGAAGGGAAACGTTTACCATTTTAAAAAGTAGGCTTTCTTCACTTTCAGCATTTTAAAGGGGGAAACCAGCAGATTTAAGTGAAACCTATAGCTTCCATGCCAAAAGCTGCTTTCATACCAACTTCCAGGGCTTTTCACCAGTTAACAGGAAAAAAACAGTTTGCGTGCATGTTAATACACTGGAGATAAATTATCGTGTGACATTGAAACAAACTGCAATGATCAGTTTGGAGCACAGATACCACTCCAGTTTGCTGGCAAGGAGAAAGCGTTGGGGCAAGAACCACAGCTGCTAATCCTGTCTATAACACTCATAAATTAATGGACATACAGTACATGCATATTACTCAGATGCCGGTACAGCAGCCTCCATGATTCCTTGATTGTTTGCATTATAATCTCCATATGTATGAACGAGACAAATTAGGTTGCCATTTATTTGTTCATTATCTATTATTTTGATTAATGGAATTCTTGTTCTCAGAATAACTATTTAAAAATAACATTTGCAATAATGAGGACTGAACTATTAATCATGATCTCTAGAAGGAACTCTGTAAGGAACTGGGGCAAGACATTTCATATGAACAAATGTCATAAACAGGACTTCTAACAGACAGTGCTAAAATTTCAAATACAAAAAACCCCAAACCAACCAAACTCAGAAACCAATCGTTTAAATAACTTTTTGATCTGTCTGTTGCTTTTTTTCTCCTCCCCTTCTCTCCAAAGTTGCTTTAGGACAAGCAGGGCTCTAGTGTTGCTGGACTGTAAAAACATTAGAGGGAACAGACGCTCCCAGCCTTTCCCCAAGCTCCTTTACAATATACATATGTATACTATACATATATATTCGCATTTTTATATATATATATATGGAGTGTTTTCTTGATGGTTCTTTCCAATCTATCCTCCAAATTCTGACTATGCACATTTATGCTATCTCAAGTATTGAACACTGCAAGAAGTATTTTTAAATACTTACAGTGGAGAAAATTAAGGCTTATGGACTACTTAATGAAGGTGGTTTACCCCATCACACAGGACCTACTATGCACCCCTCTTTTCACGGAAGGAGGCCCAAGAACTATGGTGGCCACAGCTCTTTCAAAGAAAAGGATTGTCACTGCCTTCTGGCATGGGGAGAGCTTCAGCCGGAGATATCCATGATACCAACAGTTCATTTTTTTTTCTGGGCTGTAGCTTTTAATTGATTTTCTGTGAGTAAAAGGGTGTTTTTCTGGAGAAGGCAAAGGTTGGGGTTTTGGAGGTTTTGTTTGTTTTACTCACACAAAAGGCAGAGAACTTGCTGCCTCTGGCTCCAACACTGCAAATATGCTTCACGTATATATACTCTCAATTAGACAGAACTCTTCCTCGTTGCTAACCAGTAAATCATGCCTTTGAACACCCAATTACTTGTCCTTCAAAATTTTTAGAGCATATTGTTTGACACAGCACTGACAGAGGATAAACTATATTCCTAAAGCAGGCAAAGTTTTTATATGTTTTTAAAAACGCAGCAGCAGAAGTTAAACACAAGGCGTATGTGTATTGGAAATTGCTACCACTGCTGTCACCATTTTGCAAAAGCAGGCTAGAGACTGACTCCTGTGCCACTGAACGCCCTTGGGATTTGGGCTTCTGGCTAGGATGTTGCGGCATCAGGCAGTGTCTCTGAAATGACCCCCTGCTTTAGGAGAGCTCTGCTTTGAGAGCTGCAGTGGCTTCGAGATTCACGTGGTCACAGGGACTCTTCCGAAGAGGAGCCAGCTTTTGTCTTGCCATATATAAGCAACTGGAGTGTGCTCCCCGAATTCTTGCCTACTAAATCAGGTCTTTGGATGCTGCTTAGTGTATTCCAAATTAAGATACATATTCATTGTGGATAAGCAAGCTTAATTATGGATATATTGGGATACTTAGCATTTATAAAAATATTCAGAATATTCAGTATGTTTAATATGGCAGCATTTCAAGAGAATCTACACAACTTTGCACAGATTGTATTGACTCGGGGTACATAATGAGCATTTTTTGTCCTTTAGACAAAGAACAGTAGCAAATATTCCAGAGTTGATGGAAATTCACTTGATGTAAAAACGTCTTTATTTTTTTTAAGCATTCAGGTAGAAGTACAAAACCACAGAAAATAGCATTATGAAGGAGATTAATATCTTATTTCCTACATTTTGTTTATATTTCATTGGTGCTCATGACAAAGCATGAAACATAGCCCTAATATTATCAAAACTGGGTGTGTATGGTCTTCTTTACACGCCTCTATAGGTGGCCTATTGTTCAGTGATGCTGAACATCTGCATCTCTGGTTGGTGGTTCATTACCCTGAAGTAGGTTTCTTATTTAGACACCTAAATATAGATTTAGCTGGCTCATTTTTGAAAAAGCCTGGCTGTAGACCCTATTTTTAACATGCAGAATTAAAATTATTCTGTGAGAAAACTGCTCTATAATATAGCACTGTTGTAAGCTACTACGCTGGGGGACTTTAAAAGCCCTACCTAACATTCTTTCATAAAGGAAACCTTGAGATGATCTTCTGGTTGACTACTGAAGAGAATGTGGGAACTGTGAAATACTAATGTTAATATTTTTACTCTTTAGCAGACTACTCAGGGGAAGATATTTTACCTGTAAGGAGGAAACATTATGTAAAGTGAATAATTTCCACTTAACATAAAAAAAAAAAACAAACCAACAAACCCTTTCATTCTCAAGCTACCGTATGTGCTAACTATTGTTTCTTGCTCGGAGCATGTGCATGGCACTTCTGTAACTTGAACTGACTTTACACAGTAAACTCTCATGAATAGATCTGTCCCCAATTAAGAAATGAAATGAAGACACAGAGTGACAATGTTTAAAGTGGGAAATCATAATGTTACCAGAACGCTGCAGGCATCGTTCTCGGTGCAAGCTCATTTCTGTGCTTCTAAAGGCCTCTACAGCTGCAGGTAGAAATGAGCGTATTCCCTCCCTAATGCCCAGGGACTGTGCAGGTGGAGTCTTCTGGGGGAGCGCAAAGCCTGCTCGCCACGCGAACAAGCAAAACGGCAGACAACTGAATAATCCTAACCGACGCAGACGCTGACAAACTGAGACAAAGGCTGATACTGAGGAGGAAACAAGACAAAAGAAAGGGAACTATCTCCCGGAGAAGTGATCATACTGCAGCTTCTGTGGAAAAAACACTGACTGGCAAGAGACAAAGTGATTCATGAAGCTAACCCTTACCCAGTATTCTGCTGTACGGAGAGATGCTATAATTTGATCAAACACTTTGAAGACAGATTGACACGGACCGAGACTGCAGGAGCAAACTACATTTGCCGTGGGAGAAGTTAGTCAATAAATTCTGGCATGGCAGTAGTTTACAAAGACAAGATTATGAGTAAATTTATTGTGCACTAATATAACCTGAATTACAGAAAGAGACCAGATGTGGACTGAGCTGCCGCATCTCTTTTTGGATAGATTTCAGAATTTTTTGGAAATGTATTTCCAACTTTGATCTTACATTGTCTTTTAAAGGAAAAAAGCCCAGATGCCTTCAGAATCCCATCTCAACTACACGAGAGAAAATCATGAGCATGGAATGATTAAAGAGCATTTTAAAGATGCTTAGGTTTATTAAATCTAGATTAGTAAACCACTGAGAACTAAAGACTAGTTGAGTTAGTTTGCAGAGCTGCAGTGTTTCACTCTGTCACATACTTCTACTGGAGAGATGTCCTTGCACAATTGTATTAAGTAAGCATCATAAGGAGAGCACATTCATCCAGTTCTCCAACTATAGCATAACTTTGCTGCTACTGTCCCACAAAAGCAAAGCAAATGCTGCCCACAACACTAACTACTGAAGTGCTATGTCATCTTGAAAACTGTGGAGAGCTGTTGGCCACTCCTACGGCCTGATGGCAACTCAAGATACACCTGTGGCAGCAGCTGGGTTCCCCACACAGCCTTTGGACCAGAAAGACCCAAGTGCAACAGAGAAGGTGCTAAGAGTCTCCATGAAGGGTGCAGCTTATGAACTATGTGATGTGGTGGTGCCCGGTGAGGACGTTTACTGAGCAAGTAGAAACCAACTCCTGAACTTCACGAAGGAAGGACTAGCATGCAGATGCATTCTCTAAGCAAGGCCAAAAACATCTGCGATCATTTAGTAAGAGACAGGAGGACAAGAAAAGTGCTGTAAACAAAATTAAACTAAAAACGTGGATGAAAAGTGAGCAATGCTGGAGGCAGTTCCACAATGAAAGAAAACTGACCATCAGGAGGTGTGCCCTGAAACCCACCTGCCAAGCTGAAAGATGGAGTGGAAAGATCCAGTTTATGACACTGGTCACCAAAGACGTAAGATACACGAAACAAATCCAGTTTAATGGTTTTCTATGTAACAGCTTTGTCATGTATAATTCAGAGCGCTGAGAAGTGTTTGTTAAGACAGGAAACACTGTATGCTAGAAACGGGAAAGCACACCACCACACAGAGTCCACAGAAAGTGGAAGATGAGAGCCTTTCAAAGGCCAGGCACTGGGTATCAGGGTATGAATACTCTTCAGAAAAATACAGGCTATGCATTAATTGCATTGTTGCAGCAGAAAATGTGTTAGTTGTAAAAGCAAATTATTTCCAGGAATTCTTTATGTACTATCTCACTATTACATATCACTGCACATTACAGAGTTACCTATCCCACCCACTACCCAGTAAGCCGGTAACATGTTTATTTAAACACTAACTACCTGCTCTACAATTAACTGACTCTATACAACAGACTTTGATAAAATGCTCAAAAAATTTAAGAGCTAAAAATCAAGCAACACCGTTATTATTTATACATGTTATAAAACAGCGCTTTAGTGATGAGCATCACTGTGCAACTTCTTCCCAGCTACCACATTAAAAACCAAACATCCAATTAATTGTAAAACATACTTGTTTTGGGGCATCTGCGGAGGTGGTGTGAACTTCAGTACCTCGGAGTCCATTAGACTCAAATACCACTGTGGGAACAAGGGGGCTTGTTAACAGATGAACATTCAAGCTTCGTTAGTGTGTGTACATTATTTGAGACCATTACAGATTAACCACGTTCAAAAAAAGACACCAGCTACTAGCCTGTGGCCGGAAAATACCAATTTACCGTAACACTTACTGTAAGAGAGTGTGCTAATGGCAGCCTAGGGCCACTGCCCTTTTTAATTCAGACTTCGGTGCTGAAGAAAGCAATCACTGACAACATTAATTATCAGTATATGTGTAAAGGGACCCTCTTCTTGCATTACTTACCATTTGGCCTCTGTCATTTTGCATCAGACTGGCTTATGTATGCATCATTCACACTTTTCAGGAGGAACCCGCTAGTCTCACTGTCTCGTGCAATGCTCAGGAGGTCTCTCGACACCGGTGGCTTTAGTCTCCTACAGCCTCAACCACAGACCGTGCCATGTTAAAAATGGCTGGTAGGGATTTCCCATTTTAGGGCTGACCGGTCTGCGCTAAAATCTCGTCTCCCGCAAAAACGTTCCTGTCAACAGCAACGATGAGGCAAAACAAAGCCTTATGTTGTGCTGAAAGGGGTACTTTGATTTCAATTTGTGCTGGTGGCAACAGAATTCATTAGCATATTCATTTCTGAGTACCCTACTCTCTAATTAAAATAAAACATTTGCAAACAGACTTATCTTAAATGCATTGCAATTTTATGGAGTTCGGGCGGGGATCAGGTAAGCAATATCCGGAGAACAAGAGCAATAGTCATAAAAATAAAAAACCTGTCTATTAGATTTAGGTACTGGAATTACTTAGGTTAACATGGTATGTGAAACGTAATTCTCGGTGTTTTGTTAGCTGGATGCGAAAGCAGGCAAGTGGGAATGGGAGAAAGCAAGAGCAAGTGTGAAAAGGTACCTGCATGGGACCTCTGATGAGTCCTGAGGTGACTGGGTTGGGTAAAGCATTTTCCACATTCTCTGCAGACACAGTCTCCTTGGCGTGTTTGCGTCCTGAGCATCCCTGTAGTCAGGAGGGAGGGAGGGAGGAGGGGGTGGGGGGGGAGAGGAGAGAGGAAAGTTGAGAAGAAAACATTATGCCAGAAGAAAACATCATTAGTATGTCTAATGTGTCATTATGTGAGGCTACCTTCAGGCCCTGGATGACAACTGTCAGCCTTCATCTAGGCACTTGCTGACAGGCCAGGCACACACAGGACTGCAAGAATGCATAAATTACATTGAATTAAAAAATGCTCCCCATGATGTGCCCGCACCAGGACTGGCATGTCAGGTGTGCGCTTTTCAGAGCAGCTGGATCCACTTCTCAGCCATCACCCAGCTTTGTCAAGCAGTACATCAGGCAAATCAAAGTGACTCCAGCGTGGCGGAGACAAGTCACATGGATAATAGGAAGTGAGTAGGACCAGAGCCCGACTGTCCCCCCCGGGCGGCAATACCTCAGAGACAAATGCAGAGCGAGCGGAGCCATCACAGACTGATCAAACCTTTCGCCCCTGCCTACCTGCCTGCCGGTGCTGCTTTGACCCCGGACCTCTGAGGCACAGACGACAGACATCTGTGAATGAAAGTGTCATTCCGGACATTTTGAGCTGGTAGCAGCGCAGCAGCCTTCCCCCAGCCCTGGGTAAACATGTTTTCTAGGCCATTAGCATTTGTGGAAAACCGCTCAAACCTCTCCTTTTTCTCCAAAGGTCAGTTTACAGCATCTGACTTAAAGGGCTGGTCTTTGTCTTTTTGCTGCTGATCAAAAAAGACACATTTGACTTTTATTGGGCTTTTTATTATTAAATAAAAAATATGCTTGAACATCATCTTTTCTATTTTGGTAAAACACCCTCCTCGGAAAGAAATAGTTGATGTTTCCATTTGCCACTGGAATACTTTGGCTTTTACAGAAATTCTCAGGGGATTGTCAGCGGAAGTGAAGTTTCAGCTTTTCTTTCATCTCCCCCCCCCGCCCCGCCCTGTTACAGCATTTAAAAAGAATAAAATTGTGAACAAAAAAGTGGCAACAAAACCCCCCCCCACAACTGAAAAATCAACTGCAGGATTCCAGAGGGCTCATCCGAAATACAGATGCAATACCTGAAAATGAATGGAAAAGAAGATGGGCTGCCATTTACTCTGCTAGTACGGCACCAAGTGTACTGTGATGGTTTCTACCACAGCATATACTGAAATGTCTGGCTGCAAAAAAACCCCACCCCAACCCACTCACAAATTGTTTTCTCTTTTCATAATAGCACCTCCTGCAGATGGCAGCACAGTCTGTATAATGTAGCTGAACACGCTCACTCCCAACAGTTCAGTTCCTGGCAGTCAAAGATAAGATCATGATTTAGGGGCAAATCCAGATCACGTATACCCACGCACACATGAAAGAAAAGAAGAAAAAAAGAAAAGAAAAAAAATCACATAAATTTCAGTGAGAGCTTCACTGTCCCATAATGAAACGGATTTGCCTTCTAAGGCAGTCAAGATTAAAGTAGATTTTCTGGTCTGTTACTGGCATTTTCCCCTCACTGGCCAGAACTACAGCTGCAAGCTCAAAAGCAAAGCTGAGGGAAGCATGTTCAGGGACCAGACGTGGCCTTTGCCAGACTGCTGTGCTGCCCGCCAGACAGGCAGGGACAGGCAGAGCAGGGCTCTGCTACTGGCAGAGCAGCTCCTGTGGAGCCTGGAAGACCTGGGTTCTTCAGGTGGTTTTCTGCCACCTCTAGAAAGAGATTTAATCTCTCTATACTGCAGGTCTCCCTCTGTGAAAGGTGAATACACTTGTCTCAGCAGCCATTACGGGCCGGGTGCGACAGCCCTCATGGACGCACTGCTTCCACTTGACCCGTGCATGAGGGAAGGTTGAGGATGCTGTTGTAAGCCAAGGTAGACTGTACAAACGCCGAAGGTAGGCAGGTTGGGACTTTCATCTAACCCCTCCCCAGCACTCACTTTATGGTAATTATTTAAAAAGCAGGTGTAAAGAAAAATGGTTTGCCTCCAGGTATATTTGCCATTGTTGCATTACCATAGGAGCACCACAAAAGGCTTTGGATAGTTCAGAGCTTTGAGCGATGGGCATCATTGCCACAAGGCAATGTCCCTGTGAGTCATCACCAAGGTTATCCTGTATGTGAACAAAAGAGGGTGGATGACTACAAGTGTGAGCAAATTCAGGTAAATGAATGTGACTATCTGAATGGGAGCTCCCATTCAAAGCTGTTCTCAAAGGAGCCCCAGGGAAAGAGTGCATCTGCTGCCATAACCCATCCTTTCCTAATATGACGATTCATGTAAATATTATGAAGAAAATAAATAAAGACTAATAAATATAACAATCAGATTCTCTCTATAAGTGTTTGGGAAGACTGAGCAGTGTGAAACAAACCTAGCCTAGCTGCAGCAAGCTTTGTGTTTGCAGCTGTCTCACAACAGTACGTACAACTCTCTTTTCCAAGGACACACTGGAATAAACACAAATGTAAACGGATCCTAGAAGTAAATCCAGCCACTCTAAAGGAAGTTGAACACTGCACTACCGTACACTAAAATATTCTAGTGTGATCCAAGATGAGGTCGTCTACCAAAGACCCAAGTAGTCTATTGGGAACATTCAATTGGGAGAAAAAAAAAAGACAAATAGTATATCTAAGTGGGATTTTTGGTTGTCCTTTATGTCATGATTGCCACGTTCACACTGCCATATTAAGACTAAATTATATGATGCATACTGACTCAGAGGGCTTGGTCTACAGCCATGCGTTATTTCAGACAAGGTTCATTTACCCTCCTCTACTCGCAGTTGGTGGAATCTTGTTCCTTTTGCTTGCAGCAGCTTCTTATTTTAGTGCTATGAAAAACAGCCATCATGCCAATAGGTTTGGAGAACCATCAGCAACGTGGAAGTTGTATATAAAATGAAGACAAGCTACATAAAATAAGAGGTTTCAAATTCTGAAAACCTGATTGCTGTAAAACACTTGGAATGAAAGAAGAGATTTCAAAGCAGAGATGGGCACTAAATAACTTCCAGTTAAAGTGTTTCTGGAAATCACTGCCCAGCAAAAAACACTTTTGGCAATAAAATCCCTCTTTTAAAAAGCAAGTAAACAGAGACCTCCTTGGAAACCCTGCCCCTACTTCACTTTGCCCCAACGGTCCTCACGGTTTTTCTGGTGCCTGCATTCACTAAGCCAGCTTCTAGTTCCTGGCTTTTACTGTTTCTCTCCATCCCTCTTAACACAGCTGGGAGCTCACTGGATCAGTAAGATTTCTCTAAGTAGGCTGCTACAATGTAATAGTAAGTAATACCAAGGAGGGCCCCACGTGAAGGTACCCAAGTTGATGGTGGAACAATTAAGTGGTATCTAGAGCAGGAAGCGGGCAGAGAGAAACTTTAGACAACATTCCTAGGCACTGGGATGGCAAAAGCAAAGCCAGCTGGACAAAGGAACACTGACCCTGTAGTTTTAGAAACCGAGCACGTCCTCCTCTGCTTCCTTAACAAAAACTAGGAGCCTGATGTTAGTTACAGTAATCATGCAACCTCTAAGCACCTGCAAAACCATCTACTCAACAGTAATAAATAACAGGCAGCTCCTATGCAGCATTACTTCTCAAATGATTGAGCAAAACTGACAATGGAGTGGCTTAAAGGTACACCTCATGGAGTATTTCAGATACAGATTTTGCCTTCCTGTCTTCTCCAAAAGGCCTTCCACCAAGACCTGACCAAATGCTACGGCTCCTTCCTTGCCCCACAGCTGCCAGAGCAGTCAACTTGCACACACCTTCTGGGCACTAGACCATAGCTGCCCTTAGACTACTAGCTTCCAAATGTCCTGGGTTTCATCCCACTTGCAAAATGGGGTCACAAGCTCCATTTCACACATGCTTTTGACGAAACAGAGAGCATTATGTCTGGTGAGGACACTAGAACACCGGCCTGGAATATGTGCTCTTTCCATGTGGAGTTCAGTTCTTGCACAACTTCTACAAAGAGAAGAAGCGTATAAAAAAATGTGATGCTTTAAAAATGGTGAGAGCTGTGACTATGGCTTCCCCCCCCCAGACACACACCTCCATCTCAAGAGTAATAAATCAGTTTGATTTTCAGTATCCACTGAAACAAGCTAATTCTGGCACAAGATCAGCAGAGTATGGTTTCAAATGCAAATACACAGGCTTCTTTTTCTTTGTTTTTTTTTATTTCCTCCTTTTTCCGTGGCAGTTGACTGGCAAGAGACAGAAGGAGAGCTCTGATATTTTTTTTGGTCCCTGAACTTTTAAACTGGCTATTTGCACAACTGCCTTTCCTGCTTACGTGAATTAGCAGACACATATTCGGCCCTACCTCTTTTTAATTATAAACATACACAAAGATCAAAACAATCATTTGAAATATACCATAGCAGTCTTTGATATGAACAGGGAAGATCTTAAGACTTTTGGCAAGAAAGACAAAGGACACTGACAAGTGATTATCTCTCTCTGTTGTTGGAAGACTTGTTTGCAGACAAAATGGAACAAAACCTCCAAAATAACATCACAGATAAGCCCCAGTGGATGTTTATTTTGCCCAAAGCAAAAAGATGATGATGTGTGCCAGCAGCAGCATATCAGGGGGTTCTTCGTGTGACAGCACATCTGCGTAACTTTAGCCTGCTTGAAGCGAGGGGACAAAGGAACTGTAATACTCCAGGTGGAACCAGATACATTTAACCTGCGACAGAAATGTCACACAGTGCACGAGGGGGGATGCTGCATTGCTAGAGATCAGTAAACAAACCTATTCAAGCCTATCCAGAAATGATAAAAACAATGAGCTTGTAATCCCAATCATTAAAGGGAGAGAAGGAAGAAACTGTGAAACAGCGTGTCGTGGCTCCAAACGAAGCAGGAACAAGCAAGCCGCGTCCTCAGCCATGCAAGGGCTTGTGAAAATCTTACCTGTGTGATCCAGGACAGGGCTGTTGGCACCGCAGGTTTGGTACAACGAAGCAAGGTCCTTTGGAATGTATGTTTTAAAGATATTTAAAACGTCCAAACGTTTCTCATGCCCGTCTGATCCCAGATCCTGTTTGCTGGAGTGTAAAGCCGGAGAAACTCCCGTGCCACCAGGCTGGGGCTGCAGCAAAGGACTTGCTCGTGCTACTGCTGTGCAGTTTGCCAATGTCCTCATCTCATTCCCAGCCTTCATGTGAGGCTCCCTCTGAGGCACCAATGGCTCTTCGTGTTTAGTGTACTGCTCGCTTTTACACAGCGGATGATACTGTGGCGGTGGGCTGAATTTGGCCTTCATGGAGTCGGATGCACAGTGCTTACCTGGAGGGGCAAAACTAGTACTTCCTTGGGGAACCATGTACTTTTCCACTTGCTTACTGTTGGTAGGCTGTGTGTTAGGCCTGGATATGACCGTCTGGGTAGGCGTTACGCTTCTGCTATAGGCTCCCATTTGCAAAAGTTTGGAATTCGCTTCGTATTTACTTTTTTGTTGTGCCGCTATGCTGTATTGCTCCTGGGAATGGTTTAACTTGGGCTGCCTGTACCCATCCAGACCTGATAAGCGTGGACCACAGTGGCCAAAGGCATGACCGTCTTTTGACTGATGCGTACTCCCAGACTTCGCAGTCATCCCGACAGAAAGAGAGCTGCTTTTGGAGCCTGGCAATGCACTTGGCACTTGAGTGCGCCTAAATCTGGCAACAGGCAAAGGCTGACATTCCTTACCACCAAGAACAGGAGGGGGGCCAGTACGCCCACTCCTTGCCAGGAAGACCAGGCTGTTTTTAATACTCTTGAATCCGTTCTGTTGAACCCAAGGGGGGACCATGGAGTTACAGCTGATTTTGTGCAAAATTCTTTTGTGCATCCACAGGACTTCAGGGTAGTAGGTCTTGTGACTGCAGAAAGGACACGGGTAGACAATTAAAGCAGCCTGCAAGGATGTATTCAGATTTTTATTGCATGAATTATCCCTTGTTGATTTTTCACTCAAATCAAGTGGAGCTACCACTTGAGCTTCAGCACCTTTTTCTAGCAGAGGATGCTCCCTGTTTAAGTCTAGTAAATTTTCTCTAGTGTGACTAGCCTGCACTTCAAGTGACGTTTTCAAGTCCATGACCATGTTTGTAGACGTCTGGCCCACACCTGAAGCAAAGCTAGCAATGCGACTGGAGCAAGGAAGCCCTTGGCTGTGGTGAAATGCTGGCATCTTTATATCTACGGAAACTTTTAGATCTTGGTATTTCGAAAAGGGCTCCTTGATGACACTTTCCATTGCTGACACCAGGGCAGGAATCTCTGGTTTTGATTCCCTGGCCTCGTTTTCTCTGGCGTTGCGGCTTCCCAGCTTCGGGAGTTCATCCAACTGAGACGTTACCATTGGGGTCTTCTCTTCAGAAAAGCTGCAGTGGTATGGCTTTTCATCTGAATGGGACAAACAAAAAAAACCATCATAGTCATTTTATGCAGAAAGGAGCCTAATAATAGAGCAGAATTCAAGATTAGAATAAGATAGCAGGAGAAAAAGCAAACTTTGGTATTAGTATCATAATGACATGCTACAGAGTAAATTTACTGTATAAGCATGAAAATCTTGAAATAAGACACAACAGCTCAATTTACTTTTAAAGATGACGGTGAAGTCTGATAAACTCTCTAATGCTGCATCTTCATGACATTTTGAAGAAAGACCAATTCAATAATATACCCATGTTAAAATTTTGGGACTGCAAGAAAAATAAACAAATATGCAACCATTTAATGCTTTAACAAAAGCAAAGATAATGGAGCCAGATAAGACTAACCTAGTTAAAGATCCGTCAGCGCTTCAATTACAAGTCCCTATTTCCAAAGGGTTTATAACTCAGCAATAAAAATTGGCTCCACATGGAGATCAAGTATATAAGCAGGTACAGCATACAGAATAAATTGCTCACTTAAGAGGGACTTTTGCAGTGGCCAAGTATAAAAGATGAGTTACAGAGGATGTAAATTTTGAATTTTCCATCCGTTAGTTTAAAGCAGATACATTTTTTTTAACATACTTTTACATTTGAGTCAAACTTTAGGAAAATTTTATGACTGCTCGATCCACTGAGAGATAAGGAATTCAACATTTTCAGCCATTTAGATTACAAAATTCAAACCAGACTTTCGATTCTTCCCATTTTCTTCTTTGCTTCTCAGCTCTCCAGAGTAAATTTATCTACCTAACACATGTCCTGGAAAGGGAACATACTGGGCAGTAATTAAAGCCGTTTAGAGGGAAAGAGAAGAGTAGGATTTGTTTTGCTGGGAGCACAGCTACCTCTGCCCGCTCTCCCGATGCTGATCTCTCAGAGCTGCTGATGAAGCCGTTGAATCTCTCCAAATCAGCTCACAGATCAATTCCACAGAGATTTTCATCACAGTAGTAATGCTTACTGCACTGAATCCACTTAACATGTAACTCAATTGAATCATCTGACAAACTTTCAGTTTCAATTAACATGCAGTTAATTAGCCACTGCCAGGCAAGTGCAAGGAGACCATGCTCCATCTAAAATGTCACCAGTCCAAAGTGATCACTGTATCCGTAGGAGGGGTGAGAATGGGAAAGGAGCGAACTGCTCGGGAGCTGCATATCCTCTCGCATCAACTCATAAAAGCCAATGCTTCAGAAAATCAAGCGCTGTTTGTTAGCGTAGTGCAATGCCACGGGCATTATTCTGCACAGCGCAATGGAAGAAGCATGTCTTCCACCGGAGTTTCACTGCAAATAAAGTCTACTTAGCCTCACCTTCAACTCAAGCAAAAAATTCTTAAGCTTTTGTTTAATTCAAGGTAATTAGGTTAAAAATAACGCATAGATTTGCAGCCTTGCAGGGCTGAGTGCTCATTCTGCTAAGATAATTTTCCTTTCAAACACTCTAAGTGGGTAAATTCAGGGGGAAAAAAACCCCCACAATCCAGAAACTTGTTTTTCCTGTGTTGCAGGGGGCAAGGCTTTGGGAAAGCACATGCCCAGCACTACTAGCCAAATTTACAGTTTGAAACAAAGACACTGCATGCAGCGGTGAAATCTGACACTGCACATCTGTGTTATTTTCAAAGCACATCTGTCAAAGCCCAAAATATTTGTGCTCTTAAATAAGATTTTAAGGCTTGTCTTTACGATCACAAGGAGTGGCTCCTTTGATCATTGTAGTAAATAATAAAGCAAAGCAAAAACAAATCATTCGGTCACAGCAGTACTCAGCAGAGACTGAACCGACCTACTGGCTAGGCTGAGCAGAGCGGGCAGAGGAGGGAGGTGTGGGACCCCCACCAGCCCTGCTCTCTGGGGGCCTGCAGAGCTGGGAGGCTCCAGCCACTCCTTGGTCCACCTGCGCATCAGCAGACACCCAGGAGTCCCAGGTTGCTTTGCGTACCTCAGATGCTCCTTTGATGCTTTCTGATTTGGTCAAAATCTACGTACCGTGCTGTTTCAGCAAAGAGGACGAAGTCAAATAGACAGTGAGGTGGCACGGGTTAGGTCTGGGCTTGGTTTTAAGTCTGGACTGTTCAGTTTAGGTCTGTGCTTGGGGAGGGAGGGAGGAGGAGGAAGTAGAGAGACAGACCACAGTCCTGTGCACCCCAATAACCATGGGTATAAAGCCTGGGACTGTAAAGCTCCATTGCTTTAGTGCAGCCATCAAAGAGAAAGGGATTTTCCAGGTGGAAAATGTAGCACAGAGCAGGAAAACGATGAAGGCACTTCTGAGGTGTATCTAGGCCTGCAGTTGCCCCAATGCTGAAGGCATATGCTGTCAGTACAATATATGAAAATTTGTAAGGTTATTACAAAACATAGCTTCTAACATCTCTTCACAGTATCTTGCTAGATTCAATTCCTCTCGTGTCTCACACGAACTGTACTGAACATACTAGGAATAATTTTAAAAGCTTAGATCAGGAGCCTCAATAGCAATATTTGTGTTAATTGTTCAAGCTGCACTTCTAGCAAAAAAAAAGAACCCAAACCAAAACCACACCCCCACCCCCCCTCCCCAAGATTTGGACGCACACGCTTTTCACCTGCAGGCCAACCCATACTTCTTCACCAGCACAAAGCACAGCCTAAGCTTCTACCTAGCCCCATCCTGCTCTCCCCCATGGACCCGACACTCCAGATACCAACACCCAGGCTGAAACGCTGCCAGGTGCCATCCTCCCCATCGTGGGTGGTGGTCCCAGCTGGGCTGCGAGCAGGGAGTAAAAGCTGGGGGCAGGGAAGAAAGGATGCAGGCCAGAGCAAGAAGAGACGGTATGCAACCTAATAACACAAGCAGAGCCTTTTTAGAAAAATAGATTAAATTTATTTCTGCCTGCTCCCAGCCGTTTGCCCCAGCTGAAAAGGGGTACTAACAATCCTTTTAAATCACTGGTATAAAATATTGCTCTAACCAGCACAGTGCAGGCATTACTGTCACCAGAAACTTTCGAGATTTTATTATGGCCAGGTCAAAGCAAAAAGCCATGAATGGGATGCCTTTTGCATGATCTCCAGGGACCATAACTCACATTCACCATTGAAAGAGTTCTTGACTAAGCATGCTCTCACTTTTTATCCTACAGATCCTGTCGTCTCCTCACGTTTGTCTCAATTCTTTTGTTTCTTACCAAAAATGGCCATTTACCTGTTGCACTTAAGAGTGAGAAAGATCCTTTTACCACATCCCTAAAGTGTTATGGTTTTTCTGTGTGATGGATACCCATCCATCTGAAGCAGACAAATGTTACAAGGTGCACAGCCAGGAGATGGCTGCTGATGCCATCTTGTGCCTTCAGTTTAGCCGTAGCTTCAAGTATCGATGGCATGGCAGACTGCAGAAGAACAAAGCAGGACAGCACGGAACACTTAACTATAGGGGAAGCCATGGTCTACAAACACAGGAACATTCAGGGACTCAACCGGTTCTTCAGAAATATATCTAATTGCCATCACTTAGTTACGTATCTGACACGGGCAGATAAAAGTGACTCCCCTTCTCCCCACACACATCCCTCTTCTCTTTCTCCCCCTCACATGCATAAACCCCACTTGTTTCCTCCCCAGCTCTCTTTCTCCAGAAAACTGAACTTCAGAACGGGCCGCCCAGCTGTTTTAATTCATGAGGCTTCCTATAAAGTAAACCAGGCTACAAGCCCGAGGACAATGAAACCATGATTTCTATTCAGAAGAGCAGAACGGGCTAGAAATTGACCCCTTTTCTGGCTAGCATTACAGCACTAGGAGTTGAAGGAAAAAGAGCAGATGTGATGTGTTTGATTTTTAGTAAACATTTGATAGTGATTTGCACTTTGAGATGAATGCTGTGGCTCAATTTGAAAACTGGCTGCAAATAAATCATGATAAAAGCAAAGGATAACATTGGAAGAAGGTGCAATATTGCAAAGATCTGTATTAGGTCCTATTTCACTTGGTATTTTCTTTAATGATCCAGAAGAGACTCTAGACAGCATACTAACTTAAATCTCCAGGAAATATCGTATTCAAAGGAGCTGCAAAAATAACACGGACAAGGAAATAATGCACAGGGACTTAGAGAGAATAAAAATGCAGTCTGAAAATAATCAAATGAGATTCATTCTGGAAAAAAGCAGGCTAAGACAAGTGAAGGGAAACAATCCAAAAAACCCATGCAGTGGGAGAGTGAAATCTGGAAAGCAGCAATGTTGAAAATAACAGATGTTACAATAGATGGCAAGTTAAATATGAGTGTACCAGGTGAGGTTCTTCAGCTTAGCTTTCACAAATAAATGTACACATTATAAAAATACAAATAAAACTACCCCTCTGAAGAAGACACATGATGGCCATGCTGGTGACATTATTTTTTGTATATATATACACACATATATGTAAAACAAAATATATATACCATAGTAATGGGCAATATGTAAAAGTCCATAGTAAGCACAATACAATGGGACATGGCAAGGGAAAAAAGGCAAAAATCAGGTTTGCAGCAGAAAATCGAGGTCTTTTATCCCATGAAAGGGAGGTCCAACAAAAATACTCAGTGCCCCCAGAATACGTGTGCAGATCTGCAAATACAGACAAGTCAGAAGGAGTTCAGAGAACTGCAACAGTAAAGTAACCAGCCAAAAAATAAAATGAAGAGTTAAAGTGTCCCTGACATGGCTGAGGTAAGATGGGAGGGTGACAGGCCAACACCTGCAGCCTCCCTAGGAGCGCCAAGATCCAAGAGAGAATTATGTCATCCTGAGCACTGGAGTCTATCGCAACCATCAGATATAAGTGCATGCAGGAAAACGCATGATTAACAGAAAAAAAATCCCAATTATGCGTATTTGAGGCTTGCAGAATAAATGTCAAGGCAAAAGGTGGAACACCGCTTGGACTGTAAAACCTGTATGGGCAAAACACAGATTATCAACGAATGGCCTTCTATGATGGGGTTACGGCACTGGTGGATAAGGGAAGAGCAACCGACATCATCTACTTGGACTTGTGCAAAGCATTTGATGCTGTCCCGCACAACATCCTTGTCTCTAAATTGGAGAGGCATAGATTTGACAGATGGATGACTTGTTGGATAAGGAATTGCCTTGATGGTCACACTCAAAGAGTTGCAGTCAACGGCTCAATGTCTAAGTGGAGACCAGTGATGAGTGGCGTTCCTCAGGGGTCGGTACTGGGACCGGCACTGTTTAACATCTTTGTCAGTGACATGGACAGTGGGACCGAATGCACCCTCAGCAAGTTTGCTGACAACGCCAAGCTGTGTGGTGCGGTTGACAGGCTGGAGGGAAGGGATGCCATCCAGAGGGACCTTGACAGGCTGGAGAGGTGGGCCCATGCAAACCTCATGAAGTTCAACAAGGCCAAGTGCAAGGTCCTGCACGTGGGTCACGGCAATCCCAAGCACAACTACAGACTGGGCAGAGAATGGATTGAGAGCAGCCCTGAGGAGAAGGACTTGGGGGTGCTGGTGGATAAGAAGCTCAACATGAGCCGGCAGTGTGCGCTTGCAGCCCAGAAAGCCAACTGTGTCCTGGGCTGCATCAAAAGAGGTGTGACCAGCAGGTCGAGGGAGGTGATCCTGCCCCTCTACTCCACTCTTGTGAGACCCCACCTGGAGTACTGCGTCCAGCTCTGGGGGCCCCAGTACAAGAAAGACATGGAGCTGTTGGAGCGAGTCCAGAAGAGTCACCAGGAAGGTAATCACAGGGCTAGAGCACCCCTCCTATGAAGACAGGCTGAGTGAGTTGGGCTTGTAGTGATAGGACAAGGGGTAATGGCTTTAAACTGAAAGAGGGTCGATTTAGATTAGCTATTAGGAAGAAATTCTTTACTGTGGGGGTGGTGAGACAGTGGAACAGGTTGCCCAGAGAAGCTGTGGATGCCCCCTCCCTGGAAGTGTTCAAGGCCAGGTTAGATGGGGCTTTGGGTCACCTGGTCTAGTGGAGGGTGTCCCTGCCCATGGGAGGGGGGTTGGAACTAGATGATCTTTGAGATCCCTTCCAACCCAAACCATTCTATGGTTCTATGATAAAAATCCATCCCCTTTCATAGGAAGGCAGAAAGCATGACTTTCCCTTTGGTCTACCAGCACAGCAAACGAAAACCCCTCATAAGCTTATACCCTCACGCTACAACTGCATTGTAGACATACGCCAAAATCAACCTTCCTTTCATACTAATTCCCTATGTGGTTACCTAAAGAAAGGACTCCTGGAGCATTCAACAGTGAGCCCATGACCCTCCTTAGCAGCAGGTTTATCATCTGAGCGCAGGTCGGGCTGTTCAAAGAGACCCAGTACCTGTTTTGCAGAGGATGATTTGTCTTACGCCAGCCATGCCCTCTGTCCTAGCTGCTTGCGTGTCTAGTTTTTGTACTCCACATGCTATCCACCACCTCCTCTGCTTTCTGCTCTGGCTGCATCACTCAGCAGATCGCCAACACGGTGGCAAAGCGGATGCGAGGTGAGACACAACTACTACAAACCCTCTTAGGTTTTCTTACAGCCCAAAGCCACATGCTGCAATGAGATACTGGTAAGAAAAAGTTATGCTATTCTGATACGAGATCCAGCTCTGCAAAGCTTCTCTTGCTTTACATGTTGTTAGATGATTGTAGATGCAGCTACAATAGCTCCCCAGTAATTCAGAAAGAGATGGCCAAGGATTAGACTGGAGTATTCAGCACTGCAGGACAGGGCAGGCTAGCAGGGAAAAGGGTGATGCTGAAGGGTAGAAAGCACACGATCAACTAATATGCCTGCTTCCTCTCAGACTAATTTTAGAATTGACAGTGAGCATTTTTGGCTGAGGTTTGAGGTTTTTAACAGGGCAGAAACCCAATGCAGCTCTTGAGATTGAGATGCTGGCTGATACAGAGGGTTTATCAGTCAGCCAGCTCACCCCACTCCACAGAGGCTTCACTGCGGCTACGTGAGGAGGAAAGGGGAGTAACGCTGTCCTGCGGCAGAGCCTGGGAGTGCACAGAAAACAAGTCCCAGGTGCCTCAAGAAGTCCTGCCTTCGTCTGATCATGAGCGAGGTGTTTCTTGTTTATATAGCACTGCTTTTCCTTATTATTTTACAATCATATTTTTCTCCCCTATCTTTTTTGTGGCTACGTGTTGGGGAGTTATCTTTTCACTTCCATGCCATGAGCTGGACATTTCTAGCAACCCTATACTTCCATCCTTAGCAAATAAACTCAGATCATGGGTTTACCCATCTGAACTAGCAGCCTTTTGGTATTCATGGTCTCCATTCTCCTTTTCTACATCTAAATCTTACAAATCCTAAAATGACTTCTCATTGACTTTTTAATCTCATGGCCAACAATTTCAAGACACAGCTGCATGATGGCCACTGTCAACTTGCAACAAAGTGTTTCTTGGGAAAAGATGTCAACTACAGAAAAGCATCATCTCACAAGTAGAGAGAGAAGAACTGCAGTCTTGTATCCCTGGTTTTTGAGAGTGGGCCCAGGGAGAGGAAATTATTATCCGACCAAAGCAATTTTAAGGTTTTTAGGAACCTTAGAGTAACAAAATTTAGTTTTTTACCTTCCACTCTTTTCTTCCCAAACAGTACTACCACTGTTGCCATGCTGATTAAATGACTAATGCTTGGAACCCAAAATTCAACTTTTATTACGACCATGCTATTTTTCAGCTGTTATTCTTGCACATTTGTTTTCAGGCTTCCCTCTATTCCTGGAACTACAACATACAGATTTATTCTGAACTCCAGTTTTCACTAACTTCACCCTCCCCAGTTTCTAACTTTACCCACAAGTTACTTTTTACTCTTGCCATCAAACGCTTAAAACATGGTACCGCCATGCCCCAAGCATGCAAATAGCTGAAGGGCCCTGTTATAGTGTTCATCTCCTTCCCCCTGCAGAAGTGGGGGACACTGCAGGGGATGAAAGCGGGACAGCCTTATCGAGCCCACGGCTCCTAACGCTCCCCGGTCCCCATTTGACTAATCTCTCTGGCATTGTCAGGGAGGACACCTGCTGCTTGTGAAAACAAAACCCACTGAGCTCTTACAATCCGGGCAGCAAAAAACATGAATAGGCAACCATCAAACCAATTCAATAAAGTTTGTTCAGTTCTGGACTGCACATGTTGAGGTTTTTGAATTATTTTAGATCGTTATTGTTATTATCATCAGAGATACTGATTGCGTTAGTTTTGCATTTTGGAAAGAATCTGAAAGGTCACCAAAGTGACCAGAAAAATACCATAAAAATTGTAGTTAATTAAATTTGAAATTTAACCTTTTAAGATGAGTGAAATCTGAGTCTGAGAACAGTTACGGTATAGCACACAAAAGACCCCTTTCTACAAGGTATTCCCTAGCTCAGTAAAATTACAAATTCCTTTGCACAGCAGAAATGCTTTAGAGTTATGTCACACTTCAAGTATCACTTTTAAAAAAAAAAAAAAAAAGGAGGCCTGAAACCATCCCCCCTCCGCATAGCCACAGATGCAAACGCCAGCAGGATTATAGGAATTGCAAGCACAATCAGCAAATAGACACCAACAAAGTAACTGAAGAACTAGGTGGGAAACGGTATTAGGTCCAAAATCTGCCAGGCTGAAGTGCACGCTGTTAGGTACCAGAGACATGATGAAAAACAAGCCTGAAAGTTCACAGTAAACTTTTTCTTTCCAGCTAGCTGGATATAACTTTTCCTTAAAGAGTATTTGGCTTTGTTGTTATCCAGGGTACTGATGCTATGAGCTTCCCAAAGGCCAAGTGGCTGCAAGAGCAGCTCCATGTGCAAATTACTCCACTCTCCCCTCACGTAGTATCTTTTCATCACCCTCCCACTTTGCGCAGGTGCACATCAAGCACAAAAAGCTTTGTGCTGAAACCCAAATGCAAACTCTCTTCTAGCGCTGGGTGCTTTGGGATCTGTCTCCCATGTATCAGCCCTTCCAGAGTCAACATAGACTTTATTTGAAGACAAGGGAAGGAAAGCATCCACAGCAGAGCATGTAATGAAGTGAAAGTGCACGTGTGGGTAAAATGGCTGCTGCTGGCAGCGTGCCACAGACATATTTCCAGTGTTCATCAGGTCTCTCCGTACCTCCTCAGTGGGGTTTTTTTGTAAGTCATTATATACACGGTGCACAGGAATTCTGGGCAGCGGCAGAGCTAACGATGACTTATGCATCCTTTCACCTCCATATTTTTCACGGAGGTCTGTGAGGGTAATCTCTGCCCAGCAGCAGGGGAAAAGTCCCATGAAATAACCTGTACCTATCTGCAGACAAAGCTGTAGCTCCTGTTATCAGAGTATTTCCAAGTGCCTTTTTCACCATTCATCCACATTAGCTTGACCCAAGGGCAGTTAAGACTTCAGTGGGGCTTTTGCCAGTTGAGAAGAAAGCTCGTCCTTTAAATAAAGAGCTGAGGGGAGGTGACACCAGTCTGTCCAGCCTCACACAGCAAGGCTGCAACTAATGCATCCAATCCCCATGCTGTCACTGCATCCTGCTCGCGTCCCCAGCATGGCCCTTTCTGGCACTGGGGACCAGACTTCCCAGTCGTGCCCTGCAGCCCCTCTTTGCCCTGTGAGCTTCAAGAGCATCCTGATGTCTTCCCATCTCACACAGGGCTGCTCCAGCTACGCCAGGCAAAGCACAGCTCTGAGAAACCCAAGTGAGTTGTCCACGTTACACATGGCTTTTGCAACTCTGTCCCCAGCTCACAAAACTTCAAACCTGCTTTTTTTTCCTTTAGGAAACGTAATGTCAAAGTGCGTAAGTGGAGACAGAAGAAAGGGTTCATCATTCCCACTCACGGACCGAACTGGAGTGGAGGCACTATACTGGCTTAAAATGTACAGGCACCTTCACAGTTCCACATCATTGCTGGGATCCTGGGAAGTGCTGAGGGAACACCAAGTACTTATCTATAAATTAACGTGTAAAATAGAGGGGGAGATTAATACATACACAGGACCAATGCAAAAACACTTGCAGGGACTGCTTGCCAAAATGAAAACTGTACAATTTGGCATTGCCTTAAATGTTGCTGCTCATAATATACTTAAAGAAAATTATGGGATATAAAACCCCTGGAATGCTCTGCCAAATTAGGAAGTGATTAGGCCAGATGATACCAATATGACTCTAACACAGTTTTGTTGTAATTCCAGAGTTAATAGCAACACAGTATGAACTGGTCCAAAACCTAAGCAGAGTACTTCCAGTACGTTCTTTAGCTGCTAGGCATTTCTGCGTGTGTGGCCCTGCCCATGAAGTTTGGTGCAGGTAGAAGGAGGAAAAAGAAAGGGCGTAAGACCATTAACCACAGCAGGATACATAATTAAATTTGAGAGCGTTGGATTTGGGTAGGGGCTGTTGTGCTTTTTGGGGTTTGGTTGTTTAGTTTTTTTAAGTTTAAGGCACAGAAAGAGAAGTGCAATTGGTTTTGATGCGTCAAAACTACTTGCAGAGGAGATGGAAAATTATGACTCAGATTTTTGAATTTTTTTTAAGCAAGTGGCAGCCTGCCTGTACAGCCACTCCAAACACAGACCCAAACAGTTGTAAATCTTCCTGGAGATTTTCCCTTTCATTCCAACAGTCAGACTTGCCGCAATGTCTGCTCCGGAGCATCTTGTTGGCCACCACCTGTTCCTCTTCCTTCAAGTGCATAAAGAAGAAAGGCTTTTCAGGCCAGGACTGTGGACTGGCAGCCACCCCATACAGCTTAACATTCCTCATCCAATATTTCATTTCTCCTATCATTTGTTAAGTGTGGGTAGCGCATTGCCATACATCATAAAGACCTTTACTAGAGCTGCTCAGTCTGAAAACAGAGGGTACAGCTGTGCTGGAAGCTTAGCATTCTGCAGAAATACCTAAGCTACAGCCAGCAAGCCCAGCGTGGTAACAGAGGTAGCACAGTTATGGAAATAAGGAGCTCTGCATGACCTAATTTACCTTGCTTCTCCTGCCGAAGGCCACACTACCATGGCTGGTGGCTCTGTTCACAGACTTAAGGCAGTCAAGGATGTCTACTGTGCATGTCAGTCACATCAAATACAGTGGCACATCACAGAAAGGTGAACTTAGATTGTAAGTATTACAAGTATTTAAAGATTCACTAGTTATACAGTACTTGGACAGAAAATCTGCTTCCTTGTGTTAATTTTTTCAGGCTTTCAGAGGAGACAACTTTGGAAAGAGAATGGAACAAACCAGAGATGAAATAGGAAAAGGATCAGGTCCAATCAAATCCAGGACATAGGCTGGACAGACTGAACTGTCATCACTGGAAACCAGACACCCTTGGTGAGAGGTGGCATTGCTAGATCATAATTATCACCATGACATGGTGCCGCCAGGATGTGGCAGGACAGATGAGGGCCTGGGCCCAGCAGGATTTGGGATGTGCAAAGCTTCCTCAAGGTACAGGAAGGCTCTAAGCTACCGATAGGTCAAAAGTTGATTTGACAGCTCTGCTCTGGATGGACCAAAGGGAACCAGAGCTCCCGGGGAAGATGTGGCTGCCAGTACCAGGGCAGTCTCTGGCCACTTGGCCAAGGCCACCAACTCAGTACCAACTGCAGCCAAATTGCACCAAATACTCTGTACACATGCCACACAACCTGCAGCCCTGAGACAAAGGCCTCAAGAGAAGAGGCTTGAGGTCCTGCCTGCCAGACCCAGCTCCCCTCAACCCAGCCTCCGGCTCACCATCGGTGGCGTTTGCTCCTATTGACCACACAGGGCAGCGGCATTCGCAGGTTGGCTAAATGCTAGGTAAGGAGCCTTTCCTTTCGCCTTTCCTTTCTTTCCAGTGTCCTCCCTCGCCTCTTTGAGCAGGAACAGAGGAAACAGTAACAGTAACTATGGGAGGCACTTCCAGCAAAGTAAATGGCCTTTCAGACCTGGCTTGACACAACTCTGTGACAGCCTTACACAGATCACTAAAGACATCAGCCATTTACCGGCAACTTCCATAATCCCCTTGAAAAGCTAATAGACAAAGCAGGCTGGAACCTACCACCACCAGCACAGCAGCAGAAAGGGCAGCTGCCTACAGGCAAAATGCGCTCTAGAAGGGATTTGGAGTTTGATCATTTTTCTAACACTTCTCCTTTTATACCAAAAGGTAAATTTGAGAGCTCACGAGAGCACCAAAGTTCTGAGCTCGCTTAAATTCTTATCTTTTAAAAATCTTATTCATCTGGAAAATGAGTAAAGGAAAAAAAGTAACATTTAAGATGTAATTTAAAAGATAAAATAAATAAATTCCAGTATCTATTCATCCCTGGTGTATAGGCTTCCCATTTCAAAAAAAGAGGAAGCCTTCTGTTTGGGAAGTCAGATGAGAATCATCCCACAGTGCATGATGTAGCTCAGAAAGGTCAGGAGACAAGGGAATGTCTCAAATATGTATTGAAAAAAGAAGAACCAGTTGTAAATGTGGTTTAATGAATCCTTCAAATAATGGAAACATTGTTATGCTGAAGGAGGATGGGAGGGAGAAGTCAAATCCATTTGAAAAATGGCAATAGCAACACATGACTTTTAAAATAAGCTTTATAGACAACGAAATAGTAATTCTACACCTGTGAGTCATGATTATTTATATCACATGCTCATTTTAATAAGAGCTGTGTTAAAATGCTAAAATGTTATTAAATACTGAAACTATTGCATACAGCGCACGGGAATCTTCCCAACTTTTCCAATTAGCACCAAGGCTTAAGCTTTAAATGCATCAGAAGCAAAAGAAATGCTGAAAAATACTGCCACAGGCTGGCTTAATTTGGAATTTCTCCTTTTCAAAAGGATTTAAAAGAAGAAAAAAACAAAACAAAACAAAAACCACACATCCAGAAGGGCTGGAAAGTACTTCAGATTTTTTTCCTTTCCTCAGCCCTTACTCTGTTACGTACCTTACAAGCAAGTAGGAAAGTATGTTTAAGGGCAACTTACAAACTTGGTTTGATAGAAAAGAGGTTCTACACGTATACCTGCAGCAGCCTGCAAACACCATTTTGGGCGAGAGGCTCAGTTAACCTCACTGACATCTCTTGCCTCCATATTGAGAGCAAGCCCCTAGAAAGCAGCATGAAAAATCCCTGCGCCTGCCGCGGGATTAACAAAGGAAGACTTTAAAATGTCGATGACCAGCTATCTGTATTAGGTGTCCTTAAACAGAAAGATGCCTGCCACTTCAGCGCAAAGCTTTTCTCCTCAGACATGCCAACCTGGCGGGATGCAGCATCAGTTCTTGGGCAAGGGTTGCGGCCTGGTATATTTTTGCAAGAAGCAGTACTGACACCTCTTCTCCTGAGGAGCTTAAGTGTTAATTATTCCCCAGCATTCAGGTCTTACGGGGACCTGATTTTTTGGAAACTCAGGAAGGCCATCTGCTTTCCCAGCAGCGCACAACGGGTCTGGTCAGAGCAACTCCAGGAGGGTTAAACAAACAACACACTGGGGAGGGACGAGGGGAACTGAGGTAACCAAACCACCTCCCCGCCCCACCGTCCAAGGCGCATATCAGTTGCAGGGTATGTTGTTACTCACATAAAACTCCACAGAAAAAAAAATGAAGGATTAAGTTACCAATAAAGACAGAGCTCCTCATATCACCTACATCTCTTACTTGCCATTTATGCACACCCTCCAGTTACAAAAGGCAGGACATCCCCCATCCCCACCACAGCTGACTCCTTAAGACTGCTCCAAGACGGAAATTAAACCTGCCTAAAGAAGAATGGGCTTAAGAAATTAATCTGGATAATTCAGATTCTTAAATAGCAGAAAACCATACAGAAAAACAGATGTTTGCCCAGATATTTCCAAAAAGAGAGAGGTAAATGAGTGCATGGCGTGTGTATGTGTGTGTGTGTGTCCAGTAGTTTTACACAAAGAAGTACTTTGCAAAGATATAGATTAGGCCAACGTCAGGAAAACAAAGCATTTTGAAAATCCTCCTCAAAGTCAGATTCATTTTAAATCTATTCACTAAAACGCATTTAATCCGTGACTTAATCCACCCGCACACCTGACCACACAAGGTCCAGGTGATAACTGGTCTTTATGGCACAAACATTGCATCAAGCCAATTTCAGTTCTAGTTCTTTAATCAAAAGAAATACATAGCTTCTGAAGTGACCCAAAGCAGTTATGAGAGAGATTATGTAGCTAAAAGAGTCACCTATCCCCAGGAATTAGGTAATACTCCCTCAGGACTACTAAAGTGTACTTCACCTTGGCACCTTCACCTGCATACAGGTAATGCTCTCAGTTAAAATCCCACCCTATGAATTTATTGTCACATGCTGCACATTTGACCTTTCCCTGCCACGAACACACCATCGTAGCTCCTGTGTCCCAAAGAGCACAGTTAAATCAGATTTTTACAGCACACAGCCTACAAGAAAACGCTGGTATTTTCACTGTCGTTAAAGCCGCCGTTATTTGCCCTGCACGCCGATGGCAGTCCCTGCCTCAGCAGCAAACCGGCACCGGGCAACTGCGGATTACAGAGCTGGCGAGCAGGCAGGCAGGCAGGAGGAGGAGGAGAGGAGGAGGAGGAGTGGGACGAGGGACTCGGCGCCGGCCGTTCCGCCCACCGCCGCCAGGTGGCGCCGCCGCCCAGCGGATGAGCCCCCCGCCGCCGCCGCCGCGCGGAGCAGCCCGGAGCAGCGGCTGCTGCTGGTGCAGGGGCCGGGCCGCCGCGGCCTGGAGCCGGTTTGCAAAGCCATCCCCCCGCTTGCAAAAGCGCTTCGTCGTCTTTGCGTTGGGCTAGTCCGGGTGGTGCCTGGGCCTCCTGCTCCAAAAGCCACCCGAACAAAACCCAAACCAAAACAGTCCAAAAAAAAAAAAAAGAACAAGAAACCCCCACAGGTGACAGTGTTCCCACAGCTGCTGCTCAGGACCACCAGCCCTAAGCATGGCTAACCCAGCACAGGTGGAAAGTTCCCCTCCACGAGCATGCACTCCTGCAGTCACCATCAGCACCCGTGGCCTCAGTTGGGTCCTCTGCACCTGGGAACACCGACAAGTGTGTGTGTGGCTAAAATAAAATAAAATTTTAAAAACAAAACAAAAAGCCACTGAACAAGCCAATCAAAGAAAAGGGCTAACCTCACAGAAGCGACCCCAGGCAACAGCAGTGCCACACGGGACACGGCTCCCCAGACAGGGACTCCTCAGTGGGATTCCTCCCTGCTTCACCACCTGCTCGGGCAGCCCCATTCCTGCACTGAATTTGAGCTGATTACATGGATCGTGCCGGTCAAGTCACTGGCATCCATGTGAGCATCTACCAGCACGCTCTTGAAGGACAGACGCAGAAGCACCTTCCCATGCCGAAGGAGAGCTAGCTGCAGGACAGGGAAGGGGCAGACAGCATCCCACACACCTTCCCATTACACCTTGCACCAGCTGCGAATCTGGGAAACCTGGTCCCCACTCTGGGGAAGTCTCTGAGCTGAGCTGCCCTGCCATCCATAACCAAAACCATATGTGCCGTTATGCCTCTGTGTGATGGGGACACAGTCAGTAAGTGACCAAGTGCGAGGTGCTTGCCCATGCTGTGGGGTGGAGGGGGGCTCCATCCTCTCAACTGGCAAACACTTCCTGCAGGAGGGAGGTGTGCCAACATGTTTAACAACAACGAGCAACTCGCCCTAGGTCAAAGTGATTGTGATCACCAAGAAAAAGTGTAAAAATCTTTTCACAGCTGAAGCTGTGTCTGGTCCAGTGATTTGGGATGTAATTACAGAAACACCAGGACCAGGGACAGAAAGTACAGTATTTTCATGAGGTTTTCTACATAATGCGATGTATTATACCTTTTTCTTTTTTTTTTTTTTTCTTCCCCAAATCAAAACTCCCTTGAAATATATAGCCCCCAATAGACTACTATAGGTTACTTTACAGGAAGCACCATGTTCGCAGACGGTAGAAAAGCATCCATTTTAGGAGAAACAAAACCTCCGACACAGAGGTTTTGACTTTTGTTCACTGCTCCTGCTATGTAGAAAGATCTCCATCAAAACAGCCCAGAGTATGGGTGGTCAGCAGTAAGATGAGGTAATGCCAATCTCTATCTTTCTTTTCAGAGAGTCTTCCTTGATGCACGGCCATCAGTTAGCCCACGTGCATCTCTGCAGGAAAGGATCGCTTGAACGTTTTCACTGGGGAAAAAATACAGAAACGTGGGAGAAGGAAATACAAAGACCTCACAAATTGCAAAAACCTTTTGCCTGCCGAGTGCTAATTGAGAGAACGTTCTTGCCGATTGAAAAAGTGCTGTAGGAGTGGGAGAAGCTTCACTTACGTACAACTAACAGGAAAGTAAACCAATAAGCAGTAGCATGCATGAGGAAGCAGGTATCTATGGAGATGGCATCCAACATTTGCAACCATGTCAATTTTAAACTGCTCCGGACTGCTGGTTTATGGTCAGAGGAGGACAAGCTAAATTGCTGCAGCCACACATTATTAAATTTAAAAATATTTGGAGAGGGCATGCGAATAAAAAACTTTTGCCAAGTGTAGCGAGGAAAAGAAGAAAGTACATTTTAATGTTCTGAATTCAACTTCAAGCCTAACACCTGGAGTAGGATAAATGGAGACAACTCTATTCTCAGCAAAAAAAAAAATCAAGAATTTAGGGGGAGGAGTCTCTGATACAAAGGCCTAGGTTTGTTAAAGCAATAAAGGATTTTGGGTACTCCTATTTTTTTAGCATTAAAGCATACTTCATATGCTTTCTTTCACAGGGCATAGCTTTCAGAAGACAAATCTATTTCATCATGTTCTGAAAAACATGGGAATGCCACCTGTCACTAGGGTCTCAAGTGCACTTGGTACTTTGATTGGCATCTATTTTCCATTTCAGCCTATGGAGGAATGAGAGCAAACCACTGACTCTTCCCTGATGCTGCATTTTTGCCATTTGATTATTCATGAAAGGAGAGCAACAGTGTAGCAAAATCAGAACATGCAGTTTAAGGATGTTTTGTGAAAGTTTGATGAAAAGTGGCGCTTTCAAAGTAAATTCTCAAAAAAATTGCCTGGTTTAAAGATTTAGATTTAATTCACATAATACTTCTTCACTATTTCAGAATGAAAGTTCCCTGCAAAAAATCAAGAGCATAAATGAGCACAGAGTTTATCAGGGACTTTCCAAGGCTCTGTCTTAATTTTGTGGATTTGTTGATGAAATACTGGCTTTCCCAAGCTCACCGTTAACAATTCCCCCCCCCTTTCTTTTTAAAGTAAAGAGCCTTTAAAGTTTTCTTTTGTCTATAATTAAGAAATGCTATGCTATGAGGTACGTCTTTTCATCTTGTTTGGGGTTTGCAAGCAGGCTTCCCTTGAGAAGGGAATCCTTAGCAGGGTTTCTAGATTGCAGTGGTCTGTGTTTAAGGTCACAGGCATGAAAGCCACCCTCCACGGCATCCTGCGGAATTCAGGAACAAGCACTTTCCACCAACTACAAAGCTGAGTCAACCTTTCAACCTCTGCTGAGTTCCAAAAAGGACTTTACCCTAACGCTTTTCCTCCTTCGCCCTCCCTGTTTGAATCTTCCCCATCTATCTTTTTATATTATGCAGCCTGTGGAAAAGCTCATTACACCTAGTTTTGCCTTAAGTCAAAACCATAAAGATGCCTTCTTTCCCACACACCCTTCCAGTATCTCGAGAACACATCCTTCTTGCTACTCACCAGTACTCCTTCTCTGTCCCTTTGTCTTGCTTCGTTCTCTGCTTTCACAAGACACACATGTATCTCAGATAGTGGATGGTTTTGTAGTTAAAGGCATCCAAAGACATTCCAAGTTACAGTTTTCGGTCTTACCACATACTTTAGTCCCATAAACGACCATGAGAAAGTTATTCAATCCCTCCGAGATTAAAGTTGTCTATTCTCTCCAAGAAGAGCACTGTTACTCAGAAGTGAGAGTATCTCTTAGCTCCAACTGACTGAGATTTGTCCTCTACCCAACTTAACTCTCCACATAAAAGTCTCTGGCTTAAGTTCAGCTGCGGTTCCTTGACCACCTGCCCTGATAAGGACAGGGAACTTAATAAGCTGGTGCACTTGAAGATGTAATGCATTGAGAACAGCCACACTGTCCTTAACTCCTCATCATATCCAGTCTTCGTCATTTACTACAATTGTGTATTTACATCAGAGTTTGTACCCTGCTTATTCGTTCTTTCCACTCAAGTTAACTAGTTGCAGTGAAGCTCTAAGTAATTAAGCAGGGCAAAAAAAGCCGCATTCGTTATGAAGAAGAAAATGTAATTTAAAATAAACAGCACTTTACATTCTCTTTGCCCTTCTCCTTCCCCCAACATCTCTGAACGCCACTCTTCGGTTTTTCTCAACTCTCTTTATAATTCCAGTACCTTTGTGCTTATGGAAAGCTGAAAAACATCCTTTAGGCAGTAACTCTTGCCCAAGAAATTCACGCTCCCTCAACCTAAACATAAAATTCAGACTTCAATTAAACTACCAGGAATTTCATACAGCTGAATATTACTGGCACTTGTATTGTGCTACATGTTTTCTTGCTGTTTAGTGTTGGACTTCAAAGTGAAGTAGAGTTTTACCCTGGAAATCTTCTCAACAGAAACATTTAATACTATGGAGTACTTTTAATATTGTGGTAAAATACAATCCTTGTTTTCAAACAAATCAAAAGTGCAAATACCATAGTGGCTCTTCTAAAAACTCTTCGTTCTGTTTACCTAAACAATGCATTGTTACTGCAGTGTTGTACTCCTGTATTTACAATAAGAGGTGTCTTTAAAATGAAGCTGAAATTTTTATGCATGCCATATTTTGGTTCAAAATTGATCCACTATTACCGTAGCAAACTTAAGCTGTAATGTTAAGAATATAAAAATAAATTTTTAATAGAAATTGTTTCTATGTAACCTAATTATCCAGGTTACTATCTGAGTCATCTTGTTACTAGGCTGGAAAAGAAACCACAAAAAACAAAGCAATACTTTGTCTAACAACATTACAGAATCACAAGAAATAAATTATTTTCTGTGGAAAGCAGTGATTTAAACATTCTAAAATCACCCTGCTACAAACAGTACTTTCAAAATATGCATATTTGGAATTTAGACTAATTTTAAATAGCTTTCACGAAATTTTTCTAGCCTTCATTTTAAAATCATTTATGAGAAATTTAATGTATCAGCATAAGCTCAGTTAAAGTTGCTTCCAAATTCCAGGCTGACAGGTTTTATAATCCAAGTTGAAAGGCACCAGGAGGGGTTGTGAAGAGCGTCTCTATCCCTCTGCCAGTCGTCTCAACCCCAAATCTCTGCTGATTTAGTTTTCTCCAACATGCAGACTTTCTCTGCAAGAGATGGCTGCACCCTCAAAACGGAGATCCACCACTAAACGAGTCTCACCTCTCTTTGAAACAGCCTCTGAGGAGGCTTTCCATTCCCCCAAAGGCAGAAACACACTATCAACAGCCCCTTTTACTGTGATTGTCTTGTTGAGAGTGCGTGCCAACCCACCTCTTCTACCAAGCTCCTTCCTACATCTAAGAGGATCTAAGAAATCCCTTATTTGGTGTGGCCTGTCCTCTAAGACATGAAGACTCAGGGTGATAATGGGTCAATACAATCTAAAGATAGATCAGCCTGCCCTAACAGCTTAATAGCTTGTTACAGGGAGCTCTAGCGCTTAATAAGGCAAAGAACAACTCAGCTCCTGCGAGGTGCTCCTCCCAACTGCTGGGAGTGCCACTTCCCAGCTTGGCCAAAAAATAAATTTAAAAAAAAAAAATACAAAGAAAGAGACACACAACTTGTGTTTATCATCATTTTACTACTCATCACTAAGTCAGTCTCAGAGCTGATGACAATATCTGCATATCCCTGACCCAAAGCCCATGTTTACCAGGTGATGCTGGATGGAATGGATAAATCACCTCTGCCTACTCACTCACTGAACTGGTACCAGCAAATTGCTGGAAATGGATGCCATCTCCACCACATCTCCCGATCATCAGTTTAAAGGGAAAACAGGAAAGCTGGACTAGCAGCTTTTCCCTTTTCCCTTGCTGAACTCCAGTACTGGATCACCAGCTTGGCAGACAGTTACAGGTCTTCACCCAGTCTTAACCTACGTGCCTATCAAGCACTGCCAAGGAAGAGCCCTGACACCACACTGCAGCCTCAGGATACACGGTTTGGAAGAATGCAGAAGCTCAACCTTCTTAATTAGTTAATTCCCCAGAAAGACTTCATTCCATGAACATCTGCTCTTCCAGAGAACATCAAGTTTTGTTGGAAGAAGTAAAAGCTGTACCAAATCCACAGTATCCATAGGACCAACATTTTTAAAGAAAACTTGCATCACAGTTACAATAAGGGTCTTTTTCTTTAAGCGACCTTGTCACAACCCATCAGCTTAAGACCCCAAAGGAGGCCTACCTCTCCTGTCCGAGGCTGCTAAATTGACACTCTTGATGCATGCCATTTTCAGATTTGAAAAATCTGTGGGTTTATATTTTGCAGGAAAAAGTGATAAAGGACAGGCTATTGCAGGTATATCTAAAAAAAATTTTTTTCTGAAAAGAAAAATGCTAGTACTGCTAGATCACTGCAGAGGTTGGGTTCCAGGCTCTTTCCATATTAAAAAATACAGTGATATTTTGGACCTGGTAGGAAATCACCAAAATTGATACAGTGCTTCCCCTGTGAGCAAAACAAGTCAGGAATAGAAATGTATGAGCCACTGCCCCAAGTGCTCCAATGGTACTTTGAGGCGCATCAGACTGTGCTGAGCAGCGAAGCATCCCTGAAGCACTATAACTTCAGTTAGAACTTGTAATTCAGAAATGTCCCAGTGACCTCATTATCAGCGTAGCATAGAGAAAACAGAGCTGGTCTCGGTATATGAAGGCAATGACTATTCAGGGAGCTTTAATCAAAAGGAATTTAACTGAACAAACAGCCGTGGCTCCCAGAGAAGGGCTGAGTGCTTTTAAAAATTGAAAGTAGCTGACCGTGTGCTTTAGAACAATAAGATAAAATTATTACACTAAACCCCTTTAATTAATGCATGCGACAGAAGCTGTGATTTTTAAACCCTAATCTCCCTGTCATTTCAGTTTTTAAGAAATAGTAAGAAGCACCCATCTGCTCAAGCTGCCACACGAGGCCCAAAGTTCTGTTCTCACACCAGTTTTGCACCGGATGTCTCAATAAATTTACTGCTTATTTACATCAGCCAAAATGGAGAAGAAAGCTGCTGATCTCCTAAGTTTGCCTTCCTGCAAAAATGGCCAAAATACATTTTGCTGTTACACATGTCATTTTCCCCCTAAAAGCAGGGGCCTGTTCCCCCCCCTCCCCCCAAAAGAAAACCCATAGGGCATTTTGAAAACCCTGACAGATGTTTAATTACAGAGGCACTAGCAGGCATTATTTTGAGAAGGTCAAACACAGAACGACTGTAGCTGACGACCAAATGGTTAAAGTGTCTGCTGTACCACAAGAGAAGCAAAAACTTTGCTAATCCACATTTTGCTAATTCAAACACCTAATAATTCACATGCAAGCAAAAAGCTGCTGGTAGCGCGACACGTCTGAATAACCATTTAATAGCAGGAATCTGTGGTGCGATCTCATGTTACTAGGGGTGTATTATGAAATACAGCAAGCAGCAGTCAGTGCTATGTTATGAAATATCAAACCAAACTCTAACTCTCAACATCTAAGAACAAAGTACCTTTTGTAATGCAGGTTTCTTCCCTCCCCGCATTTATTAATTTATGAAGTTCATTCATTTAAATAGCTCCTTTAGTCACTGATGTAAATGAACAGGGATCTACAGTATGTCTGTGGGCTGTGTGGCAGGAAGAGAAGAGAGATGGCACTGCCTTCTCCGCTGTTATTTCCAGCTGTTTCTTACAAATTTCTCACTGATTCCTTGGAAGTTCTCACACTAGGATCCAATTTAAAAAATTTCTTTTATTCAGAAAGTTAGAAAATCCTATTTTGACCTATTTAAAAAAAAAAAAAACCAAACCAAACAAAGAAAAAAACCCAAGCAAAACCTAAAAATACAGACGCCTGGACCTGAGATTAAAATTTCTTGGATGCGCCTCTGAATGGAGCGGGACCTGCCCCTTCTTTGCTGAGTCCAATGGAGCAGCGATTAGTCTTCATCCCTTGTCCACCCTCACGGCTGAGCGCGAGGCGTACACGCTTTGCCGTGTTGTCAAATTGTGTACTGAGCATGCACCAACAGGAAATATTGTCCTAACAGATTTAAGCATGCCTCAAAGCACATTGTTCTGACAGCGCCTGGGTCTCCGTCATCAGTCTCGTAACTATCAATGATTCTGGTTAATTTTACAATCACAAGAGGTATGAGCCTCCATCTGGTTAGTCTACATATTATTGCAGAGTTGGAACCACACTGATCAACAAAATATGTTGGCCGGTAATGCTCTGTTAAGGTGGACTGGTGAGTGGAGAACAGCCCTACTTTCAGCTACGCTAAAGACCCACCGCGAATACGAGGGAGCAGAGCACGAGGACCTGCGTTCCCCGGGGAACGGTGCCTGGCGCTCCAGGGCTGCCAGGGCAGGCACAGCAGCCTGATCAGGATTCAGGTGTGGCAGCAGGACTGCTTGGTAACCTAACACATCGGTTCAGTCTCCTGAACGCCTCATGTATGGCAAAAGCCTGCCACAGCTCTTTACCTGGAAAGGAGCTGAAGAGAAGCGATTTCCTGGTTTAATGCCTGTGACCTTGTGAGCACAGGTGGCAGGGTTTCCAAACACTTTTTGATCCCTGCTTGCACAAACGCCAAACCCAACAGCACCCTCGCCCACAAAGGAGTAGTGGCGCAGCTGTTACTACAACGCAAGCCACCACCATGCCATCCCTGTCATCCCACACCAAGAAGCCCTGCCTCACAGGTCTGATAGGGAGAGCAGCCGTGGTGTCACCGCGAGGTTCCTCACGCCAAGAGTCCCAAGGCTACATCCATGCCAGGAGCCAAAACAGGACACCCACAGGACTGTCAGCTTGGATGCAGGTATCCCAGCAAGGCTGCTATTTGTGTTGTTACAGCCAAAATCCCCTTCCCCTACACAAAACCCAGTTAAAAGTGCCACCTGGATGACATCATTGCATCTGCACTAGGGGTCCCTTCCACCAGACCTATACTGGTCAGGGGGTGACACCCCTATAAATCCTAACACAGACATTTCTGCTGGCGGAGCCTGCAATGCAGAGTGCATCTACGTCTCCTACGGAAGACACGTTTCTTGGTTGTCTTCCAATTGTGGGTTACTTTTGGCTATTGTCATGGACTAGGACTCCCCACCACCCCCTTCTGTCTTCTAGTAAAGGGGCCAGTATTGATTTCTCTCAAGTCTGGCTGAATTTTATTTTTATCTTCTTAATATGTGAACTCTTGGTAAGTAGCATGTTCAAATGTAGAAGTCTCTGTAGATTTGTACCTACAGCACATTCTCAAACAAATTACAAAAAACCCAAATTACTGTGCTTGTAAGCAATGTACTCTGTAAGCAGAACAAATGCAAAATTAGAGTCTTCTAATTTTGGACTTTAGAAAACACTTCTCCAGTAGGACACTGAGTAAACAGATTCAAAAGCTCTTAAACTTCAGCTTATTCTGTAATGCTAAATTTGCAGCTGAGGCTCTCCACAGCACAGTATATGTAATGTATGACCATACAATGGAACTCCCTTGCATACAGGTTGGAAGCTACACACCTCAATCCTCATTGTTTCAATCTGTTTCTCTATATTAACCTTCCACACAAACAGAAGCAGGCAATGAGCAAAGGGCAAGCATCCCTTCTTTTCTCTGCTTTTGTTGAGGAACTCCCCACAGCTTTACTCGCCTCTGCTCACCATCAGCCACTGTACAGAAACCCCTAAATACATTTTATTTCATTCACCTAGTATTATTCTAAATATGTCCAAGAAGCCTGTTATAATCCCACTGAAGTCATTGAAGATACAACTACTAACTTTAAAGGTAGAAGAACTGGTCCAAAGAATATAAATAGATAATAAGCAGTAAATTCAGAGCTTCTCCCAGCTCTGGACAGCTGGAGTTTTTAAAAAACCCAGTGATTCCATGGCATAAGCAATGAAAAACAGGTTACAGAACTCAGCAACAGGAATTAATAAAAATGACCAAAGGTCATGTGTAGTCTATCAATCACTATATCGTTTACAGTTCATATTACAGTAGAAAGGTATGAATGTTGTCAGTGTTGAACACTGGCTACTCTGAGATCTATCGTGAATAATTGATAGAGGTTATCCATTTGAGTCCCAGCCTATTATTCAAAATTCTAAACCTGCCGTTCACCAACAGCAAAGAGCACTGCAGATGAAGGATGGAGGGGCACTATAGGGAACTATTTTCAATGATGCAAGCAGTGATGACAGAATGCAGATTATCTGAAAACAAAAGCTGAATTTTTCTGAGACCCAAGGCACTATCCTTTGTGAAAAACAGTATTTCATGTCTACCTATTTTGCACAATTTACTGTCAAGAATAAAATTCACCAGCTAAATCTGAACTTGAGGTTTCAGTCTTAAATCTCTTAAAAGCTTGGTTTTTTAAGCTGAAGGCTGAGAAGTGCATTCCCTTACATACTTTGCACTGAGCATCTAGTATGCATCCTCCTGATAAAGTGACTTTGACTTACAATCAAAGAATAAAAAGCCTTACCATTATGGACCAAGATTTTGATGTTACTTTTAAAATAAATAAATAAATAAGCCAGGAAGAGCTATATATACAAACTACACCGGACACCTGAGGAACTAAGACTTGCAATACGACCTGTACTGCATTAATCCTGACACAGCCCTTACCCTACTAACTTACTCCACCGATGGCATTAATTTCAACAGTAGCAAACGGCAGCGTACCTTTGAAACGCGTAGCAAGGTTAATACACCAAATAAGAATCTGTTAACTACTAACAGGCCTACTAACTACTGCCTTTTAAGATAGGGCATTTTATCTACAGTTCACCGTGACTGAACTGAAGAATCACCATCTCGGACTCTCTAAGTCCATACTGCAGGGTGCAAAACAGATCATAATTTCATCTTAGATTTAAGAAGGTCAAGCTCACTGAGCCTTCTTTGTGTGATTTATAGTGTCAGAATAATCCTTTACTACAATGACAGCCTGAGACATTGAACGGGATTGTCTAAGAACAGCAGCCCCACTGTTTATTCCTTACAGCAGCAGCTCATCAGCAGCATTCGAAGCAGCCACGATATAGTACGACCTTTGACAAGCAATCCCTGAAACACCTTCCTTATCTCCACATATCCCAGGACACAACAGAGATGTAACATTTATTTTTTTGTCATTAAATACGAGAGACAGGTAGTCGAAAGAAAGATTTCTCTGCAAATTTAGGGACATCAGAGCCTGGTTTTAATTCCCTTTGCTGAAACACAAGGCCCTGTCTAGACACTAGCCTTAAGGCGCTCTCTTTGCATATAAGGCAGGCCAGGGTATACTGGAATTTTAAGGATTGTAAAAAAACCTGTTTGGTCTTTGGCAAATTAGTATTATATATTCTGTAAAGAGCACAATTCTTTGGCTTATGTCTGAAAGAAGCAAAAAATGCTGCGGTCTTTTTGACAAACTCAAACTTTCCTTGCCAAAAGCCGTCCTCTCTTCAGCTCAGCCTGTTAGGAAACCAGCCTGAAGAATTGTTCAAATCTCCACTTTTTCCCCAACAGGAGATAAATTTTGTTTATTTTGACTGAGTTTTGGAGCCTGCATACTTTGGTCTTGTGGACTCCAAGATCAGTAATACTGGTTTTGTACTTGACTTCTTACAACCTCCCACTCATCATTTCACCAACTCTGTGGTGCCACTTTTTGACCAGAAACTAATTAACATCCTGCCTGAACAAAACTGCAGCACCCGTTCTCTCACGCTTCATGTAAATAGCAAAACCCAATCCCACTCCCATCTTCACTTTCAAACATTTTTCTCACACCAAGCGCTTTTACAAGGGCTTGCATGTAGCATTGTGGCTGTAGACACCTTCACACACGTACAGCTAGTGGTTGCTTTTGATGGGCTGGATTCTCAGCTATTCCACTCCTGAGGCTTATGGATACGGACTTCCAGGCAAGTGGACGAACCTGGATCAAAACATCATTTTGGCAACAGTATAGTCAACGAAACTGCACAGTTTTCACTAAGAAATTTACAGCTGAATTGGCTGAACCCTTGGCATGGTGGCAGTGTGGGGAGAAGGAGAGAAGGAGAGACGGAGAGGGAAAAAGATTCGCTCGCACACAAAGAATTTATCACTAACTTAATTCTGTTGCTTCCACATAATTCCCCAGCTAGTTACAAAGTCAAAAGGCTCGAACAATATTTGACACAGACAGGAAAATAGAGACAGCAACATTTAGTAAATCAATTATGAAGATTAGCTTTGCCTTACATGATCTGAGCAAAATACAAAATCTAAAGCTCAAATTAGCTTCATAATGTAGGAAAAAGCTAATTGCACTTTAAAGAAAGCCTAGTAAAATTACTGCACAATCAGAAGGCAGTCATTTACTAATATGTGATGATCATTTATTTCTGTTCTTTTTAGTTAGGCTTAGATCTGAAATATGAGCCTCATATGGAAAGCAGCTTTGATGACAGTCATTTATTTGGGAAAGCTTTTCCAGCCTTTTTGTTTCACACAACTGATTTGAATGTTTAAAGCATTTAAAGAATTTCATATCTAGGTATTAATAAAGGGATGTTGTCTTTTCCATCTTTTATAATTTTATCAAGCTTTTAGTGAAAATGCAGCTGCTGACTTATAAGAAATTCAAAAATAATATATATACAAGCAGGCAGCCATTTTCACAGTCTGGCAAGTAACGCATTTCCATAAATAACAAAGAATACAGGGTCATGATATCAGCTGTTCAGAAATTTTAAAAAGTCACAATGCCTCTAATTTTGCAGTAACCAATTGCTGGATTGTTTGTATTTATGGCTTGAAACTGAATTTAGAAATGCTTTCACTGAACTTTAAAGACTATGCTCCCAGCTGACTGGCTGTGTCTGCTGTTTTCTTACTTGACTTCCACGTTTCTGTGTCCACACTGGCCCACAAGCTGGGCTTGCAAAGGTTTGTGAACATCTGAATCTGCTCCTCATGCATTTGCGTGTACGCACTGCACACACACTGGGTTATTTATTCACATCCACGGGCAGCTGCCCTGTTACCTGGCTCTTCAGATGCATAACATTAATTGCATTGTACAGCAGCTTTAGATAATTAGACACAGCTGTATGTTTGAAAATAGTACCATGCAGTGGGAAATCCTGCTGGAAGACTGTGGTCATAAACAGTTTCATAGTTCTCAGATACACCATTATCTACTCCCTAACTCTCTGTTTTGATCCCTGTTCTAAGTTTTCTTTTACTTTTCCCTTAGGGACTTTGCCAAGCATTCCACTTGAAAAACGATTCTGTGACACTGTCACTCAGCTTCTTTCTAATAGAAAAAATCATATATACAATTCTGTGAAAATGCAACCTGTTTCCTTAAAAGAACCAAGGAAAAAGGAAAAAAAAAAATAGTACTTTTAACCAACAGAGCTGATGGACAAGAAGGGGTTGTTATTTTTTTTTCTTTTAAATGTCATGTGAAATAATTCATTTCACATATGTCTCCCCCTCAAAAAAAAAAAAAAAAAAGCTGACCATTTTTCCAAAAAGAGACAGGAAGCTCTACTTCTGGGGGGGGGGGGGGGGGGGGAGAAAAAAACCCCCAGAAACTCCCAAAAACCCCCAAATATCAAAATTGTCTCAGATCTGCTCAATTAATCTTCTTCCACAAACGTAAGTTACAAGCCATGTTAGCTTGGAAGCTGATTCTGACAATCTCATTACCTCATGATTCAGGTGACTTTAAAAAAATTACATTTGTTCATAAATATTATGAGACTATTCTTGTTATTTTTCATCTGAAAATATAAACAAGTCAGGTCTCAGACATCTTGAAAGAATGGCTTGTTTCATTCTGTTGTATTGGAGGGGGTGTTTAAAAAGAAAGGGGGAAACTTTGGTGATTGTGAAAGCAAGAAAAGTCAACAGCCACAAAGGCACACACAGAAATAAATACAGCAAAATAAAAATAAATGTGTTTATCCAATCTGACTGCATATCTGGCATCCCAGAACCAGAGTACAGTATTGGTTTTAAGAGCATAATGAAGTGATTTCTTCATTGGTTTCAGGAGTCCAGATACAGAAGACTATGAGGAGAGCTGTGATAGCACAGGTTAACCCCAAAAATCAGAGCAGAGAATATCCCTTTAACTTTGATTCATGAACTCTAAGATTATTTTTTTCTTCCTTTTTTCTAACTGCCACTAACTGTATTTCTGGTCTTCTGCTTCAAGTGAGCGCCAAGCTAGTAGGGGATTTCCTAAGTGGGATTACCCGTGTTTCTTCAGTTCCTGCTAGCTGCTTACAGTTGCACCTGTGACAATTTAACCGAGCTGGCTGTCAACCACCAGCAACCAAATGTGAGGAAATAGCAGAGAGATTTAAGCCCTCTCAGAAGCAAAGCGCGTGGATGAAACATAACCTCAGGGTGGGATTTCGTTTTTTGGCTGAAATTGGTAAGGACTTCCAATTCCTAAAAAAGAACAGAAAATGTAAGGTAGTCTAAAAACTTCCACCTTTTTGTCAAAAGAGTCTTGTTTTTCCATTCTGCTTTTGCTGAGGTACAGCCACAGTGCAGAATATAATTAACCCCTGAGTAAGGGAAGAATGGGAAAATGGTTTCCCTTCTCTTCTCAGCCTTTTTTTTTTTTGGGGGGGGGGCGGTCAAAACAGAACAGCACCACAGCTTGAAGTAGAGAGGAGTAATTAAGCTTTCATACAACATCTGTGTGACATTTGCACATGCACTCACTTCCAGGGAAGAGACAGACATCAAAACTAATGGAGAACATCCCAACTCTCTGAATGCAGGAAGAATGCTGCAGCCTTCCCAGCTGCACTGTCAGGACTGTAAAACGAGATCAGCAAAGGAGCCTATTTTCTCCTGTATTGCTTTTACTGTTTTTTTTGGCCAGGTAGTGTTACAAAGTTCTTAAACAGATTTATCCTACTGCTCATGTACTACGAGAGACTTACGTACACCAAGACTACTGGAAAACAGCAGCTACAGAATAAGCCTCACCATCCTCTGGTTGTTATGCACAGTAATTGGTTCCAGGGTCAACACTGCGAGATGCTGCAACAAAGGGCTATAGCTTAGGGGTAAAGAATAAACAGCAGGCGTTAATGGAAGTTCTGTTACTATATAAATGCCCCCAAAAAGAAAAAAAGGCAGAAAATAAAATATTCCATATAAGCAAAACTGATTATGAATCCAACGCGCATCCTTAGCTCTCAACAAGCTGTTAATTTCATTAAAGGAAAGAAACGTAGCAAGTACTTTCAAGTATCCCTAACAAGAAAACAACACATTAAGATTTTGAAGCTGGGTTGACAAACACAGTGCTTGCCATCCATGCCAATTTATTTGTGTGAAAACACAGGCAAGGAAAGGTGTCTGGAATTACAGTATTACTCATAAAATACTCATTACTAGGGTATAGGCAACTTTGTTCAAAACACCATGTGTGATTGTTCCACTGAATCTAAACATCTGAGGCAAGTTATGTTATCTGGCTGTAGTGCCTTTGAAATGATATGCTATGTTTAAGCCAAGAGGTCCAGCCACACCAGTTTTAACAGTCATGTTTTCAAAGTCCAGCACTTTATCATTTTGAATCTTCCCATTCAGTGACACTTTTGATAAAAATACATTTATTCCATTTCCCCACACACCAGGAAAGTAAAACAGATGTAGAAGAATTGCAAATGTCTTCTTTCAAAGTATTTCTCCAAACATAATGATTATCTCCCAACATTCAGGCACTCGGATGAAAAGGTACAAAGGAATATAGTCATCCTTGTGATTTACCAGGTGAAACACTAAGACAGGCAACGTATCAAATCAGAATCCCTCATTTGTATGCTTCGCTGTTATCGCTTCTCCTTTCCCTTTCAGTTTCCACTGTTTTCAGGACGTGAAAGAAACTTTTACCTGTTTTTCTTCCAGCTGCTCTGCCACTGTGCACAGCCAGCCTCAAGTGCTGGGACTGCCCGTGCAGGGTTGTTGCAGAGGCACTGCGTAACCTCCTGCCCCGATGCTCTCCCACACCCTAACGTGAACAGGATGACACTCGACTACAGAACCTCCTTCCTCGGTGCTCCACTTTCTCTCCACACGCGCTCCGCAGTCACTCATTTCCTTCCTTTAAACAATACTCGTTTTTTGAGCGCCAGCTGTGCCTGCACAGGCTGACTCCACACAGCGTGCCAACCGCCCTGGCACCTGCTGCTCTAGGCCATGGCTGTCCTCATGGCCCTTATCCTGTTAGTACGCTAACGCCATGACATCGCTTACGCAAACCTAACATGCTTACCTCCAGCTTACTTCCTTATGCCACTGATTCAGCTTTTTTCCAAGGCTGCTCCTAAGGCTCCCATTTGCTACCATTCCTACACAAACCAAACATATTTTGTGGCTGACAAGAGCCTGAATCCAGACCAACCCCTTCAAGACAAACTCTTCTACTGCTTCCTTCAGTTCACAACCATGTGATCGTCACGAGCTGGATCAAAGGGAAATGCCCCAAGCCGGGTCCCGTCCATCCCCCCAGCTCTTGGCAACGCCAGCCCGAGTGCCTGGTTCGCCCACAGCACTGCTGAGGTATGTTGGGAAATGGCACTTTGTCTCACTCTAAATTCAGACCTTGAACAAAAGAAATGTAGATTAGTTATCTTACAATGTATATGCTGCATGATACTTTCAATACTGTGTATCAGACCAAACGTATTCACGTTAGAAAGCAAATTCATAGATAGGGAAGTTATTGCAGAAGACCACATTTCTGGCTTGCACTTTTGCATGTCCTCCACTCCCCACTATGATAGGGATCTCTGGAGGGCTGATCACAGCATCAGAGGTTTGCTTGGAAGTATCAGTGAGCTTCCAGGAAAAGTTGTTTATATCATGGGGATGCATCTCTAATACTAACACACCAGCCCTTTCCCATTTATATATATTAATCTGTATTTGTTACATACACTCACACGCTTTCTGAATTTTTGCCCTGCCATTCTCAAACCTTTTTCAGCTTGACGGAGTTTTTAATTACATTAAAAAAAAAGTTTTGGCCCATTCCAACCTTCACCTACCTAGGTATCATGTTTCTTTCCTTTTGGCTTCTGAAGGCCTCAAAGAAAGTTGCAAAACTGGAATTTGAGTAAATACTGTATGAAGAGTACTTTCCATGATGCCTTGGTAGAGTGAACTCAGTATTTCAACTTATTGAATATACTCTAAGAGATTTTAAAGAAAAAAAATTCTTGCTGTAATATAACTGACCAAGAAAGGTCAGACTAGCAGAAAATTTTACTAGCACATGAAAATTTCATTATGCATTAATAACACTTCATTTCCATTACGAGCCTTAATACTAGGCACTTGCATGCTGATAACACCAGAGATAAAAAAACCTAACAACTTCACTTGCAAAATAAAGTGATTATGTTCGAATTATAACTAATATGTCATGTCTCTGTACATAAACTAATGAAAAAAAAAAACCACCCAACACTCCGTATTTCCACACAAACAGCAGCAGAGGCTTCCTTGTCAAACATATTTAGCACTACAGTAGCAAGTAAGTGATCCTCACTTCCATGCACCCTTTTTGTTGCCTCAGAAGGATCCAAGTAAAGATTTAATTTTTTCCTGTTACAACTTTACTTGCCACTCTGTTTGACTGGTTTTTTTTAAGGCTTCTCCAGGCTTCAACAGTACTTAAGGTTAAGATGTTTCTGGGAAATTGCTGTGCATGTGGATACAGGCATGTGCAAGGACAAGAAACTTCTGTAAAGTATTACAAGGGGTTTAGGATTAATATGTTCCATGTGCAGTGTAAGCTGTACTTCCTGAATTCTCTTTTAAGGGAAGAGCAGGATCTATTTGCTTCATTATCTAGTAAAAAAGGCTTTACTACCTACTGAATAAAGGCTAATTCACAGAAAAGTGAACACACCTTTGGTTCACTGGTGCTACACACCTAGCAAAACATGCAAAAAGCAAAGACCAAATGAAGCATCTGCTCCACTACCCTGGGGTACAGCGGGGATAGGAAGAGATGAAGTCTTTTACATCCCATTATCATCCCGATTCATTGCACTCAGTCTTTCACCATCATGACACTGGCGTGCAACGTCTGTTGTTAAAACACATAGAAAATGTTTCACGGAGGGGAAAAAAACACAAAAAACAAGCCGTTTAGACTTGAGGTTCACATTTCCGAAGGAACCCATATATTTCCCCTGTGGTTGTACTTCCCCCCCCCCGCCCAAACATTTAGTTTTTGCTGACAGCAGCTTGCCTCAAATGCTATTTAAGCAGTAAGACATCACAAGACATATGCTATCCTGAGATAACACACACCTCTGAAGTGCTGTTAGGTGTAGCTGATGCCTTCAACTGCCTGATGAATTTGTTATCTCAAAGAAACACAAGGTTTGGGAGTGTCTTATATTACAAACTAAACCCAAATTCAGTCTTAAAAAAAAAAAAAAAAATCAGTGATTTTGTATCCTTTCAGGAGGGAAAAAAAAAAAAAAAAAGAGAGAGATCTGACTTGGAGTAACTACCCCTAACTTATGGCTCCCACACAAGGCTAAAATTACAGCTGTGATGAGACAAAAATTCATTTTACTGGCTATTTATTTTTCTGTTATTTGAAGTAACAAAGATAATGAAGTAACATCTGAGGTTTGAGATTACCAACCTGGAAAACAAAGTTCTAAAGAGTAGGAGGGTATATCTTCCCTCATGGGTCCTGCACGAGAAGTATCTCATGCTCTAAATCCATGTTAAGTAAGCACCCATATCCAAGCATCAATTGAGAGAGTACTTTTGTCTTTCACATGGACACTTTCTCAATAGATTCTGCACTTTAAAAGGACAAAGTGTTGGATTTTTGCCCTTAGCATCACTAAAGCGTAACCGAAGCCATTAACAGAGTATCCACAAAAGACAATTCTGAGACGTGCTCCTCCCCTAGTCTTATCCCCTGTAAAGTTTGTATGCTACAGCACATTTCAGGATATGCAATTTACACTGGCATCGATTACAGAAAAGAAAGATTTCTCTATTCTTCTCTAACCTCAAGCCATTAGGTGCCAAGTGGTTCAACAAAGCAGTTAACAATGATTCCAACCTGACTGCTCATATGCTTAAAATCAAGCCAGCAGTTGTGAGGTTTGCTGGATCAGGGCCAAAGCATTCAGCAATTTGCCAGTTCAAACCCATGTGGTCTACAAACAAGGAAAACAAATTCACCATGAAAATAAGTTCCCTACACCTTTACAAATCCATTCCAAGCACTGAAAATAATGTCTAGATATCAGTCTCAAACTATGGCACAGTAGCAGTCACACACCAAGTGCTCTAAGGATCCAAAAGTTTCATTCAAGAACTAGGGCACTGAAAATTATAATGAAAAACTCAAAAGTTTTCCTGCACAGTTTCCATAAAATTCACTATATGCTTTTTATCTCCCTAAAACTCCAGGTTTGCTGCTGATAAATCTTGTAGGCAATAAAAAAACACCTGAGAATAAGAAAAAAGTTATTGATTACCCACTGTAAAGGCTTCCTTTGACTGCAGCTAAGTTGCTCTTGACTTTTACCAGTATGACAGGTACCACAGTCAGACCCATTCACATTAAGCAATCCAGTGCTTGAACGAGACTACTGGGTTAAAAAGTAGTAAAGTGAAGTCAAGTGAGTCCTAGTAAAACTTGTATTTGTAAAATACACCTGCAGAAAACAAACTATCTACCTGTGCTAGGCCAAACCGCGCATTACTGTTATACCCTGTGCAGCCCTGGGACTCCCCCAGGTTTCAGCTCCCCCAGAATTTAGCCCATCATATCCACTGAGAGCATTTACTGCCAAACCTAACCCGTTAACAAAGAAAACCTGACTCTCTGTTTAAGATGGATGAAGGGCAAACTGTGAACCATAATGTTAAGAGCAGCAAAAAGATTTAACATCAAAGACATCTACACAAGCCCCTTGTTAGCAGTCGTTTACAGATCAGTAGAATCCCACTAAACACAGCCAGAGCACCACCAAAATATTTGGAAATCAGATTAAAAATGCTACCATTGCAATTTTCATGGCTTGAATCTTGTTTTACTAGCTGGGGGGAAGGGAGTCCTTGTTCACTAATCGGAAACTGCTAGAAAATAAAAGCACTACACAATGTGATCTTATGACTATAAATGTCACAAAGCAGTATTTCACATGCTATAGCTTGATGTAATAGAAACATCCAGTACTAAGAAATACCAGAATTGCTAAACTGTTTTTTACAAGGCAGCAAGGCCAGGGTAGGTGTCAAGAAGGGAGGGTTTTGACAAACCTGAGTTACTGTACAGCTGGATTCCCAAGTGCACATCCCTATGTGCAGATGCTTATAATACTTGCTGAAGAAGAGCTAAAAGCCAGCTACGAACCCCCATGCAACTGACTTAAAGCGGTATTTTTGAATACACAAACTGAAACCAAGACAGCTAATAGCTTTCCACAGCCTCAGAAATATTTTTTTTAAATGCTAGTGTTCGGTAAGTATGGAATGGAGATTGACAATTCAGGGAGGACTAAACATAGACACAAGCAATCCTTAGAAGCAGCTCTTGTACCAACATTTCCAAAAGCTGTGGAAGAAGTATGAAGAACTAATCTTGCTTTGGGCATCTTACATAAGCTACTGGGCAAAGTTTATCCTACTATGACCTACCTTTAAGAAACCACACTCACTTCCTTGCTTGCTAACAGATAAAATAAAGGCTGGGTAAATCTATCTCTCCCTTAGCGTCTTGGTACAAATTTTCTTCCAAGCTGAGCTATGCTTTGGTCGCTCAGTATCACAGACCTACAGCTACAATAAACTGTCTAAACAATACTCCTAATTGTGTCTCTTGTTATTGTATATGGTAATCTGCAAAAAAAGAACACTAACAATTAAAGCTAAATACAGTAGAAGTATCTTTGACATGCTCTATCAAAATATTCTGCACAAATGTTTGCAAGGAATAAAAGCAGTCCAACAGTTGGATTAATAACTTCAAAATCCTGCAAAAGAAGTTCTCTCTAAGCAACAACAAAGGCAATCTCTGTTGTGAGAAGTCATTCATCTACTGAAGTATCTCAAGTTCACCAGCAAGCCTTAGTTCTGACTTGAGCTGACTGTGCGTTATCTGTTCCCCATCACCCTGCCCCATTTCGAGAGGAACTTGAATTACTATTTAACACTCTTGCTGGCCACCCACATGAGACTGAGTAACACAGGACCTACTAACACAGAGCTTGGTAATCAGGAACAGAGTGGAAATTACCCAAGATGCCTACAGGGCAATCGTTAAATGTTCCTTAGTTGGTATGATGTCAGGGTAATGTATAGTATTAAAGGGTACAGATTGTGTTATCCTAAAGCATTGCTGCCCTGTTCCAGTCAAACACGCACGAGTTTCTTGAAGCGCAGCTCTCACCATCACCCTAAGAAGGGCCAAGCAACTTCATGCGTGTGAGGTACATGTGCCAAGGGAGGTTTTAACCAGATCTCTAGATGTTCTATGGGTCTTCTCTCTTCCTTTCCAGAATTACACTCGATACACACTTCAGTGATTCCGGCTGCCAGAATTTTTCTTGTTATCCATTTCCTTGGGATGATCAGCATAATTTCTATTTTATTCTGTTCCCTCAGTTCTTCTTCCCATCCATATGACCCTACAGTTAAAGATAAATTAAAGCAAAAAGCTATGGCTGATGGCAGCACCACAGGAATATACTCCCACATATCATATCAGAGATATCCTCCGTAGTCCTGAGGAGCATACAAGAGTCCAAAGGGGAGGGAAGAGTGCTGCTGTGGAGATACACACAGGCCTGTACTGGTCAAAAATGATGTTCCAACCTGCAGTATTTTGCAGAGAAACTTCATATTATGAGAAAATACTACACCGCATGTGGCCTTGCTACCCGCATCAGGATTGGACTACGTGCATTACAGCCAGGTAGATATAAAAGCAAAATTTCTGACTGGTGTTATAAGCCACATTCAAACTAGGTAACTGATCTAGTCCTGATCCACCAAATTTGTTTTAAGGAACACTTCCAACTTTGCAAAGTCCAAAACAACACCTACTGGATCTTACTTCTGCAAACACAGGGTCCTTGCCTCTGCCCAACTTCCTCTATGACTTGAATCAACTTGCTGTATTCAAAAGTCCTGGCATTAATCCCACCGGCGTTAACAACCAGAACAATTAGTTGGAGGGTTTTATATTCCAAAATTAACTGGTAAAGTGTGTAATCACAGTGCAACATTTTTATCTTCGTGGTAGGGATCTAACAGAAGCCACCAAGACACTGTTCTTCCTAGAACCTACATAATTTCTTGGAAGCTTGGGCCAGTAGTTACCAATTGTCCAGCACTGAGACATCTTCCAGTTTGTTGTATGCTTATTCTGCAAAACAAATATGCTGAATAACTTCAATATACTTAAGACTGTACATACAGAACAAGATTTTCATTTGGTATAAAATGTCTCAACAGTATTGCCTTCAGTGGCTTTATGCTGTGGGATTTACAGTAAGTGAGAGTCTGGCATGAGAAGTATCTGAAGTGTAATTATTTGATTAAGATATACAGTAAAAATGTTTGACTTTTAAGTAGTGGAGAGGACTTCCTTTGCACACAAAGAAACATTTTTTCATATAAGCAGAACAATGATGTCCTGATACTGGATACTGGCAGCTGTGTGTTATGCACTCACTTTGGCAACAGAAAAAATTACTAGGACTATCTTTCTCTCTTCTTTGGAGTTACTATACATTTAAATTTGTCTATTTTCACTTGCTTAGCTGTTTTATTCTTACTGTTCCTCTCCTCTACCAAATTACAGCTTTGCCATTTTACTGGAAAATTAAAGCAACTCTGGACAATTTTAACTTGATTTCTTTTAAATCAAAAGCCTTATGAGATTAGGCACTTGTAAAGTTCCAGCTCTTGGATTTGTTATAATTTTTATCTGAGCAAAACAAAGTACAAGTTTATGCTTCATATATCTCTCCTCCTATTCTTCTTTCACAAAACTTACATTATGTTTCTATTCAGGCATTCAAATTTATGTATCAGGTTTTCTTGTAACATGTCTGGGATAAATGGTATGTGTTACATCCCCCCAGTTTGTATAACCTGTAAGCAATTCACAGGCAGCTGTCTCTTCTCCTTCAATTTACTAATAAAGTCTGGCCATGGATTTCTAAGAGTTTTTAAAATGTAACAAACACAAACAAAGAGCTCCAAAATCAAGCACTGCTCCTTTTTTTTTTTTTTTTGCTTAAGCTAAAACCAAGGAAGGAGCTGAGAGTTCAGACTTTTTAGCAGATCGCTAAGAAGCCAGTGGGCTCAACTGGCAGGTGTGGACAAGGCAATCTCCTGCTGCTGTCTCTCATTCATGTGACTGCTCCAGACCTTCTGGTTTTCACATGGAAATCCTCTTGGACTTACCCACCTCCAGCTGTGGGGTGTCATGAGCCCTCATGGCTTCAGCACAAGACACCCAGCACCCTGGCACTGCCCTGGAGGGTTTGAACCCCAACACCATCCCACGCCTCTTTTCAGTCTCCCTTCAAACCCTCACTGTGTGGCACAACTCCCTTCACCGAGGTCTCCTCACCCACCAAGCAGTGGCCCTCCAGCTCCTCTCTGCCTTCCTCCATTCCCCTTTCTCTGCTCCCTGCACTCTACACTCCCATCTCTTGTCTCGCGCCTTCATGGAGTTCATCTTCTCCACAGCGAGTCCCACCATACCACCGGTAACTCCCAACACAAGCCAAATGCAACCACGCGCCACAGAATCACAGACCGGTAGGGGTTGGAAAGGGACCTCTGGAGATCATTTTGTCCAACCCCCCGCTACAGCAGGATCACCTAGAGCAGGTTGCACAGGATCACATCCAGATGGGTTTGGAATATCTCCAGAGAAGGAGACTCCACAACCTCCCTGGGCAGCCTGTGCCAGTGCTCGGTCACCCTCACAGTGAAGAAGTTTTTCCTCATATTCAGGTGGAACTTCCCGTGTTCCAGATTGTGCCCATTGCCCCTTGTCCTGTCACTGGACACCACTGAAAAGAGTCTGGCCCCACCCTCTAGACACCCGCCCTTTAGATATTTATAAGCATTGATGAGATCCTCTCTCAGTCTTCTCCAGGCTAAACAGACCCAGCTCTCTCAGCCTTTCCTCATACGAGAGATGCTCCAGTCCTCTAATCATGCTCGTAGCCCTCCGCTGGACTCTCTGCAGTAGTTCCCTTTCTTGAACTGGGGAGCCCAGAACTGGACACAATACTCCAGATGTGGCCTCAAACCAGTTTTGTATTGTTTTTTTATATTCTGTGCTGTCCAGGAACTCACGTCCACCTCATCTATTCAGACCATGAGCTCCTTGGGCCGAAAGCCATGTTCGTACAGGGCCTAGCACGACAGTTTTCATTCACCATCAGCCCCTTCCTGCATTAGCCAGCATAATAAGAACAGCATGTGTTGAGTAAGGCTGAATCAGTCTCTCAAAGCATTTCAAAAATCCAGAGGAATCTGACAGAAGGAAAAAAAAAGAAAAAGAAAAGAGAGAGAAGAGGCAAGAGAGGAAGGAAACAAAACAGAGGAGATGGTTTTCACCCGAAGCAGCGTTCCCTCTGAGGTGCAACACCCTCTCCTGTCACTGCCATCCTTCCCTGACAAGGTCAGGCTAGAAGCAGCATTCCTGTCCTTTATTCCTATATAATACTCCTTTTCTTTTTCTTTTCTGATTTTTTTCCCTCCTTAGGTTACTTTTAACATTTACTTCCTGCCCAGTCTGGCACTTACATGCAAAAAAAAGTACCCTTATGGCACTCCCTTACTGACTGGGGCATCACAGACCTGTGCTCTTACTATGTGTTTGCTGAGCGCCAAGTGGTATTTAAACCGTTTTCACTTCTTTTCTTCATCCTCCCACCTGCCAGCAGCAGTCGCAGCCTCAAAAATTATATTTCCTTCTTCATTTCAGGACTGAAAAAGTTCATAGTGCCTAATGTAACAAACTCTTAACACCCTCACTGCTAAATACACCATGACAATGAGGGGGCCCACGTTGAGCCTTAAAAATACTAACTACAGAATGCACGCAGGCTGAATTATTTCTTCAGCACACCTAAAACTACGTTTTAGTTCAGAAGCTGAAAGATGTAAAAAATAGAGTATTTCCCCTTCCACTTTTATCAACACATGCATAATCCCACTCTACTCTCTCTGTAAATAGCTCTGGGGCTTTTTTTAGTTAAAAATGAAAATAAAATTGAAAAAAAAAGCCTCAAGTTGGGGAAGTGCTGAGCAACAACTCACCGGTGATTCAAACAGCTTTGGATGTATTGGATGTACTCTGGAAATTCAGGTACAGTTTGCTAGTTGCTTGAATGCCAAATAAAAACACTCATCTGTGGCAGGAAGACCTCGAAAATATTCAAGGTCTGCTCTTAACAAAGCAAATGTGCTCTGGGCCACCTCTTCCCACATGGCTGCCACAGAAAGCACGTATACCTCATTCATATATCTTTGTATGACAGCTATCATACAGTACACCGTGTGTAACTCTAGAAAACTAATTTTTACCCTCCTTCCAACAAGATGGAAAGCACTCTGTAACCAGCTAGCTTACCCCCTGGCAGCTGATAAGCTGGGTTTGCAAACACTACCCCCGTGCCTGAGAAATCATTATGTTACTCCACGTAGACGGCAGAGACAAATGACCGATGTGTTAAGAGCAAAGAAGTGCCTACCCTGGAGGCTCCCAATCCCTTTCACACGCAAGATGCAATTCTTGCTCTTCTCCCAATAAGCCCTCTCAGTACTTCCCGGCCCCTGTCACCCTCAGCCCCAACATCTGTGGGCCCTAAGCATCTATGGAGGTACATTGCTGGCTTCCCTGCTGCAAGACACTGTGTGTCAACAGGACTAGTCAGATTATTAAGAATTAAACACACAAAGAAGTACTTTCAGCTGAGTCAAAGCCACAACATTCAATACTTGGCAGTCTCAAGGCCCTTTTCTGACCCTGGATAACACAGTAACGTGTCAAAGAGGAAAAAAAGGTAAAGATATGATAGTAAAAAAAAAAAATACAGATACCATATAAAATAACCTTATGAGTAGCAGAAGATTGTCCTGACCACAGCCTGAGTAAAAATAATACCGTAGAAGGCATGTCAGGGACAGGACTCAAGGGTGCTGCTTGCCCGCACCCACTGGGGAGGGATGCTGTCCATGGGGCTGGAGCGTGGCTCTCCACAGAAAAGCTTCCTCAGCAAGAACAAGTGCAAAAAGCCACAGCAGAGGATAGCAAGCCACACCACTTCTAGGACAAAATGTGTTTCAAGGCCACACCAGAACACCTGATTTAGCAGGAGCATACATGAGGGCGGAATTTGGCCTATATTCTGTACACCTTAAGTTTCCATTCATAGGGGAGGGAAATAAAGCCTCTTGAGTTAAAGCAGCAATCTGCAGAAGAGTAAAACTAATTCTGCAGCTTGCTGGAAACCAGGACCCCAGTCCTTTAGAAAACGATGTAAGGGCAGTGTCAGTAAATCTGCATACCAAAAAGAGAAAACTGAGAAACTTGTCTTGAACACTGACCTATGAAAACTCCTTAAAAAAACAAAACCAATAAAAGCCTCCCAAGAAAACCAACTTTCTTCTGAAATCAAAAAATCTTTGTCACTTGTAAAAACCGTTCGCCTCACTGACACAGTGATTTTATTTAAATAAACTCCATTAAAAAGCAAGGGTAACTTTTCTCTTGGTCAGAAGATCAAGATGTTTCTTAATTATCAATTAACTAATTGATTACCTCTTTAGGTGACTTAGCAAATATAAAATGTAGCAGCTACCCTCCCAGCTCATCAATGCAAACACGTAACTTTTCCAAGATGCACCATTATTTAGGCCCATCAGTTTCCTGCTTCTTTACAGTTAAGAAAGAGAAGGACCAATCTGACACCCAAAGAAAGGAGCTTCCGGGCGCTGGCTAGTGACATTGGTTAAGCCAGTCACTTTAATTCCTGTGAGAGAAACTGCTGCATGACTTTAACTCTCACCTTTCACTCCTGCAACAAGGGCTCAGAGCTTGAGTTGAGGCAAGAAGCAGGACAGGCCAAGAGATGAAACAGCTCCTTTCATTAAAAATAAAGTGCTTAATACGGAGAGCGCATAAGAACAGCTTTCCTATTTGAACATCATGTGAAAAAAGCAATTTGGTGTTTCCAGCACATCTCCAGAGAGATGGTTTTCCATCACAGCAGTTTTCATAAGGGCACAGTAAAAGATGGCAGCCCCATTTAACTCCAGACGAAGCTGTGGTTTTATCACTACATCTTGTGTCAACAGTACGGAGGTGTTTCAGGCAGCAGCTGACGTATTTTCACACAAAGGAAGTATGTATGCTCCCATAAGGAACTTTGCTTAAGTGTCCAAAATCCAACAGGAGATGGGAAAGCCAAATTTTGAGTCTCTTAAATGGGCAAGTAATCATAGTGAAAATATTTAAGTCAGCTTGTCACTAGGGCTTTTTGAGTTGTGGTTTACGGAAAGGGCAAGAAAGCATAAAAAAAGTGGAGTTCTTGGTTTAATTTGCATTTCTGTTCTAGTGTGCACCCTATTTGTCCATTGGGGATTTGATCCAAGTTGTAGCAAAATCAAGTTTAGGAGCATTCTTCTAAGTTTTAAGGACAAACAGATGGGTTTAATTTTTTACAATTTTAATCCTTTGGAGCTGTCCTCCCTCTACGCCTTACATTTTAAAGTTATATTGCCAAGCAGTGTTGGCCCAAACAGTTGTCCTAAAACCATGAGACTTTCATGAAAGAAGTATAATGACCAAAAAAAAAAAAAACCAACCAAACATATATATCCAACATTGCTTCAAAACTTTATGAAAAACACGTAACTATTATTCTGGAAAATGTTGCTTTGCTGCTGCTGGGTCTGCAGCCAACAGAGAAAGCACAACATTATATAAAATCCTGAAAGAACACAGCTAATTGAATAAACCCACCCTCTTCCACAATGGTGCAGATTACTTCATCCGCGATGGTCTTGAAAATGAGTTTAACTCTACAGATAACCATGTTCTTCACAACAAAAGGAATGAAAATGAGAGGAAAACATTATTGTTCACCAAACAGAAAACAAACAAAAAACCAGTGTGAGGCTAGTAAGGAAAGAATGGTTAATCTCACATTTCTAAGAGGGTATTATAAACAAAGAATGGCGAACAACAAAAAATATAAAAAAAGATACAGAAGTGCTTAATGGTGTTCTTTTAAATATTTACTTTGCTGCTATTTGGAGAATAATTTGTTCCATTTAGTAGTGTTGGACTCAAAGGACCGCTTTAATCCAGAGAGATTAATTATCGCCTTTGGAGTTATAAACACAATTTGGGAAGCGAAGCAGAGAAGAGGAGAGAAACACCTCTCACACTGGTGATTAACAAGTTTACGTGCTTCAGGGCTACACCACACAGGCTACACCTGTGCGCTACAGGCAGAATAGTGCACAGGACGCCCATAAATTGGGGAAAAAAAGCCCCTGAGATGTCCAGGGAAGACACTACCCTACCCTACAGCACTGCTATAGGCCACTAAGATACTTCTGAGGTGTCCCTCACTGAAATGCAAGTTCACCTGCACCTTATGAAGACATCCTCTGATCTCGCTCTTACCACCTGCGCTAGAAACAACAAGCCTCCATGCCAAGATACGCAGCAGTGCTCAGCAGGCACAAGACCCCATCCACACTGCCTTTAAACCTCCCACGTGCTTTCACGCATCTCCCCCTCTGCTCATCGCCGTGTCTCGCACCGGGAGACGCAGGGACCAGTGACAGCGAGCAGGGCAATGCTGGGAGTGATCTTACCTAGCGAGGGGTCGGCTGCTCCCTCTTCTGAGCTCTCCTCGGCCCCCTCCTCCCCCAGGCCGGAGGTGGCCGAGTCCTCTGGGGCAGACGCAGAGCCGGGGGTGCTGGGCCCGCTGACAGACCCTGAGTCCCCTTCCTCGCTGCTGGAGCCGTAGCGGTCAGGCTGGGCGGCCGTCCCACCCTCGCTGCAGTTCCTCCGCTCCCTGCGGTGCACCCGGGAGTGCAGCACCATTTGGTGGTAGGTGCGGAAGATCTTCCCGCACTCGAAGCACTCAGTGGACTTGTTCTGGGCGGCCCGCCGGCTCTGCCGCGAGGCAGGGCGGTAGTCCAGGTCCCCCTGGGTGAGCGGGCAGCTCTCCCCCGGCGGGGCACCGGCCGTTTTCTCCAGGCGCCCGCTGGTGCAGCTTTTCTTCTTGGGGTTGCTGGAAGCACCGGGAGAGTCCTGGTCTCGCTTCCGCTTCTCCTGGTTGACGAGGATATACTCTCTCTTATCCTTATCGTAAGTCACATCCGCATCCGCCAGGGCCTCGTCCCATCCCACAAACTTCACATACTCAGAGGGCTCGACTACTTTTCCTTTGGTGGCCAGCTGCCAAGCTTGGTAGCTACTGACCGGATCCAACTCGGCTACTCTTTTCCCAGGCTGTCCTCTTGTAACTCTATCCAGCGCTACAGACGGCCTTAGATTGAGACACTGCAAGAAAAACTGCTTCGTTATCGAGGAGTTTAGGCTCCCATCAATTAAGCCCTCGGCTTTATCCCCAGCGCTGCCCCGCTGCGCTCGGTAGTGAACAGCATTATGCGCTTTCAGGCTTTCCGTATTTGTAAACAGATTTCCACACTTGGTGCAAATTTCGTACAGAGACAAGCCCGTCACAATCGTCTCCTCCTGTATCACATCATTGATAGTGGCTATGAGCTCCAAATCATTTTTTGGTTTGTTTTTGCTCCCAGTCTTGGGGCCGTGTGATTTCATGTGGTTTTTGAGAAACCAGGGCTCTTTGAATCTCCTGCCACAAATGTGGCACCCATGATCAAATGACCCCCTGTGCTTTTTCATGTGAGCTTTCAGGAACCAGGTTTGACTAAAGGCCTGACCGCAGACTTCGCATGGAAACTCGCCCGCACTCAGCTCGCTCTTGCAGTTCTCAACATAGGCCTCCCCATTTGGGACCTGAGCTGTTATATGGTCCTTCTCTATGTGGTTTAACAGTGTCTCCTCCCTCAGGGTCATGTAGCTACACAACCTGCACTTGAACGGTTTGTGAACCTGGTGCAGATGCTGCTCTAGGTCCTTCTTCCTTTCAAATTTGTTTTTGCAGAAGGTGCACTGGTAAGAGGTCAGCTTGCCATCCTCCTCAGCCGGCACCACTTCAGTGACCTCCTTCTTGCTGCTTCTCAACAAGATCTTGCTGCTATCTACCTGAGCGGTACCGTTCAAGATCTTGTTGCAGGCGGACGTGCTTTTAGTCGGGCTGGTGCACCCGCCCAGGCCCTCCGAAACACCCATCTCCCCCAGCTGCGCCTCTCCCATCTCCGTCTCATGCCCCTGACTTAAAGTGCCTGTTCTGTGACTACGGATGTGGATCTTCAGGTTGCCCTTTTGGGAAGCTCTGTGATCACAGTAAGGGCATTTGTAGGGCTTCTCGCCCGTGTGCTTCCTCATGTGCTGTGACAAGGAGCTCTGAAAAGGGAAACTTTTACCGCAGATGCAGCAGCTGTGGCACATGGTCTTGTCAGCATCCACGTCGTTCTTGTTCAGCTTGCCTGGGCTGGAGGATCTCCGTAACTCCATTTCTGCCTCTCTACTACGATCCATCTGTATTACTGCAACATTGGGTGAGCGGGGCAGTAGGACAAAAGCATGTCCGGCAGCAGAGGAGGGCTGGACCGCGTTTTCAATCATACGGTTCTGCAGAGAGATGTTTTATTGCTTCATTCTCAGGGTAATGGTTCTCCTTGCAGCTTCTCAAGAGAGTCCGAAGCACCAATTTATTTCTGCGTGCTCTGTAAGTGGATGGCATAGATCACCTGAAACAAAATCACACAAATGTACAGAAATTGCGTAAGTAGATTCTTAAATATGTTTAAACCTATTCATATTTTTACTTCAACAGCTTCCGTCACTCGCCCCGCATTCAAAAGCTTACTGTACTACAATTTATTGCACCAAAAAGCAGCAGCTTCTCCTTTCGCTGACATTCTAGACTTCAATAGCAAGCATTCAAAGCATCATTAATAAACAAGTAAAATCCCAAAAAGAGCAACCATTCATTTCCATACACTGACAGCACAGTGTCTTCAAAAAAAGTGCAAACTTTAAAAATATTTTTTTGTTTTAAAACCAGGCAGAGGTGGCTAAAAATACACCTTAAATGGAGGAAAACATTTCTTGAGGGGGTTATTACACTTTAAATCTGTGGCTTTACCATCATGTGTAATTTCATGTAAAATACTTACTTGCCAAAGATAAAAGGCTTTCCTAGAGACTTCAGCAAGTATCATATTCCTGCTGGCAACTGCATTACTTTGCATCTCAGACAGCTTTGCTGTGCTTGATGTGGCATGCACAGAGCAGGCGCAAAGGCTGAGGACGCTCAGCCTTTGATTAGAGAGACAACAAGAATCCAGAGCCTGACAAAGCATTCAGGAAAACTAAAAGTTATTTCCTGATGGACAATGAAGGGAAAAAAACCCACCCTCGAGTGTAATATTTAATCTCAATCTAACAAAATAAACTGATAATGTGTGTAGGTATCAAATGATCTAAAAAGTGATTTATGTCAGCAAGACATACAGGAAACCACAGCACCACCCACCTCAATGAAACAGAATCTTAACCATAAACAAACAAACAACTTTGATTAACAAAACAGATTAATAAAAGTTTAAAAGCTTGTGTGTCTTGTTATGATTAAATGCAAGCGTCACTATCTGCCTCAGCAATGCAAGATGCAAGACACCAGCAATTCTCCATCTCATATGCAGCAAAAATCAATGGTTAAGATTTCCACAGATTGTTTCTTTTCCAATTACCACAACTGTAAAACAAAAATCTCCCCCCCTTCCTATCCTCATTAAATACTACAAACACCACATGACTAAGATCAAAGAATACTGTATTCTCTAATAAAGAGAACCAATCTATTACTACACTAAGAAAACATCAGCTTCTTAAAACGCAGCTAAAAATATGCAAAACAATAACAAGACTATATATTCACACATCCATCACTCGACATCTATGACTCAATAAATACAGAGCTACAGATCCAGAATTGCAAATTTTAAGGTTTCTCATTGTATTCACCTCTGAGTCTCTTAAATATGTAAATAAATAAATAGTCTAACCACATCACCAGCATGAGCCTAACAAAAAGCAAGATAAAACTGATGCAATGCTCATCTCAGTTACACACTATAACTTTGTTAGGTTTAAGTTAATCTAGCCTTCTTATTTGCTACAAGATCAGTCATTTCTGGGTTTGATTTTCTGCATATCTAGTATCCGCTCAGCATGTTAAGTTATCAACAGCATCTACCCAAACTACCTTTTCCTCAGAGAGATGACAGTAATATCTAAGGGAATTGTTGCAAATACAATTTCATTTCTTAAATGAAGCATTTTTATATTATGAAAATATAAATAACGAAGCATTATTATATTTATGAAAAAAAAATCACTTCAGATCACAAATTCAAAAGTCCACATGAGCAGGAAGTTTACAAACAAGAGTATCTAAATTAATCTCCGAAATTAGCCATTTAAGACCAAGTTGAGGGGCAGCCTCAGAAGAAACTCCCTGGGTATATAAAGGATGGCAGCCACTGCAAGTTGTGGCTGTACCAAAAGGTACAAACATGCCAAAGAGCAAATACAAATTCAGTTTACACTGCATATTGATGGGTGGAACAATTCAAAGCAACATCGTTTATTTGACCTGTAATCTAAGTCTGCAAAGTAACAACTCATATTGTCTTATAATCAAAGACTTAGCCTAAAACTCATTGGACAATAAAAAGAAATGACAGAGTGATTTCTTGTGTTTAACACGATGGTTTACTTGAACAAGCAACAGCTTCTTCTGAAATGTTCCACACCATTACAGGAAACAGGATAGCAAGCTTTGGGCACAGATTTTTCCAAGTATTTCAGATAATGTTTTCTACATTCTACATTTTCTACAGTTTCCACCAGTGAGAACACTGTTTATTGGCAGGCTGACTTTTAGACTAGCAACGTTTTTCTTTTTTTTTTTTGAAACATAGGTCCCATTTTAACTTTCTACAGTGCTTCCTGTCTGAAAGTTCAAAAGAGCTTTAAAAGCCAAACTTAGACAAGAATGCTGTAATGCAGCAGTTCAGGCACATATAAATCCAAACCTTCAGAGTCCCTTTGTTTACTTGGCCACAGCTTCCCTGTGCTCAGTCTTGACATATTTCACTTTAATTATTTATAGCATTTTCATTAATGAAACTTAGTTATGAAAATGAGGATATGAAGAAAGCATTATTTTTAAGAGGGGTATCAGCCACTCACAGGAGATCCCTCTAGCCCTATATTAAATTAGGCCTGAGGAGGTAAAAAAAAAAAGTCAGAGTTAAAAAATTACCAAATTATTTTATTAGTGAAAAATACTTAATGGAAGTGTTATCATCTTCACCAAAATATTCTGAGAAAATTGTTTCATCTTTATTACTTTAGCTTGGCCAATGCACTGCGATTTATAATTTTTAAAGTTAAAATAAATTATTCCTAGATTTGAATTATTTGAATTCATACACATTTAAGACCTACAAAATTTCATGTCTGATTTTCCACAGACAGAAATTCCAGGGGGAGTAAGGGTGTCCACCCAACCTGAGTTTGCTTTACACAGTGTGTGGAGGCCCGCTTTAGGCTTTGGTAAATTGACTGACACGAACATATATGAACAGCTTACAAGTCCCTCCTCACATCACTTGAGTGCCACTTAAAAGTAATTCTTTTAGAGGGGCTCTTTGCAGAACAGCAGAACTAGCATCCATCGGAAAGGAAAGAAGCCGCAAATACAAAATAAAAATGACAACTTTGAAAAATGCTTCAATTCAGAAAACTGAACGTACAAAATGAGGAAAACAGCACTTGTAAAGAATCCTACCAATAAAAAATAACATTTTGGCATAACAATTTGTTTTATTATTAAACAATTATTTCAACATCAAAGATGGCACAAGGGATGGAAGACGTCAGCTGGTAAATGAAATCACATCGATTATGCTTCCGCTGTGAGTAAAATTTTGCCATACCTATTTTTGTTTCTTTCTGGCTGACTGCGATGATGAAAATATTTGTATTTTGAAATAATTATGAACTTGAAAGTATTCTGAAATAATTCTCTTTCAGCACACATGGAACGCAGACACCTCCGGCTACCCTAAGGCGACTAAAAAATGTTTCAACTCTCGGTAATTTCAGTTGGTAACCAGTAACCTTTCATCGCTTTGGTCCAAGTTCAGCCTGCAGCTCCTTAGCACCAGCCTGTCACACAGAATCCATAGCAGAGTCGCATCCAGCCTGCAGATTTCTCCCAGACTGTGACAGCACGGAGATCCCCACTAGCACAGAGGCAAATCGTAAGGAAATGCAAGTGAATGTAAACTGTACATTAATATGCAGTCTTTAAAACTATTTTGTGTGTTTTAATGGCATTGCAGCCTTTGCCAAACGCCATACGACTCCTTGGGGGGGGGGAGGGGTGTTGATATTGTGTTGTAAGGGGCATATGAACTAGCTGCGCTTCATTTTGTTGGACTAGGGATCAGCAGTTCACATAAGAAGCCACTTGCCAATGTCCAGGAGGTATTTTCAGCCCCTTTAAAATACAGAAGCACTTAACGCTATCACTGTTTAGATGCAGGTTTGGTATATACAGCAAGGTGAAAGAGAAGCATGAACAAAGACCCAAAAACAGGAGGGGTGGTGCACCAAGAAATGCCTTTGCTCAGCCAAATATTTTAGTTATAAGGCTTGTTCCTGCACCCATTGCCTCACAGAGAGTCTTTGCCTTGACCTACACGAGAACAAATGCAAATAAACTTATTTTATTACCCCCCAGAAGGGAAAACAAGCTTTCCTACAAGCTTAAACCAAGTATTTAGGCATCAAAACTTCTCTGGTTTTTAAAACTAAGTCAGACAGAGTTCTTGGCTTGAGAGAAAACACATTTGGCCAAAGTGACCTGCTGTCACCACAGAGTCCCCGGTGCCTTTGCCAGCCTCAGCTTCCCCAGCCAGGCTGTGGTAGCCTGTCCCTGCCGGCACTGCGGCAGGTACGCCGGTGCACAGCTGCATCATTCTCACAACTTCTGCAAGACCCTCACGTAGTCTTGAAGCGAAGCATGCATAAACGTACAAGGGAACAGCTCTGTAAATAAACCAGGAGCACTCTGAAACACCTATTACTTTTCTCTTCATGTCACCTGCGCGTTCTGGAAGAGGACCAGGTATGCTGTGAGGACTGCCTGCAGGGCCAGGTATGCTGTGAGGACTGCCTGCAGGGCGAGACAGACCCTCTTAAGGAACTTTTGTGCTTCTCGGAAAACAATTAATAAAAAAAAAAAGAAATTGAAAATAAACAACACAAAAAAAATGAAAAATAGAACACAAGAGATACCACACTGAAAAAGTAATTGCAAATTCATTTCTTACATACATATCCTGTGCAGTGCAGACTGAGAGGGAAACATACAAGAAAATTATTCTAGTTCCAAGATGCAGAAGACTATACATTCTTTTTTAATTTCTCTTCAATTAAACCTGACTTTAAAAATCACATTACATGGGCTGTAGTGGCACGAAGGGAAAACTCTTCAGTAAGTAATAATCAAGAACCTACAATCTGGGAAGCTACATAGACCTAATTCAAACAGCACAACATATATTTTAAAACAAACTGCCTGCAGTTTGAGTGTGAGCATTTCAAGTCCCATCTGAAAGATAAATGCACTGGAGAAATATCTCTCTTCTAATCTCCAAGAGGTTTGAATATACACTGCAATCACTCCACCATGTTCCTCTGCCAAGAACAACGACTTTTAAAAAAAAAAAAACCACTGCGAGGCGTGACCTTGTGGAAAAAATATCTTACTGAAATTCCTTCTAGATGATGAAATGATAGGACATGGCACGTAAACATCTAGGTGAATTTGAAAAAGTTGTACCTTTCAGAGAACAGCAGCCTGGCGAGCTGCTCTCTCCTGATTTGAGAAGACATTGGTTGCCCCAGCGCCAGACAGACTTTGCTGTTCAGAGTAAAGAGGCCAGAAGACCATTTAGGCACCAGCCCTACCAAAATGCTTCTTATGGACCATGTCACTAGTCTATAGACCCCTTGTTGCCTTGAGCTGATAGCATCCTTCAGACTACACCAGAGGGTAGAAGAGCGAGCATATCTGTAAATAGTAAGCCCATACTTGAATTTGCAGGAAATCCTGGCACTCTGCAACCTATAGACTAAACCTGCCATTAGATAAAGGCAGAACAGTTCTTAATTGATTTTCTGAGAGTAATCCAAACTAACCCAGTAAAAAACTATCCAAAAATCCTGAGCCAGTTGTAAAAGACTGTTGAATTTTCAAATGTATTCAGTTATTAAAAGCAGTAATCTTGACAACAGACCTCCTGAAGTTTGTTTAAGCCTGCCAAAACTGACACAGGACTGGAAAGGAAAAATAAAAAGCTCCTGGAAAAACAAACAAGGAATTTCTATTAGTCTATTTCCGCTTAGGCTTTATAAAATCCTTCGGCAGCATTTTGCAATACTTTTTTGTTTAATTATTCTAAACCAGCCTTCCCCTGCAGCTGGGGAAGCTCTTCCCACTTGAAAACTTTGCTGTCTGAACCCTGAGATATTATTTTGAGCTTCTCTAAATACATCATGTGTTTTTGTGTCTTTGTCCCTCATGAGCTAATGACATTTTGCAGCAGGCTTCAGAGCAGCAGCCAGGACTGTGAAAGCAGAGTCAGGCCTTTCTCAACCGATGCCACACCCTTAGCAGAGGAAAGAACACACTGAAATAAAGCTAAAAACACTAATGCTGGAAAAGCAGGACGTAGGCATTTGCAGCGAGGCGATCTCTCTCAAAACAAAGTCAGCAAAACCTTCATTACCCAGATTTTTTTGTGGCTCCTCAAGAAGCAGTTCAGGATGAAGCTGGGGAGGGAGTTTGCACTGCTATGGGGTATGTTGAGAAACACAGAGCTGTCACCCACTCAGTACATATTTTGTGTTTTAGTATACTGTGCGTGCTTGTCTTCTGGGAGACAAAGAAATGTACTTTATTAGTTACACTGTAGTATTCTAAGCAATGAATTGAAATATATCATTAACATCCAGGACAAGCTTTATCTTGCTACCAAAACAAAGGGACTATTCTTTGAACAAATTGAGGGGGAAAATCCCATAATGACAATGAAGAGTTCCTCTCCCTAAAAACTGCACTGCACGAGAGTAACAATTACGGGCTTATATTCTACAGACTGGGTTTGCGAATAGCTGCATGAAGCGATGCATTCACTATTGGGAGAGTAAGTACCATTGATGACAAGGCCTTGGGGCTTCTGCTGTTCGCAGACCAATCAATAATCCATTATGAACAAACTACATTTCCCCTCTAATATGAAGAAATGAATAAAAGGGAACCAGTATCACTAGTACTTTCATGGAAAAAAACCAACAATGCAGAAATCACAAAATGCCACCATCACAAGACTTAAACTAGTGGTGATGTCTAACACTGACAGAACTACCCACAATAACCCTTTATTTTACAGCAGTTGCTGGAGACCGCTACGTTATAGTGCAAATTTTTTAAAAAAAGCTTATTTTAAAGGCATGATTCTTTCAAGACTACTAGTTCTGGCTGCAGGACAAAACAAAAAAGCAACATTAATCTTTCAAAGCAAGGAGGAGAAAATGAAGTAACTGCATCCAAGTATCTACCAGTTTGCTTCAAACTATTTTCTAATGCAACATAAATAAGAACTTCTAATTAGAAATCACTGTTCAAATGTGACTGGTCAACCATAACAAGACTTTACCGCAGCAGCTGTGTTACCATCCAGACACGAGGCCCTGAAATTGTTGCTCTCCCATTGTCATTGTCACATGCTACAATACAATCAAGAGAGGATCCATCTAAATAGCACAACCATAGCAAACCTCGGCAGCCTCAGTCTAGTTCCTACATACACCTCTCAACACAGCACCGGAAGGCAGAGGAGGAGAAAAGCTCTCCTGAAAAATGACAGCTACAGTATTTTAAAAAAGAAAAAGTTACTGATTTTTTGATGGGTAACAGTAAATTAGATCCAAAGGAAACACCGAGACCAACATTATTAATGCATAAGGCAGCCTATGTCCTTCTTCTGAAATATAAAGACTAGTAGTTAAAGTTGACCTCGCGAGGTGGGGGGCTAGGGGGAATGAATACACAATGTGATTATTGATCAGCCCTAGAAAAGCCAAGAACTGCAATAGCGCAGATGTGATTTTTTTTTTCCTGGGGTCATTAATGATATACGTTGGAAAGTTAAAAGCTCTTATTTTGACATGCTGTAATAGTATCGCTAATTCTGAATATAAGAATATAGGTAAAAAAAAAGATCATTAAAAAACAAACAAAAAAGCCCCCCATTTTACTTCGATCTAACAATAATGTTTTCCTATTTGGCCACAAACACCAAGTGAGTTACTTTAGTGTCTTAGTATTCTCAAGTACTAAAAATTAAAAGAAAAGTTGAAGAAACATCCACAGTTCTGATAGTATCAAACCACATAAGTCAGTTACACATACAAAGCAAAGTCACCTCAATACTGTATATTACCTCCTTATTCAAATCGATGGCATTGATGCTGTCTATTCATGCATGTCTATGGAGATGCACGTACACATGGGCAGCACAGTATTTTCCCAGCATCCAACAGTGCTTTTATATTTAATGATCCTGTTAGGGTTTCCACTGCAAACCAATTTACACGGAGTTGTAACATGGCCATTTGAAATCTTCAGCACAGGGGGCTGATTTCAAACTGTACGGGCAGGGTATTTTCCTGCCAATATGCTCTGTTATGTGCTCAGTTTGTATCTTAAAATTGCGGGGGGAGGAAAGGATGTTTTTTATTTACAGTGTCATGACAAGGAAATACTTAGTTTTATTCTTTTTACATTATCTGCAGAAGAACAGGGATTGGATCATCAACTGGCAGAAAATTCAGGAGCGCAGTATATTGCACACATATACATGCACCCACCCAGCCAGCCCTTCTTGCTGCCTTTTTCATCTTTCAGCTACACACAAACCACATCCTCAGCTGCCGTAAGTGCACACAGTGCCATGAGATCAATTTGTATCAAATGAGAAGCTATGCCACTAGCTAAAACCGGAATGCCTTTGTGCTGTGTAAATCAAGACTTGAATGCAAGAAAAACATGACCATAATTAAAAGTAAACATTTTGAACTGTTGATTTCCTACCCCAGCAAAAGTTACATGAAGCAACAGTGTCCTAAGTGCCCAAATTCCTCCCTATCACAACTAACAATTACACCAGCGAGGAAGGAACTTCAGTGCTTTAGTACCTTCACACAGCACTGTAATACCTTGCCCATAGCGGACCTCAAATGCAAAAAGTTGTATGTGTAATACCAAGCAAATTTACTAGCTACAGCTATGTGTTCAGCAGGTCAATGGAAGGTAAAGATTATTTCTACGGTACGTTGCTATGAAATAAGCTGTGTGGAGAATTAAGAAATTCAAGGTAATAAATTCGTTTCTCTTATACCAAATATATCCTACTGATCAAATTGCTACAGTAAAATCATTACCTTATAAATGTAAGTGTTGCCAAGCGTTAACCTGTTAACAGATTTAGAATTACAGCACTGTTGCATGATTAACTATTAAAGCCTTACCGCAATAAAAAATTATTTTCGAAGTAACACCAGCAAGATGTTTGCTTACTTCTCCCCCCCCACCCCCTCCCCACTCCCCCCACCCCGTTACTATAAAGGAATTGTAAAGCACTGAAACAAGCTTTTGGGCTACACTACCTTATCTCTTTTCAAAATCCCATTTTAAGAGAGTAAAAAGATTGCATTAAAAAAAGGGGGTGGGGGGAAGAAAAGGAGAGGGAGAGAGAAAGGGCAGAGGGGAAAGGGAGAGGAACTGTGCCCTGAAATACAAGGAGGGCTAATCATACGCAATAAGCCATAAAAGCATTCTGTTAAACATTACCTTCTGAGATAGCACTGAGGAGCAACACAAAACTCATGAAATACACCACCAAAACCTCATTTTCAGTTGTTGGGTTATTTTTTTTAATTTATTTATGCGTGTGTGTGTGTGTGTGTATATATATATATATGTAGTATTTCACTGTAAGCTCTCACAAAGTACAGAACAGCATGGCCGAGCTCTATTTTAGGAAGCTTTCTTAAATGTTTAAGAACTTAAGCAGGTAATTAAGACTTTCAATCACAGTTTTTTCCATTCTCTGCAACATTTCTGAATGTCAAGCATGCAGACTATGCCCAGGCCCAAGCACAGAGACACTCTGCGCTTCAGAGATCCCAAACCAGCCAGGCTGAAGCTCCCGTTGCACCAGCTCAGACTCAGGACCCACTGCGCTGCTTCAACTGCGCACAGCTCTGGCTCAAGTGAAACCAGCCCTAAACCAGCAGAGGATAGCCACTGTCTCAGAAATACCTTCATTTCACCTTCTTTTCGCTAAGGTACACAGTACTCCTGAAGATCACTTCATCCACAAGTGTAATTAGTGATGACGAGCTTATCTTACACTTAGTAATAAGACAGATGACTGCTAGGAGTTTAAAAGACGGATCGCAAGTTTCTAAGTTCACCAGCAGTCTTAAAGATGAGATGTCTGCTGTTGCTTTAGTACTCCATCAATTTATTTTAGAGTTTTCTACAGTTCTCATTATTAAAAGCTACTTTCAGTCTGTATGTGATAAATCCAACTTTGAAATATACTGAATCTTGTACTGGTCCATCATTGGCAGCATAGAAAAGCAAACAGGTATAGCCAGAACAACAAGAGAGACATTACCATAAAGCATGAGTTGACTTAAACAGTAGGGTAACTACTTTTCTTCTCTTTTTACTTACTTTTTTAAAACACAAAGGGAAGAAAGCAATAGTCTTGTACATCAAATGAATACAAAGCACGAGATTAATTTTTCGGGATTTCAAAGCTCCCAGTCAAGAGAAGAGAAACTAAACCCAAAAACCAAATCTTTCAGCTGTCAGTTGGTCTGGTTTATTTTGGTATGAAGCACTGAACTATCTCTGTGGAGCGTCACTGCAATGTATCATCCAAAGAGACAAACAGATTCCATCCACTGCTTATAAATACAATTTCAAGGTACATTTTACCAACTCTGTTAACTTTCCTCTCATTACGGCACAGTGACATGCTTCAGATTTAGGCAGGTCAGGACATTGTGGATATCACAAGATAAACTTTGACAACTCTGTTCAGAACTACTCCAACTGCGCTTACATAAACAGGTACATGTACTTCCCCTCCCCTTGCCATTTAATCAAAGACTTTGATTAATTAACGTACAAGTCGTTTCCCCAGAAATCCAAACAGAAATTTACCCAAGTGCAGAAAATTACTCTGTGTTACATCCTTCATGAAGGAGAAGAGCCTGGATGGACATCCATCCCCAAAACCATTCCTGAGCTCATTGCTGGCTTTGGGAACAGGAAGGTAGCGCTAAGGGGAAAAAAAAACAAAACAAAAACAACCCAGAGGAACAAAACCCACCCCCTACTTAGAAACTCTTGTACAGCCTCAGCACACAAATGCCGAGCAACTACTTAAAAACAAAACAAAACCAAATCCCTGAAATTATCACTCACAGGATAGCAAGCAAACAAGCCTGCAAGGAAGAGTGGTCTGCTGCACCGGCTGTTGCCTGCTTGTTTATTTTTCCATACACTACAACTACAACTTGCAAGACAAATCTATCAACTGGTGAGACAAACATGAATTGCACACATCAAGAACATAAGTCTGTTTGCATCACCAAAAACTGTAGCTAGACTTTATTCCTCCCTTCAAAGAGATGTGTCTATGTACCACATACACACACCAACGCTCTCCCCTCTCACACACTCTTCGCAACAGAGAACTCAACACGCCATCATTATTACATAGGCATCACTTCATCTTGCGCTGCGGCCCACATCACCGTCCATCCCGCTCGTACCCACACCACTTCTGCGGGCGGCACTGACCTCCTTACTTCCAGTCTCCTACCGGGCTTCACCCCGCCTCCGTCAGCACGGTGCCTGCAAGCCCCAGGTACCCGCGCACACTGCCTGCCTGTCACATCCCCTCTGGATCACCTGCAGGCAGCTGCCAGGCGCACGGTCCCTTTCCCTGGCCGCTGCCATCCCACGGACGCGGTTTAAAGGCCACTTCTTTTCCCTGCTCCTCCCTTTCTGTCTGCTCGCTCTTCACCCCTGCTCTCAGTTCTCCCCCATGCTCTTGCTTCTTCCAGGAGCACCTTCGCCTCCTTCTCTCTCTCAAACCTGTTTGAGCCCTTTGTCACCAATTCTTCCATTTGGGCTCTCCTTCGCTTGCACAGTTTCGGTCCCTCTTCACTGGCTCCTTGTCCGCCAGGACATTTCAGTACGAGCTCAAGTGCCGCCTCCTTGCCCCTTCTGTCCTCTTCCCTAGGAGATGCCCATTTTTCAGGCTTTTCTATCTTCGGTCACTACAGAGTCATCTCTGTCCACCAAGCTCGTAATTTGTTCCCCTCCAGTCTATTCAAGTAACTGCTGCTAACAGCATAGCGCTCTCCCAAAAAATCAAAGGATGCCAACACCCAGGTCAAATACCTCACGTGTTAGGTTCAAGTGCCACTCTTCTTCAAGGACCTCCACAGTTCCACCCTACTCTCTTTTGTGTGGGCAGTGATTTGCTCTCCCTAATGCATCTTTTCTATCGGTTTCCCACTTACAACTTTGTGTTTCAACACTGCATTTAGAACTGGTTTTTCATTATTTTTTTATTCATTATTAAAAGCATATTTTCCACAAATGACTCAAAATTATTTTACAAAATGAAATACATCAACTTGGTTTTGTTGGGGTTTTTCCCCCCTAATGCATAGTATGTGTAGTACATATTGCTGTGTTCTAATTGGTATGTATATTCCTCAAGGCAGGGACTGGAGATGTTTTATAGACGCTCTCTTATATACTTTTATACACTGCCAAATGTTCTGACTTCAAATAATTTCTAAGAGCAAATTATCATTATAAAGTCATGCTTCACCTTTTCAGAGTCAAAGGCCCTCTTTTCATCAGAGGCACAGCCAGAAGTTGAGAAACTGAGATTCTTTCCCGTGAGCCCCAAAAGTAAACTAATCCCCTAATCTGCCTACCCAGAGTTTACCTCTTAGTGAACCAAAAGGACCATCAGATAGAAGAAACGAACAAAGCACAAATCACGTGTCACTAACCTCTCATCTCTGCCTTTCTGAAATACAGGTTTCCAGCTAATTTTATCCATTTACAAGATATTAATAACAACAAGCAAGAAGCATCACGACAAATAAATTTCAAGTGCCACGTGCCACCAAAGGGAACATTTCTCTCTCCATTTCTTCAATTCACAACCAACTGGAAAAAAACGTGGGCTATGCAGAACATCACAATAAAGTATACGATCCCTAGTGATAAGTCTCACTTAAGTCAGGTATTCTTCTTACAGGGGTTACTCTTTCTACACCTGGGGCTACGGGTATGATTTAAAAGCTTTCCAAACTCACTTTCCTCCAGCACGCGCATACTGCTTTGTATCACACATTTCACCATTCGGCAAATACAAACACACTCCTTTACTCTTCCGGGTGATGCTGAAGCGAGTAGATTTTCCACCAGAGAAGCACAACGTAACTGTGACTCTTTAACTCCGAAAGCAGAATTGGAGCCACACTGCTAAGTCCTTAAACCTGTTACACAACAAATAAGCATGGATTACAGCATGGCTGGTTTATTATGGGATGGTTTGTGATGCTATTCCTAACACACAAACACCGTTTGTCTTAGCCCTGTACATAGAGACCATTCTCCAAGTTTTTGCTATGCATGTTTTTTTATCGCTTTCACTTTTCTGCATCTCACCCATTTATTACTCACCTACTCCCTATTTAATATAATTTTACATCGTAGAGAGTGCTAAATAATCATGATGTAACAGCACACTATTGTACTTGCTCTGTATATAAACTACTGCTCACACTACAGTTACTTGGCACTTCTTACTATCAAAACAAACCATTTATAACTATATATTATCTTTAGTACGCCACGGCTACTCCACTTGCAGTGCTAAACACAGAGCGTACAAATAAAAAGAAGCAATCTACGCTGAGGAGGTTTTTATTTCAGTAGAAATATCAAGCAAAACTAATCAAAAATGCCTGACTAAAAGAAGATTTTTAGGCAGGTATAATCTAATCTTGGCAGGTTTACAATAGTCAGCTACATTGTTTGCTAATACTTTAGAGGATTTTGGATTTTATTTTTTTTAAAACAGGTTTAGATAAGCACACCCATATTTATTTCTTTAGGTAATAAGTACGTTTATCAAAGTCACTGTTTATAATCTGAAGAGAAGATTTCCTCACAAGAAAAAACTTGCCATAAAAAAAAATAAAAAAAATCCCACCTCACAATTTGACTAACAATAAAAAACCCCACACTCTTGAAAGAAAAACACGCATAGCATTATTACTACTGTGTATGGGGTCACAAGTACAGCACCTTATCTAAAATCATATATTTTCTAAACATAAGGAAACTTTTTTCATAAAACCCGTGTATCAGGCTTGTAATCAAGTAGGACAACTCCTTTCAACATCACAACTCTTAGAATACAGCTTTACTACTAAATGCTAAGTACCGTTACTCATTCTATTGCACTATTCTACTGATAGGCTTTCAAGTACCTCCTGAACGTCCTACGTGTGATTAATTCAATTAACATATAAAGTCAAGGTGTTACTTAAAAACACTATTCAAAACCAAGGATGTTAAAACTCACAGAGAAAGCACAATAGAAATGATGATTACAGTACTGCCAACTCAGAGCACTAAACCTCATGGGTCAAGCACTCAAATATCATTGATACAAAGACTTAGGAGATGTTTTTAAACCTAACTTAGCTGCAAATTCTCTTATTTGCCTTTTGAGCTTTTACAGTGCATTCAGTCATGTCTCAAGATTCTTCCAACAACCACGAAGCTGAGGAACTTTCTGTTTTCAGAGGCTTACATCTTCTGTTTTGCAACCACCGGACTGCAGAAAAAGAGGCTTTGGGAAATGATCCCTACCTTTTCCACTGACAAAATCGTAAGAAGTGGGAACACCATAACTGAAGCAAACAGACATGGTATTCCTTTCCTCCCCTGCTTTGCTCATGAAACACTCCTCAGAAGGCTATGGCAGCTTACCAATAAACATCTAATGCAGAGGGACAGAATAATCCCTCCACATACTCATTCAGTGGATGGTCAGCTGTACGCAGCATGCATAGCCTCCACTTACTCCATGGGATTTACATGTACCAATAATAAAAAAAAAAAATCAGGCAAAAGAAAACAATTTTATTTGGTTTGGAAAAAAATAATATTTAATTCAGGTATGTAATGTTTGAGATCTAGATTCATAAATATTTTCTTTAATGCTTTCGACTAGACTTAACAAATTAAGAACAGTAAAGATAAAATACAGTTTTAAAAAAAACCCCTTTATTTGATGAGCCTGTATAACAATAAAAAAAAAAATCAACGTACCCACTGACAGACATCCAGCACCGTATATTCTTCGACCCAGCTACTTCTCCTGCAGGACACAAGTCCTTTGTTATATCTGCCAGGTGCCTTGTGGTGCAAATGTGGCACCAACATTGCAAAACCTTGAATGGTACTAAAAATACCTTGATCTTCTGCCAGAATGTTTCTAGTAAACCATAACCCTGAACATAAGTAGAATACATGGTGATAATACTACTGTGAGACAAGATAGCTCTGAGGGAGCAGACAAATCCTGCTGTGTCTCACTGGGTTTGTCGTTTGCAAAACTGGGTCTGTCTCAGGTACAACTGAAGACAGCTGCAGCATCTGCTAACATCAAAACTAATAAGAGGAAAGGACTGAGTTGTTATGGTCCAAATTGTTAGGTATCCTGTAATAGAGAAGTCAACAGGCCAACCCTTTGAGACACATCAATAATGCTGGGGAAAAAAGGTCCGGATTAGCATCTATTTCACCATCTTATTCTCTAACATATTATTACCTTCAAACTTGTGAGGACGACGTTCATCCATGTGCTGCAGACTACTAACCAAACGTACAAAGGGTGGTCTCATGCTCCTACCTTCCTCATGCTGCCTTCTAGATGACTGGCCCAACCGAGGGTGGTCCAGCCTCTGAAGCAGTATTTGCCCACCATGGGGCAACATGGTACCTCTTGCACGAGGCAACTGCTCTTTGGGAACCTCATTACAGCGGTTCTGTGTACCTCTTTTATTCCACGAGGATCTCTCATCTCAGGGCTAGTGGGGAGATCGCTGGCTCACAGAAGGTTTAAGCACGCTCAAGGCTTTTTTGGTTACAAACTATGAGTCATATTCTAACCTGAGTCAGATGGGTGTCCGTCCCGACTTTATCGGAGTCGCTGCACACTTACACCCACACCAGAAGGGAGACACCAGCCCTTCAGTTTTCAAAGTGCAAAGCTGCCATTTATCTTCCTTATACATTTGGAATTATTTCCTTTTGCACCAGATTTCTTTTTAAACCCTGCCTGCGCATACAAGGTACAGATCAGCTGGAAACCAAGGTGCCCAAAATGATAAGAAAGTTCCCAAATCACCTAGCACCTCACCACTACCTGATTCAAATGAGGCTCAACATTTGCAAATGGACAAAGTCATGAGAGACAAGCCCATCCAGAGCTAAGAAACCAAAAAGACACAGATATGACCTCTAGCTTAGGAAGTCACTGAGCTGGTCAAACTGGGAGAGCACCCCAGGAGGAGTTACCACCACCGACTTCTCCCACTTCTCAAGCTCCTTCCCGAAGCAGCCATCACCAAGCGCTGTTGGAGGGAGGATACCAGAGCACACGAACCCTCAGCCTGACCCAGTTCAGACCCTCTTACGTTCCTGTGACTATTAGTAACAAATCCCACGCCATCTGCTGCTGCGCAAGAAAAGGCTGAAGGCCTCCTCGTGTTCAGATCTTACACCCCAGCCACCTCCAGTTGAAGGGTGGGGAGTCGCTTTTATGTGACCGCAGAATTTCAGGACAAGCCTTATCTTTACGTCGAGCTGCCAAACAGCCGGCACTGCAGCCGCCCAGCACGCAGCCAGCATCTCCGGCAGAGCGGTGGGAACACGCCTCGCCAACGTAAAGCTGACTCCCTTCCCTGCCTCTTTATGAACACATGCGAGAGGTCAACAGTCTCCAGAAAAGCTGACTGCACAACTTTCAAGCTGGGAAGGCAAACAGTGCTGGTTCCCTGGGACATTAAAAAAAAAACCAGCAAAAAACAAACAAAAAAAGCAGTCAAAAACCACACAATCTCCTCCCACTCTGCTACCTGCTCTGTTTCTGTGTCACAGCTTCCCACCGCAGAGGCCATCAGGAACACGGACACCTCGCTTACTGCAAACCAGACACCGCCGTGGCTGCCTACAGGGAGCTTCAGAAGATAACCTCGCTGAGCCTCCATCGAGCAACCAACTCAACCCAAGTGTCTTGCACCCAAAGGGGAGGAACAGAAATCAAGGAAAACGCACACATAATTAATCGCAGGGATTTTGTTTTCCGAAGCAATGACATTTAAAAAGACGTCGTAAGATTTAAAGGGCCTTCAGTACCCGAACACCATTAGATTTCTTGAGGGAACGGCACGCTGCTATGAAGAGAGAGAGAGGACATTATCGGCGCGTTTGCACGCGCGTGCCAGCCTTCACAGCTTTCGCTGTGCGACCAATAGTTTCTCTGTTTGAAACAGTGAAACTCATCTGCAGAGATTTTGTGGGTAACAAGCATTTGATTTCACTTTCCAGCAACAATACAGCCATCGTATTACAAATACCATCAAATGAAATTTTAATTATTTTCTAAGAGTCACTTGGTAGCTGTTAATGAAGGCAAACTGTTAGGGAAATCCTGCCAAAGAAAGTAATGACCAGATGTGTATCAGTGCAGCGAGATTTAATTTAACTGAATAGCAACTTAAAATCATTAAAAAGAGTCAGACCCATCTATTGTCAACACTCATCCCAACAGGAGAAATACTTCAAAATGACTAACCCAGAATCTATGTAAGTCCCCCAAAAAAGTAGTTCAGAAACCATGAAATATACGTAAACATCTGAGTGAAACAGTAACAATTTTAAAGGCCTTCCCATTTAGATCTCAAATTATTTTCAGTAACTTCTATTAACCTCTCTTAACAGCTTTTTCAGAGTTCATACTGCTTCCTGCAACCTAAAACAAACTGCAGAGATGTCAGAAAGTTATAGACGTGCGCTTCAATTACCCGACCTCAAGAATGTCTGTCATCTACGTTAACGCTGCAAATGAAAACAACACATGCAAATTCGGGGATTTGCTTGCAATAGTTTGTACCCGGTGCTGCCACGCCTGTGCGGCAGCACCTAAGGACGGCGGTAGCTACACCGATACGGAGCTGCTGCTGGGCTGGGAGATACTACGTTGTAACTCCTAGGATTGCAAAAACACCGATTTATAGTCCAGCGTGGCTTTAACTGCACAGTACGGGGCTTTGACGAAAGACTCACATCGCGTACCGGTATTATTAGATTGGTATTTTTCACAAAGCTGAAGTGAACTTTGTTTCCGTATACATTAAATAACTGGAAAGCACAACTGAAGGACGAGCTTGTCTCACCTTACATTTCCTTATAAGGGATTTGCAACCCAAAAATATTTAACCTACTCCAGTAGCCCTTTGACACAAACATACTAAACTCCAAGGCATAAAACCACGACATATCTTCAGCACAGCACAGAAATACTGAATTTAAAAGCTATTTCATTTGTAAATGCTTCTCTATTAGAAGAACGCTTCTTGCTTCGCTGGTTCATATTCCCATGTCTCCAGCCTATTGGGCAAATAAGTGACACAACATCTATGCATTTTATAATTAAGTTACCTCCACGTTATTGTTCCTGTTCTCCACTGGTGAAAGCCCTAAAGGAAGAAATGCAGCTGCCGAGCACCGAAGGCGCTCCTTATTTAAAGTACCTTACAGAACAAAGGCTGAAGCCAAAAGTTGGCCTCACTCATTCGGCACAATAAAATCTTTCCAGGGAGAGTCTCCACCATGATCAGTCATCAAACCTGCACAAAATCACCGTTCTTCAACCATCCATTCTAGCACCCACAGGACGGTTTCCTGGGAGTGTTATTATTTTTAATTATTTGAATCGTGTATCTAAAGAAATGCAACCAACAACTGATGAACTATATACAAGGTTTTAATTATTCTGTTAGTGTCTTGCCATGAAGTTTGTTCTAACATTTTTTCAGCTGGCCAAGAAAAGCAAACATGTGTCAAGGTCAGAGAGAAACAGTTCTTGCTTCATCTGAATTCCAGTTCTGGGCAACAAAAAACCCAGCAATTTAAACAGGAAACTGGCTTGATAGTTCTGAATTCACCTTTTCCATGAATGGAGAAGCAACGTGCAGCGAGTCTGCCTGCTTCTGCTTGTTTCATCATTGAGGGAAAGGAAAAAAAAGCCTCAGATTTGGTCTTGCTGGAGATCTGCAAGCAGTGGCTGGTTTAACAAAGCTATTCTTCAATGAAACGCATAAGGTGTAAATTGCAGAGCAAAGTAGTGTGTTGCTTTCCTAATACTACAGTGTTTGTTTCTAATATGGAGTGTCTTGTACAAAAAAAATTCTGAAGATAATCTAGTACACGTGCCAGTAGGTCACCACTCCTGGTCATACAAGCTAGTGTAGTTTCAGTGACTTTGCAAGCACTCTGTGGCTTTACTTTGGCTGATCTAAACTGCTGCACTACTTTCTTAAAAAGCAATTTTATGGGAATAAAAAGCCATTTTATGATGCACGCTGTTCATATTTGGTAACAAGATATCGGAGCATGCACAACCATGAGCACATTTCCTTAAAATCTGAGCCACGGTAGCACTGATTCATGGGGGGGGGGGGAGGAGTTTTTCTAAAACCAGCACCATCACTTCATTATAAGAACAGCCATAAGAGATGAGACCAATGCCCCAACTCCAGAAGATGCAAGGTAATTCAGAAGTAGGCAACAGCATCCATGTTCAAAACACGGTCTTCTTGACTTCGTGCTTTGAGTACCCCTCTTATGCCATAAGCTATATGCCATAACCTCTCCATTACTTAGCCTGAGCTGTAACGTTTTACTCTGATAATATCTTGCTATCGTGAGTTCCACAGATGTAATGTCTTTGAGAAGTCAGCTCATTCTTGCACCCAGCCACACCAAGACATCTCTTCACTCCGGCATCACTCCAACTCCACATGCAATATTGGGTTTGAATATAAGTTCAGTGTAGAATAGCGGTAAAATAACCTGAGCCTAAAGCAACCTTTCCTCAGTGCTCACATTTAACTTGAAAGAGATGTTAAGCCAGTTTTGCAATACCGTAAATTTTATATACTTGCATGCACACAGACACGCAGCAGTTATATACAGACAAAGAGAGAGGTGCAAATTGAAATTTTCAAAGTAGCCAAAGAGGCATCCTATTTTGGAAGTTCTCTTGAAAACTTCCGCTGTGCTTTTTGCAAGTTTCCTCATTTGCTTTTTTGGATAATGGTTAATCACATAATTTAGTAATAAGTACTCAAGAATGCATACCCAGAAAGGGGGGCGGGGGGAAAAATCTCTTCCACAGAGGAGAGGGGAAAAAAGGGCACAAATAAAAAAGAGAGAGAGGTTACAGAGTGAATTTTTGAAGGAAGGAGGTTTTGGTCTACCCTTGAGTGCATGGGGGGGTTCAGTATGCTTTAATTGCTACTTTGAAAATGCCCTATTTTGTCTGCAGAGCAAGCCAAAAAGTGTCTGAAGCCATTAAACTTCCAGTTTTACCCAGAACAGCTATTTAAAAGGACACATAGTGAATCCTGTTTAAAGTTTACTAACAAGAAGTATTCTATATTGGCTGAGGAAATCTATGATGTTCTGAGCCTCACAGTTTGTCCATACTGTATGGCACTATTACAGGATGTATTTAAAACTGCTTTTTTATGAATATACTTTCCTAAAAGATGTAGTCTTAGCATTTCCACATGTTTTGTTTTTAGACTGCCTGAATAAAAATATCTGATGCGCATAAATTATAGTGTCCTAAAGTGGCCTGCATTAGAGAAAGCCTCACCCATCTCCTCATTCCACATAAAACAAACTGCTCTGAATGGTAAAGTCAGCATTTCGTAATTATAACTCTAAATTCAGGCTTTTGTGTTGTTATTCTCCAGGAAAACTTGTACCTACGTTTTACAATGAGAGGAAAAATATCAAAATACATCTTACTAAAGATTTATGAATGAATCCATTGTATCACTGACAAAACATGCAAAGCCAAAATCCGTTCTATTTCCACATTACTTTATTTCCTTCTATGGGAACAAAAGCTGACCTAAAATTATTTTCCTTTCTGAAACTGAATGCAGAGGGTGGGCTGTGCAGTAAATACAGGCTGCTTTTTTTTTTTTTTTTTTTAAGATGTCTGAAAAGAAGTTATTAAGAACGGAACAAAAAGAAACTCAAGTCATTAACTGAAACTTTACACAAGCCCCAATTCTGCCAACACTTACGCAACCAAGTAACTTCACACACATAATCTGATGAAGTCCAGTGGGGCCACTCGTATTTTCAAAGCTACTTATACCTATTAAGTGTTAGTAGAATCACGTCATAGTAGATTTAACAAAAAGTGAAATCAGAGATTTCAGTTTGAAACTTCAAAATTTACTCCAGAAAGGCAGTACTTAAAACACTTGGTCAAATTCTACTCATCTGCTCTAAGCAAAAAACCCACAATATTCAAAATTAAATCTGAAATTTCCCAAATGATGTGCAAATATTTTTCAAACAGTTAATTGGCTCTGGAGATATTAACTAGGTTACTAATTTAGGCAAACACTTTAAAAGTCTCAGGTATCTCTACAAACCATCACGTTTAAGTGCTTAACAAGGAGAGATAGCTTTTCAAAGTGCTTATTACTGCAATTCCCGTTGACTGCAATGGGATTTCTAAGTACTCAGCTCTTCTGAGTAAGGGATTACTTAATACCAAGACACAGGAGTGCAAATTTAGAAATCTATAATTAGGTCATCCAGATTTCACAGGTTTTGTCTGAGTAACTAATTTGTGCATTACTCTAGAGATGATAAACTATCGCACCAAAAAAAACCAAACCCACTCTTGAAATTATGACATAGTAAAATAAAAAGCACACTCCCTTTCAAAGAATTGCATGAGAGGATGCCAATAAAAGACTAGAGCTTTGATCTTCTTTTTAACAATCACTCACACAGCAGCAGAAATATCCTTAACCCTCCAAAACATATTCGGCCAACACTACAAGATGCCAGTGCTTTCTCATCAAGAATTAAACAGAGGATGACTTCACCTGAGAAGTCCTTTAATCCTTCCTGTATTACTTTATTGTCTAAGCACATCGTAAAGACCTCCCTGTCGTACCTCTCCCTGTATCTGCGGAGAGCATTCTCTACAACTTGGATGCAATAAGCTGCAGTTCATTTTTCAAATGTAGAATCAATACTGTTAAGTGGAAATCTGGTGGGTTTTTTGCCCTTTGTATGAATACTTGTAACCATTATTGAATCATTTCTCAGCTGCTATCTTGCATAATGTCGGCGTTCGCTCTTTCAACTTTTGCCTTTGTTTCTGCTGCATCTCCACTTTCAGAACCTGCTCCCAAACTCATTTTGGAGGCACGTAGTCATAGCACGGTTGTAAAATCACTTCCTTGGGATGCTCACTTTGTGCCCTGTTAAACAAACAAGCAAAAAAAGCACACCAAACTTCTCTTTTTTTAAAGAAATAACTTCCCAATACTTTTATTGATTTTTCCTTCCCCTCAATTTTAGGGTGTTAGTGAGTCAGCTCCCGAATGAAACTGATGCTGGAAAGCTGTCAGGAAACTATTTACGTCTCGCAAATTATTAACCGTTGTGAATGTTTATGTTATTGTTATGTTACTTAGAAAATTATCTGTTACCAATACTTCAACCCTCTCAATCACTGATTTCCTAATGTAACACACCCATAACCAAAAGACAGATCAATACGCCTTTGATAATCGCCAAACATAAATTGCCCATTTATAGTATTGATCAGCAGCTTTTTTTCTTTTACACGTGCAATAGTTCGAGGGAATAACAGGCACTTGGCAGTATCAACACCACGCTGACAGAAAGAGAAACTGGCTGGCGCTCGTGCAACATCATGTCAGTAGGTACCGCGTCCATCAAACGCTGACAGTTTGGCAGATCAGGCGCTCTCTGCCATAATGTCATAATGACTTCAATTTACTTCTCTGCAGCACCCAAGGGCTGCGATTTCATCAGCCATCCAAGTCTCTTCAAGAACAAGACTCTCTTGCTTTTACATCCTTGACAGCTCCATATATTTCCTTAAAGTTTCCTAGCAGGAGTAACCGGAATGGTAAGAAACATGAAGCTGTTACTGCTTCCCTCATAATTTATAGGAAAAACTGAAGTTTTATTTAGCAACTAAAATTTCACGCTCGAAATTCAAACAGCGGCAAGTTTCAAACACTGAAGGATGAAGAGAAACAGAAGAAGGAAACCCAATAAAACCCGCTGGGGTAGCAATTTTTACAAGCCCGAAGTTGATAGGGCTGCCTACACTTCTAACTGAAGACTAAGATTCTAGCGTCCGACGTCCAGAGATGTACCTCCATCCTCCGAGAATGGGCAGTGGTACAGAGGTGAAACCTGGTGCTCACTCCTCCCCACCTGTAGATGGAGGAAAGCACAGGCAGCTGCATGCGGTTCAGGCCCCAGTGAGAGAAAATGGGTACATCACTGCATGAGGTCACCAAGACGTCGTCAGCAAACAGGAGATACTCAGGTATTTCCTCACAGTTAGTGAGATGCTGCAACAGGGACAAGGATCGTGTCAATCAACATTTGGAACAAGATTCCTGTCTGAGTTTTGGCATAAAAATGTTAAAAGGTCGTTAACTTCACTGCACCACTATTTTTAACTGGACAGGTATCTTTGTCTCCTCTGCTTTCCACCTCCCAACTCCCTCAGGTCTTCTCTGCTGGCCAAGATGATTAGTTAAATATTTCACATGGTCTTCAACAGTACAATCTGAATCTTTTCCTTTAACACTTAACAAGTGAAACAAAAATAATTGCATCAAACTTTTTCTTCTGAAAGAAGAGAGAGACTCAGAATTGAGAAAACAAACACAAGTTTCTGTACGCAATTTCTGTTTGCCACAGGAAACATTTTCTTCTTGTAAAGCACGGCAACTAAACCTCCACTTCTGGTAAAGTGTAGGTAGAAAAACCTACCCACCTGAAAGCGAAGACGGGGCGAGGAGGCAGCCTTTCCACCAGAGGACTTCAAAGCACTCCCCAACTCAAACAAAAACATCTCAACACTTCCAGCGGAGGTGAGCCACCACCTCCACGCCATAGCCCTGCCCTCCCCTGCCTACCCCCAGCCACGGCGTCTCCTCCTCTCCCTCCTCTGCCAGCGCTCTCTGCCTTCCACTGCGTGACCACTGTGACAAAGACCCCACGCCACAAGGGACAGGGGCTCTTTTTTAAGGCATTAGGTTGCTCAAGAAGCCCGGCCTGTTGGGCTTGAAAGGACGGAAAAGAGATCCACACAGCACAAGGCACTCGAGCAACAGGCACAACTTCCATGTTGCTGGGTTAGCATAAAGCAAATGATGCTTCCATTTCAGGTTGTACCACTGCAATGGTCACATCCCATGCACACGGGAAAAAAATAGCTTTATTGTCAAATTTTAGCTGAAAAAAAATATAAAATAAATAAAACCAACTCCTCAGCCACCTAATAGCTTTTAAAAATGAAGTAACAAGAAACAATCCTAAAGAAACGTTTATATAAGCTACCTAGCATACACCGCTACAAGTGACTTAGATAAACACAGAATGATTGCATCTTAATCCCCTGCTTTAAAAGACAGATCTTGTTAATCTGAAGAAGTATGCAAACTCTTTTTGTTATGCTGTAAAACCTCTCCAGATTATTAAATCAGTGAAATCAGGTACTGTATGACCTAGCTCAAACGCACAGACGCCTGCTACGCTACAGGATGCCTCACCTGTCAGTAACCACAGGAAGAGTAACTAAGCACAGGACAACCGAATCCAACTGCACCCTGCTGATGGCATCGACTGGGCCTTAGCACATGTTAGCGTACCTGCCAATTGCTACATCCCGACCAAATCCCTTCCTCCTCACCCTCACAGAGTTGCATAGGACATCTAGTGTGTTAATCATGTCTCTCAACAGACCTGGTCTTCACAGGTATCAGTGTCACAACCACAAAAGAAACAATGCGCATGGATTAAAACAGAACAAAACAAAAACCACACCTCTCTTAATATCGACTCAGCCATTTCATAGCAATCCTTTCCTGAAAGATGGGGTACAGCAGGCTGAGGAACCAACCCAGCCCAGGACCTCTGTGTGTTGGGTTTGCATGGCAAGGTTTTGGTAGTGGGGGGGGCTACAGGGGTGGCTTCTGTGAGAAGCTGCTAGAAGCTTCCCCTGTGTCTGACAGAGCCAATGCCAGCCGGCTCTAAGACAGGCCCGCCGCTGGCCAAGGCCAAGCCAATCAGCGCCTCTGTGATAACATATTTAAGAAGGGAAAAAACAGTTAGAGAGAGAGCTTTTGCAGCCGGAGAGAGGAGTGAGAAGATGTAAGAAACTCTGCAGACACCAAGGTCAGTGCAGAAGGAGGGGGAGGAGGAGCTCCAGGCGCCAGAGCAGAGATCCCCCTGCAGCCCGTGGTGAAGGCCATGGTGAAGCAGGCTGTCCCCCTGCAGCCCATGGAGGAAGGATGAGGGGGTGTAGAGATTCCACCTGCAGCCCGTGGAGGACCCCACGCCGGAGCAGGTGGAGGCACCTGAAGGAGGCTGCGGCCCGTGGGAAGCCCACGCTGGAGAAAGCTCCTGGCAGGACCGGTGGACCCGTGAAGAGGGGAGCCCATGCCAGGGCAGGTTTGCTGGCAGGACTTGTGACCCCGTGGGGGACCCCACGCTGGAGCAGTCTGTTCCTGAAGGTCTGCACCCCGTGAGAGGGACTCCATGCTGGAGCAGGGGAACGATGAGAGGAGTCCTCCCCCTGAGGATGAAGAAGCGGCAGAAACACCGTGAGATGAACTGACCGTAACCCCCATTCCCCGTCCCCCTGTGCCGCTGAGGAGGGGGAAGGTTGAAGCTGGGAGTGAAGTTGAGCCCGGGAAGATGGGAGGGGTGGGGGGAGGTGTTTTAAGAGTTGATTTTATTTTCTCATTCCTCTACTCTGTTTTGCCTAGTAATAAATTAGATGAATTCCCTAAGTTCGGTCTGTTTTGCTCGTGACAACAATTAGTGAGTGATCTCTCCCTGTCCTTATCTCGACCCACAAGCATTTCGTTATGCCTTTTCTCCCCTGTCTGGTCAATGAGGGGAGTGAGAGAGCGGCTCTGGTGGGCACCTGGCCTCCAGCCAGGGTCAACCCACCACACTCTGTTAAGGTCACCTCTCTACCAACAGTCACGGTCAAGTGCCATCTCCACACCCAAGGGCATATACCGTTGTGCTTAAAAAAAGAACAACAAAAAAAAACCAATCCCAAACCACCAAACAATCCCACACCTCTACTTTTGGCTGGGCAAGAGGATGTATTTTTTGCTCTCTGAAGACCACCATGGAGTTTGAACTTTGCTTTCAAAGCCTCAAGGTTTTTCTCCTTTCACACAACAGGGAAGACTCCACGTGCGTATGCGTCTCCAGATACTGACAACAGGATCTAATGAATACATCGGTCTTGCTTATTAGCTTAATATTTGCACATTCCAACTAAGACCACACTACTAAGTAAAACTGCTTGTCTATGAAAAAGGAGCAAGTTTGGGGTAAAATGAGTGTACCTGACACTGCAGTGAGCACTTCCTTGAAAATGTTAAAATACCATTTTGGATTAGCCTAAACCTTCTCAACTTGCAATATGATGGCCTTCACCTGGAACTTTCTAAAATAAACATCTCATATTAAAACTAATCACCTGCCCCCAGATCAACCCTCTGTTGACAGATAATTTTGTAACCTTTATGCTGTTTCCAGGAGGAAGAGTTAGTTATTTTTGTTAAGAAGAAGAATTAATTCTCACTGACTTCTTCGCCTTGGAGTCTTCCAACCGCACACTAGAGAGGAGTCGTCTTTGCAGTGACACCTGCGGTGACTTTGTCTACGCACATATGCAAGCAGGCAGTGTCAAAACATGCTTCCTAAAGAAATGCCAGAGAGAAATTTTTGGCCAAAAGACATCCGTATAGTGGTTACAGCATGAAAACTCGGGGAGGGGTGTGGCGACGCATTTCCCTGCTCAACTGCTCCTGCTGTCGCAACAGGGCATGTGGAGCAACGGGGCAAGAAGATCTCACCTATGCTATGTCAGATTGCATTTATTAAATTGTTTCATTTACTCAAGTCAGCATTTTTGCTTTCCTAAACCTTCTTTCACCTTCTCCTCATTGCTTTTACAAAAATCTACAGCAACAAACGCTCTTGCCTGCTCCTTCAGTTCCTGACTCTGCCCCTGCAGCAGATGCACCCTGCTGTCCTGCAGGCATCTGGGTGGAAGCGTCAGCTGGGACGCGAGCCCCCGACCTGCAGCAGCAGCAGGGCTACCCTGCACGCTGACATTACCTTATGTACCCAACTAGGCTTTTAAGTTGGACAGGACAGCTGCCACCTTGAAGACGACAGCATCCCTTAGGATAATTACAAATGATCACCTGGGCTGCCCGAGACCCCTCTGATTAAGCATAAATTACAGCTGACTTGGGAAGGGTACCGAGCACCTGAGCATCTTGAAAAACACGGCCAGTGGGGAGCTGTAAGGATCCAGACACTTTATAGATCTGAAAACTACATCTGAGCATCAAGTGCTAAATCTAGCACTCAGGGGCACTGCGGATTTGTGACCCTTCCAGGAGGACTCTGAAGCTACGAACTAATGGATGGATTACGCTGATACATAAATATAGCGCGGTTTCATGCAGTAGACAAACTTTCTCCTGCCATTTCGTGTACATTACCTGCTTGTACACACTAGTTAGGAACATTTCAAAGAGAAGCAGTGTTTCTTCTCTTGAATAAGCAAAACAATTATTTGAGCTCTAAAATTAGGCAGTAGTGGATCGTTAATTCCTCTGAAACTAAACCCCCAGTTGTACAGACTGACCCACATGAGCAAATCTTTGCAGTCAGTTCAATAGGTTTCCAAGTGGCCACTAGCATCTGCCTACATGGATCAGCTTGCCAGACCAAGGACGAGTGTTAAATTACAAGCTTTGTACTCAGGGCAAGTATGTCGATTAAATAAATAAATAAATAAAGTTAGAGCCATTTTATTACTGGCAGCATGGCAACCCCATGCAAAAACTTCAAAACCTTTTTAATTTTGAGCTCACTCTAATATTAGTTTAAAAATATCAAATCAATAACAACCTTTAATGTTTAACCAAACAGCTACATTTGTCCCTGGTTAAACTCTGCCAACACTGGAAATGAACTGGAGATTAATTTGGTTCAATGAATTTGGCTTTTAACCTAGACAATAAAATTTACTTGTATAAAAGCTCAAATCCCAACTGGCAAAGTAAGGATGCCTTAGGGTACACTCTGGTACTTGCCAGCACCACATATCCACCTTTACAGCTTTAAAATAAATCTGTGACTTTTTTTTCTCCACATGTATAGGCATAGCCCATGCTTACGTTACAAAAAACGAATACTGACTTGCAAGGGTTAACAATATGATGTTTGCTAACATATAACCTCAAAACTATAGAGGACTAGAAATAACCTACTTCTGCAAAACTGGAGGGGGGGGGCGGAGGAAGAAATCTTTTGCTCTTTGCCAAGATAAGAGAAGCAGAAATACTGAATAACTCCAAGATTCTTAAGTCCCTCTATTAAACTGCACTCTCACCTTTGGCATTAACTATATCATACACTTGCTGCTATTCTAGCAAACAAGTACATTTTTTAACAATACTTAGCTAGGCATCTTCTGTCATACTTGAGGAACTACAGAATACAATCTCTGTTTCTAAAGTCGTCATCATGACAATATTGCCTTTGTTTTCCCATGACCTAACAAGTCATGTACCATTTTCTCTTAACAACTGACTTGCACTTTAAACAAATACATTCACAGAGTGTGCAGGTGTATGTCCTGTATACACAGAGGACCAGCTTGGCCAGACTTGCACCCCCGAATCTCGTACGTTGTCACTGAGTAGTGATGGCAAAGAGTCGAGGAGAATCCAGTCCACCAGGACAAAGAGGAGGTAAGGAGACAGAAGCGCATCACAGCACGCTGTCATAAACACATAGTGTTCTACGTCATCATGCATGGCCGAGGAGACATTTGTACCTACGAGGTTGTAGGTACTCTGCCTAGTTTTAAAGAGATGGCCAGCATCAGTAACAGAAGTGAAACCAACAATTTCAATATTTCAAGTCCTGGCCTGGTAATACCAACACTTTTTGTGTGCGTGTGCGCCCAGGCAATGCCAAGCTTAAGATGACTGAGTCATAACACCACCCTATGGGCCAGGCTGGGTAACCACTGCTAGCCCTGGCAAACTCTTACTCACGAGAAAGTGCCTCTGAAGTCAGCAAGACTCCTCAGATGAGTAAGAAGTGCTCACTGATGTCAGTACAGATTATTCAGTGAGGGTTTTGGAGGTTTTATTTTGTAGTAGCGCGTGTGCGTGTGCACATGCACAGGAGCAGACATGACTACATAAAAGCCATGAAATCATCGCCAGCCTACAAGGCAGTATGGGTTACAGAGAAAAGCAGTCAGAAAGTGAGATAAATGACCCTATGCTGTGACCTTGAGGTAGCAATAACCTCAGCATAGGCTGTACCTACCTACACCAGGACTAAACATGACTCAGGGAGTACAGGGTTGAAGTAAAATACACAGAGGCACAAGATATATGCCATTAGTATCCCTCCTTCTGCTGGCTCACTCCCCTTCCATCCTGCTACACTTTCTATGCCCCAGTGCATATTTAGCACACCGAATGTTAACCTCTGGTCTCATGCATGCTGATGTAAGTTTAAATTAACATGACTGAAGTCAGTGGAGAAACACCAATGAAATTCAGAGTATCTGAGCAAGGTTTAGCCTCTGGGGTCAAGTTGATACAAGGTCCTAAAGTGATGGAATTTGTATAATTTTCTGACCAGTGTCTAGAAGAAATTACAAAGCCATTTGCATGTCCATTGGATACGGCACCACTTTACTCCCAGCTGCGCTGCTCAGAAAATACATAAAAGTGAGCTTTGTATCTGTGCATATTTACTATGCCACACAGCTCTTACTGATCAGCTGAATTACCAAAACCAAAAAGTTGCCATTGCTGTTTGCAAAAGCAGAGTATCTTTGCAGTGGAGGAAAACTGCATAAATAATACTTTACCCCACAGGCGAGTGCTGTACCCGTATGAGTACACCCATGCTACCTGGCCTGCCAAACTTTTTCCTCTTCGGTTGCTCTCATCTCGTGTGACTTTTCACTACTACCCCTCTGCGAAAGATACAAAGATTGCTAACGTACAGGTGAACCACCCTTATTTTTCCAGGTAGCTGGCAGGTTAATTTCTGTGACGACCCGGGTGCGCTGGCATTGACCACGCTTCTGGGCGCCCACGGAGCAATGTGGAACCGGAGCCCCACGGTGATGTTTTCCTGCAAGCCTGGGGCAGAAGCAGTCCCCACACAGACACCAAATTTTTGCCTCGTATTGTAGATACACATTCAAACCCCAGCTGAGGATCAAATGCTGAAGTTGGCTTCCCCCCTTCTGTAGTAAAATGCACGGTAAATTCAGTTCTAATAACATTATTGTGAAGAGGGTTGTGATAATTAACAGGCATTTATTAGCATTTAATTTGACAGCAGATATGCTTTGAAGAATTTTAATGACCCATTAATGGATCCATACAACCACATGTACACAGCGAAGATACAATCAAGTCCAGGGACCGATCCTTACTATGTGTTTGTACACATCCCGGAACAACAGCAACAGATCATCATTGCTACTGGGTGCCACCACATGACAACAGCTATAATTATACTGTCCTGATAAATCATAATCTTTTGTAAGCCTAAACCGCTGACTTTGTGTCAGATAAAAACAGATGCCCGGCATGTTCCCACACACCTTTACCTGATCATCATGTTGGGGTTTGACTTAAAGGACAACTATTGGCAAAAGGAACTGAACACAACTACGGAAGTTTGGAAAAAGTAACTGCTGCATGTCCTCGTTTTATCTCCTTTATAATGCTTAAAACATTAAGTTACTACTTCTTTTTAAGAGATCAGAAACATTATACCCAGCACATTCTTTGTAAAATTAATCAGAGTTAAGGTCGTAGCAGTAAAAGTCACGTCTAGAAAATGTGCTTTCAGGACAAATTCATGAGTAGTCACAGAGAAGACGGGGGATGAACAACACACTTCCTAAGTGCTTTTTTTTTTTTTTTAATGTCTGGTTTTGCTGACATGCATCTTTCACAAACCTAGCTAGTCTTAACAAATTCTATTCATTCACAGCAATTTCTTTGTTTTCTTTTTTAAGAAAGTTTGCTGCCAGTGCTAAAAATTAATCAGCCTTAGGTGGCTGGCAGCATCCCGCCTGCCACCCTCCCAGCCCTCCCATGCCAACAGCCCGGTTTCTCGGCAGAGCCTCGTCCTTCTCACGGGCCCCTTGCAACACTCGGATCGTTCCCATTTTCATCCTGAATGCAAACCTGCTCCACTTCATATTCCTCCTCCAAAAACTCTCATGCTCAACATGCCACATCCACCCACTCATCTCAAGTCTCCTCCACCTTCGGGTTTTGAATGCTGATACCAGCTCAAGTTCAGAAGCGCGCAGTAGCAGGGAAACAAGGACTGCAGAGCAAAGCGGATCCGGGGAACAAGAGGCAGGAAAAATATCTGTGATAAACAGTGATTTGTGCAGTGGGAACCAAGTCTTAAGTCCCTTAAAGTAACCACACAAAAGAAAGATGCAGTTACTTCATGGACATGCAAACACACGTGCTTGGCCAACCTCCTCTTGTCCTTCTGCTTAACATCTCTCTGTAACCCCCAGGACCCCTGGTGATGGAGCAGGACCGCACATGCTAGGCACCAGATAAACACCAGTTATCTCCACATCCTACTCCTACACAGCTCTGCACGCTCCCTGTCTCCTTCTTGTGCTGCTGAGGGATGGCAGAGACCACCCAGCAAGCCAGTGCCATGGGAAATTAAACAAGTAAGATCTCAGTTAGACCACATTAACCCATCACAGACAGCAACAACCAGCAAATCTGTAAAGGGATACGACAAGTAGGGAAGCTCCAGCTGCCACCTCAGCCTCACCACTCATGAAGAAAAGCATCACCAAGGGGCAATGATCCTTTTACTACCTTAACACAGATAGCCCCAGCTTCCTGCCGTGGTGATTTCCAATGAAACAAAGACACCCACCAACAGAAGCCCAGTGTCCCCAGCTACAGGGGAAACTGGTTCTCTGCCTTCAACCACTGGCTCCTCTAAACACCCATTTTCTTCCCTCTTGTTTCTGTATGGTCTTGTTGCATCCTCCTCTCCTTTAAGGCTGTGTTCAGCTCCTCACACCCTGCCTTTCCCTCTCCTCCAGCTTTTGCCGCAGGTGCTGCCCACACCAGCTCTTCACTGTCACTGCGGAGACCAATGCTGATGCCAGCCGTGAAACGGCTGAGACATCTTTACAAGTCAACCAGCTCACCCTGGCACAGCTCCGTTACCCCGAACGCAAGGTGTAACCTTGTGCGTGGAATTACACATAGAGTAATTCTGTGTATCTGGTCTTCAGTAAACTTCGTAGAACCGCTGTAAGACTCCATGAGAAGACTCTTGAGTTATGCTAGTCAAAATCCACTAGACCCTAGCAACATGGAAGTAGAGATGACCGTGTGATTTTTCATGTATTTTTTCCACACTCATATACCCCTATACCTACATAGATATTTTCTTTTTAAATGGCTAATGAGAAAATTCAAACTGAAAACTTCATTTTGCATATTAGAATAAGAAACTGGGATCTCAGCCCTTCAAATACTGTTCTCATTTCCAAAGTGTAAAATACACTAAACAAAGCAGAATAAACCGGGTTTGTAAGAACAACAAAAATCTGTTTCACGTCTAGCATCCTCTTAGCTGTCAGACTCACACTTCTGATCATCTCATCCTTTTTCTTACATGTTGAAGAGAGTTTAGTCTAGGAGAGAGCGCATCCTTTTCCATGAGGACAACAGAGGACAGAGAACTCTCCTGAGCAATGGGTGGGTTTTTTCCTGAGCAGGGGAAGCACCAACTCTGACAGCAGTGTTCCCGGACCCTACGGAGCCAGCCCGACTGCCGAAGGGTCCCTACACACTGCAGAGTAACCTGCGCTGGTCTACAAAACAACCTGGAACAGAGAGGACTTGAACCAAACTTCAGACAAACTTCTGGATCCTGTCACTGCCCTGGGCTGCTCATCCTTCACCACATCCGTTACGCTCTGTCTCCCATCTCTCATCCTCCGGGAGCACAACGCTCACGCACGGAAGAGCCAAGTTACAGGGATAACCATCTGTCTTCCTCTCCAGCCTGGTGATACACGCCTTGACCCCTGGACACCAGTCCCAGAGCCTGCAGGAGGCTTGGACAAGCTTTTTGCAAGGGGAGAAGAGAATGGTAAGGAATTAGCCAGATTTCTTACATCTCAAGGACCCCATCTCCTTCCCTTTCCTCAGCCTGCCAGACTGGCCAGTCCCCGGTGGATTCCTCTGTAGCTAATATCTTCCGTTCCTCTTTCAAACCAGTTCAGCATTTCTCTTCTTAAAACTTTTTGTTCTCCCCCTTATTTTCTGTCGGAGCTAAGGAAGCAAAAACGTTTAGGAGTCTGCCCACCAATCTTCTCCAGTGCTCCAGATTTAGCTAAAAAGTTGCAGAAATCTTCTTCACCTGCCATTTTGTTGCATTGCACTTGGCAAGTACTGAAGAGCCAATAAACGTCACTAGGTTATCTCAGGCTGTACACCAGGACACAGCAGCAAAGGGTGTGAAAGCCACAGCGTCTTCTGAGATAGATAGTGGAAGATAAGAGCAGTATCTAAAGGACTCCATCGTGGCTCTCATCCTTGATGAGGACTCAGAGGGGACGCCCCGCTTCGCAATTCCACACCTAGCTCAGAGACGAACGTGTGACCCACAAGACACAGGTGGGAGTTAAAAGGTTTTGTTACGCGGGGGGGTACACACGAAGACAGTTTGTTTGCAGGTTAGAAGAGGACACACAGAAACCATCAGTCTACTGCATAGACTGCATGTCATATACATTATTGTGACTAAAAAAATGCCCTAGGCTCTGCACTGAAACAGTAGGAGACGTAACAGCAGACTATTCGGCAACAGACATTTAAAATTTCGTGCTTAGTGGCCTGCATGAATTTCATATATTACCTTACTGCTTTCGCTGTGTTTTTCAGACTTTTAATAAGCCAAGCCACCCCTTTACAATACCCAGGCTCCTTAGACATCCACTCCAAAGCATCAAAATCTGGGGGAAAAGGCTGCCCACAGTCTAGAAGACACTTTTGAGCTCCAGACACCCTCCTTTTAAGTGTATGAAACTTTGAAGTCAAATATTAGCAATCCTTGCATTTTGCACTGCTTACTTTCATGATACAAATACATGGCAAACTATAATCCCTAATCAACCTAGAAAATAAATGACTGATAAACCAATCTGCTTGTAACCCCATTAACAGATTCTGGCTTCAGTATCAACAGGGTAATTTGCTGAGACTATTTTTAATCCCGACTGCTAAACCATTAATCCCACAATTTCCACACAGTACTCACCCCCCCCCAAATTCACCCAAGGTTACCAACAATTTTGCAACTCATTAAAGACCAGATAAATAAATAACATTTGCAAATATACACCTCCTGGCACTGGAGAACTAAGAGACTCCGGTTACTCAGTTGATCCCATTAAAGCCATTACTTTCTAATTGGAAGGAGTCATTCAGAAGCAAAGCTGTGTGTCTGGCATGTCACTTGACACCTAGTATGTACCGCTCATGATAAGATGAACTCTCCAATATGTCTGCCACAACGAGAAGAAGTGGGTTATTTCATCATACCACCAATAGTCATGGCTCACTGTACTAAAATCTGTTCAAATTTAATGGGACTGAGGTTACCAACATAAATGGTCATGTTTTCTCAAACCGGCATTAAACCATTCTCCAAGTATCATTATTAATGTCAACATAAATTATGCATTGAAGATCACAGCATTCATTACAGAGGTAAAATTTATCTGGGGGAAAAGAAAAAGAAATAAAAGAGACAAACAGAACAAATCTAATTAAAGTAAGTATTTATAGATTTCATACAGCTTTTCTCAGTAGTGATGACAACACTCCTCTAAAAATGGTCTAAAATAAGCATTCACAGAGTCATTAAAAACAGTACCAAGAAAGTATTGTGTTAATCAGCTAAAGGTACAGTTATACACAGGATGTTGCAAAGGGGTGGATGTGATAATACACGAGACTGATAGTTTATCCAAGGATGTATCAACGTGCTAGCACAACAATCTGGAAGACAGACCCTCAGTTTCATGTAAGCAGCTACACACAGGAGGAAAAGCTGTATTTAGTGTTGGAAGGGTGGTGTTTAATGTTCCTTTCAACTTCTATAAATTACAGCATTAGCCATTTCTAATTGGGATACATTAGTATTCAAACACCACATTGAAATTAGAAGCTTAGCAGTTTTTCGGTACGCTTATAGACACTTCACACAAACACATGAATAACCTTGTTGAAATATTTTTGTATTCCAAGGTTAAAAGAAATGACTTTAAGAGACAGATGGTGAGCAACTGGTAACTCACCGAGGAGTGCCACCGACTTTTGGAAGTTCTCACAGGACGCACCGTATGGGGCTAACTCGCTCCTATTTACCACACGCCTCGGGACTCCTGAGCAGAGCCCCATCTCCCGAATCCCCGAAGATACGCATAGCTAGGATGGCACGGGGGAAAGAAAGCCTAAAAATACAATTCCCAGGGGCTCCAAATCCAAAGGGAAAATAAGAGACCTTATTTCCCTAATTGTCTAAGTCAATCCTTAAGCTGCCTGATTGATGGTTTTATTGTACTTGTGGCTGCCAATACCGGGTGTACCAGCTCACCGATGCAGGTGCCTCACAGTCTACCACAAGGGAAGCCAGAATCCATCCATTAAAATAGACAACTAAGCAACCTCTGTGCAAAGCGGGGGTGGGGGGGGGGGGGAGAAAGTCTTTCCAAGCACATCCTTAACCATCAAAGGAGCAGCTCTAGTTTCAGCCAGCAGAGACCGTAACACCTCGCCCCGCGATCCTTTTACAACACACTGTGTCACTGGCTATTGTTCATAACTCTTCCCGCAAATCATTTCAACATTCAGAGCCCGACTATTTCTTAAGGAAATTATTTCAGAAGGGAAAAAAAAAAAAAAAATCGCTTACTCATGAACCTGGTATCACTGTAACAATGAGGCAAAACAGCTAAAGACACAGTTACATTGCACAATCCTAATGCATCATTTATTGTACTAGATTTCAGAAAAAGAACATTCTGAAACACTAATAAATCAGAGCATAAATGTGACTTGTTGTCAGCTCATACAATATGGGTTAAATGCTACCATATGGTGAGTGCACACACGTTACCCTTTTGAAAACAAAGAACATGGCTAATTTCTTTCCCAAATCTATTTTTAAATAAATAAACGTGATTATTTTAAAACAAGGCTACAATGGTGACTAAAACACCTCAATTTCCACCAGCCTCTATCTCTTTACTGAGAACTAATGCCACTTCACTGCTCACCATCTTTTTTAAAAAGACAAGGAAAAATTACTATTAAGTCAGCTTTATCCCTGCAATAAGCCAATATGAGCATTTCCATGCAGTGTAAAAATAGTGACAAGTCAACTCACCGTTCTTCCTTTATTTTACCTGCTGGAAAAAGCAGAGCATGCATCTGTGTGTGTGTGTGTGTGCGCAATACATTAAAACTCACTGACACATGATCCGATTTTCAGCAAACACTCCCAACAGGACCTGCCCGATAGACTGAGCTCTGGTTTTGTCTGCACTCCCCCAGTCATATACTGAAACATACAGTTTTGGTACACTCCCAACCAAAAAGGACAAAAAAACCCACCCCACCCCCCCAGAAAAAAAGGGACCAAAGCAAACATGTATGAAATACACGCAGGGTAGCTGGAGCGGATGCTGTTGGTTTGAAAATTGTCTGTCTAGGCTCTGTGCTGAGTATTTGTTTTTATCATTATACTATAAATGAAACATGTCAGGAGTCTAAAAATAGCTACAAATTGTAATTACATATGCTTTGTAGTTTCTGTTTTACTTTGAAAAGAAGATTAAAAGCTAGATCGTTTTAGAAACTGGCCTTAAAGATTTGGGGAGCCACAAAATTATTCTACTTTGCAATTTGGAGTACGCTGCTGGAAAACATTTCCTTTGGGACGGAAGCATGAAGGCCCCAACACGGAGAAGCAAGCTCCCAACGCCATACAGCAAGATGGCAAGAAAGGGAGAAGAGCAGACAAAGAAAAAAGTAATTTCTTAGAGATTCTAAGAGCGCCCTGATTACGGATGTAATACTATAAGCTTTAATTAGGAGCTAAGTGCTGTGTGCTAAATTCATCCACACACAGAGCCCTGTAAATTCAGCCACTCTACTAAAGTTACCGTGGGTTTAGGACGACTGTACAACAGCAACGCCTGGCCTTTGGCTTCTGTAACAGCCCATAATGAAATGTGGATTTCGTTGAATGAGCGTTAAGCTACGCAATATCCTGCTGATACAAATTAAATTCCTTTCCATAAGCATTCACTTTAATGAAAGGTTAGCAAAAACGGGTTTTAAGTAGCCATCAGAACATAAATGGTTTTGAATCCAGAGTAAAAACCCTCTGTTCCTCCACGACATAAGACTTACAAGGGTTTAGACCAGCATCTTCGTTAACACGTGAGTCACCGTGTGAACAGCCACTGTCCCAGCGTCCCTGCAACAGGCACGATTCGCAGTGTTAGCTCACAACTCGGGAGCGGTAAACAGACGAATTATCTTACAGCAGCCATGTGCTACTGCTATAGAATACCTGCTAGAACTTATTAGGCAATAAATAGTTTGGCAGGAACTTGAGAGATGCAAGTATTGTCCATCCGCACACTAATTTAATCTCGGAACATATGCTTAATGCCCCGAGTCCGTTTGCATAAGCGCTGTTGCTGTAATACAGTTTCAGGAACGCAAGGAGAAACTGCTAGCATGAAGTGTGTAACAATGCTGATGGGCCTCTACAGATAACCAAGATGTAAACAACATCAAAAAAAAAAAAAAAGAATAACTGACATTGAGTAATCATCGCATCAAAAAAACAGAGCTCCTTGGCTTCAAATAGCAAAGCAGGTTCAGCAGATCAAGAGACTGAACATTTGCTGACTAACAGTTAGGTAATGAAAGTAAACATTTGCAATGAAGTCGTCATCCTAATGAAAGCCATGGCAATGTTAACTACCTGGACCATAATCCACTAGCATGTTTTAATGCGGGCTCACTAACATAATATTTACTAGAATCGCTCCTGCTGGAAAAGGAAAGGAAGTCTCATTTACTTTTAACACAGCAGTGACAATCAAGAAATACTGCTATTTGTGAAGTCTTTGTAACTCCCGAGTACTGTACGGATGATGCCCAGAGAGTTACTGCGCAGTTACAGTGGGTAACTGAAAAACAGAATTCTGCCTTCAGTAACTGAGTCAGAACAGCTTTATCCTAGCACTGAAGTGTATAAACACTTGCAGCATGTAAGATGTTTGCTTTGAAAAAGCAATGTTGCTCCAAGGTTCAAATATTTATATTGCAGATATCTAATCAAATCAATGTGACTTTTTTTCTCTGTTTTTTTGCCATGCAGTGATTAATTATCTGGCTTAAGTTTATGGCTGCAGAAAAAAAAAATAAATTAGAAAAACACTGTAGTAAGTTTTAGATGATTAACTGCCGATATTGTTAAGGATTTCAGACTCACATACAGAAACTGTAATTCCACCCAGAGACAGCCTCATGCAACTCCCAGCAGTAGTCAATGGGAGTGGCAAGCATGCTTATTAGGGGACACCACTGGGCTCACAAGCAACAAGTCAATTTATGGGATGGTCGTGCACACTCTCACTCAATTGAGGAACGTCACACAGCTATGAAAACCAGCAGCTGTCCATTTCCCTTTTCTGCACAGAAATCTAATGCCCATTCAGGCTTAAAAAATATGTATCTACACATACATACTTGTGTCTCAAAAACTTAAACAGGCACATTTGACTTGTAAAATTTGCAAGCTCGGACAAGTTGATTCCTGTGAAATGCAATCACTTTGTATTTCAGCTTTCTATTTTGATGACTTTAAGAATACAGTCAAACCCAGCTTTCCAGTTTAAGTATACACACAGACTTCGTCACGTGTCTCACAAAAGCGTACGCATAGGCTCATTCTGCATACTGTATGTAATCCCGAAGAAGTCCTGGAAGTACTTGGCATGAATTTAAGACTTCACAGAAGTGAGGTCTTTCAAAGTTAACAGGTTTTGGATCATACTAAATACAGATCCCCCCCATTAGGTGGGACCTCAGTGTAAAACTTGCCAGTTAAGATCACAGCTAACTATAGATAACTCTGTTGAAGTCACCTGCACGCAAAGACCTTTAAAAGAAAATCAGAATAAACAGGTTGCCCAAACTTTGCAAGAGTTGGCGACTACATGATTCATCGGATGAGGCTCTTCCAGGCTGCCCCCTCTGGTACACAAGCACCAACAGCAAAGTGCATTTTAAAGGGTACTCATTTTTCAGTCAGCTGAAGCCCATGTCCCTGGTTCCGAAGTAGATCTGTAAAGTGTTAAGATGTAAACATCTTTGTTTGCTAAAATGAGAAATGGCTGAACCTACGGGCAGCTGAACAGGCAGAGATTCAGAACGATGGCATAATCGTTTTCACCCCTTCAATGAGCACTTCTGTACTGATAATTGCTATTATTAAATCTTGGTGACAGCACGATACTATGACCAACTATAAAAACATATGATGAACCTAATTTTTAAAGCAAAGACATTAGTCACTGTCACGGGAAAACTTTAATCTACGAAAGCTGAATGTCACTGCTGTTGTTCCACGCCAGCCAGCTACGCTGTTACCGAGGCCACTTGCAAATAACAACTGGTAGCTTTCACCTTAGTGATGTAAGCTGTTTTCTTTTCTATGATGCAGTGTAGTCGTCGTTCGCATTCACGGAGGGACGGTATGCAGCTCTCGATGCATATTGTTTCAGTCGAGTAACAGCAATTTAGAAGGTCACACTGAACTTAGGTGGGAGCCGTGCTAACAAATACCACTCCTCTCTCCGTATCTGTTTTGGATACCCTCCTGTCAGATCACTCCTTAGGACAATGCTATTCTCACTGAATAATTTCGGTGAGAATTTCTCTTTTTTTCTTTTGTAAGCATTATCTTTGCATATTAAACTAACAGTTTAGAAGGGGGTTATAATGCCCTATTGTTCACACAGACCACACAGTACTTATCACTAACTAGACGTCACCTCAACATCACTCAGTTTTACAGGAACTAAACGCTTGAAAACAAATCCCAGGCAACAACCATCAGATACCTGAAAAACATTTTACACCAGGAGCTAGTGAAGGTGAGCACCACGCCAGTAACACAAATCACTTTATTGTACAGAGCTCATTCAAGACAGCTACGGCACCTACTCTTGTGAAACTAGCACCTACACTTGTGAAACTAAAGACGTCTCCTAGAATAACTGCATGATAACACTAATTACACCACAGGTGCTCCTACACAACTTCAGATTCCTGTTTTACCAGGGGAAAAAGCTCCCAAAACCACCACGGCCCACCCCTCCTCACCGCCCAGTGGGACAAGATGGGGTGCGCAGAGTAGTGCATGACCACGCCAGCCGTGGGTTTGCTGTGACAGAGCTGAAGGACACGCTGGCGGGAAACAAAGCAGCAGCACTCACTGACAGACAACTCGTCCCAGCCAGCCGCCGCAGACAAAACTACAGGAGCAAAACTCCCAAAATACTCCCTGCTTCAATGAAACCTTTGCTCCCATCACTGCCACCCCTCCCTGGCACTGCTCTCCCCCTCCAAAACACCCAACACCTCTTGCAATACAGTTATTTTTGGCCTGCTAGTAGCAGCCAGCCTAAGGGGAAAGAGCGGGGGCCCTCACTGGAGAAGCAGACGTGCCACTGCACCCAGTGCCCACCAGCACCCACACCCATCCGTGGGGCACAGCCCCAGCGTTACACACACACAGGAGTACACACATGCAGCAGCCCCCCACCCCTGCATGCATGCACACACACACCTGCACCCATGCGATTCCCATCCTGGTGTGCCCCCCACAGCCAGCAGGACCTGCAGGCACACACATCTGGCCCACATGCAGGCGATCAACATCGCCCATCCCTGGCCCTGCATGCGTGCACACACACACACACACACCTGTCCCACTTGCAACAACTCCCCCCGGCCCCACGTGCACCTGCCCTGCATGCAATAGCTTGCCCCCCAGCATGTACATGCACACATCCTCCTTGGCCCCCGCCACACCCCCCCTGCGGGGTTGAGGGGGAGATAAAGGGGAAGCAGCTGCAGGTCACTGCCCTCCCTCAGGGTCAGCATCCTCCTGCTTGGTCCCCTCCAGGACACACGGGGCCTTAAGGCCCCGCAGGAAAGCAACGGTCAAAAATCGAGACACGCACACCCTGCAAAACAAAACTCTCAGCTATCAACCCACCCGCATGCCATGCACGGGGAGGGGAGTATAAAGGAAATCTGACAGAAGAGTTTGAAAAACAGACACATACCCCAATCAACCAATTTTATGCCATTCAGTGTCTGCTTAAAATTATGCTTTTTTTTGGGGGGGGGGGGGGGAGGGGTTGGGGGGTTGGGGGGGAAGCCAACCAAATACACGGTTGCCAAGTCGAGTTAATGAAAAACCCTTTGGCTGTTAACTCATTTAGTGCAGCAAGCATGAAATAAAGTCCATGGCACAGGGCCAAAGCGCAGTGGCCCTTTGCCGGGCAGGCTTCTGGGACCTCTCCCTGACTGCCGAGGAGCCAGCCGAGAGCAGGGTGGCCAGCCCACAACTTTGAAGAGCTGCAATCTTCCTCTAGAAATCAGTGAATCCTCCTCCAAAAAAAATTAAAAAATAAAATTATCGATGGCACCACCAGGCCCAAGGAGACTTTTCTTAAGGGCACTTTTGCATCCACTTCCAAAAAAAAAAAAAACAACAACAAAACCCCACACAACCCCACCGCTCACCGCTGAGCGGGGAACTACGAGGGGATGTAAACAACGAGGCAGGGCGGAGGACGCGCACAGCGCCGGGGCAAGGTGAAGGCAGCATCCCGGCCCGGCGGCTCCTCGTCCCACCTCGCCGCGCCCCGACACCCCGGGCCCGAGCGGAGCGGAGCGGGGCCGGGCGGTGGCGGGGGGCGGGCCCGCGGGCTGGGGCCGCCCCGGCGGGGCGGGGACCAACAGCGGGCGGGGGCTCCGCGGCGCGGCCGGCCCCGGCCCCCTTGCCCGCCCCCCCCCGCCCCCCCCCCGGCAGTACCCCCCGCGCCCCTCCCCGCCGAGGAAACTTCTCCTCCCGCAGGGAAAGAGTTCGGCTCCCCGGCCGGGGAGTCACTGCCGGCGGCCTGGGTGCTGGGGGGAGAAGGAGGAGGAGGAGGAAGAGGCGAGAGAGTTGCGCCTCTCCCCAAAAAGGGACTTTGACCTCGCACCGCTCTCCAGCGGACTCCGAATTACATATTTTTGTCACAGGTCGGATCCTAACGCACGTCGGCACAGCGTCTAATTTATGAACTCATCAGCCTAATTTCATTATTTAATCATGCGCCCAGCAATCGTGTTTCCTTAAGAAAGGACTGACCTATTTTTGGCTGGAGATAAACGATCATGTTAACAGATGTTAATCTTGTAATCTGTTTTTCCTGTAAGCACTTCGCATACCCACGTTTCAGACATTAAAAAAAAAAATCTTTCCCGAACGACTTGACGTCACGATTCAGTTCTTATTAAAAAAAAAAAAATCTCGCAATGCTTTCAAAGACATTAAATCTTTTTCACTTTATAAATGCTGATTTGTTCTGCCTCAACTCCCACAGGCTTTTATTTGCATTTCAAATTCCACAGGTTACACCAGTCGCCTTTTCAGAAAATGTAAACCAACAATAAGGCAGCAAATGGGGGGGGGGGAGGGGAACCCTGCATCTGGATTAAATAAAGACCAGAATTAATGTTTAGAAAGTAGCCCGAGCAAAATTATATTTGCACGCCCAGTGCCCGAGCGCCTCCGTATCTGTAGGGGTAATGTAAAGGATAAGCTGTGGGCACACACAATGCGCATTCCCCAGAAGATCCTTGTCTGCTGCTGGGAGCTTATTAACGCTCCTAATAAATGGTGCTGACTCCAAACCGACACTTTTCGGCTTAAAACACAGGGTTTGTCTCCAGCAGTTAATTGCAGAGGTTAGCTGGTTTGAGAGGAAAAACAACGGCCGGCTGTCATGCTCCACACGCCTCCCCACACGTACTGCCTATTTTAACACCCCACCTTGTTCCCTCAGAGCAAAGTTTACCCATCCAAACTTTCCTCAACTTGCCGAAGTACTTAATTCGCATTAGGATCGCGACTAGGCGCTATGCTAATTATCACCGAAGATAGTAGCGGGGGGAGGGAGGGACGAGGAGGAGGAAAGCTTTTAAAGCACAAAATGTCTGGAACTGCATTATTTCTATTCTTCTTTTCTCTCTCTCCTTCCCTCCCTCCCCTCGATCCCCCCCCCCCTTTTTTTTTTAACATATACATTAAACTCCCTGCCTCTCTCCCCACCCCACCCGCATCAAACGGGCTATTTTCCTCTTCTGGAAATAATCGCTACGGAGACATTGTCCTTCTCGCTGTCTATATGTGAATAATTGGTTTCTCTACCCGCCCACCCCCAACTTCCTTTGATAAACTGTGTACTTCTGTAACGGGGATCACGCAGTATCGACTCGCAACGGAGCGGAGCTAAAAAACAAGGGAGGGGGGAAGAGGGGGACACACACAGCCACACATCGGGCATTTCACGCACACGCTGAATAGTATTATCAGGGGAGGGGGGGGAACCCCACTTAATAATTTAAGTGGCTACTCGGGGCTCGAAAACCCATCACCCACCTTCATTAGCCGAAGCGTTTTACTTTAAAGTGAGGCAATTTGTTCTTTGTTTCTTAATGGATTAATATCGTAGTCCGCCCCCCCACCCCACCCCTGACGGAGCGTACAAAGCCAAAAGGCTCCCAGAGCCCGCAAGCCCCCCCCTCCGGCACACCACTGCAGTAAAACCGACCTCCTCCTCCTCGCCGAACAGCGCAAAGTTACCATTTTGGAGCCGCTCCGATGACCGGGGGGACAGTCCCCGTTCCCGGGGGGGGGGGGGGGGGGGGTCGCGCGAAGTTTTTTGGTTTTTTTTTTTTCCCCAGGGGCGCAGCCCGAGGACCCCCCGCCCCCCGGGCCAGCCCCCCGCCCCGCCGTCCCTCACCTCCTCCGCTGCCGGCGGCAACGTTTGGGGAAGGGCGCGCCGAGCCACCCGCCGCCCTGAAGGTGAAACCATGCGCCGCATGCGAGCGGCAGCGAGCTGCACATGATCCGCCGAGCGGCTCCACTGGCGCGGGCGGGGGCGGCCCGCCGGCCCCCGCCGCGCCCCGCGCCCGCGCGCCGCCCCCGCCCGCCGCGCCCGCGCGCCGCGCCCGCGCCCGCCGCGCCCCGCCCGCCCCGCCGCTGCCGCCCGCCCCGCCGCCGCTGCGCGTCCCCCGGCGGCCGCGATGGTCTGGCCGGTGCGGAGCCCGCACGCCGGCGACTATTGTCTCCCCCGTGCAAAGTTGGGGCGCGGGGTGCCGCCGCACCGGAGCTTCGCCGCCGGCCGGGCGCGGTGGGAATCGGGGTGGGGGGCAGCCGGGCGCGCCGCCCCTCAGCCGGGCGTCGCGTTGTGCGGGCGAGGAGACGCGCTTCTGCCCGCCGCCTCCCCGGTTCCCACGTACCTCCGCTGCGAAAGGTGCGGGCTGGAGTTGGCCCAGATGCATTTCTATTAGAAACTTTTTATTTCTTTTTTTTTTTTTTTTGTCTTTGGGGAGGGGGCGAATTCCACTGGTAAAATATTTATGGATCTATTGAAATGCGCAGAAACAACAACATTAAAGTCCTCAATCAAGATCAAAGAGGAATACTGTTCAACAGCCACGCTGGGGAAGTTGAAAGACCTCCGAACAAATCAATCTGCCATATGGCTTTTAAAAAAAAAAAAAAAAAACAACAAAAAACCACCACCGCTCCTATGTCTGAAAAGTTCAATTCTTGTTTTCCTGCGTGTTTGCGAAGCTCAGTTTAATCACCCCAAATATGTGTGCCATAGGCGAGGGGAGTATGTTTAGTCTATGGCTGGAAAGCCTAATTTAATCTGCTAAAGCTTGGTACTAGACATCAAGGGTGTGGAGGCTTTTTTTTTTTTCCTCTTTCTTTGTCTCGTAATGTGCGATGACGTAGAATTGACACGGAGGACTTTTGACGGAGGGTCGGTGTTATCTCGACGCCCCGGAGCTCCCTGGGCCGGCGCGGTCGTTCCCCCCCACCCCACCCCTCCGCCGGGCACCCCGGCTCCGAGCCCCCCGCCGGAGCTGCCCCCCGGCCCCGGCCCTCCTGCCCGGGCGCACCGGCCCCGCGCCCGCCTCCCTCCAGCCCCGTCTTGCACTTGGGACGCAAACCGCTCCAGCACCGCTGGCAAAGAGAAGGAAACAAAATTGGGGCGGGGAAAGGGGGTGGTGGGGGGGGAAGCTTTAAATCCTGCCCTTTCCAGCGCTTATTACCAGAACCTCTCGGAATAAAGGAAAGGGGCGGGGGTGGGGGGCAGCGAGCGAGAGGGAAAGTTGGTAATGAAGGATACACGAATCATAAAATGTAAGCTATGTGTGATTAATGATCTGCACTAATTTGAATAGCAGGCGTGTTAAAGGTCATTGACAATTGTTGCTGCTTTCAGCATGAATGCCCGAGTGGGATGTATTTGGGACAATCAAATTTAATTCTAATTCACAGGAAAAAAAAAAAAATCGGATGTGTGTAGCAGCTGGTCAAAATATAGAGAAGATGCACTTTAGAAAAAAAAGCACTTTGCCTGTCCTTCAAAGGCAGCTTCGTTACATTAAGGTAGTGTTACTGAATGCCTCAATAGTAAATAACGTATCTGGAATGTCTGGATTCTGTTCTTTATGCATCAGCATCTTTCCTGCACACTTTTTCAATCGCAGGCCAAATAGTGTTCCCAGTTACTCCAGACTTGCAGTGTTTTGTGGGAATTCCAAGTTCACTGATGCCGGATTTACCTGTGAGTGGACCGGAGCAGACGTCACCTCTCTAAGCTTCAGGAATTCACCCCAGGCACACGCTTATAACACAAGAGTGTAGATTCTCTAATCACAGTTTATATAGTAGTTTAGCATTTCTTTACACAAAGAGTAAGAAATCCATTATAAATCAGCATTCCTGGGCAGTATTTAGAACTACAGTATTAAGCTAATAATTTCCATATGGCGAAAATTGACAAGTCAGAGCAATGAAAGGTGCATGAGACTTCCCAACTCCTCTACGTAAAAATGTGATTTTTACAACCTACTCCTTTTCTCTCATAGTCTGTATAGATTCTCTTTGTTGGACAGTAAAACATGAGAATACACAACACAGTGCTTGCTGGATTACTTGATGGAGTAACGCTTAATATTTTCCGTATTTGCTTCCATAGGGCCCAGTCTTACACTCCTTGTTCCCGTGAAAAAAACAGGATACTTGAGGCTACGGGGGTGAAAGGACTGGAGAACCCATCTCAAGCCTAGGAAGTGAGGGGTATTCCACTTTAATGGAAAGGCAATTAAAAATTCAGAAGATGCAGAGACTTTAAAAACAATCAAGCCGTATATTAATTTCACAGAAAGTCACTAGCAGACTTCCTCCGTCCATGTAATTTTAAATAGGAGATTTTCTCACATTTCTTCTGCTGACTCCAGCGCTTCCAGGTTTTGAAAGCAAAACTGGAACACAGTAAGAATTTATATACCTAAAAGACATGCAAAATGTATTTGCATAATATTGTCAATGTCATTAGAAATTTCAGGTAGAGAAGATATTCTTAATTTTCAAATCATTAGTAACGTACCATTACCATGGGTGATTAATCTGTTTGCAGACACTGTTTACTCATTTTATCTTTGCCAGAAATCGTCCAGGAGATGTCCTCCCGTTTCAAATTCTTTAAATTACAGTATTTTGTATGAGAATGTCAGCGATATTAATGGCTCAATACGTGTTTTGCTATTTATAGACTCACATGTATAATAATTCTGGCTAATGAAATACTCGGAGCAGGAAAACATTTATTTACTTTTGCTATGGTCTAATAAATTATTTGTTCAGCATTTGGGACCAGGCTTTCTCAAGTTAGGGAAAATGGCATTTTGATGAAAATCTGTGCAATGGCTTGTCTGCATAACTTAGCCTTAGGAATGATTGGTGGAAGTTTAGATAAGAAAAGGTTCTCGAGAAACACCATCATAGAATAGCAAGGAAAAAAGGCCATCTCTCTGAAAGCAAAGCTGAAAGCATATATAAATACTTCAAGGCAGGCAAACAAGCCAAGTTTGGATTACATTTTATAGATATGTGTGCGTGCGTCTGTGTGTGTGTATACATGTCGCACGTACAGATATATTCAGTGAAATGTAACTGGAGGAGTCAGTTGCTTTAGCTCTCGCTGTATGCTTGCTCAGAGTTACTCAGGTTCTGTGCTGGTGAATATTTTGTGGTGTTACAAATCTATCTGAAATGTAGAGAATGTATCTGAATAATGCTAATCCGGGATGGCTTGAGGCTCTAGATTTTTTTAAGGAATCTGTCTCTCCATCTCACGACTCAGACTAGCATTTTCCTTGGTGTCTCCTGTCATATTTGTCTCTCAACAACCCTTTCTAAACACAGCCCTTAACTTCAGTTAGTTCTCAAGTTCTGCCAGTAAAACGATATATATCTATTTTAATCTAAACAGAGATTTTGCTTTCGAAGCGTGCTTGGGTCAGAAAAAAAGAGTACGCGAAGCCTGACTACAAATTATCTTGTATTAGTCTTCTAAATTCTAAACCAGACTTTTTCTTAGTATATCTGGAAATACAAAGAGGATGCACAGAAGTCACAAACTGGAAGGCGCAGGCGGCTGCAATACCCATGTACATCTGCAGATCGCCGCACAGAAACGTTCCCAGTGATGCTTTTTAACGAGAAACTAACATTTCTGACTCCAATTAAAATGGGCCACTCTGACACTGGTGTGCTTTCCCAGTTTATGCGGGTGGCACAAATTTCACTCTGAGACAAAATGGTTTCAATCAATAACAAGCGTATACTCTTGGATGAAATACATCGACTTCTCATGTGCACCACAAGGGTCTTTTTCTCTTCTTTAATCGTGCCTCAGTAGCTGAGCGGCATCAGGCTGCTTCCACAGCTTGTACCGTGAAAACGCGCCACGACCCAGCAAAGTTTTGCACGCCGGTGCGCTCTGGGTCTGCACGGAGGTCAAGCTCTTGCGCCCCGTTAATTTAGTCAAGCACAAATCTAGCAAACAGATTGCAAAAAAAATTTTCCACTCGGAGAGCTGCACGTATGTCGGGATCTGAAGAATCTATTAGCATGCAACCACAATAAGCGACTTGAACGTATCTGATGACAAATCATATGGGGTGTCAGGATGCGGTCATATCCTCTTTACCTTCTACTCATACAAGTTGTCCCCTTGCTATTAATGGAATCGCTTTAATGACAAAAGATGATCAGCGTTTGTCTCCATCATCTTATTTATGGCATGTAATGAGCTTTTCCTTATGGCAGAAATAATCCAGAGACTTTTCTTGAAGAATCAACATTTTTAACTCTCATGTCTTTCATATTTGCCCCTACCGTCAACACAGTTGCTAGGATATAGCCTGATTTTGATTCTCGTGCTTTGATCCTCTCAAACCCACATTTTTTTACATCGCGTTATTCAACATCGCTTTTACAAAGACACTGAGGAAGACAGCAGAAAAAGTTAATATTGCAAGGCAAGTGCAGCCTCGGTGTACATGGTTATTTTAGGTTCATGCTAAATGCTGTATATAGTACCAACTTTTCCAACCCTGGCAGTCAGATTTTCTCACCCATATGTAATTTTATAAACTACATCATGGCTTCACAGCAGGTAGGGAGCCCACAAACCTGTTCTTAATTTCAGCTTAACTGAAAGAATCTCAGCAGCAGCTGGTTTCAGAATAGCTGATACAGACTTCCACAGATGTGGCCCATAATAGGTTCAGAAATAAAAAAGAACTAGGCCACAACGTAGAATTAATTTCAAGGAAGACAAATTCAATAAGGATGCCACTTTTAAGAGATTTTTTTTTAAGACATCTTTGGGAGGGCATATTTCTGTGGCCGGGGTTTTTTCATGCTGCCTACCAATGGTAATACCGCAGTACGCTGATTTTCTGGCAGGCTGGGCCTGGCTGTTAGCGGGCTGCGCTCTCTCGAAGCAAAGAAACGGGCTATTTCTGAGTTTGTGTCGCCTCCCCTCCCCCTCGCCCTTCTTATGTTCCTCCAAGCATAACTGATAGTACTGGAGTGCTTGTGCGCTTTTCTAACTGGACCAGACAAAGAGGTACAATAGCTAAAAATGACCTCTGATGAGACAGCGAATACACCGCTCAATACAACTGGGGAAACTGGTTGCTAGCTCTAAAACAACTTGTTATTTGGTGATGTTTCACAAACTTGAAATAAAGAAATACAGAAAAAATAGTTTCACAAATGTTCATTTCTGGAGGTTGGGCTTTGAACCCTTTCTGTAACAGCACGGCAAATGCATCGATGCACCATCATCTTCTGCTCAGTAAAAAATACCTCAGAAGTAAAAGTGGAACAAAACAGTCACTTGTTCTCGCTAACAAAATTTCCTTTGACATTCTGTGCAGTGGTCTAAGTGTTTGAATAATCTTGGTTTATATGGTCTTTCAGCTCAGGCATGCGAGGAAAAAGGAACTTCAAAAAGAGAATATTTTACCTGACGTGTACTATTTTAAGGCTTCAGTAATTAGAGAACTGCAAAGGTCAGAATAGCCATCAATATCACGAGCAACAGAGTAGAAGTAACATGTTTAAGAGGAAGTTGGTTGGTTGGTTGTAACATAATATGCTGTAAGCACTAGGATGTGGATCTGCAATGACGAGCAGCAGAAGAAACAGAAAAACTTAACCAGCGCCAGATATTTATTTTGCTGAAAGCACACGATAACTTGCAAATAAGAAATAGAGATGCTTTCGAGTCTAAATCCCAGATTTTATTACCTCACTTCGGAGATGCTGCAACCTATACTGAGATCCATCCACACAGATCTGTTCACAGCCTGGAGACAAAGTTTGCCAGCGCCTTCTAACCTTTCAGTGAGCCAGACAAAACCTCGGGATTTAGAAGCTCCCAAACCTTTTTTCCACCTTCTGGATCTCATTTGAATCAGAAATGTGTGGCATTAGCCACCGCTGCCCACCTCTTAAAATCAAATCATGCAAACACTAGATTAGGGTGGGTAGCTTAAGACGTTGCTGTGTATCTGCTCCTCCTAAAACTGTGTGTCCTAGCCTGTATTTCTGAACTAGCATAAATTAAAAATGCGTAAAAGTACAACGATTACGTCTCAAAATGCAGTAGTTTGCAACAGTATAAGTCATAATAAAGATGCACAATTCTGGGGAAAATTATTTTGAGAACGGGAACTCTTCCAAAAACTTCTTGCTATTTCTTTCATTGCTGATAGACCATTTTTCTTCTCTGTACAATTTTATGCCAAATTGGCTACTTTTCTAATTTCCCCATAAATCACGCAAAATTCATGACTCCTTTTTCCACGTTTGGATCCACAAATCAACCAAGTGAGTTCTTTCTACGGAGAGAAAGAGGCTGAAACAAACACCCAGGATCATTAGCATAAAATTATTGACGTAAAATTATCCTAACTTTTAACAAAAAAAAATCGCAGAAGGCTTCTAGTTTGTTGCTTCCATTGGGTTCGAAAGACAGAAGTGAGTTAGGGAAGTCGGTCCGCTACAGACTTTGCCAGGCATTTGCCTTTTTCCTCTGTTAAACTCCAAAGCTAATAAACCGGGAGCATTCAGTAACAAGTGAGGCACTCATGTCAACAAAGGCCGTACTTAGAGACGGCAAGGTTTTGAGAAACTTCTGGGGCGAGGATTTGAAGATATTTTAGTCATATGCAGCGTACTTTGAACGTGCACTTTTGCTTCTCTGTTTCCTACAGTATAATCCCCTTTGCTTTTCCCCCCCCGTGTTTTAAAACGAGCGCAGAAAAGGCCGCGTGTTAAACTACACTATTCAATTGTCCGGTAAGTACACAAATTCTGTTCAAATCAGAACAAACTTTCAAGTAGACAGAAAAGGGTATTTGGATTTCTATTTTATCCCAGAAACCCTGCTGAACGCCAGTGTGGCAGGGAATATAGCCATATCAGACCAACAAAAGGCTCCTAATGCAGTTAAGACCTCCTCCCCCCTCCTCTCCGAGGACGCCGGCTGGCATAGCTTTTGCTATCGGAATTGTTTGCAGAATGACCAAACTAAAGCAGCTCCCTATGTGGGTGCCTTGTTCGGGAATACGCAGCACTTTTATTCTAAAACACTTATCTCGCTTCCTAAGGAGATGAACAGGCTATTTGGGAGACATTTCCTCATTTTGAACGTTGTTCTTGTGGAGCGATACCTTCTATTTACATTTTCATTTGCTTCTCTGACAAAAGCGGCGATGTACTCACTCAATAAAGCAGTTATCACATACGCCAGCAACTCCTAGATTCCTTCTGCTGTGCAAAAGATTCCCGAGTACTGTTTTTATTGCAAAGGTTCCCATTAATATCAATGGTGCAAGCATCCTGTTAGCTCCTAGGGGCTTTATATAATAAAAGGGTTACGCTTAATAAAGTCAGATGCGGTAGATCTGCTCTTCACATCACCAGTGTGACAATGTTCTCATAATACAAGATGTACCGCTAGTCATACTTTTATTGCTATGAAGTATGTTGCTGTGTAATATCCCACATATTTTTCCCTAAGACATTAGAACATTTCACGCCAAATTCCTCTATCATCTAAGGAGTCCAGGATCCTATTTATTTTGGTGGGACTTGGTGTAATAAAAATATTACATTGCAAAATAAGTGTGGTAACAACGCTGCCAAAAACGCTCACAGAATGATGCTGTCGGTACTGTCCAAGCCAGTGTTTTGTCTCTCCAGAGAAGAAGGATGCATACGAGCGCGTAGTGGCTACTCCATTTGGTGCGCCTGCGTAGTCATGAAAGTTTTTGTTTGTTTGCTTGTTTGTTTTATGGAATTAAAGAGAGTTGGGGTCACCATTTGGTGCTCAACTCCCTGAAGTTAGGTAGAACTGACCTAACACATGCATCTGTACTTCTGCAGTCCATAGGAGAGACAGCATACGGCATAAATGGGAAGAAGGGGTCAAGGGACTGTGAAGAGAGACACCCCAACCATCGTGATGGTGGTCCCAGTGCCAAGTCCGTGTGAGGTCAGGGACTGGAAGCTGGTGTGAAGAGCTGAACATGAACCCATGCTCCCCCTCCCCACTGCCCTCCGCTGTAAGAACTGGAGACGGGCGACTGGTGAGATCTCAGCCAGGAGGTGGGGAGCGGCTCTGCCGCGGGACCTGGGGCAAAGCTGGCTGGTTTTGCAGAGCCTTGCCCACCGCCCGGCTCCACATCTGCTCCTGAAACCCGCTCTGTTCCCACCTCTGCCTCCTGGAGGAGGAGGCAACGTGGCGGAGCATTAACCACACCTTAGCACGCTCCTAATTTCAGTGTGGCCCTTTCCGACTGAATGAAAGCGAGCGCAAGTGCTTCTGCAAGGAGTACGCAACCACCACTTTTTGCAAAGCTTTACTTTCAAGAGGTTTGTACTCAGAGTCCTCACCGCTCTGCTGCAGGGCAGGCGTAGTAGCCATAATCTGGTTATAAAAAAAGTTCTGGTGAATGGGGTATTTGCATGAATGACCTCATTTTTCACTTGCTCACTAGAACACTTTTAAAAGGAAGTATCTGCTTGGTTGGTAGCCAAGTGTTTTCTCTTTGACTACCAAATGTGTTTAGTCCGTATTAAGGGTAAAATTATCTCCAAAGTTCACTGGTGATTTCCAGACCCTGTAAGATTTGCACGCGAGAGACTGACAGCAACATTCTTATTTAATGATTTCCCACCATATTTCAAAAAAACGTGCTTTTCCAGATCCTCTTGACTTCCAAATGCAAAGTGGAAAATGCCAAAAAAAGGCATTACTTCATCTAATGCCGTTTATTGAGCACACATACGATCCTACTGGCCTTCTGCTTTATCAAAAGCAAGGGGATGTGTGACTAGTTTATGTAGCCTAAAGTTTCTGCTTATCTGGACTCGCATAAGTGCATTCAGCAGCTTCCTCAGTTGTACAGTTAATGGGAAATTCCGCGAGTTTTACACTTAAACTTAATCAGAGATATGAATAGAAGAATGTAACCATCAAAGCTACGGCAGAGTCCTCCACTCCCTGACCTTTGGGCCCATAAACCCATGAATGAGTTACATTGATCCACATATTAGCTCATTTTTTCGCAAAACGGGTTTAGAACTCCAACTATTAATCCAAGTTGCATTTCACACGAGCTGTTCACGAGTAGATACTCAGTCTTTACCAAGGGTTGGTAAGACTCGTCCTCTTTTCACCTCCCGCAGCTTGGGTCCCAGCGCAGGGGCAGGGCCGGTGGAAGAGCCCGCTGCGGAGCAGATGACTGAGAGGAAGGAGCACACCACCCGGCACAGCTCCTGTGGCTGAGCTGGATCCCAGCAGGTCACTGGGTGGCTGCGGCTGCATCTGCACCTACCTGCCCGCGCTACGGCGTGCGCCACATGCCCCTCTCCGCGGGCATCGCCTGCAGCCTGCCGCAGCGCGGGACGCAGGAATAGCGCATCTCTGCCCTGCTCGCAAGGCGCTGTGCTGGGTCTGACCCCTGTTGCGGCCGGATGCACTGGGTTTTGGGGGGATGCTCCACTCGCTGCGTAAGCCAATTTTTCTCTCCGAGCCTCATTTTTTTATAGCTGCAAAATGGGTCAGCACTTTTAGAGAGCTGCGCACACGACTGCCGTAACGAAACACCCGGAGACCTTTTCTGACCCCGGCACAGGTCATGCGCGGTACCTGTGCTTGGAACTGTGTTTTGGCATTTTTACCTAACGCAGCGTGTAGCGAGGGTTAAATCCGTTCAGCAATCTCTGCCGAAGCGTTTTTGCACCTTCCTTGAGTTGGCTGTGCAATCAGAGAGAGGCAGTCACACAGCTGAAAGAGAATAAATATACTTTGAATAGAACAGAAAATCTGTCCCAAAGGCAAGCCAGAGAAAAAAAACAGGGTCTAATGGCAATCCAGTATGGGTTAATTTGGTTTCTTTCAGTACTCCAAGGTGGTACATCAGGAAAACGTAAGCCGAGAAGTGCCCACTCAGATAAAGACCTCTAGGATAAAAATAGCCTTGTCAATATAAAGTGAATAGGAACCAAGAGATTCAATGGACCGACTGAATTATATTTAGAGGCTTTTTCAGTGAAAAGTTAAACTTTTGTTTGTGTTCATTGTGTTCAGACTTGGGAAGTGAATAAACAGCGCCTGAAAGTAAAAAAAAAGAAAAAAAAGAAGATATTCCTGAGCCCTGATTGATAACATTTAATTTTTGTTGTTTGGTTTTTTTTTTTCTTTAAAAAAAAGTACCACCCAGACACACCTGTGTGCCAAGTTTCAACCTGATGCAATTTGATACAGGTGAGATATTAAACCCTGAAGACCAAGTTAACAATGGAAACAGCGACAGACTGTTAACCGTGGTAAGGGGTAGTGGCTGCCATTATAGTAGTAAGTTACGTGTTTTTCACAGCATAGTGGGACAGCTGATAAACCCTGTACCTGCCTGCTGGCTGCCTTTAATTTGCCTGTAGTTTGTTTAGCCAGCACGACTCTAGGAGTGACCTTGTGTTTACTCATTAATTCTGCGAGTCACTTCACGGGGAATTAGAGCAGCAAAGCTACTGGAATATTTTTAATATCACGAGCATTTTGCCTCATTTCTTCATTGTCTTTGTAATTTAAATATCCTGTTGTGTAAGCCTAAAGGCAGGAAGTGAGCTATACAAACCCTTACAATAACAGTATTAGGTTGCAGATAAGCCCATGTGCTCAGTGGTGTCGGGTACTTTTCTTTTTTCCCAGGGTAATATAAGTTTTGCAAATGCTAGAAGAGATTATGTTTTCTCTTAGGAACGCATTTAAAATCTTTCAAAATAAGCTTTGTCTGTTACACACAAAAAAATACTCTCCCGATAACAAGAAATTACTTTGGCCCGTAATGCCAGGCTTTAATTATTTAGCTCCACGCTGTATTTGTGTTGCTGCCATGAAACCCAAGCCTTTTCAGCAGGCAGAGACGAGGTGGTGGAGTAGGTGCCTACCTATCTTCTCTCTCATTCTTGTCCCTCCAACTCAGTGCTGTTTTAATGCAAATCAAAGCCTTGGTGCGCACATAGTTAGCACAGATATCCTTACACGTCAGGCACCTGGCACTCAGCTTTCCTGCTGAGGCTGCTGCTGAACTGGATGGTTTCCTCTGGTGGCGATCACCCTTGGCTCTCTGCAATAAAAGACAACGAGAACTTCTTTACAGGTGATAAACACAAGGGTTTGGGTTTTGGGTTGGGGTTTGTTTTTTTTTTTTTAATATATATACCTGGATTTATGGGCCTAAGGCAGAAAGTTCTGTTAATGGTAATATTTCGAATTTTTCGAATGAATGAAATCATTTTTGCAAGCCAGATCCCTAACTAGCATTTCAAACCATAAGCTACCCATGTAACCTACCAGTGCTGCATTTAACAAAAGTAGGACATGATTTCTGAATCTATTCTCCTTTAATAAGATTATAATCCTGACTGTCCTGTTCTTAGTGAAGTCAGAGGTAGCGTTGTTGCCGAGTGGCTGACAAGCAGTAGGCTCGTGTGCTTGCATAACTGATCCCGAATTACACGCGGTGACTATCTATAGGCGATAATCTGGAACATGATAAAACGGTTGATGTTCACGTATATTTGCACAAGCACATTTGCACCCATGTGGCACATACACATTTGTATCACGTGCACGGCATTACGTATAATGAGATGATTACATTTGTGTATATGCACGGTGTGAAAAGACAAAATTGCCTGACGCTTTACCTTTATAAGCCCTTCTTCACAGGCAGCTAAATTTTATCAGTTTAGCCATTTCTGCCCTCATTTGCATGCACAGTGTCTGATTCAGGCTCAAATTTTAATGAAATTTTCAGCCAAAACTATTTAGCTGTTTCTGAGAGTGAGGTTAACAGAAACCAGGTTGGTTTTGCTATCTTAAAACATTCTGGATCTTCTCTGGGAATTGTTCTAGCACCTCCACAATTTGAAGCCAGAGTCTGAAGAATCTAAAGAGGCTCCCCGTGTTAGGGCTTTGCCTTTTGCTATTCTCGTTGTACATTTGGCTGTGTTATAAGTCTGTGAAAAATCACAGTTTGCACATGCTCCATCACTACCTCTTCAATTGGAGTCGCTAAATTCTAAGAAGATTCTGCTGTAACTGAGGATGCTCAGGTTTCTCACAGCTGGTAGCGCCGACTGAACCACATATGCCACGTCCTCAGTTATAGACTAGTGCCCTCACTATTCTGTGCTCGAATATATTATTCTAGGATAGATTACAGGGGCAAAGCCAAAATTTCACTGTACTAAGAACTCAGAGCAGTAAGGTTGGGATGAGTTCCAACAGAAACTGCTAAGAGGGAGGTAACTTAATTTATGTTCATGAAGCGTTCAAGTATTGCAGAACTGGTCACCACAGAAAATCTCACGAGGAATTTAATTATTCCTTTTTGAGAGAAGCGTTTGAATAGCATACAGTAAGTAAGGCGTAGGATAACAAACTGCTTTGAAGGTAACAAAATACAGAATTGCTGCTGATTCCTGAAAATTAAATGATGCTTTGTAATACAATTAGGATGTGGCTGTGCAATTAAAGGTGATGCCATAAAGCACACATATAAGGGCCTGAGTTAACAGACATCCTCAGTATTGGCACCTTCTGTATTATTTCGTCTACACGACTTAAGAATATAGTAAAGAACCTAGTTCCTTTAATGTATGTTTATAGATTCACACATGCACATGCCTATAGACAGCTTACCTCCGGTTGAAAATAATCAAATATTGGTGGACCATGCAGTGGTTAATAGTTAATTGCATTTCACAATATAAAAAAGGCAGGAATGGCTCTGAAGTTATCAGAGACAATGATTTACTAGACATTATGGTTGACCCATAGCATAGAGCTTTCAGCTATCCCTCCCTGGAATATTAAAATCTGTGATAACCAGTGAAGTACGAAGTGAAGGGCTTTCTGGAGTTTCCATTCATGTCTCAGCTAGCTCTAAACGGGGAACTGTCTATGATAAACTTCTCTTTGTCTTCACCTCTTCCAGATGCAGTAAGCAAGGAGCCTCATTTTCAGCTATGGAAATGAATGAACCGTGATTTCGGTTTTTATTTCAGTAGCCTACTTCGAATAATAAACACCTATTAACTTTCAGAGCGCAGAGGAAGATGGAGAATTTTTAAGGCACATCCTGTTTCGAGGACTCTGGGATATAAACTACTTAAGAGAAAGAAATTGTAGAATTAAGTGTGAGATAACAGCTACAAAATTGTTCTCGGTACAGCGAGCTTGTCAGTCTTTCTGCACTCCTGCCCTTGTAATTATATATTTGGGCCTGATTCCCTGACTTCATCTGAGACCCCTTGGGGGAAAAAACAGAATTAACATACTGGAGAATCATGTTCTTTCCCAGCATTTTTTTTTTTTGGGGGGGGGGCAGTGTAGTGCGTTGCTTAAAAGCCCGACAAGAGCTGCCTCGAGCTTACGTGATTTCTTTTGGCTTGCTGAGAGAGTGCGTATGGTACCGCGCGTATAGCATTTTTCCTGATAGCCCATTTAAGCAGGTTTCAGTGTTAACTTCAACTTCTTAACAAGCTTAAGCACAGTGTCACATTTGATTTGATTTTGCAAATGTCTGGAACTTTTCATGTGGAATTCGCAGATCTCAGTCTTCAAGCCTAATGAACTAAGCTAAAATTCAGCAGGATGTCCTGTTAGAAACTAATTTTTTTTGTACAAAGACAGCACTTTGGTCCTTTTTTCTTGCATGGCATTTGTTGACTTGTCTCAGAGGCTCGTAAGCTATCAGCTCCCTTATCGATCAGCGCTAGAGTCACTTGAAAACATAATTTTGAAAGCAGCATTTCAGCACTTCTCCTTGTTTGGTCTCTTTGTTGTGGCGAACTGTGGCACGGTTTTCCAAGCAGCAGGCTGAAAATCAATGTTTGGGGGTTTTTTTTTAGGTAAATAATACATCTTTTTAAAAATCTTTGCATCTGCCTAATTGTATTTGAAATGCCTCTCTATATGTTACATTTTCTGCTTTATTAAAATCTGTCCTAGGTTTCACATCCCTCCACTTTAATTTAGCTACAAATTGATTCTTAAAGTATCACATTTAATAGCCTTTGGGGTTTGATGCGCAAACTATTCTGACGTCTATTCATAGACCTTTATAATGGGACCCACTCCAGTTTATCCCTTGAACTGTCAGGCTCTCGGGGAAATAATAGCTCCTGACAGTTGTAGAGTTAAAATATAGGATTAATGATCAGCTTTTAATGTGCAAATGGGGTATTCAGCTTTGCTCTTACCCATCTTATTTAATGCAAATCACTGTTGAAACAGGTAGCATGAGTTGCTTCTCTCACTAAACATAGATTAATCTATCAGGGTAAATTCCAGAATCAAAATAGAAATTTAGATACATGCCACAGAGTAAATAGAGGGCACTATATTCATGCTGACTTACAACCAAGTATTTTTTCCCCTGCCAGTCCATCATTTGTTTTTAAGGTTTCAAAACCTCACTTTCACACAAAAATAAAAATAACTGTGCATCGCAGCAACCAGTTTAACCAGCAGGAAGGAGTCTGCCCTTCTCTATTAAATACAGCTGTAGAAAGCCCCACGGACTTTGATTTAATTGTTTCCAATAGGCCAAAACAACCTGATACCTGCACTTAGTAAAAAGTAAAAAAGAAAAAAAAAAAGGGGGGGGGATTTCTACAGTGAAGCATGGAGCAGTTCACATGTTTTCATTAGGAGATTAATAACATGTTTATGATACAGGGCCTTAAGAATTGTATGGTAATTTTCGATTGCAGCATCCTATTAAAAAGCTGCCTACATATACAAAATGAGACTATTTGTTCAGAAAATGTTATATACTTGTGTAACTGGAAAATGCGTTTTAAACTATGGTATAAGAAGCATTTGTCCATTATGTTCTGCAATGATAGGCAGCATTGTGTCCGAAGAGCAGAGCATGGGGAGGAGACGTCGGATCAAGGTGACACTTAGAGAACCTTGCACCTTTCTTAGAGTATCTGGAAGAAAAGGGATTCAAGGGAAAGTTAAATGAAAATCAAAACATATAAAAATAAAATAAACACTGAGTCATTCAGAAAAATCTTTCACTTTTAAGCCAGTCAGACACCTGCCCATATATCTCTAATAACCACTAGCTTTCCCAAGAACATGATTCAGAAAGGTGTTCCTCAAAATATAAGGCTTAATCCTTGCAGTGCTTGAGTGCCTTAAGCTGCCAATAAACCAAAGAGGGAAGTCTGTTGTCTGCAATTACTCCTTTGGAAGGAGTAACGTCAGAGCAGCAGGCAGATAAAAGTACCCTGAGCGGTGAAGGAAGAGGAAGAAGAGCAAGAAGAATATGCAGCACATCACATCATACATGCACCTTTGTGTCTTCTCTTGTTGTTGCTTCTGTCTTCCCCTACATGCTTTAACACACTAACAGGGAAGAATACAATTAACGGTATTTGGGAAACCTGGTTCCAACAGCTTCTAAACAGCCTCCAGGGATTTCTTTTGTTGTTTTGATAACAGTGTCAATTTACTTGGGTACCCTCCTCCCCCCTTTCTAAGAATGCAAAGTGATCTATCATTAATGGCTCTTGAGAAACATAACCTAAATTTAAATTAACCTCGCTGACATTGTTTATAACACCCTTAGCTATTCTATTCCTGATTTTCCACTGCCTTCTACCTTGCGTTCACAGCTGTGCAAAGCAAGTCGAAACAGCAGTCAGGCAGCGGCGTTCTGCGGACGTGCTGCGTTCGCGTTGCTTTGGTGTAAATTAGGGACAGTTCAGCAGAGAAGCGGTGGTTGCAGACCTGCTGATAAATATCTATATAATAGCCGTAGCAGGCAGCGGGTCTCCAAATGGACTAAAGCTGTGATCTGGCACTCGATGGGGCCAGAGGATGCTTTAGCTGCCCTGTGCAGTTTCTGGCCCTCGCCGGCAACTTCTTCCTCCTGTGTCCCTCCTGCAGTGTTGTCCCAGCTGTGCAGTAGGCTGGATGGCCGACCTCATCCCCTGAAAAAAACCCCAAAAAAACCAACATATCGAGAAAAGATAAAATAGAAAAATAAATAGGAAATATAAGAATAAACTGATTTTTCCAGGGATTCAGCTCCCTCACCCAGTTCACCACATGGCAGGACAAACCAGTAGAAGGCCAAGGACAACATGAAGCAGTGGCAGCGGAAGGGGGAGAGGAGGTTGCTGGCAGCCTTCCTGAAAAGTTGTTCATCACATTACGCCAGGAGAAACCAGAGTATTGTAAATCCTGGCCAGGGACCTACCTTCCATGAGAGGCAGGGCGGTAATGACAGACCCACGGCTCAAACTCCAGCTTTTTCATGTCTTGATGCTGCTGCATCTTCCAGGCTTCCCTGGACAGAGGGGGAGTGATGTCTTCCCAACACGAGGTATTGTTTGTGCTGTCGGATGTACACAGGGAGGCAGTTTGTACTCAGGCTTGGAGCTTTAATTTTCAGCATCCCAGTGTTTTTGGTTTACACTGGCTCCAGAGCACCTTCAGCTTGCAAAATGGTTGTCGTGCTCAGTGGAAGTTAAACCCACAGGTTTTAAATTATTCGACTCTTTTTTGTATTTTGAGATCATTTTCTCTGGAGATATGTTTTTAGATAGAGAGATATTATTATTCTTTTTTTTAGACATTCTGCAAAACCCTTTCAGAGTTCACTTAAATGAAAAAAATAAATGAAAAAATTAGACCTTCCATTTATCAAGTTGCATGGATAAAATTTTAAGTCACTTGTGGTTGATTTGATTTCACAGTCATAGCCAGTAAATTTTTAATATTTCCTTTCCAACTTGCTTGTTAGGAATTTAAAAATACAGATCACAAAAAGTGCAGCTCACAAGAAGACAAAGAAGTTTTTACTAATCCAGCAAGTGGAGATTAACTGAGCTTAGAATTCAACTAACCAAGGGGAAAATCACTGAAGACCAGGAACCACAATATATGTCAGAGGGACGGTTTGGGGACTGGGGTGGGGAAAGGGTGTCTCCAAGGAAGGAGGAGCAGCTGATGGATCTGGAGCCTCATCCTTTTGAAGTACCCCGGAAAACAGATCCAGCAAAGCTAGGAATCACGACCCTCTCCCAGCCACCACCATAATTCATCAATGCACCAAACTCCGAAAAAGCACCTATGAATCAGAGGATGCTTAGTATTTCACTTTGTCCTCGACGTGGTTATTGTGGCTAGTGTTTGGGGGAAAAAGGGGATGGGCTTTTGATATTGGGAAACCTGTTTGATAGCGCAGGCAGGAGCACATACTAATGTGAGCACTGAATCCCAGCCAGCCTCGGGTTTGAAACCCCACCTGTCTCCCCTATTTCCCCAGAGCTTGCTGTTGCTGAGCAGGAAAAAAGAGGACCATTTTACATACCCACCCGGTTCAATGAAGCGTATTTTTTTAACCCCAGCTATTAGCCTAAAATGAAGTCAGGACTGAAAACACTTAGAAAACTGGAATCTAAACTTCTGTGGTTCGGGGTGAGGATGACTCACCGCTGCCCTGATTTCACGTGGCTAAGTGGGCACGACTGAAAAGAAAGGTCTCTCCTAGCTCACGGTTTTGTCCTGCAGCCATTCAATCACCCATCTTTTTTTTCTTTTTTTTTTTTGTTTGGTTTTGTTTTGTTTGTATTTTCTGACCTTGCATAACTTTAAAATGGCCATGCATAATTTTTTGGACAGTTTCCATTTGGGGCAGAAACCCTTCTTGACAGGTTCAGCAAAGGCTGCAATTTAATAGATGCATTTCAAATTCTCTAAAACCGGGGTTCGAAGCGCTCAGACACCGGTTTCAGCATCCCTGGGATCACAACACAGCAGAGGATGTGCAAGCATGTGTTATTTATGTTTGTCTGCAGTTTTACTGCTGGTTTATGTGCTGTTTTGGATATAAATACGGGGCCAGATTCAATCCCAGTCAGTGCTATTTTATGATGATATAAACCCCCAAAGGGGACCCCTGAGGTGGGAAATCTGTCGGTAGAGGAATTTACCACCACCAAAACCAAGCGTAACCCCTCTGTGGCTGAGGGGGACCTCCTGGGGATGGCGGCAGCCCCCGACGTTGGTTCTGCCGGCCGGAGGAGTTAGAGGACGTGCTGACCCAGCACGTCCCCCACGGCCTCTGTTAACAGTCATAAACTAAAGCGAACGCCTGCGCTCACGCCCGTGGAAAGTCTGAAGGGGGAGGAGGACCCGGTGGGAACTTTATCTCTTTAGGGAGCGAATCCCACTGTGGCGCGGGGGGCTTGGTGGTGCAGGAGGGGAGATTGTACGCCGGCTGCCGCCCGCTCCTGCTCCCCTGCATGTGGCTCGCAGGCTGATAAAAGCCTATTTGTTGCTCTAGCTGACAGCAAAAATATAACATGTATGTATAAAAATGACGATAAACAAGAGCACAGGGGAAAACAAATCTAATAAAATCAGATGGGAGAGTTCACAGGGCAATCGGATGTTTGCGTTGTCCCAGGAAAGCGCAGTCCTGTGGAGCTGAAGGGAAGCGCTTGGCTTGTATTCCCATTTTTCCTAAAAAGTCACGGTATAACACCAGCAGCCTACAGGGAGACTGGGGAAAAAAAACAAACAAACAAACCCCTCTGAGACTTCCCTCTCTCCCCCCCCCCATCCCCTCCCTTGTTATTTTTTAAAACAGGGAAAGGGGTAAAGGGGCAAAAGAGCAATCCTTGTAATTGCCAGCCAGTAAATCTAACTTCAATCCCCAGTGAAACAATGGGACAAATAGTTAAGAGGGGGGAGTAAAGGGGGTCAGAAAATAATGGGGTCATGAGCAATTAAAAGGTTTGGCCAAATCCAACCTTTGTTTTAATGTAATTTTAAATCAGCAGAATTTTATCTGGGTTAAATTTAACTGCCTAGTTTTTTGAAATTTTTAAAAAAAGAAACAATGCCAAAGAACCTCAGTTCATCTGGTAGAGTCAAAAGATGTAGTGGGAAAAATATGTTTTCTTCTTGCCTGCAACAGCTGTTAAACTTCAGCATGCAAAATCATATAGGCGAAAAAACCACCCTTAAAATTCTAGTATCCCTCTCGGTTCATCTCAACTGTGAAAAACCTCTTAATAAAATCCCAGTCCTTCCCTCAAAAGCCTCCAACCTCCTCATCCCCAAGCAGGGGAAAACCAGGCTTGGCATTCACGATATTACCAAGACTAAAAGAGATGGCTTAGTTTTTCTGTCCCCTCTGCTCCCCTCCACTTTATAAATCAACACATTTTCCAGATGGATTTATACTGCGTGTGTGCGTGCGTATTTATAAAAGAAAGGGTCACAAATCCCCCCCCCTTTTTTTTTTTTTTTTTAAAGAGAGGAAGCCTTTTTACATTACGTTTTAAAATCCGCCAAGGCTAAACATCGCAATGCAGAAGCTGCTCCTCCTGCTATTCCGCAGCCCCCGGCAAGACATCCCGGGAGCAATTTCAAGCCAGTTTAAACTGCTCCGGCCAGCGAGGGTCCTCCCTCTTCCCTGGGCCGTGCCACATGTTGCCGATGCACACAAGTGCATTAGCACCGCTTGCTTCTCTGACCCCTCATTGAGCCAATTTAAACAAATTTAAACAGGGTTGCTTTTCAGCTGGTTTGAGACTTTAAATTGAGTCACAGAGAGGTCAGGGAAGGACCAGGGCCAGCAAAAGGGCACAGTCTGGGAATACGTCACCAAGTCCAAGGTGAGGATGGCGCGGTAGCGCTCGCTGAGACAGGGTCATCGAGTGGCATTTCTTACACCAGCCAGCTTCAGTTTCTCCCGCTCTCACCGTTTATTTCGAACGATTTCACCTGGATCAGGAATTAATCCAACTAAAGTTTATCCAAGACAGGCTGTTTTTCAGCTCTGTTCCCCAGCCCAGCTCACTGGGCACCCGTGCCAGCATAGCAGAGGCTTTTGAAGAGCAGAAGCAAGAGTGGGCTTCCAGGGACAGGGATTCGCTGCCTCCTAAAAAATACACTGCTTGGAAACGGGCTGTTTTGTGAGGAAACCTTACCACTGCTCGGGAATTTTCTGTTGAAAATGGCCTAAATTGAAAAAAAAAAAAAGGTCACTTTTAAGTTCTGGTCTGTTTGCTGCAAACATATCCGTTCTGTTAATGAACTTCTAAGCAAAGAGCAAGGTGTCAGCTCATTCCATTTCCTCTCCCACCATTCGCTGCTGCGTGTTCTCAGCAGGCAGTAATTATCAACCCTAAAGCCAACAAGAATGATGTAATTTTTAATTCATCAAATACCAGGTATCCCAGGGGGATCCTTCATCAGAAATGGAGCAGTTCTGAAACCAGTTTTGGATTTTGGCTTTGGTGGAGGGGTGGTAACTTTGGGACTAAAAGCTTTTGAAAACTCAAAAGTCATGATGGAATAATGACTTTCGGACTGTCTCTGCAATAATAGGCCACCACCATGAATAACGGCTGACATTTCAGACTCTGGGTGACCCCTGGGTATTTTCTAGCTCTTTATTTTTTCCTAGCCAATAAGCTTCTGAATAACTGTGAGATACAACACGGTAAAGTATGCTGAGGACATCGGATTACCTATGATGTGCCTCATGCTGTCACTTTAACCAAACCGGTTTGCATAAAGGCTGATTTTGTATGAGGATGCCATAAACACGTAACCTATTGCGCAATGCTGTTTTTAAGTCAGACAGCAAAACAGATGAGCTCACCATATGATGCAGAGAGCATGTGTTAATTCTCGCGTAGTCTTACCGGATTTATTCCGAGAAGTTACTGAGGCTTCCTGCAAAGATTGTTTAATAGCTTCGCTTTGATGGAAATAGTCAAGCTTTTATAATAATACTGCTGAACAAATCATGACTTTCCAATATCCAACCAAAGCCTGATTACACTTATTGAAATACTAATGTCAATATTTATTAACTAATATTAAAATTACTGCCATCTCATTTTTGCAGTTAGTCAGATAATCATTATGTATATCTTTTCAAAAATCATTGACTTTTCCTTAGCACAGAAAACTCTATTATCAGTCTTTATCAAATATTTATGGCTTTCCCTGACATTCTTATAATATCCCTAGGAGAACAATCAGCATTCCTTTTGCTGAAAATAAGACAAACCTTTTCAAAAAATAATTAATGAATTAGATATAAATGAAACCAAGCCAGAAAAGTAAAAAGCTAGAGCTTGTTCCTCTGCCGTTTCCGCTTACTTTAGGAAAAATCAAAGGGATCTCTGTTTTAACTACTTTATTACTATTATTTGAAAAAAAAAAAAAAAGAAAAAAGAAGAAGCTGTCTTGAAGTGTTACTGAAGGGCAAATTATTATTCGTTTCACACCTAAGAATATGGAGAGCATTATCAGGCTAAATGGAGGGGCTTTTCACCGATTCGTTGGGTTTTCTGTGCCCTTGATTGTTTGTGCCACCATTTCTTCGTTAACAATACGCCCCCTCTCCAAAGTCCAGGGCAGGGTTATTTTCACTAGAAGAAAGTGCTAAATCACCCAGATTTTCATTAGAGGCCGACTGAGCTCCATATTATCCGAACGAAACGTCACACTTTCGTGCTACCGTACTTATCTTACGCCGATTCCCCCTCCTATAGCTGCTTTAGAAATCCTGACGCGTCGCCTTTCACCTCCCCGGCTGCGTTTTCACCTGTAATCGCTCGGTAAGGAGCGAAGATAAAAAGGGGACACCCCCCCCCCCCCCCAATATCCCTGCAGGAGCCATGTGTCAGCAGCGCCCCTTGTTTAGTTAGCAGCTCCGCCTTCGTGCAAACTTTTTACATGGAATTGGCTTGTTGCACTCCTCTGTGTACTTAGCCGTATTGCCATGGCGATAGGAAAAACATGATGATGCAGATTTGGAGAGAAAGGAAGGAAAAAGGAGATAAAACACCGCTGTCATCTCAAGGCTAGATGAGGTCAGGATTGGCTAATTTATCCGTGAAGTTAAGAGACGTGCAATTTGAAAGATCAGAGGGGTTAAAAGGAGTCCTGGAGTGGAAAATTTCCAATTCATAAACATACAAAGATGGTCAACGTGAGGATCTGGATTTCCCTAAATTGGGTCAAATAAGTCAGCCTGCACTCAGATAGGACACCCAATAAAAAAATCCTTGACTAGGGAGTGGGCATTTGGTTAGCACTTTTTAAAGCAGACATAGCAGAGAAATAAAGATTCAGCTTTTGTCTTTGTAGTTAAATAATGTAAAATATATGTTTATAGAGAGAGATATATAATTTTACATTTTTCAAACATTATTTTCATATAAATTAGTTAAATAACCCATTGCTATTTATATAAAAGTGGTCATAAAATGAGATTTTTTTTTTTTTCCCCAAAATTCCTACTATTTCTATCTTTTCTGTTTAAAAATCTTTCGGCTTAAGTGTAATTTCCCCCATTGTACTGACACCATCCCGGTGTGGTGCTATTTCAATGTGAGCATCTAGGGAGCTGGTGAGCCAGCCCAAACGCACAGAACAGTACAAGAGTTTCACTACAGAGTACAAAAGCTAATCTTGCAATCATTCGCTCATGTGGATACTTTTAAGCTCAGCAGCATTACTCTGGTGACAATGTTACCCTTACAGAAATTGAATCTTTCAAATGCTTGCACACTTGAATAATTGTATGCATCTGAGTAGTCTTCTGCTGCGAAGCTACTGCCTTGTGTCAAGTTAACCATGTGCGGATGTGTTTCCAAGGATGAGGAGGTTCCCAGGATGATGATCCTGGGCATTTATCAGAACCACATCGTGCATGTGATCGGGCCGTTAGCAATGTGCAAAAAATTCCACAAGCAGTATTGGTGAAATGTAATTCTAAATTTTAAAGAAAATGCAGATTTGATTTTTAACAGGGAATTTTAACGTGAAAATGTCTCTTTAAAAATTCACTGCAGCAAGATCAGTAAATATAAATAAAACATGTGAAGAATATTAATCTTAGTAAAATTGAAGAAGCAAGCTGTCAATGACTGTCAGACACAAAGTGAACTGACAGTTGCATGGCTTACAGTCTGACATCGGGATCGTTACCTGTCTGTTTCTCTATCAAAATACCTACAGGGAATAAGAGTTTGCAGATTGCAGGCATGGGTGGGAGTGGGGAAAGGGGAAGAGTGGTTAAAATGGAAGCTTAATGACAGCTGTGAAACATATGTCTGCAACATATTCATTAGGATTAATCATCAGCTTTAAGGAATGGCTTACGTCATTCATTATCATCATTACTGCAGAAAAGCTTTAAAACAGCATCTATAACTTTCAGATCCCACTCCTCCCTCAAATCAAACTCAAACCCAACACCCAACCCTTCTCTGCCTGCCACGTATACAAAACCTATAGATTTTTTAAGGTTTAATTGTGTTCACGTATTAATAGAACTTACAGGAAAGGGTCAGAGAGTAGCAGCAGATCCTGACGTGAAAGGATGCTGCCATCTTTTCCGTCCTCCTCTGTCAGGCAGGCTCCCCTGGCCGGCCACCCACCCTCCCGGGATAACGCAGAAGCCCCCTGGGTGCACCCAGCGTGACAGGCGGGAGCAACCACCCACGGGCAGGTACCTCTGTGACTCCAGTCTGCGCTCGCAGGGGTCCGTCCTGGGAACAGCCATCCTGCCGCAAGTTGATTTTTCGTCAAAATTATAGTGTGAAAGAGTGACTGAGGTCAGGGAGAGCACTGACTGTATTCCCTCTGGGCTTCCAGGATGCTGAAAGTTTGCGTGACCGTTTATGTGATCGGGGAAGAACCCCTGGGGAGATTTCTTTTCTTGGCAGTCCCTTTCTACAGGTTTTACCACCAAACAACTTGACCTGTAGCTGCGAGTCCTTGCTGAGGGTTAAGCACAGTGGACTAAGATTCATTACGCAGAATCACTCAAAAAGCTCGAAGAAGCACGATGCTCACAAGGACCGGGAGAGAAGATGGGTCAGGCCCACATCCAGACATGGAATCACTGACTCACTTTTCTGCACTCATTTTGGACAACCGTGTGCACAAAACCACTGCTGTGCGAGCATCTCCCATAACAGCAATTGGCCAGAGGGCCTGGGGTGAGGTTGGCACACGTGGAGTCTGCATGAGGCCACCATGCTGACTTCTTGCAGGACTACCTGATGCTTTAAAGAAAGCAGGTAGCATTGCACGCGAGAAACACACCAGGGTTCATTTAACCCCTAAAGAACAACCACAACCAGTCTTGCAAGCAAGTATGTGCTCTGAGGAGCAGCATCCCACAGCCCCAGCGTTCCCACCTTCCCAGGTGGCCAAAACCCACCGTGGGTCACAGGAGCCTTGTCTGTGGGCTTTTCTGAGGCTCCTGAGTAGCTTTTCCTAGATAAATGCTGACTAAACCAAAAGAGAGTTGGGTGAACAACACAAACTTTTTCTATTAAATTTTGATCAGTATTAAAATATGTATCCATTTCACCCATGCTGAAAGTCTTCACATCCCCTTGTCATAAACATTCATGCAAGAAAACAGTACTTGTACATCTTTATGGAAAATTTTATGCACATACATACTGAAGACTTTCATTTTGAAATGTATTTCTTGTGAGGCTTCAGACAAGAAACCTGATGAAGGTTGCATTCATCCACTCTAGGAGCAGAAATAATACCATGTGACAAATCGCCATCAAAAAATGCAGCTGTGGTGGCAAGTATTTAATATCAGCTGGAGAGTGAAAAACAGCTCACAGGTAGAATCTTTGCAACATTTATCAAAATTTTAATAACAAATACATAAAAAATAATGCAATTTCCTTCTAGCTGTAGCTTGTTAAAACTCGACTGAATCTCAGAATTTCAGCAGCACATTACATTAAAATTTCAACTGCCAAACAAAAATAAACCACATTGTTAATGATAATTTATGCGGCAGAATTTCATGCTTTTCAACTAGTTCCACCAACTTAACTATTAGGAAAAAAAATCACACTTCGAAAGTGCATTCCTAAGGACTCCCTCTGTTATACCACTGAAGGTGCCTAGAATGGATACAGCAATAGAAAGAACCCTCACTGACCCCATGCAGCTTGGTTTGGTTTGGTATTGATAAAAAGTACAAAACTTGATGTGATAAGTCTCTCACACTTGATAATTTCTATTAAAAATCACTGAAAATTAAAGAGGAAGAAACATGTATTTGCTTTGTCGGGTGACAAAAATATTATCCAGATAGTTATATTTATATAAAAAAATACATAACTATTTAATATTAATACAATCTAGACCATAAAGTACTCAAGTCCTTCATTGAGTACAATACCCATTAATAATTACATATGGTTATTTCTACTATGGCAATATCTGCAATCTGCAGCTATAGTCTCTAATCTCTTTATAGAAGACACTTTACAAAATATGGAAGGATACCTTGTCCCTAAGACCTATAGTGCTGACTGCACAACTTCAGAGGGAGGAAACTGCATCTTCCAATTTCATATTTGCTGAGGATACAATAGAGTCAACATTATGATTAGTATATTGTGTAACAAAGGTGATTTCCAAAGGCATACTAGCTCACATGAAAGCAAGAAATAGCAGAAATTACACAATCCATTATGTAGACACCTTTTCAGACTGCGGACGCTGGATTTTAGTGTAGGTTAGCAGGCAGGGACTTAGTACCCGTCATGATTCAAAACATCATCACCCTGTCCTGAGCAGATGTTAGGGGATCTGGACTTGCTATTGTTCTGCGTGCAGGTGGAATTCTAGCACGTAAAAATTGCCAATATTCCCACTTTCATGTCATTGCAGCATATGCACTGAATTCTTAGGATATTAAAAAATGCATGTGCTTAATTCCTATTTATTTAACAAAATACCAAACCCTTTGGGACAACAAAAGCAAGAGTTTCCCAAGGTTATGGCCATAATTTATATGGATATTTCTTCTGCAGTGACAGGGGCCTCAGGCAATGACTATAGGCTTTCCTCTCTCTCTCCACCTCCTCTCTCTGGTGTCAGTCATGATGTACGCCATGAAAGTCTCTGTCCGTTAGTGCCAAGGATTTGACCTGGGGATTGCAAACAGGTCTCAGTAAGGATCACAGAAAGGCAGAGATAGGAAGTGGAAGACTTTTTTTTGGCTGTTTTTCTAGTACATTCTTCAAGCAGCTATACATACATGCCTGTTTTCACTCTCTGCCATGCTCTTTGGCTTGGATTTTCAAATTAACCCAGGAAAGGTCAAATCTCAAATCCTAGCGAGCCGTAATGATACCTCTCTCTTAAAGGTACTCCTTTCCCCGTGCTTTGATAACCAAACACATTAGTCCATTAATGTTAAGAGGAGACTAGACATTCAGAAGTTCCTGTGGAGGAAAAGCCTGCCCATTGCTGAAATGATGTGAAGTGTGATGCCTTTCAGTGAGGGGAAGTCCATGGGAGAACGACACCCTCAAAACATCCCTCCCGCCTTCCCCGGCATTGCAGCATGCGTGGCAGGGAGGAGCACCTGCGGTGCTCGCCCAGCGCCCATGAAATCACCCCGAGGGCACACGGCGTGTCAGGAGACTGAAGGACAGCCCCTTGCAGGGGTCTCAGTACATAGCTCCTACTCCACCTAAGAGGGGAAGCACCTTGTCCTTAAATTGAGTGTGCAGAATAAGAAATGGGCGGGCAGCGGGCAGGAAAAACTAACCCCTAAAAACACATGATTTTGAATGAAATATTCAGGCAGATGAAGAGATTTCTCCCTTCTTAGAACCTGATTCGCAAGGGGACGACACCTGGGTTTGTTAGCTTTGGATCAAGGCTTTATAACCTCTCCCGATAACCGTGAAGGAATGCTCTCATTAAGGCAGAAATCATCCCTTTTACCCAGCAAAAAACTGCATTTGCAGAAGGCTTATTACCTTTACCCTCAACTCAGTAAAGTTCAGTCTCTACTACGGACACGCAGCCCTCCAAGGTCTACTTGGTGCCATGGGCTGTTGCAGGGTGCGATGTACCAGCCTTCCCCCAAAGCTGTAAGAGAAGCCACAGTGCTCCTTAAATTGTCTTACAGGTCTTGCTAACACAGCTGGGCCCAGGATGCTGAAAGCTCATTTCCTAAACCAGCAGTCAGACATCTAAACAACATTAGCCTAAGTCTCAGTAGACCTCACCGTCTTGAACTAAAATAACAGAAGACATAGGTGCTCTTTGTTTTCAAGATAGGTTACGGCATCTAACCTAGGTTTAAAAATTTCTCTTTGAGATCTGAAAAAGCTTTTCTTAAAGTGTGGCACATTCTAGACATATAACCTAAGTTAAAAATACACTTAGTTCATATTCCTTACTTTTAAATTAACATACATCGTTTTAATGATTTGTCTATAAAAGTAACGTAGACAGAAGCACTGATTTCAAACGTGACTGAAGCAATGAAAACAAACTGTGGCTAGCTGGATAGAATAAAAAAAGTGTTTCTCAAGTGTTCATGGACATACAGGTTTGACTTCAGGATGGAAAAAGCAGATTGAAAAGAAAGGGAGACTAAGAGAAAAAATGATTGAGGGTTTGTTTCTGCCAAAGTTATTTACATGAAACCAGATCTTGACTTGTGTACAATTACAGCCTGAGGAGCAACGACAATCCTCCTCATCTGAGATTTTTGAAATTACTGAATATTAACTTAATCTTAGTGTGTTCCTTAAATTGATAAAGAGGCAGAACTGGCCCCTACATAGGCAATGGTAGGAAATCAATAAATCATCAGGTTCTTAGGAATTGAATCCTAGACATTATTTTACCTCACTAGGGCTGTATGCCCTATTCAAGAGCACAAACTTTCTGTATGGAACAAAGGAAGTTTGATAAAAACACATACGCACACATTCCTCTCTGCTCCCTTATTTACACATTTTATATGTGAACCACTAAACCACGCATTTTTCATCCACACTATTCATACTGAGCAGAGTCATGACAGATTACTGCAGACTGGTAAAAGCTTTCAGTGAAAAATTTAGCCCATCTGGAGTGCTGAAGATCACCTGATTGTTTCAAGATATTTTTAGTAAGAATGATAGTTGGTCTTTAGATTAAAAATTAAAAATCTCCGTCCTCTGCCAGATGCTTTTACTACCTTGTCAAGAACTTCACATTTTTCCCTGTTGGTGACAATCTGATGGTTTGAGGCTTAAGTTTATACCGGAAGACAAAATATGGTTTATTCTATGCCTGATAGCCATATTGATGTATACTACTCCATCTTAATGATAGCACTATAAACCTTACAATTTGGTGGATTAGGAAATAATAATCTGGTTTAGGCTGTAGAAAAGCATAACATTATTGTTTCACTCTGGAGAAAATTCTGGGGTCAGTCTATGAAAATTTTAATTTTCATATTCTAATCAGTTACTGTTGATCTTACCCACAGGGATCATAGCCTATAGGCAAGGACCCGAGCTTAATTGTACCGATAGCATGAACCAGTGGGCAAGTTTTAAACCATCCAAAAATGTACTGTGAAATCTGTATTTATTATTCCATTCTTTAAACAGTCATAATTCAAACCTTTAGCGATCCACAGAAATAGGCCATGCCAACGTGAACTTTTCCATATTGGTTTTCCTGAATTGTTCTAGGTGGGACTTCAACCCCATCAGTGCCTGACCTGAAGTGTCTCGCCTGCGTCTCACCCGCTGAAGCTAATGGCAAAGCATCAGCAAGATGATGAGGTGCTTGTGGGTTTTTTTTTTTCTGGTAGGTGCCTACCACAAGGAACTGTCTTATTTCCAATGGTGAATCGATGATAATAACTTAACGTATGGGTGACAGTATCCTTCACAGGATTACGCTTTGCAAGAACGAGATGTGTTTCTCATTTCCTGTTCCCATTTCCCCAGACTTACCGTATTTCCTATCTCCTGTCACCCCTTTTCTTCAGTTCCCTTCTCCTGCCACTGCTGTGGTTTTCCTTCTTTGTCTCAGTTTTATTTTAAGTTTCCCCCTAATTCATCATATCTACCTAGTGTTCGCATTGTCCTACTCCTGACTTGCTCGCTAGCCCTGTTCTACCAGGAGTTCATTGAGAACTCTTCAGTGTTCAAGAAAATACACGGCATTTAATGAACTGCGCTTGAAATAAAACTTAGTGCTTCTGTCCTGAGACCTTGAGGTACCTCAAATATGTAGTTAAATATCAGCAATGCTCACTTAACTGTTGAGAAAAATATCCGAGGATGCAAAATGACTCATTTTGGGCCAGAAAGTGAATCAGGGGCAGAGCTGGGAGCAGAAGCCCAGACTTGTGTTTCTGGCCCTCCAGTCAACGACTTTTGGTGCCCTATGTCTGCAGTGACTTTCATCCGAAGAGCTCAATATACATTCAAGTAAAGTCCATGAGTAGAAAGCATTGTGTTTATCTATATCTGTGCTGCACATGTACAGAAAGATTTATAAGGGCGTATTCGGAGCCAATGCTAAGCAGATCCCTTGGTCAGAGATGTCACAGTGTTTCAGACTACCTTGGTTTGTTTCTTGACTATAACCTTGAAATTCAGACTAGATATATGAAAAGGTTCACTCAACTTCATCTGAGCTCATACATATTTACACTGAAATAACACCTAACGTGTGATAATTTGCTTTTCACAGCGAAACAGTGACCCAACTAAAACCAAAACTTTGTTTTGCTTCAATTTTCAGAGAAACATCCAAAGCTTCCAACACACCCACAACAGGTTTTCAAAGTAAAAGCCAACAGCAACTGTTTGCACACATCTTTGCAAAGTAAAACCACAGTCATTATTCAGTTCCTTTTCTGTTTCTTGCATTATCCTTTAGAGTATATTGCCTCCTTAATTCCGTGTTACCAGCTGCACACATTCTTTGAGATCCAAGTCTTCATACTTAATCCAGAGTGCACGAGTACTAAATCTGTACCATCATACTGTCTGAAGTTATGAGAATTAGAAATTAAGCAACTATTTTTAGCTTAATTTTATCTTTAGCATCAATATCAAAACAAGATAAATTTAAAAAATAAGCTCTCAGAAAACAAGTCTTCTGCAGAAAATTACTGTAAAAAGCTAAAGAAAGCAATTAAAAATTAAACCCTTTCCCTAGTTTTTTAATCAATGTCAGGAAAAAAGCATAATTTGATATAAAGTTCTATTTAAGTTCACTACCACATTTCCCAGTTAGTTTTAAAATGCTGTAGAAAGTCTATTTTCTATTATATCCTGCATAATGATATAATATCTCCTACAAAGTGAATTAGTAACCTTTGTATATCAAAATGCATACCTGAATGGATTTTTATCCAATGTGCAAGTATCATGCAGATTCTGAAAACAGTAAGAAAGCAGGTAAATTTTTATTTCCGTAGTAGTAGATATTCTGCTGTCCCATATCTGCAAAGCGAAAAGGATATTCTTTATCTTTTCAAGCATTAAAGAAATGTTGAATAATTCATTTCCAGAAGTATTAACTCTACAAAAAATTATGAAAAAAAAAAGATAATTTCTTTTATTAGTTTCCCAGTTTGAAGACATTTCAAAATACTTGTGAGATACTAATTTTACAAATGTAATGTCCTTAGGAAATGAAACTTGATGCCTGCCTCCCTAACCAGACTTGACTCCTTGTTTATGTATTATTCAGCTTCTGCCTACTCTGTCCTTATTGAAATAAATAGATTAAATTCCTGAATAGTGGCAGAATGGATATTCTTAATTATTAGTAGCTATCATAACATTTTAAATCACTACTGAATTCTTGGATTACTTTATAGTATGTTTAAAAAAGCCTGGCTAGGAGGGAGAGATGGGAGAGAGAGATAATGAGGCATTAAGCTATTTATTTCTTCAACCCTAAAAATGAAAAATTATTAAAAATGAAAAAATGAAAAAATATCTAGTTTTTGCAGCTTTTGCAGCTAGTCTGCATCTTGGCAGGTAGATTCATCACTAAGAAGACACTGAAAAATTTCACCGTTGTTCTGCTTTTACAACGTATCACTTCAAAGGACTGAGTGACTTAGGAAATGAAAAATCATCTTTGTTAAACAGGATAACAATTACAATTTATTTCTCAGGTGTTTTCAGTGCCTTCTTTGATTTACTAGGCTTGCTGGTCTTTGAGGTGAGATTACGGTACTTGCCACTAATCAGGCTTGAGACCCCAACCTGGTGTGAGGTGAATATACTTTCTTTATTCCAAAGCCCTGCGGGGGAAAAAAAGAAAAAAAAGACATCTCAAAATGTGTTAACCTTGGAAGAAGAATCACATAAGGAATTTCAAGATACAAGGCAAGTATTACTTAAAATAAAGGACTGAAATGATCAGATTGAGCTCTTCAGTCCTGTGGTGTTTTTCATGCAGATAGAAGCATTTCTCTCCCCTCCGCATGTTTTAGACTTGCCACTTTGGGCAGCAATGTCCCCAAGGCAGGGACTGGCTCCCAGTGGGGTTTGGTAGGGTGCCCACCCCAGTGAGGCTCCGTCGCCGGCTGGTCTGCAGACACCACAGCACCGTCAGCATCACCATCTCTGCCCACGGTCCTCCTGAAGAAACCTAAGTCTCTGAAAGCCCTAAGTTCAAAAGGGGGAAAGATGGCAGGATGAAGTGAAACAAAAAAGCAAGAAAACAGACAAAATCTAGATGGTTTCAATGGCAGAAGCAGATATGATAATTCATACTTTCTATCCATGCCTTTAATTAAACAGTGCCTCAATAAATCAGGACAGTATGGGGAAAAAGTTGTGAAAGACTGGGAAGAAATTAGAGGGAAGGGAAGGGACATGTCAGTGCCCAGGAACCAGCTCTTACATTAGGAAGAGAGTAAATTATGCATCTTCGTCGGAGGATGCTACAGTAGAAGATCTGTCAGTAAAAGATATTGAAGGGCAGTAACTGACCATAAATTCCTTTCTGGCCAGAAAAAAAGGTGTAGCAAAGTCAGCAGTGTGGTGGAAGCTCTGCTGCATCTCCTCAGCTTACTGTGGGTAGGAGATCGCGTTTTAGTTTGGGTGGGAATTTTATTCTCTGTACCCAAAGCTTAGTGTCTCTGCTTGCACGGCCCTGAGGGGCCACTTCAACTGGTTCCGGTACTACAAGAAACTGGACTGCAACCAACAGCCATTTTTATAAAGGCCACTGAACATACATTGGATGCTACGACTGCAATTTCCAGTAGCTAACAGCCTGAACTTGATTCAAGTCAGTAACCTGGAGGGAAAAGGTACCATATGTACGGTACTGTATGAGGTTCAAACAAGGCCAAGTGCCAGGTCCTGCACTTCAGTCACAACAACCCCACACAACGCTACAGGCTTGGGGAAGAGTGTCTGGAAAGCTGCCTGGAGGAAAAGGACCTGGGGGTGTTGGTTGGCAACCAGCTGAACATGAGCTGGCAGTGTGCCCAGGTGGCCAAGAAGGCCAACAGCATCCTGGCTTATATCAGAAACAGCGTGGCCAGCAGCACTAGGGAAGGGATTGTGCCCCTGTACTCGGCACTGGTGAGGCGGCACCTTGAGTACTGTGTTCAGTGTTGGGCCCCTCACTACAAGAAGGACCTTGAGGTGCTGGAGTGCGTCCAGAGAAGGGCAACACAGCTGGTGAAGGGTCTGGAGCACAAGTCTTATGAGGAGTGGCTGAGGGAACTGGGGTTGTTTAGCCTGGAGAAAAGGAGGCTGAGGGGAGACCTTATGGCTCTCTACAACTACCTGAAAGGAGGTTGTGGTGAGGTGGGCGTTGGTCTCTTCTCCCAAGCAGCAAGTGATAGGACAAGAGGAAACAGCCTGTAATCGCTCCAGGGGAGGTTTAGTTTGGATATTAGGAAAAATTTCTTCACTGAAAAGGGTGGTCAGACATTGGAACAGGCTCCCCAGAGAGGTAGGTGGTGGAGTCACTGTCCCTGGAGGTGTTCAAAAAACGTGTAAACGTGGCACTTCAGGACATGGTCTGGTAGACATGGTGGTGTTGGGTTGACAGTTGGACTTGATGATCCTAGAGGTCTTTTCCAACCTTAAAGATTCTATGATTCTATATCCTATTACCAGTCCTCTGAGCCAGGTCCCATCTGGTTTTGTCTTAATGGCTGCTCTGCAAACTCGTAACTAGCATCCCTCCACCCCTCCTTTTTTCTTCTTTAGAAACAAGAGGAGATTCCCTGTCCATACTCATGTCCCGTGGGAAGCTGCATATAAGAAACTCATTTTACTGTTTACAGTAAATAACACCCTGCAATTATTGCTCTATTTATTTCCCTTCTGTATCTTCATCAATTTTATAAATTGAAAATGTATTGGCAGGGACTAATTGTAGTCTTGACATCTAACTTGTGCAATGTGTCACCAAAAGAAGTCTGAACTGTTTTTCTTTTTGAAATAGCTATGCAAAATGTAACCCACAGGGCTCAGGACTACTTTCAGAGTATCAGAGTAGCACAGAAAAGACATATGTGATTATTATATTTTACTGTGATGTCAAATATGTATGTACAGATGGAAGGACAGTTAGCAGACAGCAATATGCAATTAGTTATCAGGAAATAACCATTATGAGAAATTTATCTTTTTAATCACGATATCAAACAACAGCAGTAGTATAATTTTGCTTTCCAATACCACTAAAAATATAAGAAGCGATTGCAATAGCTTCTTAAGGGAGGGGAGTCCTTAACCCTGTGCATTTGAAAGGCGTGCATCATTAAAACACTGGAAAATATATACCTGCAGATCAATCCTGCCATATTTGTGAAGCTTTTTTGACAATGGTACAGTTTCTACTATGCTTAAAGTGTCTCAAATTAAAGCCCAGAACACCGGGCAATAGTTTTAAACCACACTTCAGGTTAGAAGACTTGTCTTTAAACTGACTGATGAACCTTGTGTGATGTCTGATCCTGCTTGGCAGCAGCAGCAACGTGGCCGGGGCTGCACTGTGCTATTCTTAGAGCACCATCAGCAAGAGCTGGGCTAAGGCTTGAATTCCTGCTCTGCGCTTTTACGCGGAGGAATGCAAAATACTTACTATTGGTAGACTCCGGGTAAGTGGATGAGGCAATTATCTGCAGGTTTTGAATAGAAGACACCTACCCCACGTGCTGCAGTGCTGTGTGTTTGTGCAATGGCTGGCTGGCAGACTCAGAGGGCTCCTCCTGCGCTGCCTATCCAGCATCATCAAAATGTGGTTACCTCTAGGGCAGCCATGTGATGAAAGCCAAAAAGTACACAAGCTGTAGCAGATGAGGGAAATTTTTTGCACAGATACTAAAGCAACACTTCCCACTAAAACACTGCTATGGAGTCTTTCCAAATCCATGGAGAACAGATTTAAGATTTCATCTATAATTCCACAGCTTTTTCCACAGAGAAAGAACCTGGTCTTGTACCAGTTTCTGCCTAATTTTGTAACTAACGAGCAATCACCCTGAGCCCATTGCTGCAATCTTTAAGCATTCCACAGATTAATGAATTCCTTTGCCTCGTTGTGAGAGAGGGAGAAGTTATAATCCCTGCTCTCAGAGGGGATAAACTGCTGCTAAAAGCTCAAGATTGAAATTCTCTGAGATCTCTGGCTGGTGTTTTGGAAATCAATGGAGGTTAGGGGTACCAACAGAGCAGTGAAATCCCTCAAAGACTTTTGGAGCAAGTGGCTTTCTCTGGACTGTGGCAAAGCAGAGAACTAAATCTAGATGCTCCCGTTCTGTGCCTTAACCAGTAGGCCATCATTTGTCTCCAACAGTAAAGGGTGATGAATTGGATCGGGTAGAATATAAAACAGTATTACAACCTCAGGCTGAGTCATAGGTGAGCTTTGCAATCAACTCAAGGCCAGGATTTTACTTGGTGCCTTCCCCATGTGTCTGGAAAATAGAATGTAAGATAAAAATATGAAGTTATACAGGATTTTTTAAAAAACATTTTTGTTAAAATTATCTAACTTGGTTTACCACTTCTAATGTTTGTGACTATACCGCAGAATTACCAAAAAACCCCAAAGGATTTATTGGAAATGAAACTTCCTAAGAAGAGACAGGCTTAGTGAACTAAGTTCTGGGTTTGATTTTTATCCTCATTCTAATGAGCCCCACAGTGACTAGAGGCATATGGCATTTTGTCAAACCAAGGACAGTAGAAATACTGTAAAGTTATTTCTTCTCCTGAAAGTACAAGACTTTGGGTCACTTTGTCCATAGAATTTGCTAGAAGCAAAGTGATTCTGTCTTTTTCTTCTTATAAGATACATCCAACGTACACATCTTCCTAAATGCAGCCTGGAGGATGATGCTTTCCCTTTAAGGGAGGATATTGCAAGGAACAGACAATGCCACTTGCAAAAGAGGCATCAACAAAACTCATATACATCGCATTATGGCAGAAAAATCACTCCCACTTACTTCTGTTAACTGTGCTAATTGCTAGTCCAGCCAGCAATCCTCCAGACAAGCTTTGTGGATTAAAAAAAAAAGTTCAAAAAGAGCTTTCGTTATGCCTGATTCTTTCAGCTCAAATAATGCAGTTATACAGCTAAACTATTATACTTGTACGGAAACGTGATGATAAGCTTCCTTATTGCCCGTAATTCTTCTGAGTTGCTATGTTCACAGGGACAGCACAACAGCAACAAGAGCATCTCCTGCACGGGAAGAAGCTGCAGACCTGCAGAAGAAGGGCTCAACCAGCAGTGAACATCGGGAGATCTGGAGCCCTACTACAGACTCTGACAGACTAGGTTAATGATTTGGACTTTTCTGCCAGTGTCCAGAGTCTCCAAAACCATATTTTTTTTAAGACATCTTTCACGCACAGACAACGTTTGACCTATATGGATCCGGCTGATTCACAGCTCAGGACGAAAGATTGCCAACGGCGAGATGGTGGCCCCAGGTCGTACATTTGCCGTGTGAAAAAGGAATGATTCAGACCAAACACTTCATGAACTTCAACTGATTTCCTTGTTACCTATTAGGCAGGTTTGGAGTCTCATTCCAAGGACTGAAGTGCAATGAGGCCAAAGAGCATCCTGCCACTCAGTCTCAGCCTTAAGCCCTAACCTATATATTTTCCACATTCTGAGGATAAGGCTGACCAGGTCTTCTGAACTGGTCATATCAGTCTTTCCATTTTCTCCCTGTCCTGGGAATGAGGGCCCCAGGCACAGGCTGCGCTTCACTAGCTGCAGGAAAGCCGCCAGCCTCATCCTCCCGCCCACCCTCCAGAGATGAGCTCACCTATGCCCGCCTAGGCACAGGTGGGATTTTGTAGCATTTTGACCGACTCAGGCCAAGGAGGTGTACGCCAATGACTATTTAGAATAGTCATGAGAGAGTTACAAAGCATTTCTACATGACTGTGTTTCTCCTAGCTTGACAAGACAGCGTGTAGCAAACCGCATTGCCCAGGTTTCCCTTTGTGGGTGTTGTGGCTTGTGGCGCAGTGTACTCTAAGGTGTCTTTTGGCCGTGCAACCCGAGGGCAGAAGGCATTTTGCCCCTGAAGAGTTTCAAGCCATTTCCTCTTTACTCCTGACCCAAAGGAAGAGAGTGTGAATGCTCTGAGGTTGCTTTAAACTATGCAGGGATGAAAAAAAGCCCTTGAACAGCCTGAGAATGTAAAGGATAAGAGAAGATAACTTAAGCTATCTCTGTTCCATCCCCTCTCAGCTGCATTAAGGGTGCCTTGGTGACAGCTAAGTTTGCGACTCTTGGTAATTATCTTGGCCATTTTCATGTGGTATTGGCTGATAATAACAGAGGTGTCATGAGAACAAGTTATCTTGTGACAGACACTGATTTTAAGGATCTGTATCCTGTGCAATATTAGGTATGGACACTAGATACCAAAGTCCACCCAAGTCAGCATTACCTGGCATGCTGTTTGATTATGGTTTTTTACTATAGCAGATGACAAATCAACTGAGAGATTTTGCTTACAGTCAAAAGCAACCTAATAAAGATGTTTTATAAAACACTTAGAATTGTATAACTTGCCAAAAGTTTCAGTAATGGAAGATGACTGAGCCTGGCTTCTTTCTTTCGCAGATTGCCAGGTGTCTCCTCAAACACATTCAGACTAGCCACATTATTTGAAAATATTTTTGAACACGAGAAAGATAATTTTTTTCTTTCTTTTAATATCTTTATCTAATATTATCAAACAGTCCTTGCTTTGTTAACACAATACAATGAGGGTAACTTATTTTAAAATGGATTATACAAAAGGATTAATTTCAAAATTTTAAGAAAGGCTGTTTTAGCAAGATCATTTATATTGTCCAGAAAAGACTCCAATAGTACAAGACTATATTTTTTTCCCTGTAGTGAATGAGCTGCTCGGTGGTAATTAGATAAGGAGAACAAAACCAAGCAAATATGCAGGTGCCTGCCTACTCCTGGGAGGACCTAATGTACGTCACAATCTGCAACGAGGAAGGAGATGAGGCTGCAGGATTCCTTGCAGAGTCACTCTGTTTGCATGTGGCTTGAGCGCTATCCACCAAAGCAACTCCAAGCCTGTCTCTTCATCCAGAGCCAGCCACGATCAGCCTCTCTCGTGCTGATCGCCGGGCACGCGCTGCATGCAGCTGTACATCAGATGCGACGGGGGCCAGGCTGAGCCTGGCGTTTCTCTGGGTTCCTTTGGTGTAACAGAGATCAGGACCTTGTGGCGGGAGGTCTGACGAGGAGGTAAATGCAGGAGGGGCCCAGGGAAGTTGTGGCTTACCAGAGTGGACGTTGCTGACTGCCGAGGTGATGCTAGTATGATGGCTACCTAGGGCATTTCTGCTGTGACAATTATTGTGTACAGTCATCGGTACACCGACGACAGTAACCCTCGTTTGTGTTTCTTCAGGATAAATCCTCCTTGGGAACCCTGCTTTCCAGAGTGTAGGGGGGAGAAGGGTGAGTTGATGGAACTCTATGCATTTACCAAGTCACTATAGAAATAATAAATTAATAAGTCAAATATTATCCATTTTGATAGGAAGATCCATGGGTACAGTTATTGACTACGCAGGTGGTGAAACTGCATCAAGTCCTGGGTGATGGGACAAGGCAAAAGCACGTGCCAGGATCAACTACACAGGGAGTCTCACTCCGTTCATTGGACAACTGTTTCGTATATCCAACACGATTTGTAGGGGCCAAACCTCTGCCCATGAAGCAAATGCGAAGCAAATACGCCATGGCCTGGGAGAACTAGGTTTCAATCCTAAATACTGAGTGAGGAGAAAAATCAAATCAAAATAATTTGAGCTTTCCAGCACCAGAGTCAATAGGAAAAGCAGACGCAAATCCAGCTGAGATCACGAGAACAGCGTACCTGTCACTTCCTACGGTGGTGCTGCCGGCGAGTCCCCTGATGGCCAGGGACAGCGTGCTTGACACTTTCCTCTCCATCCCCCATCTCTCCTCTGTTTTCTGCTTTGTTGCAGTTCCTTGCTGCAGTAGTTTCTTGCCAGTTTCCCACTTTGGATAAATTCTCAGGAATACGTTAGGGTTTAGTACTGCGTGAGCTTTTCAGCCTGGTGTGTGCCGCAGAGTATGTTAATTCTCATCAATCAGGGATGGAGGAGGAGGAGGAAGCAACAGTGAAGGATCTGCATGTCCTCCCCCATCCAGCAATGCTGGGATTACGTGTAAGGTCTTGATAACACCATTCATTCTTAAAGGGCCACTTTTTGTCAGTCTGGTCACGGCAGCTGGCCATGAAAGCAAAGGATTTGGGTCTGGGAACCTCTATACAGGGTCTTTGTCTATACCTTATAAACAATTTCCAACACTTTCTCCCTCGTGTGATTTTTCCATGACCTTTTCCCTTCGTGCCTGCCCTCAGCTGTATATATATATATATATATATATATATGTATATATTTTCAGACCCTTTGCTATGTCCATCTTTTCTTTGTCTCCTTGGCTTTTTAGATAACCTTCCATTTGGGATCTCCTGCCAGCAGCACTACCTGTACCTTTTTCTCTCACCTCCTTGTGCCTGAGGTTCTCCGTCCACTTGCTGTGCTTCAGCCACAGACATAAATATAAAGAAGGGAGCAGGGATTTGCTTTCTTTAGCTGCATTAAAGCACCTGCTTACCGGAACTCACTATCTTTTGCTGCCATTTTATGCCAATACAAATGTGGTGCATGTGGTAGAGTTTTACCCACTTTAAAAAAAAGCACCTGAGATGCAGAACAAAGAAGGAGGAGGCCAAAGAACTTAATCCCTGCTTGTTTGCTGCTTAGGAGGGACAAGCAAGGTGACTTTAGTACAGGTGACAATTACAAGCCAGAGACTAGGTAGGCTTTCTCAGTGAAAACACTGCTGCTGCTTTGCATATCCAGCCTTAGGACAATTCCTTAGTCTGCTGATGCTCTATAGGCAAAGTTAACATTCATAAACCATTAAGTCTTCAGTACTTGATCATTGTTTAAATAAAGCACTTATAATAAAAGGAAGTAAAGGTTGATGTGTGTAAAGTAATTTCATCATGGTTTCTCATTCTTCCCTTCTTTCTTCCTCTTTCCTCCCATTGTTTATTGTGATTCTTTTCTATGTTAAGCGTGGGTTATGCTGTAAGATCCTTTAGTTGCTTAAAATGCTGTGCATGCTTATTGTGGTATATAAATATATGGGCCAAGCCTACACTGGTGAATAGTGGGTGCTGTCCCAGTGTGATGGAAAACAGTAATTTGGTGTGGAAGAAGACCAGTTCAGAGGACTGGAGCCAGTAACATTATCTTCCCAGGGGCTGCTGTGCTTCCGATAGAGCTTGCCACACCTCTGCCATGTTCGTCAAATATGCTACCCCTACAGCAAGTGAGAGCACAACAGAGTCAGGGAGAGTTTCTTTCTCCAGTTAGTATTTATCTTGCAGAGACAGTGGAAAATCTGGTTATCCAACTGGTAATAAGGCTACAGCTCCAGCATGCTTTTCTTCTCCACTGCACCAGACTAAATCTGGTTGTGTTCACTGAAGTTACTCTTATTTTTCACAGTGCCAAGGCAGTACCACGCTGTCTCTCTCCTTCTCATCAGCTCAGTACGCTCTGAATTATTATGGACTCACACTTCACATCAAAGTCTAGCAAGAGTCTGGGGTTTTTTTAAAAAGTATGTCCCATCTACTTAGCAGAGATTCCTAATCCTTCCATACAGCTAATTTGGAAGAGTCAGACTCAAAAGGCTTCTGTGCTGTTATAAACCAATATTTTTAGAGACAGTTGTAACTCAATGTACCCATTTGGCTGCCTCTCACTGTTTCCCATGTTGAGACCATCTTGAGATCCACAAACCTCCTTCAGTGCGAGGGATGCTGGTGGATGGGAATAAAAGGAGTTTTGTTTTCTTTCTCTTTTCTCAAGTGTGTTAGCTAACAGGTTTTAGACTCCTGTTATTGACAGGACAAATTGTACTTTAATATGGTTTAGTTGGCTCACTCCTAGGGCTCATGTACACTGCCTAACACATATTAAAACATTATTTGCTCAGCCTGCACCGGAATATATAATATAGTAGTTAAAATGAGTTAGCTAACACATTTTGAAGAAAAATGCCACCTCTACTCAAGCCAAGACATTCTGTTAATGAGTTGAATATTCCTTCTAGCTCTTTCTCCAGCAAAGGGAAAATAGGTTTTACATTGTCCAGACCTCTGGCATGGGCTCCCATGATGGGAGAGGTGAGAAGGCTGGCCCATGGGATTGTGCAAAGAGGTGGAGCGCACCCGGGCTCTGCAGAGCTGTGTGCTGGGCCACAGCCGAGCGCTCGGCAGCAGCTGAGCCTTGCAGGAGGATGGAAGCAGGGCCAGGTGGCTTTGGCTGGAGCCCTGCCACACATGGGACCATGCTAGCTGCAGCGCCACAGCCTCTCCCACCAGTCAGGCCAACCGCTTTTGCTGGAACACGGGGAGAAGCTGAGGCACAGCACTGTAAAAGCGCCTCAGAAAGAGGACGATGGCCAGGGGATCACAGAATCACAGAACGGCAGGGGTTAGAAGGGACCTCTGGAGATTATCTAGTCCAACCCCCCTGCTAAAGCAGGATCACCTAGAGCAGGTTGCACAGGATCACATCCAGGCGGGTTTGGAATATCTCCAGAGAAGGAGACTCCACAACCTCCCTGGGCAGCCTGTTCCAGTGCTCGGTCACCCTCACAGTGAAGAAGTTTTTCCTCATATTCAGGTGGAACTTCCCGTGTTCCAGATTGTGCCCATTGCCCCTTGTCCTGTCACTGGACACCACTGAAAAGAGTCTGGCCCCACCCTCTAGACACCCGCCCTTTAGATATTTATAAGCATTGATGAGATCCCCTCTCAGTCTTCTCTTCTCAAGGCTAAACAGACCCAGCTCTCTCAGCCTTTCCTCACAAGAGAGATGCTCCAGTCCCCTAATCATCCTCATAGCCCTCCGCTGACTAATATTGCTGGATATCAGGATGGAGGCCAAATGAGTGGGTCCTCCATTAACTGAATGAAACACAACAGGTCTTGTTAAACCTGATGACAGTGCCTGATCCTATGGGCACTGAAATTAAGATGCCATGACCTGCCTTGGCAAAGGTGGCAGGTGGTGGTGAGGGATTCACTTTGGATCCTCCTGTCAGGCCTGTTCCCCCATCTCATAGAATTATAGAATCAGGGAATCATAGAATGGTTTGGGTTGGAAGGGACCTCAAAGATCATCTAGTTCCAACCCCCCTGCCATGGGCAGGGACACCCTCCACTAGACCACGTTGCCCAAAGCCCCATCCAACCTGGCCTTGAACACTTCCAGGGAGGGGGCAGCCACAACCTCGCTGGGCAACCTGTTCCAGTGCCTCACCACCCTCACAGTGAAGAATTTCTTTCTAACATCTAATCTAAATCGACCCTCCTTCAGCTTAAACCCATTACCCCTTGTCCTGTCACTACACTCCCTGATAAACAGTCCCTCACCATCTTTCCCGTAGGCCCCTTTGGGTACTGGAAGGCCGCAATTAGATCTCCCTGGAGCCTTCTCTTCTCCAGGCTGAACAATCCCAACTCTCTCAGCCTGTCCTCTCACAGGAGAGGTGCTCCAGCCCTCTGATCAGCTTCGTGGCCTCCTCTGGACTCGCTCCAACAGCTCCATGTCTCTCCTGTACTGGGGCCCCCAGAGCTGGACGCAGTACTCCAGGTGGGGTCTCACCAGAGCGGAATAGAGGGGCAGGATCACCTCCCTCGACCTGCTGGTCACACCTCTTTTGATGCAGCCCAGGACATGGTTGGCTTTCTGGGCTGCAAGCGCACACTGCCAGCTCATGTTGAGCTTCTCATCAATCAATACCCCCAAGTCCTTCTCCTCGGGGCTGCTTTCAATCCATTCCTCGCCCAGCCTATAGTCTCCCCCCCTTACCCCGCCATGAACCTTTGATTTTGGGAAACCCTGAGCTATGAAACCAGACCTTGTTACCTTCTGCCATTTCTGTTACTCACCACCATCCTGAGACACCTCCTCCCCCTAAACCCATCAGTCCAAGTGACCTCTGGATTGCTTGAGCCCCCCTAAAGTAAATGTGTTTGGTTGCAGGTTTTTATATCTGGAGAACGGGCCTTTGGTATTTTCATCACTTTGTACTATTTTACTTCAGGGTTGGTTTGTTGTTGTTTTTTTCAGCTATATTTACAAATTCCAGTAAGCTACCCTTAAAAGAAAGGTGCTTTTTAAAAGTCTCCCATTCAGCATTCATGGCACAAATCATGGAAATTCCTTTAGGCTACGCTGGTGCCAGACTCTGTGCCTCCCACTTTTATGTACGCTTAATAAAATGCATCTATTTTCTTATGACCAAACTCTCTCAGTTTCAGCCGTATCAGGGATGAAATACAATTGCATTAGTAATCCCATATGTGCGGTGCCTGATCTCCCGTTTCTCTGTGTTTCTTTAGGATCTTTTCCTGCCTCGGCAAGGAACTTTTTTTTCTCTTCAGCCGTTCTTTTCTCCCTTTTTAGCCTTTTTCCTGCTGCTTCTCCCTCCTTCTTTCCCCTTCCCCTGTTTACACTTAACCTTCTGTTTCTACTCGTGTCCTGGCAGGAAGGATATAATGCAATCGCTGCTATACAGTGACAAAAGTAAATATGGAGCTCTGAGTAAGTGCAACAGGGTTGAACAGCCCTTTTGCAATATGATACTGCATAATCTGCTTCCCTTCTAGAGATAGTTGCTTGAATGCTAAAGACTTGCAGCTCCACCGCTTTACAACTCAGTAGTTTTTACTCTGCTTTTCTTTTGCTTTGCATAAAGCAGTTCTCTTACTGGGACTGGTTCCGGAGCTATCTTCCAGCCTAAATCTAAAACAGGAGTAAAAGGCATGGGTTCGCGTTTCAGATGATTCGCTCGTGTGTTGAATCTCTGTATATTTTTCCACACGTAGGAGGAAAAAGGAAAGCTGGATAATTTATGTGTGGTAAAGCCACACACACACACACACACACGCAGAGACACAGGAAGACTTCTAATGCTAAATCCTTATGACTAAGCACCCAACACAGTAAGCGTTCTCTTTGCACAACTGCTGGTGGCGTGTGGGCTTTTTAACTTTCCCAAACAAAATCATTAAGGGTAAAAATTTTTGAAAGAGCCTACATGACTCAGGGGTCTAAATTCCATTGAAAATCAATGGGACTTCTGCATCTAAAATTCCCTGTCGCTCATGAAAAATTAGCAATACTGAGTGGTGCCACTGAAGTGTGTTTTATGTGTCTCTTACAAAAGGGTGCCTTTAATGTGCAACCAGAAGTTTAAATTATGGGTTAGCTATTTTACGTAACCAGTTAAATATGACTAGTTTAATTAGCTGCTTTACAGAAACAGATGCTTTTTAATACCTGTGAATTTCATACTTTAAAGCTACAGGATAACTGCTGCAAATTCACCTGGGTCAGGAGACAGGATGTGGTTCTGGGTCCATTTTCCCTGGCTGTAAAGCTGCCTTACAAGATCCTCTCCTGTACGCTCTCGCATCCCCCACGCCGTACTTTGCTGTCACCCTGAATTGTGCTGATACAACTCTCTGGGAGGCTGCACTGTAAACTCATCATTAAAAATTAGCCTCCAAAAACCTCAGGTTCTCTCATTTCCCTGGCCATTTTATAGCGCAGTCTTACAGTTTTATTGGCGCACATCAGAAAGGGATAAATTGCAATTCAAGAGCAGGAGCTTAGGGGAAAACTGGGACTGGCAACATCTTTAGTCTCCTTCCCGATCAAATAAAACGTATATGGAACCACGCTCTGAAGTCACGGGTGCATCGTTACTCTTGCAGCAGCAGTACCAAGTTAAAGAGTACTTACTCCCAGCTATTCATTACTGTCTCTTTGCTGCCTTTTCAGTATGTCAGGCTGTGTGGTCACTTAGATCTGCCAGCTGACCCAGGTTACAAATGTATAAATAAATAGATAAATACAGATTAATAAAATACAAGTAAATGATAGGTAAATAAAATATAAATAAATAAGTATACAGATTTTACCTACTTCTACCTTTTTTTTTCTTTTTTTTTTTTTTTCTGGGATGTAGCAAACGATGTGGAAGGGGAAACGGGAGTGGCTAAGCCGGCAGTACTGGTAAAACATAAATCTTCATAAAAGCCACTGATGACAATCCATATTGATTTCAATGGTGCAGGTTGAATTCCTGCATTTTGCAACCTTTGCAATATATTCCCGGGAACAGTGGCAGGAGAGAGAGTTGTGGGGTAGGGGAGCGAAAAAGAATAGCTGAAAGGGAGGGAAGCAGAACTCTGAGATTTCCTAAGAGGTTGCTTTGGGTTTTATCTTTAAAGGAAATATCCTTTCTGAAACATAACCATCTAAACTACTTCTGCTATTCAGGAAGCATCTGAATTTACATACCAGGAATGAGGTAATGTCTTAATGCAAAATAAATGCAAAGCAGCTTAGAGTTTCAGCAGTTTCCTTCTCTGAAGATGACACCACACACTAAGGTGTCTCAAGTGCTGAGGAAGACAAACTTTTAGTCCATGCTGATTTGCACAGATTTAACAGCTGAAACTGCACCACAGCTACAGAGTGTCACACATACCAGAGAATAAAGTAAAAAATTACAATCCTACCAAGAAACAGAAAAGAACCAAATTTTCTGCGCTAATGAAAGTACTCCTTCATGACACCAAATAACTCTCACCTAGTAAGATCAAGATGAAATCTTATAGCCAAGAACCTAATTTATTGGCTAATAGTGTCTCCTCAAAGCTCATATTTCCATGACACTGCTTTTGTGAAACACAAGACCTGCGTTGTATAAGTAGGATTAAACCTAGAGCCTTATTCCAGCAGAGTTATAGTTCTAGTTAATATGGAGCTATTTCAAAGATCAGGCCCATAAGAAGTCCTACAAAGATGTAATCAGATGCAGATGCTAAAATTTTCAAAGTTAAATCCCTTGTTACCAACTCTGGGAGGAGCCTTAAGTATTGCAAACAAGCACGATAAAATAATAAAAGCCACAGTTCTTGAATTCACATGACACTGTCAAACTCTCTTTTGGCAATAAAGGCAATCGCTATCCCTCCTGCTTCTGAAGAAAAAAAAAAATCTTGAAAATAGAACTTTAAAGACTGCAGCATCAGCAAAGAAAACAAACGATGGAAAAACAAACCGAAAAGAACTAGCTTTTTTTCAAGTTGGTTTTAATCTCAAAATTCTTAAGCCACTCTCTAGATTTCAATGACTCGTGGATTTTGGACAGCTGGAGTTGGAAATGCCTAGTTTGGCACCAAAACCTCCTCAAAAAAACCACTACTAAGCTTTAATCTGAGGACGTTGTAGATACCCACAGAACCATAGACATTGAGGTTCCTCCACGGTACATGGCTTACTCAGATGTTTAAACATACATTTCAAGAACCAATGTAGGGCAACTAAATGGAAAATATTGGCTAGTTAGCATAGATCAGGATGAGAAAGAATGGAAATTTTATACAGTTCTTTAATATATGTTTTATTAATCTAAGGGGTATTCAATTTATTTTTGACATATCCTCTTTCAAATACAGCACAGAAGCCACAAGGTATGTTACGCAGTGAAACAGAGGTGGGAAAGAGGGAGATTAATACAATTATTTGGAGTAGTAAAAGAAGAATTGGAAATAGGAATAATGTTATATGCCAGGTTCTCTGAGGCTGGGACTTCTTCTGTGTCGTAAACCTAGCTCGTTGTGGTTGCTACCCAGAAACAAATGAAAGAAAAGCAGAAACAACGAAGTAAGGAGGAAAGGCACTTCAGGGTTGTGAAGACTGTCTCAGGACACTACAAATCAAAGCAAAAGTGGGGAGCGCAGTACTGGAGGAGCAGAGTCAGAGCCAGGGCTGGGGCCAGCCCCAGCGAGCAGGACCAGCGCTAGCACCAATGGCGCTGGACAACTGGGAGTGGTGACAACCTGTCCCAGCAGCAGCAGTAGGCAAAGAACCCCCTAAGTGCGGAAGTAACTTAGACAAAGTGAAAAATGGACGAGTAGAGACAGTGTTAGCATTGACACAGAGAGTTGCAAAGTCATAAAAGCAGCGTGGAGTGGTGCACAGAGAGAAAGAATAGGAGGGCTCTTATCTCCGTTTCTGGAACAACAGAGCTGTCTGGCTGCTGTGTTTTTAAAGTCTTCAAGTTCAGAGAAAAATGATGTCGAAAAACAGAGAAAAAAGAATTTTATCATAGACAAGAACTGATTTTTTGTATCTATATACACACATACACCCAGTGTTTTCTTCCACTGCAGAGAGAGGAGCTGTGGTTTTATGAGCTGAACTATTTTAGCAAAGAAATGACCAGTGAATAGCTTAACACTATAGTCATATCCTGATCTAATGTGTTTGAATCCCCAGCAGTAATTCCATACTTTAGTACAGAAAAGTAATTTTATAGGTAGGGGTACCTGTTTAAAGGTGGGACGGCATGCGTGCATGTACGCGCGCCTGTGTGTCAAGGTACTTATCAGCTAATCTCTTTGCAGTGTTTTGCAAAAGTACCACACCTCAATTATTGGGTACGCAAACTTTAAAAGGCCACCTTTTTTCACAATGTGCTCAAGCTGTGAGTAAGAGAAACACGTATGAGCAAGGCGATAGAAATATCCCTTAGCATCACTTGCCAGCACACTACAGAGGGAAAGAGAAGAAGGGCGAAGAAAGAGCCAGCATAAACAAATAAAAAGACTGATTCGTAAAATCGAGAGATGAAGAAAGCTGCTAAATAAATATATGTACTGCTAGGCAAGTTAATGCTGCTCCTGAGGAGCTTTATTTATGTGATTGGCCTTTACATGCCAGCTAATCCTTCTAGACACTGACCTTGTCAGCAGTGTTTGTGTAATCTTTGAATGAGATACAAACTGTTCTTTTAAATAATACGTCCAGGACGGCTAGATGAGAGTTTTGCACGAGCTTTACACATGTAGAGGGCCCGGGGCATGTTCCTCTTCCCGCAGTGGGGTACCAGCCCCTTGTGCTCCTGCTATGATACAAACAAGCACCTACTGACTGGGGATGGTTACGTCATTGCAGCACAACGTTTGGCTCTCAGGTCATTGTGCCACCAAAAAAACATGCCGTACTGCAACAAACTCAGATCTCAGGCAGCTGGAAGAAAAGTACATACGGGAGTGCGTTGAAGACGTTTTTTTCACAAAGCATACTGCAACTCAAATATTTCTGCATGTTGGAAACAGCCAGGCCAACTGCAGCATGAGCTAAAATCTGAATGCCTGTGTGACACAAGCCAAAGAACTACACGTAATACTTTTTTCCTCCAATCTGATCAGGAGTAAAGCTTCGGTTTTACCAAACCAATGTCAAAACCCAAGTCATGTCAAAAAAAAACCCCAACAAAAAAAAGAGCCCTTTAAAGCTAATTAAATGCTTCTCAAACTAAATCTAGAGCAGGGATCTAGGCAAAAGATGGAAGGACCTTGAAGTTTGGAAATTTAAAGATGCTCTAGTGGCTCAAGGAAGCACTGCACAAAATGCCTAATACAGAGATTAATAAATGTTAGTCGAAATTTCTGATAAATTGACTTTCGGGGCTCTTAGAAGCTCACTCTGACAGAACAAAGTCAACCAACAATGCATTGTTTTAGTAAAAGGTAATAAACAAGATGCATGTGGAAAGGTTTAGGTATGAAGCTCTTTCAAGTGTTCATGGAATAATATACGAAATCCACGTTGTGTGAGAGCACAGCTCACCCATACACAGCCAGTGCTGCTACCTGACCCTAGTTTAATTTTATGTTTAAACCAGCTAAGACCAGTGCAGGTTTAACATATCACAGGCAAGAGTGCAAAAGACAATTATGATCTCCAACTTGTTTTCTCCAAATATCAAAATGCGCAAGGGGTAGTTTCAGATCAATTATTCCTTTCCCAGCAAATTACTTTCTCTGTGATAACATCCAGCAGTGGAAAGACTAATTTTAGCTGGAAAGTTCACAGAATCTTACAGAATCACAGCCACAGTCACAGCTAATGTGAGGCAGAGAAAGTTAAAACACAGTCAAAATATAAATGCTTCCTTCAGCTGATTCATTAGTTTGCATATCATAACAAGGACTTTGTGTTCTTGGGTAAGGTTAGTGCCTTGAGGACATCCTGCAGATGTGTGCATTCCCGGTCTGAATTTCTTTAATTTGTTATGCAAACTTCAATTCTTTTTAAATACTGTAAAAAGAGGGACTTCTTATTGCAGCTAACAACCATCAGCATTAATGATAGCTGTTCCTGTGATGCTGCTTTTTAGGATAAAGGACGAGATGCTTACCCATTAATGAATGCTATATTTCTCATTAGATGAGGTGTCATTGGCAGACAAACCTTGAAACAGCTAGCAAGTGAACTCAGTAAGTCCTGCTCCAAATCAGGAGGCCTGGTATATTTTGACACCTTAACTATTTTTCCCCTCAAGGAAACTGTGAGCTTTAAAACCCCTAAAAAACCTAATAGCAGGAAAGTCCGAGGCTGCCTTGTATTTTTACTTTTCCCTTTTTCCTTGTACGGGTGTAGTTTAAAGGTACAAGGCAAGCGCCGAAGTAGCAGCAGATGTTGGCAGACCTCAGAAAGGACCAAAATTTGGGATTTTCAGCCTCAGAAAGGCAGCTGCAGCAGCTCCCCTGCAAGCAAGGCAGTACCCAGCTGTGCTTTGGGTTAAGCAAACCAGTTTTGGTGGTCGATTTGTCCGTGTTATTTTACCCAGGCTGTCCCGCCGCTGGATTTTCATTTCTCCGAGCCAGGGCGGGAGGGCCGTGAGGGTGAGAAAACAAGCACCTGGGCGGCGGGAGGACGTGTCGCAGGGGTCTGCGCCCGAGCCGCCCAATTCCCCAGCCTCTCTCCCTTCAAACCCAGCCACTGGCTTGCGGGGGGGTCACTTACAGCTCCCACCACCTCTCTGAGCCCCTCCAAGGCTCGCCTCCACGCAGGCTGTGGGAAGGGAGGAGGAAAGCAGGGTGAGGACTTATTTGGTGGCCTCTGAGGGGTTGTTTCAAGCCAAATGCTCTTACCTCTGCTTTGGGTCATGACTGGAGAGGCTTCTTCAGCTTTTTCTTGAAGCAGTTGAGATGTGGTCTCCACTTGGTATTTGCTTTCAGGGCAGTGGGATGGACCAGGAGGCAGAGTCCCAGTAGGGTTCCTTGGGCTTCCAGATGATCATGGGAGGACTAAGAGCCATTGGTCTGTGGGGTCCTATTCTGTTTTCCTAGCTCATGTGATGAGGAGGACAAAGACAGTTTGGTTCTCTCAGGGATTGTGCCATTTGATGCTGTGCACCTCAACTTGACTGAAGGACCTTGACTTGGTGCCCTGAGGGCAGGACCTTGTCCCCTAAGCTCTGCCTTTAATGCGCCTCCATCACCTGATCATGCACCAACAAAAACCAGCAAGACTCTCCCTGCCAGTTGGTGCCATACCCTGGATGCTGTGAGCCATACCGTTCTTGTAGGCTTCATCCAGAGAGTGTCCAGGCCTCCAGACAGTTTCCCAGGGAAATAAAAAGACCCCACAGGGCACTGCCAGGGTTTTTGCTCTCAAGATAGCCAAGCCTGCGATACCAGATGCTTGCTGTCTTGCTCTACCAGTGCTGCCAGATACAAGCACAATTGGCTGTTGAGGGAGCAATGGAGAAGGCAAACAGACCATACTCCCAACCCTGACCCGTGTAATCGCTTTCTCTTTCCCCTTTTATTCTGTGGCCTTGTGGATAATGGCGCAACAGTTCCTTCTAGGGGAAAGTGGGATGCATGTGAAGCAGAGGCACTGCAGTAAGCAGATGCTGGAAGGGTTCTGGCAGGAGTAGCCTGTGGTGTTAATGGCAGATCTAAAGAAGGAGAAAGGATGCAAGTAGAACACTACAGATACGCTGTAAGAGTCCACAGTGTGTGGATGGACCAGGTATTCCTGCCTTGAGCAACGAGTGGGACAATCCCCTTATGGTACAAACCAGGTTCCCACATGAAAATGAAAGATTTAATTTCATACATGGTATTTTAAGGATAAATTCATTAAATATTGCGACATGCTCATATTTTATGATAACAAGGACCTTCTACACAGCAGAAGGGACAAGCAGATTCCATTCCTTCCACGTTTATGGCATCTGATAATGAGTTCTTGATCAGTGAACACTGTCCCAGCGAGGAGGTCTATTTAGTTTTGGGAATCAGTGAACAGTGACGTGCACTGATCCAACCGTACACCAACAAGACTAGCTAAATCCAATGCAAGTTCTCTGCAGAGGACATTTTATTTAAAGCTGTATTATTCATTATTATCTTTTTGTCTTCCCTCCTGTTTCCCAGAAATGCAACTGCAGAAATACAGCATATGGCCCAAATTCTGTGCTTCTGTGAGCGATGGTAGGCTGTCTGCCATCCGTGCTGCGCTCTGGGCTCTGGGTCTGACGTGGCACCAGGCTGGTCATGCAATACATGCAGCTTGCACTGGCTGCAGTGGTCCTTCCGAAGCAACTTCTGCAGTTGTTAATAGCTGGAATATGAAGGCCACCTGGAAACAGTCTTACCACCTCAGCTTAGACCATTAAGTGGATGTAGTGATAGGTGTACCTATATATATATGTATCTATAGTGGTGCTACTGCCACTGAACTTAGTCATGTTTAGGAATTGATTTTTTACTTCCATTTTCATGAAAACTTTGCATAATTGCACTTCCTCTTATTAATTTTTCAGACAGCTTTGGTTAACACAGGAGACAAATTTTTCATTAAGTCAAATTTAAATCTCATTCATATGAAGGATTCGAAAGCTGGAATAAAGAAAAGGGTAAAAGGCAGGCTTAATATCCCTAAATCCAGTGACCGAAGAAACGTCTACGTGAGGCTGGTTAACTGGCTATTTCAAAAAAGTCCTACTGAGTAAGGACAGGCAGACAAAATGATATCCTTAACATAACAATTGACCAAAAGGCTGGTCTTCTAAAACTGTGTACCTAAATGCAAGAAAAGTAGAGGTTCACAATAAACATGAATAAAAGGAAGACTTCCCGTGTTTCTTTTTTAAACTCGAGCATGAGCTCAAACAGCTATTCTTTTGCATTGTGAATAATTAGTGTTATTCTTCCAGAGCTGGAAGAATCAAAAAATCTTAGGACTCCTTGGACACAGCACAGCAGTTACGGTGCAGCCTTGCACCTCTTAAAAGACTGATCCTAAACTGATCAGGCCTAAATAGGCATTTGACCCCCACCGATGTCACCCAGCGGTACCCTTCCTCTGCAACGACAAGGCCAGCATGGCACAGAGGTAGCCCGGCACTGAGACGCTCGCTCCCTTCTTCAGTGGTGGATCAATGTTGTTCCAAAACACCGACCAGCTGCTTTCTCTGTGTAAGGAGGTTTTGCGTGGTGGTGCAGGCTCCCGAGGCACTGGACTAAGCAGAACGGCTCCGACCGCGGCTCACAAGACGCCTTTTCCTTCACGTTCCCCGTCTGACAATTGATAATCAGCCATTTAAAAGGCAAAGTCATTCTGCAGTCTGTGCCCCAGAGTACCGAACCGTCTCCCAGGTTGGGAGCTGCCGTTGCTCCGCTGCTGCTCCTTTTGTGTCTCTCTGGGAATGGGCACGCCAGGCTCTTTCAAACCTGAGCCCCTGAACACATTTCAGGACAGAAGGGAAAGAGGACGGCTGTCTTTCCATGAAGACTAAATGCTTTGAGGAGGAGCATGTTATAAAAGCTGTAGATATATTAGGTGTTTAATGGCAGACAGAGCCAGTTGTGTTCTTGTGGGAGGCGTAGTGCTCAGAGGGATGAGGCAACCCTGGGACTTCGAGGTGCCTCAGTTTCCAAATCGCATTTTGAAAAGAGGTAAGAGTTGTTTCCCTCTGGTTGTTCTTTTTGTCTTCACCCCTTCTCTCCCACCCCCTTTACCCAAGTTACAAACATCCCGGGAACACATCATATGCTACTGGAAATGACTTTAAAAAATCAGGACAAGCCAGCTGTGGGTCTGTGTATTCAATAGGCAGGCTACAGTGCTGCGCAGCTGATTGAGAAATAAATCTCAGCACACAAGTCAGCCAGCCACATACTGAGACAGAGGCAGGGCTCTAAGGTAAACACAGCTCAGCACTTTTAGGTACAAGATGGAAAAAAGCCCTTCTTTTTGTCCATAAAAAGTATGTTCCCTATTTGTGCCTTCCCACGGGAAGTGAGGGGTAAACTTTACTGTATTATAACAGGTTAGAGTTACCAGCAGGTAATGACAATGCAAAGGCAATTTTCCCCTAAGAAAACACCATCCCTTGCATCTCTCTGAAACTACATTATTGAAGGGACACAAACTGTCATGTTAATACACTGTCATTTCATTCAAGAAGGGTCTGATGGGCCTGATACAACCCCCGCATAGTCTTTCCTATTAATGCAAGAGCTTGCCTTTAGAAAAACACTTACTGCAGCATTTTGAACCCTGTCTGTATTATTATAAGGCAAGTCAGACTATGATTGTCTTTCAGTTAATGATGTGGCACGGGGTGGCTTTTTGCCAGGTTTAAGTTATATTCCTTTCAAGTCGCAGCCTTTAAGATCCACCTGGACAAGCCATAATTAAAGGGAATAGCAAATTAAGTGTATTAGGAAGGGGAAATGATTTACTAACCAGGGGGAGAAATAATTTATTAGAAAAGAAAACTTTTCCTGTAAGCTGAGAGAGTCACATTACCTCTTTCACAAATCATTTGCCCTGTTGCTGGTAACTCACTTTCTAGCTTTTCCTCCTCCACGGAAAGCCGCCTGCCCCACAAGTCTGCGGCTATTTCTTTCCCTGGGGCACCATTCCCTGGCATACGGGACCCATCCTGACATGCGCTTTCTGTTCCTGCTCAAGACGACTTTCATTTTCCCTGCAAAACTGTTTTGAGACAGGGTGGAGGGATGGAGAAGAGAGCCGGGGGAAGCATTCTCAGACAGACCCGACGTGCTCTCCAACGACAGAAATAACGGCGGACACCTAGATAGAGCAGTGTGATGGAGAAGACTCCCCCGAGGGTCCTGTTCACAAACCAAGCCAAAAGTATACAGCTTAAGCCAATCGACTGAAATTGAAATGCAAGAAGTCACAAATCGAATAGGAGGCAGGCTGCCGTACTTTCCTATCGGATGAGCAAGCAAGAGCAATATTCGAGTCATTCCAGTTACTGTTTATTTCTTTAAAAACGTTTTTCTGGAAGATATTTTTGAATCTCTGCACCACGGTTATATGTAAGACCCTAGCGTCCATGACAATTAAAAATCTCCATGTTTATTAAAATTCAGTCACAGTGGCACAACATAGCATGCAATTACAAACACAAAACAGATGCAACACCATCTTCTCTATAGTCAGCGAAGATTGCAATCTGCAAAACCATGGAAATTTGTGTCCTTGATTTAATGGTTTAAAATGCAGGAAAGCTGTTTACATTCACTGTCAAAATGTTTGCATTACATATGCTCACTGCCCCTGTAGTGGAAATATTTTTCCACTAACACTGCAGAATAAGCGCAAAATGAAGATGCACCGCTCTTGCTAACAAAGTGCTGGCATAATGCAGTTTCACCTCTGCTAAAACATTTGTTAATGACTCATCACACTGCGCTATTTGTTCCCTTTACTTTGGATTGGCTTCTTGAGAAATTTAGTATTATGCACATATTTTCAACTCTCCACTGATCAGATAGCCTTTTGTACAATCCTACAGACACTGTTTCCATCTCCTAAAAGCATTAGCAATACAGATTTATTTTTTTTTAAGTCCTTTACCGCAAACTTCAGATAACAGAACTGAATTTGGAAAAGGTGCAGGCACCTTCCATGACATGTTTAGGATCAAGTAGGTAAGCTGGGTATTTTAATTCTGTCTTCAGTTAAAAGGTACAGTGACGATTTTCAAGTGTCTGTACCCTGAAACCAGAAAGGATTTAGGAAAGCAAGTCTCAAGGAGATTCAGTGGCATTTTTTTAAATCTCCAGCTAAGGCATCAGTGAACGTACGTTGCAGACGTATAATATTCTGCTACCAGAAAGTCTTTTAAATGCATATCTAAATGCATAGACACAGTGTTGGTAATACTTAAGTTAATTGCTATGAAAATCAGAGTTTCTCACAAGTCTGCAAAAATTCATTTCATTTACATTGGCACTGTACGGACTTGCCTATCTTTTCCCATGTTTTTCTCAGTTATGGGACTATCCTCAAGATTAAGCACATGTGTAGACACAAAATCAAGGTCGTGGTGTTTTATACTGGCTGTAGAATATTATTCAGACACTTATTATGTGGCTGATGGCAAATAATTTTGTGCTACAGATAAGCAACTGCTGTTCCAGTACAACACAAAAGGCAGGTATATTCCATCCAAAGTACACCAGATTCAGGGGGTTTTTTGTTAGGTATAGTTTGACAGGAATTGCTGATATGTTTGTTTCATCTTATGCAACTAAATTGAATATATGAAATACATAGTAATGATGAAATCTTATGCAAGAGTTTTCTGCTGTTAAACCTTATCAAGAAAAGTACATTGTTTAGTCAAATGTACACTGTGAAAGATTCTTGCAGTTTTGTTTGCTTAGGTTTTTTACTGTGTGGTTTCTTTGCTTTTAAAGAAACAGACGATGACTTACATCCGAGCACGTCGAGTGAATTCTGCAGATATTTTGGCTGCACTAAAGGCTTCTCTTGCCTATGTTAAAAAGTTTGTTGTCAAGAATATTTACTAACACATTCTCAAGCCGCCATCCTACAGCCAGCCAGCATCTGTTAACAACAATTTGCCTTTGGTTAAATAAAAAAATTAAAAAAAAAAAAAAGCAAACAGTAATTTATGCTGGTTAAGGCAAATACTACTTGACTGGAAGAATCTTTCCCTACCTGGTTCGACTAGGACACTGCAAAACCAGGGTCTTCTGCCTGCAGCTTAGAAAATTTGCATCTAAGTTTAGAGGCTTTGACTGTACCGCAAGAACTTGGCATTACAACGTGCCTAAAATGTATTATCCCCATCAGTCAAAGTACAAGATGGCTCGGATCTGGGAATGGTTGCTGTCCACACACGGACAGCAACACGGATTTCTTCCGTAACTCTGTTTAGTAGGAATGAATCAGGCTCTCTGTCTTTACAACTGGGCATCCACACCGTGTGTTTGCACTGCGAACAGCTTCAGTTGACAACTCTAACCTGTTCCTTGTGGGGTAGAACAGAATATTTTGGAGACTTTCATACTCCATTTCTGAAGGTGTCTAAACAGTGTTCAAACACACGCATATTCAAAAAATGCATTTGTTGCCTGTCTGCTGATGCGCACGTTACACGAAGATGCCATACATGTATTGAAACAAACATGACTCATATTTGAAATGCACGTACACCCAGAGTAACGTATGTTAACGTACTAAAAATGCAATCCCTGCAGACAAACCTACTGAAATAGATCTTCAGCTGCTCGGACTACATGTCCTACTACATCAAAATGAGCTACTCTCTGTCCTGATTGCCTTGTGACATTGCTGGTGGAACAGACTGGGGTGTTTCCAGAAAGTTTCTATTTCTCCTCTATTCAGTTGTTCAAGACACTCTCTGAAAGAGAAAATACCTTTTTTTTTTCTTAAATTATTCACTCATTTCTCATACTGAGATACCATAAATTATAGTACGAGCCTGGGATTACTGCGTGAGACTACTTTTAAGTTAATCACCTGACAGATCACGAGCAGCCTTTTTCATACAGTGTATGCCTCATTTCTGTTTGTGGCATTTGTTTTCTCAAAGCTTTTCCTCTTAAATAGCAGAAGATGCAAGGGGACAGCAAAAGAGCGTGGGTAACATCTAAGGAGACCTGCACAAAATGTCTAAGATGAAAACTACTTGCTTTGCCTTTTTGCCACGAATTTAAAACTTAGAATAGGGTCACTAATTCTGCGGCCTTTCAACTACTCTCAGGGTGATTTATGGTTTTGTGCTGAAATGCTATAGCAAACTTAATGCTTTTGCATGGTTGAAGCATGAAATAAGGTGGAACCTGAGTGTTTCCACTGGGTGTAGGTTGGAGTTTGGGAGAGTTTTGGAGTCCAAAATTTCAGCCAAATTGTGAAACATATACTTACATGAGGGCTTGGCAAAAAAAAATCTAATGAATGTTTTTCTGCAAACGCTACAAACTCAGTAACATTAAAATACTTACAGATTCATACCACTTTTATTTAACTGGCCATTCTAAAAGGAATGCAAAAATGTCAAAGGCATTTTGTCTCACCAGTTTCTTAATGGAACATTTTGCACTTTCTTGCTCAAAATGTCACTTCTTTCCGAGATGATTGAAATCAAATGCCTTTTTCCACTTCAAAGTGAGCAAAACAGTTCAGGAGGCATAAACTTGTTTGTTTATTTGCCAGTTGCCTTGACCAAGGTCTGGGAGTCAGGATCCTCTCTCCTAAGGAAATTCCAGAACTCCTAGGCACAAAAGTCAAACTTACTCTTTCTGGATGGTGGAGTCCTGCATTCCTTGCATTATAGTGACATGGAAACTAGCTCAATCTTGTTGTTGTCTACAGTTTGATGGTTAGGGGGCATTCCCTATGGGGATAGTAGTGAGTTCAAGCACTTTCTGACCTACAACCCAGTTTCCTATTCCCTGAGTAAGTCCTGTAGTCCCTTACACTGAAGGCTGCCATGGTCTCCTCCTGGAGTTCAGGTGCATAAACCTTGGAGAGTTTCAAGTTTTGACTGCTAGCCATACAGAAGCAGGAGGCTGCAGGCTGCATCCTAAAACCAAGAAAGAAACAGTATTTGAGATTTCAGTGAGCTTTGGAACACAGAAACCTTCCCACTCCCTAGCCGGAGTTCACTCACAGCTGTGAACCCGGGAATATCCTAGGGAAGTACTCACTGTGAGGTGCCGCAACGTGTACCGTAGTAACAACCAAGACCTTTTCTTGGTTTGGACCTTGTCTCTCGGGTTGTTCTCAGCCTTTGCCTAAGCAAAAAGGCTTTTAGAGCCCTCATTTGGAGACCAGTAAGTCTCGTGCAGCTGCACTATCACCCACTTCGCATCCTTCCCTCCTTCCCGTGATTCTCAAGGAGTACAAGATTTAGCAAGAAAAACAAATAAAAATATTGGGGCTACAGAACTCAACTGAATTTCCTGGGGAACTTCATATAAATCCATTTTCCTAGTCGCAAAGTTCTATGATATTTACCTACTTGTATATCCGTGAAGGCTTTTTGTACAGGTAGACCGAGGTCATGCAGGCAGGGTTTGAGAGCCGCCTTCTTCCCTCTGTCACTGACAGTAGAGATGAAAAAGGTTCCTTGCAGGTCTCCCTCCACCCAACAGTCACCTCAAAACTCCAATTGCAAAACTTTATAAAAGAAACATAACATATTTTTTCCTCCTCTGGCAGTCTAGTTTTTATATATGTATATATATGGTCAATATTGCATTTCTTAGCAAACCAAAACATGCAATCCTTCCGTACAATAATGGGGAGAGAAATTTATGAATTTCATATGCTTAAATACATTAATAAATAAAACAATCCATTTGTAATGCCCGTGCAGATTTGTTGCTGAGTGGTTTTTATGCTGTAATGCAATTTTTAGTTAGCCTTGAAAGTTAGAGTTTGTCGGAACCCTTAAAGTTTACCGAGTCCTGACTACAATTAAACTCCAGCCATAATCGTGCCTCACTGATTCAATAGATGAGGAAGCAGGTCCTCAAAATAAAAATTCCCTACCTTTTCTCAATTCAAAAGCTGTTTAAATTGCCATAAGCAACCCAGCACTTTTTAAAGGATAGAATCCAAGGGTCATAAAAAATAGTTCATGGATAGCCAGAAAAGGTAGAGGCTACATGAGTTTTAAAAAGTAAAAGCCAAAAAAAAAAAAAAAAAGAAAGAAAAAACCTTATGCTTAAAGCTGTAACTATATCTATTTACTTGATAGTTCTGCTGTAACACTCTACATAGCAACAACCTAAGCATTCTCCCTTCCTTCAAGATGGTATCCAAGTAACAAGGGAAACTAGAGAATTAATAAAAATATAACGGGGATCTGATTTAAGTGTCTCACTTGTGTCAGCTAAAATCATTTCCTTCCACTGCACAGAGTGGTTGTGATGGGAGAGCTTTGCTCTAATGAAGGTGGAAACAATATCAAAAAGGAAATAAAGAAAAATTGACTACTGTGACATTTAAGCATAATATTTAAAAGCAGCAATGTGAATTATTGATCTCACCTGTTAATAGCAACTATAAATTTCTTCCAAAATAGTATATAGTATTTCTGAAAAAAAAAAATTAAAATTCATTCTTTCTTTCTTTCTTTCTTTCTTTCTTTCTTTCTTTTTCTTTCTTTCTTTCTTTCTTCTTTCTTTCTTTCTTTCTTTCTCTCTCTCTCTTTCTCTCTTTCTCTCTTTCTCTCTTTCTCTCTTTCTCTCTTTCTCTCTTTCTCTCTTTTCTCTCTTTTCCTTCTCTCTTTTCCTTCTCTCTTTTCTTTTCTTCTCTTTTCTTTTCTTCTCTTCTCTTTTCTTCTCTTTTCTTCTCTTCTCTTCTCTTCTCTTCTCTTCTCTTCTCTTCTCTTCTCTTCTCTTCTCTTCTCTTCTCTTCTCTTCTCTTCTCTTCTCTTTTCTTTTCTTTTCTTGTTATCTTGCTGAAATGTTCATTGAAAGGATAAGTTGATCCCAACCTAAAGCAACTTCATAGGTGCAAGGGGATTTGAGAACCACAGAGTATCTGGCAGGATAGGAACCTCTGAACTTCAGAAGGGCTTTGCCTTGTGAGGTTTGTCTATTAGTTTAACTACAGATTTTCAGGCTTGATGACAGTAAACTGTCACTTAATGCTGCTTTATTTCTTTCACCACTTGTTAACAGGATCCAGGATTACCTTCAAGCACTGGGCGGGGGACACACACACACACACAAAATAATTAGTATATTGGTGTGTTTCTTTGAGAAGTGTAGGTAGAGATATGTCAGTTTCTATGGTAACAACAAGAGGTCTTTATTACTAACAGAAAAATAGGTGTTGAGATAACCTCTTGTAAATTGTCGGTGCAAAAGTTATTTCTAGTCTCAGACACTGCTTTCAATTAATACACATTTCATTTGTAAATAATGGGACAACCTTCTTTAGGAGTTATACGCTTCTCAGGTGTGTAATGAGAGGTGTTGAGTTTCAGGTATGTATCAGGAAAAAATGCTATAATGAGTCAGAGGACGAATATTCTGCAAGGAAAGCTTTCTGCTTTCAGTGGGATTCTCATGGTATTATTTTTATAACATGGTGATTAATTTATTGTTCATCCAAAGAACTCACTGCTGAGTTGAAACATTAAGGAAAGTTCAAGTAAACGTAATGAAACTGCAGCTTGATTCCTGATGATGGTTTTGGTTTTAATATAACATTAAGAAATCCTGATTTTGGCAGGTCAGCAGCTATCATGACATCCAGACATGCTATTGTCATTACAATGCATATATATATAAATATATAGGCAAAATAATATGACCAGACAAGGCTTCTGTGTGCTGCCTGAATGAGGTACAGGAGTTGCCCATAGAGGAATATCCCAGCTGGGGCAATTCTCCCAGTTAGAGGAAAAACCCAAGAAACGGTCCCCGTGCACATCGTTTTCACAGAAGCTCACATTTCCAGCCAGCTTTACACCTGATGTAGAGGCTCCTGTTTCAACAGCCCACAGCATCAGTAGGAATAGGGGCGTGTTGAGACAGAAGAGGGAATGGTTGCGGTACTCTGTATTCTCTATAGTGCAGGTTGCATATCCCTCATAAATTGGGTCAGTCATTCCTATCAACTCTAATTCATGTAAGCAGGGCACGCATGGATTCAGAGCAGCCCAGGAACTACAGGTAGGAAGATAACTTAGTGGTTTTCCTGAGCTTTGAGGCCGTAATGTACTGTTTGATTAACAGAGCTCAAAATGTGACCAGGCTTGCAGCAGTTCTCCTCCTTTTTCAAGCCCGTTGATTTGAGAAAGGCTTTGTGCAGGCAACCTTGCAAATGGTAAGGCTAAGGTCTGTAGCGTCTCCAGGGTTGTAACCTGCCACTTCTCACGATCTTACAAATAATAACAGCCTGTCCATCCTCTTTTACTTTACAGAACAATATGGTGGCTCCTTTGCTTCATAAGAGAAAGAAGTTCTGCCCGCTATAATTGAAGCGATGCCAGCTGTTTGGAGCTGCTGGGAACTCTAAACTGAGCAGCCATTACTGCTCAGCAGAAAAATGTTTTTAAAAGTAAGTCTCTGTTTATGGATGGTACTTATCTGGCCCCATTACAGTGCTCTCTGAACAGATCATAGCTTTCAATGTGATAATCTTCAAGACAGGTAAACATCATTATTTTACAGACATACGATCTCACAGACACAGACTTGAGAAATTTTTTTGTTTATACTACAAAATTTTATAGGTCATGCCTGCATCCACACTTAATTTTGGAGCCAGATAAAATCCTGAACTTCTGTTAGTCAGGTTAGACCAGTTCTTCCAGCAACACAAGGTCTGCATAGTACAGGTCCACTGCTATCACGCTCGTGTAGACACTCCTGTGTAGCATTACCTGTCCCTCTACAAGCAGTTTTTCGTTAACAATCCCACACTTACACTGTCACTTTTGCAGGATTTTCCTAGTTGCACTCTTCAACTTGGAGGTTTAGGATTACAGTCATGATCGGTTTTCCCTTTGAATGCCCCAGTGTGGTTTAGAAATGCTTTTTTTTTTTCTAACTGGGTGAGTTCAGAGTAATCGTCCATGCAAAGAAACTTGAACTTGAGTATTTGCCCGAACCAGTAAAATAAAAAATACACAAACCAATATCTGGACACTTCAAAAAAATACATCAGGAAATGTCAAAGCAAACTTGGAAGCAAAAGAGGAACATACAGTGGAACTACCACGGCAAATGTATTTGATGGTGCTTTTCAAGCCACATGGTACTCAGGGTTTTCAAGAGAATTCATGGAATTTTAAGGGAAGAAAAGCAAATAAAGTGAATTCGAACACCAGTAAGTGAACTAAGATGTCATGCAGCTCCTTCAATAGCAAGCCAAACTCCTTCAAAAGACTGAACAAAAGTTTCCAAAGGATGATGTACAATCAGTCATTGTACTGTGTGGACAATTCCTTGTTCCTAGTATCATCCAGGTTTCAGCATCTTGTACCTTCTATTGAGAATGATGGCATGAACTGTAAAACTGTCCTTTCCATGCATCATTAGTGAATGATAAGGGCTATTATGAGTTCTTATAATGATCTCTGATGCAAATCAAAACAACTAGAATTTTGGCATTTGTTTTTATTTTGTTTGTTTGCTGAACAACAGAGTCTCATTTTGGTAAGTAGATGAGAATTTTTTTTCCCTTAAAATTGAGATATAATGATTAAATAAGAGATACAATGAACAAAAAGAAGCAAATAAACAGCAGTTCCATGAATATGTAGCTCCTCAGTATGATTAATAAAAGTTTGTGACAGTTATTATTGGCCACATACTGCACATTAAGAAAGCATCCTGCTGTCCAGCTCTTCTCATCACCATCAGCCACATAGGACTTGGAGAGGTTTTTGGTAAGTGCCTTTGTGCTTAGATTTCCTAAACCCTTCTGCCTCCACCTGATGGAATGTCTCTGCTTTATAAATACTCGCAACCATTTTGCTAAATAACAATCAGCACTCATAAGATTAAGGTTTTGAGCCCACTAACATCTGACCTAATCATAAATCATTTCCACAATCTTTTTTTGTCTGACCACCATACTCTCTGCTATTACCTCCCACCCGCACAGAGAACAGCTAAATCATTCTTCACTACTGTCCAGGTCCTTATGAGCCAGAAGAGTGAAAAAGATAGGCTGAGTCCTTAAGGAACACAGTTAGTATTGCAACAGCATCTAAGCATTTGTATACACTGACTAGGATAAAATGTCTTTTTGTGGCTTCTCAATAACCATTATTGAAGTATCCGTCATGCAGCTTCCGAGATTAATGAGCGAAATACCCTAATGATTCACTGGTGCTATTTCTGTGCAGGTGCTCAGAAGGTGAAAAGAAAAAAAAAAAATAATCAAAGTGTCTCCTAAATTATGACCCCAGGACAGTTCACTGAATCAGTCAGTGACTTTCAGTTCTTTCGGTTCCCTGAAGCAAAACTGTCTTAAAGGTCTTGGGTATCTCGGTGATGTCAACTTTCTCTGTAGTTTTCCTCAGACCAAACAGATTGACAGAGGGTCATTGAGAGGAGTTGCAGCCTTCCTCCCTCCCTCACCCCGCTGCCTGTGTGCTGCCGCCTGAGTCTCATCCTGCTGCCTTTACACGGAGAGGCTGGGCTGGGTCCGGTACCCAGCACTGGGCACGCTGCTTTCCACAGCTCAAAATCCCACCCTTGGGTGGCACTCCCATTCCTGCACCACAGACTGCTCGGGCCTCTGTTCAGCAGCCCAGAAGGGATGCTCACCGCCGTGCAGATGGTCACTGGGTACCTGTGGCAGCTGCTGACTGTTGGTCCCTGCCTGTATCACCCTCCTTTTGTCAGTGCCACGTGAGCAAGGGGACCTGGGTCTCCATCTCCAAAGGAGACTGAAAAGGTTCCACCAATCCTTTCCCATCCAAGCGGCTGAGCAATGGTATAGTTTATGGTACGTACGGTTTGAGATCTGGTTGAATTAGGAATCTGAATGAAAGGAATTGGAGGACCTGACCCAAAGGCCCTGTAGTTCTTGGGAGCAACAAAGTTTCCTCACGGTGCAAAGCAACTTCCCAGAGACAGCCCCATGGCAGCTCCATGCAGAGACGGGCAGAGAGGGAAGGCTGGAGCACCTATCTGGCATGTCAGAAGGATCACATGCACCCCAAAAAGGCAGAACCCAAGCAAACACGACTGTACAGTTAGCAACTGAAGAAACTTCTGAGAAGAGACACAGTCAGCAAGGCTATATACAAAGTCCAGCAGAGATCTAAGCTGACATCTTCAAGCTCTAGACACGTCCTTGAACTACTGCAGCGATAGTGCTGAATCTCATAGGACTGTTGAATACCTGCAAAGGTATGAAAGGGTGAAAAACTAAGCAAAAAACCAGGTGTGAGGTGCATGTGGCTGTGTTCATCATTAAAGACAAGTGACAGTAAATAAATGAAACAAATTTTTACGCTGCAAAAGAATCTCCAAAATTTCCCTTGCAAGAATATTTGTAGTGATTTGAAGACATAATTATCTTTCTTTCATGCTGCTTTGTTTTTTACCCCAAAGCACTTCTTCCATCCTGGAGTTACTTAGGATGGCACTCATATTATTTCCATCTTAGGAACTGGGGTAAACGTTAGTACCTGGTCCCAAAAATCCTTCTACACATGGCTAGCTTTATAAGCAGGAGCAGTAGTTCTGTTGGCTTGCAGGAGGTTTGACTATGGGTTGCATAAGCATATAGGTAATTTTAACCCGCTGTGAATTGAAAAGATCCGCTGAATCTTTTGAGGTTAGCCTACTCGTAATAAAACTGGGTCATAGTCATCTCTTGCTCAGCTATGCCATTTAACCTGGCGCGTAGTGATCTCATGATAGGATATGCAAAATCTTTTTTTCTTAAACAGTCATTTGAACACTATAGTTGTTAAAGGGAAGTTAGCATGTCATTTTGTTCTCTGTGTCTTTTACCGGACTGAAAATTACACCTTCTTTTCCTCCATTGTCTGAATGCCAAGCTGAGCATGGTTAATGCTGGTATTGCTTTGAATTACATGCATGCTAATCATTACCATCAAAACCGGCAGCATTGTGGAAGCACACAAAGTGGTACACTGCAGGTAAAGCTATCACCAAAATGTCAATCCTTGTTTAAAGGCATTTGGTGTGGTGACATTTCTGTAAGAAGACCACAATTCCTCTTTGTGAACGCAAGTAATTTCGCGTGGAGTAGGGAGCCACGGCTTTTCTGCCCCCTTCCGATTGCGTTTCACCTGCTCAAAACCCCCTCATGAGATCACGTAGAAACAGCAGTTGGGAAAGGATTTTATGGTGTTTTGGGGTTTTTTCTGTTAAGCGACAAAATCTGTGGGCTTTTTGCAGGCAGGACTTTTGACTTTATTGATTCAAAAATAAAGCTTAGGGGTTTTCAAGGATTTCTCAAAATTCTGGTTTCCAAACCAGTGACGATATTTCTCAGCTGTCGTTTTCCAAAAACGTGCTTTCACAACGATTAAGTATCAGGAACTTTCAGTGTTCTGAACTTTGCTAAAACCTGCTTTTAAAATTCAAGCGTGCACGCCAACTGCATCACGATGGTTGCGCTCCCAAGGAACGCAGTTTCGACGCACTTCACTTTCAAATCCCACTTTGCGCTTCTCTCGATTCCTTCTTCCCCCCGGTCTGTCCTCCTGCAAGAGCCATCTCTTCAAAAAACTTGGGCTTTGAATTCATTTTCCTCCTTCTCTGAACAAAAGCAGCCCGGGGCCACTGCTGCCTTCAGGAGGTCTCCCCGGGACGGCAGCAATTCGGGGTGCCCGTTGCAGGTTAGCAGGTGCACTGATGGCTGCCAGCGCTGGGGGGGGCAGGGGGAGCTGGGCTTGCTCCCTTGCAGGCACTCAGCAGTAACCAACAGCAGCAGCAGCAATTTATTTGCATTAAGCTGACCCAACCGAGAAAACGGATCTCGACTCTGTAATTCGAAGTCAATCAAAAGCAAGTAGAAAAAGGTAGCGGGGATGAAAGAAACCAAAACGGCAAAGAGGTAGAGGTGTGAGAGCTATTTTCTTTTGCGATTGGTTAAAATAAGGGGGAGACCAAATAAGCGGTAAATGCAGCGGTGATGAAAACTTCCTCACAGGCATGACCATGGGGCACTTCTACAGCTCTTACTCAATCAGTTGAACCTTGCCTCAATACGATATCTAAGGAGAGCTCAGTTTTGATATCTGAAATAGTTTTTTAAATTATCCTGGCAGTTTCAAAGAATTTTTTTTTCTGCCAGAATACCAGAAAGTTTTAAACCAGATTAAGAATAAACCGCCAGAAATGCACTGTTTTCTCTCTAAAATAGAATCAAACAGAGAAATAAAAGAGTAAGGTTTTCTGGGTGCATGGAATTTGACACAAAAAGCATTTGAAAGTATGTCCCAGACCTCAGCATTAGCTCTTGGCTTCTCTGCACAGAAGAAGAAAATTAACCGGTTTAAGAAACGCATATGAAATTTCCCATCTGGCTAACAACATGGATGTTTCTGCTCACTGTGACAATCTGAAAACGCTGCTGAGATGTTTTAAAGTCAGTGTTTATATCTCAAAAGCCAAATCTTCCACAGCTAAGGTGGCCCTCCCCGCTTCCCTAGGATATAAATTAAGACAATAAAGTACATCTGAAACTCATTTTTAAAGGTGCACGGCTATGTTATATGTGCTTTGATAAGTGCTCTTTAAAATCCATCATCTTACTCTGATGCAAGTATTTAATTTCAAAGTTGGTTTTTCCTCCATCAGGGAACATTTAATAATTGGGTTTTAAGCACACGAATCTGTTGTTTATATTTACTTGCTAATTAGCTTAACATTGCTAAATGCAGGTGTCATGTGAAGGTATACTGCTACAATTCTTAACTTTCAAAGGCTTCAGGTACTTTGGAAAAACTGATGATATTATGACAGACAGGTAAAGAGCACCATAAAGCTGTCTGCTAGATACAGTGTATGCAGAAGCAATTTGCCTTCTAAAACTCTGAACATGATATTCTCTAATATTTCCTGGCAGATCTTCAGTAGCTAGAAAATAAGCATTTCCATATGTAAGAAAATATTCCTTTGAAATGTAGATTTTTCTTTACAAGAAAAGAACATGGAGAGAATTGCATTTTTAAGCTAAGGGTTCATTATTATTTATTTTTCTGCTTTGAAAAATGTTGTGCATTTCCCATACAGCACTTAGATGGTAATTGCAATTCTAGTATAAGCTAAATTACTCTTAACAAACCTGCTAGCTGTCTTTGTCCACTAAGAATAATCTCTCAATAAACAAATTTTGGCTAATACTTTAGCTCCTCACTGAATACTTGGATTATGTTAAATTTAATATACTCCAGCATACATTACTGCATTTATCTAAAATTTAAAATACATTCACAACACTGTCTCTCTGTTCCACTGCTTTTATAGAGTGTTTTCCCCTTTAAGGAAAGCAGTTTAAAATGGTTGATAGTCATCTCAGTTGCCGCAACCACATGATGCAATCTATTGTCAAATTAGTGGGTGGCAGCAAGTGGAAACAGATTTCACCAGCAATAAAGCCCGTCACATGATTTCATCTGTTCGCAGCCATACAATCTCTTAGTCCGTTCCTCCTGTTTGATCCGAAGGCTCTGTCCACATGGAAGCTGATCTTTGCTATCTGAAACGCGACTGCTAAATAACAGGGTTTGTCCTTCTGGTTGGCTTTCACTAAGTGGCGTTTTGGAAGCGTACAGGGAATGAAACCATTTAGCACAGAAAATTTTGCACATTTTTTAAAAAGTGGGCCAAATGCACACATGTTTTGCCAAGTCTGAACTAAATGTAAACAAAATAGAAATAAAATATTTGCAAAAAATACCAAGTCTAATTAAAGTCTTATAAAAGGGTATACTTTAAAAAGCAGAGCCTACTGCGCATATTTATAACATGTAGATGAAAACTATATCTGCAGTACAAATAAAATAATCTCTCTAGCATTAAGTTAGCAGTAATCACATATGAATCAGCAAAAAGATGAGGGGGGAGCAAAAGTGAAGGACAACTCAGCATAAAAATAGCTACAAACATGATGTAAATGGAACATTAAAATATTTCTAGTGAGAAGCATTTTGTTTTTCTTATGGGACAGTGTTATGAGACTTGACTTTTACTTTTAAGTGCCCTTAAAGTCACCATCACAAAATAGAAAGCCGATCAGGTGTTTTTGGTTCTTTCTAAGTTTACGAAATAGTTTCAGCCCTGCCTGATCCAGTAGAGCCAACAAATTCCAGGTCCAGAGCCAAGGTCTTGGATTTCCACATTCATCTTGTAATGGTAATACGTGGGAGAGTGGGGAATGGGAAGCATAGACATAACAGTGAAAAGCTTGGTAGAAAACCATGGTGAGGATGACAGAAGACAGAGGTTTGCCCTGCCCCTCTGCGTACCGTACCTGAAACCCAACTGAAGCAGTCACAGGGACTCAGGGACTCTCCCACCATTGTACCGCAGGCATTCTCTATCTCCCGAAAGACTTCTGCAGGAGAGCAATTGTCTTGTGCACTAATAACCTACGGGAAAGACCATTTGTCAAGGAGTGCAAGTTCCCCTCTGACATGTCAGCACCAGGGGAACGTGTTTTCTCATAGCCCCCTGCTCAGGGCTCAGCCTTTAACAAAACAATACTGCATAACTAATCGTCTGCGATATTGCTCTACAATAACTATCTATCCCAGTTTGAAATGAGGACAAATGTAATGTTCCTCAGAAATAGCTCTCGGCACCCTGGACCACCAGCCGAACATTGATTATTCGTGAATAATGTGATTCCCACTTAATAGGTTGGTCAGTTAAATTAAACATAAATATTTGTGCTGTCAAATAACATTCAAAGGCCAATGCATACATTTTTCTGGAGAGGTAAATGTCACAGACTTCATTTTTGGAGAACTGCAAGATAATGTGCAGATCAATAGGATCACCATTTCCCTAACAGCTATGGAAATGCTAGATACAGTGCACAGCACGTGTTTGAATTTCTCAGCCCTTACTCAGATCAGCTTTGACTACAAAAGGAATCTGGCTATAAAATATATCTGACAACACCTAATGCTGCATCCTCTATAAACTCTTTCCATTGAAATTGGGTTCTCTTGCAGTGTAGGAAATTGGGAAGCCTGGAAAACCAGGGAGCTAAATGTGGGTCCAATTCAGAAAAGCTCTGAAGCATGTGCTTAACTTTGCTTGGGTCTTAAACTCCACTAAAGTTAAGCACGTGCTTAGATGTTTTTCACTGCTAAAACTACTTTATTAGTGAGGTAGTTTCACAGACATAAAAAATACAATAAACCTTAGAGGTGATATGAGACAGAAGTCCCCAATCTCAGAGTTAAAGGCCCTCTTTTTTGTGTATGTAGTCATTCATGTAAACAGATCTGTATTTAATTGTATTTCATTTCATTTCAAACATATCTGTATTTCACGTAGTCATTCTTGTAAACAGATCTGCTTGCAAAAAATACTTATGCAAGAAGATCAAGTATTTGCACATCTAAGGACCCATTTTGCATGGGCAAATAGTTGTTTACACGTACGGATGAAAAATAGGGATACACAGATATGCAAGCGACTCTGAAATCTTGACACACATTGCCATACAGGATAAAGCTGGAAGAAAGTCAACAGGCAAGAATTATCCAATTAAAAGTCCACAGTCATGTATGCATTTGGAATTAGTTCTAAAGGCTCCGCAGAAAGAATCTACTGCAGTAAACATTTCATCGTCACTAATTCTGTCCAGATCCATTTGAAGCATATCCCCTTCTGAAGATTCATTAATACATTTTGGACTGAGAGGAAAATCAGCAAACAGTTTGTTCGGAAAGTTGCCAAAATAAGATTGATCTTGAGACACGTGTAGTGGAAAAATATCGGGACTTTATTCACTCTCAAGGAAAAAAAAAAATCAGAAAAAACAAAACTCCTGAGGATCTGAGAGCAAAATCTGGCTCTTGGTATTTTAAAACAAAAAAAAACCTGAACATGCACTGGTTGCTATAGAGAGAACCTCTTACTTTCAACCACAATTGCAGATGTGGTAGGGTTGAAGTGAATATCTATGTCTGATAATATTTAACAGCTATGCAAAAGATGCATAAAAGTGATCTGAGATATTTTTTTCCCCCAAAAAATTAGATACTTGTGAGTTATGCACTGACTGCCCAAAGGAATATAGGAGCATTCCGCAAATAACTGAGACTTGAGTAACCTTAAACAAAACATAACAGTTGGCCAAACAGTAGTGCCTGTTTACAGATAGTACATTAAAACCAGTAAATAAAATAAAGCATGCATTGAACAATAGTCAAATGTAGAGAGTTTACGCATAGTTGCCCGATCTCTCTGTGGGGAAAACCGTGAGAGAAAGTCTGCAGTCACCGACGAGAGGCAAAGAGGGACACATCTCACCGCTCGGTGTAATCACAAAGAAAGTTCGCTGCCAGAGTATCCTCATTCCCCACCCAGAGCAGGGCCTTTTTTATCATGTTAAGTCCCTCCTGACGTAAATAAAGCTAACCGCACAGGTCTTCCCTAGTACAACAGGTAGTATAGCCCCGTTAAAAACTCCCCGCTGTTCGAAGGCATTAATACTTAATGCTTAGGTCGCAGTACCACCGAGAGGCCGCTGAACAAGGCCACATCATTCTAGATTCAAGGCAAAAATAGGGGAAGTAACAGTCTCTGCCTCAAAGAGTTTAGACGCATTTATATGGCCCCATCAGGCAATTTCTGTACCATTTTCTAGATTTATCTTCTATATGATGCAGGCCCAAGCTCATCGTCAACACGCTCTGTTTGCAAGCAATTTTTATGAGAGCTTGTGCTCAGCTGCCTTCTTCAGCACCTCTTCAAGCCCCCGTTGGTGCCTGCTGGTGGGTGGGATGCGTGAGCGAACGGGACCAGAGCTGGGGTGGGCTCCAGAGAGAAGACGCGGTGGCCGTGCCACGTGGGCCAAGGAGGGCTGGGTCACGCGTGCAAAGCCACCGCACAGCCCTCCACACAATGATGTGCTCCCCCCCCCCAGATCGCGTTGCTCAGGCTAGCAAGGTGAAGACATAAGAGAACATAAATATATCTTCATAAATATATTGGGGACGAAGACAGGCTACTAAAGCTAAGAACAATTTTGGCGCAAGGAGAAATGGCTACGAAATAGCATGGGGATTTAGAATCTCTTTCTCAAGCATCAGCACAGTGAGGTTTCGGAGCAGCCAGCCTTTAGAAAGGAAAAAGGAGCAAAATCCTTAGGTATTTGTAAGACAAAGCACAATCCGTTCATGAAAAGCACAGTGAGCTGTGACCACCTGGAACAGCAAAGGACTGGCCTTGATGAGTAAGATCTCAAGTTTCTAAAGGGTATTTTCTGCAGCATTCATGTGTTTATCATTCTCAGACAACCCAGGATTCACATGATGTTGACAACTGCAATATATTCTTTGTAAATTGCAATTGGATCTTTGAATCTCCAGACAGTTGAGAAACTAGTCTCTCTCACCTGTTTAATTAACCATGTCATGTTTTCCAAAGAGAATTAATTGTCTCAGTGAAGCAGTAAGGAGACTCAAAGGTTCAAAAGAAAAATAAATACGAGCATGCAGCAGAGTAAACATTTATCCAATAAACATTTTCACAGCTGAGTTTGAAACTTCTCATGTTCCAGCTTCTTATATTTTATCATCTCATCCCACTTGGTCCTGGCACCACATCTCTTTAAGATACGCCTCATGGGAAAACACTGCCTTGGTAATCAAAACATTTAGACTGCAAAAGAAATATAAAACAATTCTGAAGGAAGTTTTATGGTGCAGTGACTGCTCCGAGACCAAACTGTAACTTTTCCCTGCCTGGTCCTTAAGAATTGATTAATGGAATTGTTTTTATATCAGGCTAACCCTACCCTGATCAGATCAAGTTCTGGCAGATGTTCCCTCTGAGTAGAAGCCAGTAACTCTCCTGGTGACAAGCACAGGGCATCTTCTTGTTGGCTCTTCTGCCCCTGAGATTGGCTGTTGCTGTTTTCCACAGCCAGAGTTAACCCTAAAAGTCTCAATTTTAACCAAATTGAAACAGGTTTGGGGTTTTATTTTTTTTTTTGCAACTGCTTTCATTTCTGCTTTCACCACCATTTTTTTTTAGCATTACTCTGAGAATGGAGTAAACAGTTCAACGTGAAAAGGAGAAATGAAAATGATCTTCAGATAGCTGTTCCTACAGTGGAAAGCATTTTTAGCATTCAGCTGTGGTTACATGATGGAAGAAAACCTTTAGGGTATCTGTGAGATGGGTAAAGTGGCAATCATTGAAATGATGATGTTAATCATTGTCAATTCAATCCTGAGAGGGCTGAGGCCCTTTCCAAAGATGCTGAAAGTTTCTAATTCTCTGTAACATGATTCCGCACAGAATGTTAAAGGGAAAGACCAGCATTCAGCATCTAAGCTGAGCAACTTCTTCCTTAAAAAAAAAGAAATCGGGATAAGTCTTGAAAAATATACACGCATTTCAATGAGAAGAGTTTCAGTCTGGGGGCGGGGGGAAGTGTATTCTGTCTTTGGAAATGTCCTCGCCATTTTGCAAGCTTCATACTTACAGCCTTGAAAATTTCTTAGTCCTCGGAAAAACTGTTGCAGTACCTGCATTTAGAAGCGGGTTTTAGTGCCGATCTCCTCAAAGGTTTTCTAGCCCTTTAGGTCAGATATTCAAAAACCAGACCACTATACCATAGCTTCAGTGAAGTCAATGGAGATAAGACATTTATCATAACCACCTAAAGGTCCCCTTTGCATATTTCAGCTCTAAGGAGCAGTAAATCTCGCAGAAAAAATAGACAGCATGCTGTCAGATAAGTTTATTTTTGAAACCTGATGATATATTAAGTATGGTTTAGATTTTGCATTAGTCAAACAAAACTGAGAAACACCTTCCTTTGGCTTGTTCCATTCTGGTTTGTTCAGAGCAAATCCTAAATGATTAATCAATGCTTTAATAATTCCATGTCTGTATGGCCTTGACCTCATTTTCACTTTTTCTTCCACTTGTGCTTCTGCATGTGCATGTCTGTATTTAAATCTGCTCCTGTTCTGCCTAACTAGGTGGTAAAATTCCTACAGCTGCACTTTCCTGGTTTTCCGAGCAGCAAAGTCTTGGCAGCCCCTGTGCAGTCCTGGGTGTCCAGCCCCTCTGAAATCAAGCTCCAGGTGCCAGAGGGCCTCAGCAATGGGGCAGACTAAATATGATACACGTGAAAGACCCAGCCCTTTCAAATGAACGGAAAACACAGAATTTCTCTTCCTGTGACTAAAGGAAGAGAATCAGATAGTCCAAGGAGCCATCTGATTTTCTTTGCTGAACGCTACCCCAGCGCTTGGAGCAGCTACTACTCACTGGGACATCTCAAGATGCAGCACAAACATCTCCAAACCAGGCCAGCGGGCAGCGTAGGAGAGAAATGCATTTACCCCATTTGAACCGGGTAGGTACAACTGGCGGTGTGGCTCACCTGCTCTTTCTGAACTGGTGACTGCAAGAAGCGAGACTGTGATTGCTGCTTGTTGAAAAGGTGCCCAAGGAGACGAAGGCTTTGAGCTTCCTCACCTCCCCTCACTCGCACACCTGCTCCCGGGCAGCCACAGTCTGGCCATCAGAAAAAGCAATAATCTCTACAGCATGAGAAACAAGCAGGCTGCTGAGCCTCGAGTGTACCGGAGAGCCATTGCGAGGAACCGAATAAGTGATTTTTTTTTAAAGATGTGCTTATAAATCATTAAAGTGACACGGTACGGGCTTGGAGTTTGTTTTGCAAGCTAGAATGGGAATTGTAACATCCGTATTTCAAAATACATGCTCACCCTTACGTTCCCTTTTCCTGTGGATGGCTTCCAAATTTAACCTTTCATTTCTTGAAGAGCAGTTTCTTATATTTATTTGGTAGAATAAGCAAACAGCTGACTACAGCAAATCCAGGGAGCTCTTTTAAAACTATCAGCTAACATCAAGATAAGTGCATTTCAAATGTCCCCCAGGAACTTTGAAAATACACCACTTACCTGCTACCAGCTGTTTCGCTTACTTTTATTTTAGCGGAGCTGGCATAGGCTCATCTCAATCCTTTGTGACCCCCCCCCCCAAAGTCCGAAACCGGCCCCACCTCTGTTGTGCTGAACAGAGTGGGAAAAGGCAGGCTGAGACTCAGGAGCCTGCTGTCAAGTTGCTTTAAGATTTCCCAGTGTGTTTCCGAGGGGCAACGTTATCTCTGACAACTGGTGGCCAGGCACCTGAGCACACCACCGATTATCAGAGTGCCCACCTGATGGGAGACCATGACGCACAGTAAGGGCCGTTCTTCAAGCGAGTTGGCTGGACAAAAAGGACATCCCAACAGCACGCTGTCATGGGCACTGGGGGCTCCAGTTGTGGGGTTCGCTGCCTCGGGGAATTAAGACAGGTTGCCTGTTGCAGTCTTAGTGCATTTGAATTCAGGCTCCAGAGTCACTGCTCGCGGTTGAAGGCAGACCTGCAAGAGGCGGGCGATCCAGGCAGCGACACAAGCGAGCCTTGTTCTGAACAGCAAGGCCTTAGCTAAAAGCTGGTCCCCATAAACGGCAGCAGTAACAAACTAGGGAGACGTGGAGCTCAGCATCCTCTTTAGGGGCTTTTATATAGTGGCTGTGGGAATGGCTCCAGTTCTGACACTCACGGGAGGAACGAGGAGGCGCAACCACGTAACACATCACATAACAAAGAGCACGTGCAATCCCTGGCAGTGACTGTTGAGGGTTATAGACCTCTTTAATTTGCACCCCCTCCCTATACTCCCACAAATCACACATCCCCTGTGATGAAATTTAGACCTGACCCTGCTTGCAGCCAGGCTAATCCCTCCACGGCGATGTGTGATGAAGACGCTGGTTGCTGCAGTAGCTGGGCAACCAATTCTTAAATATTTCTATTTTCCTTTCTGGCCACAGCTTCCTTCAGCAACTGACACAATGCACTGCTTTCTCCACCGCGGCTACCTTAGTCTTGGCTGTCAGCAGGTAGGGAGGTGACTGCTGATAGATGAGTTTTTGGTTCTTGTAGCCATTGCTGCTGGTCTCATTGCTTGCCTTTCAGCAAAGGTTTTTTAATCCTTCTTTTTTTTTTTTAATGTGACTTTGAACATGCGGGCAGCGTGTCACGAATCACGCCATGCCAGTTCCCATTTACCACAAACACCTATGTGCTGGAGCGCCAGTAACAAGAGCAACGTCTGCTGGCCCTTCACTGCCTCAGATTGCGCTTCCAAGATTTGGGATTACCACAAGAAACTGGTGGCAATTCCATTCCGTTAGCAGGAGCTGCAGGACCTTTGAAAATCTCACTGAAGTGCCTAAAAGAGTATTTGTAGAAGCTTCGGGACAGGCCCCCATGCTCACAAGCGCTGGCCTGAATAATGAGGGTTAATACAAGCTCTCTTGGTAAATCTGGCGCCCGTGTTTATGCCAAGGGTTTCGGAGGGTGGCGAGCCTGGGGAAGGGAGGGGCTTTCCACATTGGTAGGCCCATCTGAGAACTTTTTAATCCTTATTACTGTTACACTTTTCTATGCCTGCCAGCCCGCAAGAAGGTTTGAAAGTCAGCCTGACCTCTTGTGTGTCTGATCTAGATCCAACAGGGAATGAGATCAGGGAGCTGTGAGAAGCAAGCTTAATGGGGAGACTGCTGCAAATGTAGCAAAACAAATAATAGAGGCTCGAGGTTTTTTGTTGTAGAAAATACAGTGCTATGGCTTTTGGGTGCCAAGAGGCAGTTCTTTTAATAGCTACATTCTTTGTAATGCTGATGAGTGGCAATATAGAAAGATGAAAGTAGGAGGGCATTGTATTATAGTCTTACATATATTATGCCACAAAGAAAATGCGGTTGCTGGGTGGGGATTCTTCGCCCTCCTCCTGCTGAGCTATTCATACAAACTCTCCTCTGTGGATGGCAATCCCCATTCCATCTCTCCTAAATCCCAAGGGGTTTGCCAACTGACTTTCAATTTTTCAAGTGGAAATCGCAGGACTGAATGGTGCATTGAAGTATTTCCTCCTACACCTCACTGCTCCTGTAGGAAGTGAGCAGACATTTTTTTCCAAAAGATGTATGCCATCTCCTGGGAACAGTAGAAACTGCAAGCCCCTTGTATGGAAACCCCCTGTAAATTGTATTTGCCTATTCTCGGAGGGCATTATACAACCACCAGAATAAGGTCTGCATAGCTGGGACTACCCTCCATTTCTAAATTTGTTGAACTGTCCATGTTTTACACCAGCAAAACTCAAATTACGTTGAAAACGTCATCATTTACTTTGTGTATCGGAAGATTTGGATGTATGCCAAATAGTATGACACGATAAGATTCGCCAATACGTAATACTAATCAGTTACAAAGTAGTGATGGAACTTACCGTACACTGATGCGACATTTTAACACAGAGGTACGAGTGCTGAAATACAGCCCACGGCGTTGCTCTGATTTTGTCCTACAGGACAAGTGTAAGAGGCAGGAGAAAAACATCAGAGATTTCTTTCATAAAACATCTTGCATGCTGATTCTTCACCACACAAGACAAGATATGTTTGTCTTAACTCATAAACTGCAACTTGGATGTGTCAAACCACAGACTCCTCCCTTGGGCTTTTTATTTGCTACTAACATACCATTAAGATTTCCCCTGTCAAGAAGACACAACGGGGAATAAAAATCCACGGATACAAATAAATATATTTTTGCATTTTGAATTAATAGATGCATAGGTGGAGGCATCCTTTGTCTTTGAACCGGCCCTTAAGATGACCTAGTTACTTCATGTAGATAGGTCCTTGAAATAATGTATGTAAGCATGGATTCATACATAAAATGTTTTTTTTGGGGGGTGATGTGTATTAAATATAGCTGCAAAAATCATAAAAATAACTTTGTTTTCATTAAGGTAGAAAAATTTCTACTTTTAAATAATTAGAGGTGACACACTCTATGGACATTCAATCTGCTTTTATCTCATAAACATGATATTTTATAATCTTAAATTTCTTCATCACTTTCTATTTCTTCCAAAGACCTGAAGGACTTTGGATAAGAACAGACATGGGAACTTTTTTTGCAAAAAATATCATCTGACAATACCAGCAACTTTATACAATGGCATCAAAAAGTAAGTAAACAGTCTTCAAACAGAATTTATAAATGTAATTTATAAACTAATGTCATTGTTCATCCTAGCAACTTCCTGAGAGACACCAAGTTTCAGTGGGAGATGGGGTTTCACAAAACTTATATGTAAATTGCTGGTACGATCAGAGGTCACTCTCATTCTGTAACACACTCGCACAGGCTTGTAACGTCTTTTGGCTGATTTAGTAACGCACACACACCCTCGTATACACCTCCTCTGCTAAGGAAAGCAAACGCTCGTGAAACATGGTTTTCAGTTTGTACTTAAAAGACTACAAAACCAGCAATGACTCAGGAGCAAGAGATGACTGTGTCAGGCATCCACATTGACTAGTGGCTGAGCTTCAGCAGAGGTCATCTCTTAACGCCCTGAAGTCGAGTCAGGATACTCCAGTCCTTGCCACCAAATTCCCAGCTTCACAGGAATTTCCCTTTGTAGTTTGTCCTCCTGGGATCTGCCGAGTGCCTCTGGCTGCCATTTGGGCTGTCCTCACCTGCACGGAGGGGGCAAGGGGAAGGGCAGGAGAAGGTAGGAGGAGATCCCTTGCTAAAAGTCTTTTCCTTAGGGTGGATCACCACCCACCTACACAGAAGTTTTAATAGACCTTGCTCTTTAATTTACGTCCAGCTGATTGACTAATAAAATAAATTCTAAAGCTCTAAACCACAAATATATTTATTTCGCAGCCTTGGCGAAAGTTGCTGCCCCAGGAAGTGGAGGCAGAACTTTACCAGATCATCTAGAGAAAGGCACCCGTGTCCCCTTCAGGTGAGCCGGGGCTGCTCAACCCCCCTGCGCCACCCCCGAGCCACCAACACAGGCTTCTACCGCTTAACCGCCAGCTCAGTGAAATCCCTTTGGTGGACTTACAGGTATGGAAGTATAAAGTATTCACACCAGCATGGCTTAAATTTTCAGGGAGCAAGAGGGTAAGAAGTCTTTGCATGAACAGGAATCTCTCTAAATTTCGGAATGCATCACCTCGATAATGGTAACAGAAAAAATCACTAATCAAGTCAAAAAAACTTAAGCGGTACAAAATCCTGTAGATCCAGGCTTACACCAAGATATTTAAGTTTGAGCAGCCAGAGCTGCACCATAGGTAGGTGCCCAAAGAGGAGGTACTTGGCTTGCCTAGAAGCTGCAGATCTCCTCGATGTCCATCGCAACTGTGCGTTTCTCTCAGTTTTGAAAATCTGATCATTTTCATTTAAGCACCTTAAGTATGGTGTGAGGAATCTGCCTGTAGGAATCAACACTTTCAAGGTCTGGGCTCACACACAGGAGTACCCTGCCGGCTGCCTGCTTATTCTGGCAAGGTGCAGAGAAAATTAATGGAAAGTTAGTACCATCTAAGTGGATTTCTGCAATGTGTTTGCTATGTGCAGTAAGCATTTACTTGTCTTTCGAGACCATTAATTTTACATACGTGGAACAGTTAGCTGAGACAAACCACTCTTGTATAAACCATCAGCACGACACAGGACACTGTTCCACCGGTTCTCGTTATAACATCTCCATTGTTTGGGATGTCTCAGAAGTAGAATTTTGGAGGGTGGCCAAGACCAGAGGGAGAGTATATTTCTAAAGAGATATTATTGCTATGCATACTCTATCTCTGACCTAGACTTTTCTTTCACTCTCTCCGAAATTACCTCTCTCAACAATGCCTATATTTAGAATTCTAAATCTTTAAAATTAAGATTCTGTGTTTATGCGGGTGGCTGATGTATCAAATTTAGCATAGCGATTAAAGAAAGACTGTCTTATCCTGTTTTAATTTAGTTTACTTTAACTTCCCATTTGCAAACTCCACTTGAGAAAGAAGTAAAAACTCTTTTCTGAAGCTAACTCCTGCAGTTAAGATTTGGCTAATCTCTTTGCTCAGAGGCAGGATGTAGAATACTCTGGGTTCCCCATGTAGTTGCCTGGAACACAATGAACTTTTTAGGGTGGTTTTACTTCAGAAAATTTATTACGCAACTATCACCACTAGTCCCATCAATCTAGGACTATTAGTGGACTATGCGATCCTAATGCAGTACGTATTAATTTTTGTTACTGAAATAAACAAAGGTAACTCTAAATATACGAAGAACTGATGATATGAAGTAAAATGGCACTTTTTTTACCGTCTGTATTCTCAATGGATTTTTAGTCGATGCGGGGACACTGTGCAGCCAACACACTACAGGTGAGCTCTGCTTGGCACTGAAGAGTCACCATCGTTCATGTCCCCACACCAATTCTCCCATACTGTATCCCTGACCAACGGAAAGATACAAATATCAAATAAGCTTAAAAAGTGTTTTAAAGTCGAAAGATAAAATCCAGAGTGAACACTGAAATATTAGAAAACAGAAAATTAGGAGAAAGCCCTCTGACTTTATATCCCAGTGATTCAAGATAACAAAAACCACCGGAGTTTATTAAGACTGAAGCAGTTGGGGGAGTGGTGGTGTTTATTATTTTTCCTCTTCCTGTTTAATCCCACAAGCTGTTGACTGCTGAGTTCAGACTCCCCAGGCTGCTGTTGTAAAAACTGGCAGACGTCATTCCAGAAATCTTCCTTCAGTGGACAGCAGCAGTTAAACTTGCCCAGCGTTACCCAATAAGGAAGCTTGCGTATCGGTATCATCAGTGGGAAACAGCAGCAGAGCCCGAGAGAAGGAGGGGGAAGGAAAGTTTGAAAGATTGCAGGCCATTGAGATAGATACAGAGCATGGAAACAAAACATGTTTTATTTATTTCGAAGGTCAGTGCCCTCAGCTGGAACAGAGGTTTTGGAAATGTATTAGAAGAAAAGTTTAATCTATCACAAGCACTAGCTAAAGCATGTTTAAATTCTGTTTATGAAGCAGTGTAAGTAAATACGGGCAATGGGAGTTAGGAAATTGTAACCACATTTGTCTAGTAGATTGCAGAAAGCCAAAGCCGCCAAAGTTTAGGCATAATACTTTCTGGGGAAAAAAAATAAAAATCCAACAAAGCTCCATATGCAGTGACCTAGACAACATTCAATTGCCAGGTCAGTTAAAATACATATATTGATTGCTAAGAACAGTGATGTAGATGAACTTGACCTCAAACAACTATTTTAATATGCTTTTACCTTAAACCTAAAATGCCTGTGAAACATAGAGCAGTCAGGCCTGTCACAGACCAATAAAATAAAAGGCACTTTCTATCTGGCATGTCTTTGATTTCTTTCTGAACAGCTTGGTTCGGTCAGATAATTCTGTTCATAGTTATATCTATTTAGTCTTGGATTAATGCCATCAAATTCAATAACATTATATGGATTTACATTGCTTAAAGGAGAGGAAAATATGTGTATTACATCACTAGAGTTACTCTAGCAGTGCATTTGGCCTAGAACGTGCAGCTAATGTGTTGGATTATTTAACTGTTACTGAGATGAGACAAGCACGGGGCATAGTCTCAGAGGCCATAATATGGCAAATATTATATTCTTTTTCTTTTCAATATTTCTGTATATCTGATTTGTCTCTCTTCCCACACACGTGGGTGGTTATCCTTGAGGCCGCGGTACATCGCGCGCACACAACATACACAGCCAATGCTTAAGAGGGTTAGGGAGGGGGAGTTATTGTGTGCTCAGTATTAAAAGGAGGAATAGCACTCCAACCCGATGTTTTTGCAGTATTCCTTGCAGAGTCCATTATCCTCTTCTTTGTGCAAGTATGGACATGTTGTGCTTATGTGTTTGCACTCACTTTGGGTCTCAGCTGGTTAAAACCATTTATCTGTGGGTTCATGACGCCTACAGCTTATCTAAGTGCATGTGAATCAATGTGAATAATGCAAATGCAACAAGCAAAGAACATATCCATAGGTTCTGGACAGTATGACACAAGCCAGGTTGGCAGTAATAAATTGTTTAAAGAGTGCTGTGTTGGGGAGGTAAGAGCAAAAGCCTCCTCCATTGGAAGCAGAAGATGTCCACTCAATGGCAGCTAGCTTGTCATTAGGAAGATGTTCTTGTGTAGTAGCACTGACCAATATTTTTAAAAGAAATGAATGAAGTAATCTGAAATTAATCTGATGAGTCAGAAGTGGCTGTTGAAGCACACCTAATCATACTGCTACTAGATTGCTGGTTGACAGTCACTGCACCTGTGTGCAAGGGTAGGTGTAGTGAAAATAGAAGTGGTCTGGTATTATAATGACAGTACTGAGTTTTCATTGTCTCCCTGGTGAAGGAAATTGGCAAAAAAACCCCAAAACCAAAACCAAAACCCTTTAGGGAAAAATGTAAGTTCCAATAAGATAGTACATTATGGACATTCTATAAGGTAAATTGTCAGTACGAAAAATAGCATGTATGAAAATTGGAAACCCTCGTATTTAGTTGTATGTATGAAAAGAAATAGGTCAGTGACTTTGTTTCCATGGTGACCATTATTGAAATAAAACAAACTGACACCAATGCTGATTTATTTCCCTATTCTGCATCCTTTTTAACAATCACTTTAGTCTGAGGTTGCTATTGAACATAAAGAGGACGTCGGAGTGAACTTTTACAATGTGATCTTCTGAGGTTCATTAATGAAAGAAAGACCTAGAGAAAGATCTGCTTTAGAACAATTTGGCTTTCTGAGGAGGTACCAATTCCTACTATCCTGCAGTAACATAGCTGACATGCTGTAGAGTTAGAGCTCATTGGGAATTATTAGACAAAACTAGTTTCAACAATGAAAAAAGAAACAGATTCATCAGATCCACAACATTTCCCAGAAGGATGGCAACATTTTCTCCTTTGGAAAATTTTTGTGTGAACAGACTCTTCAGGTCTATATTTTCCAGGCAAAACCAGACACCGAAGGATGGACTTGAGATTCAATAGTTTGGTGACTATGAATCATTCTTGGGTCTGCTGGTGGCCCAGCCTCTGCTTTGAATCAGACAGGTGCTGTAGTTACTGGGGTCTGTGACTTCAGGAAGACTTAGGCATCTAAACCAGTGACATCTTATGTGCTCCTGAGTGCAGGGGCATTTTAATAGTTTTAATAATCTTGGTCTTATTCCCTGTGACGCTCACTTCCCAAATACGTAAAGTGGTAATTATAACAGTTTCCTATTTCACAGAGGTTCTGTGAGGTTAAATTCATTGAAGATGTTGAGATGATCCAATAATAGGTTTATATAGACACTCTAGAAAGATAGATCTTGCAGGTTTTCAACACAACCTACCAGACCAAGGATATCAACCTTGTTATCTGACCACAGCACATAAGAAACAGTAGCGATACCATGTTTGTTTGGCAATGTCTGTTGGATATGAATTGTCACGGATATGGAAATGGAGGAAAAGAACACGGTGCAATAATACTTGTGGCAACGAGATGAGTATTTGGGAGAGGTTGAGCGTACAAAGTTTATTTTGTTTCCCAATACCATTGTTTTGATCTGTTATAATTATAGTCAATAAATTTATTTAGGCAAGGTAACTAGTGAGGAACATCCCAAGTCAGAGATTTATTGGTTTTATCCTGCATGTGATATTGCAGCAACGCTACTGTTTCTATTTGCACATGTGAGAAAACAAAAGACGAAGGAACACATAAACACTTTTTAAACCTCAACCTGTACAAGCAAGGAAAGTACAATGAGGTGCGTTTATCAGAAAATGCATGCCTATCTACAAGCAAGCAAGTCTCTAAGGGAACAGAAACATAACTAACTAAAATGACAACTATTAAACAAAGTGAATTTCTCTCTCCCTGTTTTGTGTAATGAAGTCTTTGACTTCAGTGTAAGCAAGATTGGACTCTAGCTGCTTTCATTTATAGCAAAAGAAATTATATCCTCCTCAGCTTGAGCCCTGGGCCCAAAATGCCACTTAATTTTTGGTCAGTATGAGATTTTTTATTTTATACCTCCTTTCTTAAAGTCCTTTCAGTGGGTTTCAAGTGGAGATTTGGATGCCGTAAAGGTAAAAAGCAGCAACAGATATTGCTCCTGCTCGGAACTGTACTGATGATAGCCCAGTGCAATCTATTTTTTAATGCTAGTACTGATTTCCTTTACCTTTTGCCATCAGAAAAACTCGCTTTTTCCCTCTACATCTGCATCTCTTTGTTCAAAGTTTATATGGAATCCTCTGCTTTGTTTCTATATGTTTAAAAAAAATAATTGGGTTTTGATACAGCCAAAAATAGAAGGGAGTTAAGAAAGATCAATCTGTATACCCTTTGCTTCAAACTCAGCCCACTGAAGTCAAAGGGCTAAAATGAATGGTTAATTCTGATCTGTCATGTAGCTCTTTACTAAATCCTGCCTTTTGGGCAAGCAAGGACATTCCTTTGAGTTCCCAGTGACTATTACAGTGATAGGAAACTGTAAATATCTACCATGAATGGATATATTCAAGACAAAATGTCAGAGCAGTGAAGAGAAGCAGATGTCTTCTTATCAGGGATAGCTTCAGAAAGATTAAATCAAATTTGCCATGATACCAACACATGGATGACTCATCAGTGGTCATTTGCAACTTTAAATATTCAATAAAGTACTAAATTATTTTTGTATAACATCCTTAAGTTCCCACAGTTCTTTTTTTATTTAATTGGCTTTTCCAGACTAAGAAAGATAGCAAACCTCAGAAGACTTTTTTTCTTCATTATTAAATTTTTTTCTCAAGAAGAAAAAAGGCTTGTGAGCTGAGGAATGTTTCACTTGACTTGAAAATAGATCATTAATCCTGTTCAGAGGAGTATAGGGCACAGTAAGTTGAGCAGAAACACTTACAAGCAACCCAACCAAAGTCTTTGAACCATGAAATTGCAGTGGTACCCAGATTTAGCTACTAGTTTTCTGATATGTATATCTGATTTCCATACCTACATAATATCTGTCAGTGAATAAAAATAGGGCTAGGGATACGTCTACCTTATTGTCAGAAGTCTTAATCTATTGCATAGTGTGGCTTAATATCTCTCTAATTATACTGCACTTTTCATTCTCTAATCACAGGCCGAACTTCTGTAAATAGTGCAGGTATACTCTTTCCCGTTGTCAAAATTATCTAGAGGGCAATTTACCTTAAAGAATTCCACACAACTCAGCTAGACATATAGAAAGTCATGTTTTATAAGGCATTTTTCCTTTGAAAAATACATTTGAGCTACACAAAATGTAGGAAACACATATGATATCTAAGCTATGGAATTTGCCTGCAACAGTGTGCTTTGTGTTCTAGACTTTAAAAGTACAGATGGATTAGGCTCTAGGTAAATGAGATAAGATGCTTTATCTCTGGTAATTTTTTACTATTACAGCGCTCCTCCTTACCCAGAGGAAAAGGAGGCATGCTTTCTTAAACCTTGCCCTCAAATAAACCTTGGCTGTAGCCTGTTATCACAACTATTCTATTTATATATAAACAGAGCACATACAGAGTAGGTGAGAAGGTATTTAGCAACATTAGGAATATAGGAAAAGTGACCACTTCCACACTTTTGTTCATATTTGGCCAAAAGAAAAAAAACCCACTTCCTAGTCTTGCTGCACAAATTGTGGAGGAAGATGTAGTACGGCCTCTTGCGCTCCTCTGAGCACCAGCTGAGTGTAACCAGTACAACATAGGGCGATATCTCTTCCCCACCAAGTGTGTTTGAGTAGCCAAGAGTATGTCTAAACTGCTATAGCGTTTCTGAGCTTCTAGGCCCAGGTGTGCCTCTTGACAAGGTATGGACCCCATACTGTGGTGAGACATACGCATGCCTCAGAACCTCCTGTCTTGGTTTTTGGTGCAAAACCCATGTGTCTGGGCCAGACGGAGCCCCAGGTGTTTGGTGAGCAGCATCTCTGGGGTCTTTCCTGGCAGGAGGTCCCCACTGCTTCAGCTAAGGGCAGCCCTGCACACCCAGCTCTGTCTGCTTTCCTTTAGGTTCGCCCGGAGAAAGCAGCCCGCAATTCCTCATGCTTTTTCAGCAAACGCCATTAAAAAGGCGGAGAGGTGAATTGCGTGCAGTTTAACAGCTCCTGTGCTGTAAAGGAATTTGTGATTGAAGGCAGTTTCTAATTTAGGAAGAAAAGCCCAAGTAAACAGCCAACCAAAGGGCATGAGCTCCAGTGTGTGTAAACAGACATAAAACAAATGCTCACTAGGAACACAAATTATGACTACTGAGGTTAATTAATTGCTAAAATTACTTGTATATGGAGGGCTAAAGTCAGAACTGGTCTTCCTTGAAAAACCCATGCCACCTGAAACAGATATAAGGTGCTTGGTGTGTAAATTATTGGATGAGGTACTTTGTCCTTTGTTATGCAGAATATGTTGCCATAACCTATTAATTGCTGAGCAGATCCCAGAAGGAATTATGGACTGCTCCTTCCTACTTTGCAATGGAACAACACTGTGTGTGCATCTACATAATTTTAGGTATGCAGATGTACTGAATGCTGAATAATGCAAGTAGTGATATCTATCACTTTAGAGAGCTTATAAATATGTAGAAGATATTCAGTAGCATCAACTGGTTCAAATTATCTGTGCATACACTGATGTTGCTCATGTGGCAACTCTATATTCTGCTAATCCTACAGTGGCAAATGGGAATCATGTATTTCAGTATTTTAGCAAGGTGTGATGCTTTTGGTCGTGTGGGCAAGTAGTTACTCACCTGAGTAATCCTAGTCTAGTCCCAACGAGGCTGAGGTAGGACAAGTTTGGGGTTTTTTTTCTCTTCTGCGAATATATCCAGAACATCAGCCCATGGGGGCATAATTCAGTCAGTATGGTGACTTCTTTGCACACGGTTTTCTTTCTTCTGTATGCCTGGTGCCGTCTCTCATTTGGCCCTGAGAGTAACAGGCTGAATGCAACATGGATGACTCACATGGAGCACCAATTGAATTGAAGAATTCTGAGTAAAAAGAAAGCCTTGATGTGGGAAATCTGAAAATAAATCTGGATGTGTATATGCAGCAGATGTGTATGTCTGCTGCCTTACGTGATAGTTGGAAAGGAGATGGGGATCCTTTAAATACACTCACAGTAATAGCCAGGACATGAAGCGTAAGGCAAAGAACTAAATGATTTAGCTCAGATACCATTTAGTCTGGGGAAGCCAAACAACGTACAGTGTAGGCCGTCTGAATCGAAAACCGTGGGCCTCAAAATCTCTCCAAGACAGTTCGTGTCTGAGACATACAACAGCACTCACTGCCCGAGGCATCTGGGTCCTGGAGAAACAGCTCTAGGACTTCTCCTTTCTGCTCTCCCCTCGGTCCTTGTTAGCACAGAGCAACGGCAGGACCAAATCCAGACATGGGCTGCACACCCTCTTGTTGACTGTGGGTCTTCAAATGGCATTGGAAGAGAGTCCTGTGCGTGGGAACAGCCGAACAGCAAGTGCCAAGTACGATCCTGGCACAATATTGGGAGTTCTGGATCATTTCTGCCCCAAAACCCCAAGGTACCCATCAGCAATGCCAACTGTAAGGGTGGTGGTAGGGAAGGAAACAGCGTGTGTCATTCCTTCCTACTACCGCACTTTGCTTTGGGTTTTATTACCAGACTTTACTGTTAAAATTAAGCCAGGACTAAGTAGAAAGATCTTACAAACATTTAAAGGCTCCCTTTAAAAACTTTTCCTCCTTTCTTTTTATTTGAACTTCTAAACAGACAACATGTCCTGTATTTACAATATTTTTATTGGGGATCTAAATATGCTTTTTCAAAACCTAGTTTGTTTAGTCTCAGTATATCCTTCTGAAATAAAGAAGAATTGTTCTACAAACAACAAAACTGAAGCACATAAGGGTTTAGTGACCTATTCAGGCAGAGAAGTGCCTGTCGGAGCCATGAAGAGTATTTTTCCTGATTTCTAGCACTCTATCCTAACCAGAACACCACTCCCTCTCTCTGCATCAAACAAAAAAGCAGAGGACGGGTTTGTTTTAGCTGAAAAAGTGCTTTTATCCACAGAGAGCAGATATCACTTTTCTCTGTGTTTGGCTGATCAAACTATGTATTACACATGTGCTGTCTCTTCTTTTCCTTCTGATAGATTTCACAGGAGAGCCCAAAATAAATATGTTAAACACAGAAGGCTTTAGAGCAACGTTGTCCTGTTTCTTGTGGGAATATTCTGTAACAACCATATATACTGGCAGAATCCTCTGTACACCTTAAAAGCCAGCAATGAAAAATCCTTAGCTGTTTAAAGCTTTTCAGGTTCTTTACTGAAAAAAAGAAAAAAGAGTATTATTGAGGTAAAACCAGCCACAAATGTGTGACTCACCCACTCACTGTCACATCTGTATTCACACTCCATACTGTCCCTAAAAGCAGGAGCACGGAGAAGGTCATGCATTTCAGTACGGTAGCTGCTAATTCAAACTGATATTACACAGAGAAGCCAGTTTACTAATTTTACCGGAATAACAATATTACTGAAAAATGTGATGGTTTTGGTCGGCAAAAGGAGAAGGAATAGAGCACAGATACGGCTAAAGTACAATTAAAGTGGTTTTAGTAGAATAACACTTTACTGGAACTGCCTATTTCAGTTGTTCCGTTGCTACAATGAAAACTGGGACAATTCCCTCTATATATAACTGAGAATTTTCTACTGCCTTGGTATTGCTAAATCAATGAGAGAGACGATTTATTCCTGGAACTGCTACAGATATTGCTGAATGATAATTTTGTTCCATTTGGGAGAAGGCAGAGAGCACCACATTTCAGGTATTTCCAATACCCTTGCTGGGACTGGAGACTTCAGGAACTGAACACAGGAGCAAAATCCATTTTCTTTTGACTCCACTCTCTTCTTCTGCAACAAAACCCAAATGCAGAACAGCACCTCTGATTTCACTAGATATCATATTCTCACACGAGTGGCACAGTTCCTGAGACTGGCACGCTCTGCTACAATTTTCAGGGTCGTACCGCTGGGGTTCCCGTGGACTTTCAGGTCTGCTGGCAGCAGAGCATGAAGAAAGCCATGGCAGCCTCACCCAACCTCACTATTCTGCAAGCCGTGCCGTCCTCGGGCCCGTTTGATTTCCTCGCTGCTTTTATTTAGAAGGGAGAGAGCTGGAATTACAGCTTCTCATTGCTCAGAATGGCAACCGAGTGAAACCCTTCTGGAGGCGCGTGCAGGGCAAGGCATAAGGCGGCATTAAGAGGTGGCGCTTGCCTTCCTCCAGCACATTGCGGAGCTGGGGCTGAGGTGCATCGACTTCGAATTTCTCATTAGCTACCGCACCGCTGCTGTCGTGTTTGGGCTTACAGCGTTGCAGGGAAACATGTTTGATTTAATATTTTTTTAATAAGGTTTGTACCTGCAATATTTAACAGATTCCCTTCACATCAGTCATTCAAAGGGAGCGTGGCAGCTAGTGTATAAAATTTAAAGGTGGGTCTAAGCCGAGGAGATCAGAAGTGGGTCAGTTTGCTGATCTGAGTTGGAGGATTTTTGTGCGGGATTTTGGCTTGCACAAATCTGATTTCCAAATGAATTTCACGTCACACAAAAAGATTAGATAGTCAGAATATCAGATGACATGTATTTCTCTGAAAAGCGTGCCGCAGTCATTCAGCTATATGCTGGCCATCTACACGAGGCTGTTCAGAGAACTTTTTCTCAGGTACACTGTCAATGCATCAAAAAAAATTCCATGGGGAATATAAAATAAGCATTTTATATCAAGCTACCATAACTTTTCTTGTGCTGTGGTAGGTTTCAAGATAAATAACAAAAAGTGGGTGGAAAAGCAGAACCCTACAGTTTTATTAAGCATGAATGACATTAAGTGTTGGCGTAAACTACAGTGTGAGTCAGTGCTGTTAACTGTGATGCATTATGTCCATCTTGTAGTCATATGATAGAGAAGGAATGCTGCTCACAACACACACAGAAATGACTTGTCTTGGCAGCACCAGCAAACGCGCAGCCCCAAGACATTACTGTGTAATAATTTCCCTAGCAAAGGAACAAAAAGTATGACTGAAGCTTTCCCTGACCTTAGAAGTTGAGCCAGTTGGTTAAAGTTGACCTACTTTGGACTTCCATTTTCAACTTCTTTAACTAATAGTTTTTTTGTTCTGTGACACTGTTTTTTTGTTTGTTTTGTGGGGTTTTTTTGATTCAGGGAAGAGCAGAAGATCAAGGATAAGGTTTTCAAGCATGGAGGGAGATAGGTGGAGAAGAATTTTCCTTTGCAGATCACATGTTTTCTTATAGCATGTTTATTTGCTAGTGAATTTATCCTAAAGCTGGCAGGCAACACATTTCCTTTATTACTCATCATACATTTTGGTGAATCATAATATCTATGAGTGAATCCTGAAGTAAAGAAGAAAACAGAATTACCATAAGGGTTTATGACATCATAGAGTGCCTTAGTCATGGACTAACTAGGCATTATGCAAACCCCCAAATACTAATTTTTATTATTTGTTCCTATAGATTTTAAACTTGTTGTGAAGAAATGTGAACGTTATTATTCACTCTTTAGAAAAGATAAGGCTTAGGGCAGCCTACTCTGTACAGTACAAAGTAGCGTTGCCTACGTTTTTTTCTAACCACTCAAAGCAGCTGCAGGCAGTCAGCTTAGCTGCAACAGCAGAGATTTTCACACAGCTATAAAACTCCCTCTCTGGCTAGAGACAGAAGACAGAGTTGCATTCCTCATCCATATGGGTGGAACCTCTACAATTATTCAAGGGAATTTCTACACAACACTACCGTTTGGCCTTTGGAAATAGGAAGACTTATGCGTTGGGTATGAGACTCGCTCAGTAGCCTCTTGCCTCCCACACGACCACTCTGGGACTTCATCCGTCACAGGCAGCTGGTCAGTGACCCACTAACCAGCTGCAACTGGAGCTGAAGGACACTGCGGTGGTGTGTTGCATAGTGACCAAGGAGCAAGTTTCCTAGCAATTTTGGTGTAGCAAGGAGCCCTGTTAAAGGGCACGTCCTTCAGTCATAGTCTCATGCCGATGAATCTCTCTTATTTAAAAAATTACCATTTTTCCCAACCAACTTAGTCAACTCTAGTACTTTTCTTTCCCATCCTTCCTCCCTAGTTTGTGGTAATCAGAAGCCACTCCAGAAATTTAGACTTATTTAAAAGCTTAATGCATCCCACTGTATAGCGGTGCCTTGATTTTTCCAAACATAGAGGCGGAGCCAGATATAAAACCCAACACCTACCTACCACCGTAAATGCTGGACAAATATTGCTTGTTTTAGTGGCAGCAGATTATTATATATTATGTATATGAGGCTGGCATCTGAGCATGAAAATCATGCAGACTGCCAAAATAGGGGGAGGTCTGTCATCCAGCACAGGCACAGAAGCACTGTGAAAATGAGCAACAATAGTCTCCTTCTTATGGTAATCTGAGTTACCTTGAGCAACGCTGGAAGGCACTATATAAATATTTCTGTTTGCAGTATACTTCATATGGGTTGGGAGTCTGAGAAGGATCTGGAGCCTGGCCATCAGTTCAACAACTCTGTGCCAGAAGTGGAGCAAAAGCAACATTAAAGGTGCTTAACTAGTCAAATGACGGTTTCTCTGCATCCTTACCATCCACCTTGCAATTGCTGGCAGGGAGACAGCTATCTTACTGGGTGCCATTAACAGCTCAAGGTAGAGCAATCACAAGCACCAAGTGTACCAACTTCCCCCAAAGCTGCGTTTCTACAAAAGAAAATAAATCTACTCCTATTCATAGGGAGCTGCAGTAAGCACAGACAAGCTAGGTCCATGCTTCAGGCCCAGAAGACATGTTTATTTTGTCATAACTATAGATTATACTACTATTTTGGATACTTAGGCCGGATACTGACACCTTGAGAGTGTAGCACAGTGCTGCATTATATAGTAATGCTGTTGTTTCCAATGGGACAATTTGCTAGCATTAAATCCATATACAATTTTACCGGGTAGAAATTCAGAAATCAAAGGATGCAAAACAGTTTACACCATTTGAGCAACTTTTCCAAAATCTTTGCTTTTCTCTAAAGTATATATAAAGTTACAAAACAGTTAATGCTTTTGCTTAATTCATCTGGAGAGAGAGACATTTCAGTAAGTCTCAACAGAACCACAAATCTAGGATCTTTAGAATAGCATGGAAAGGCATTGTAAGGGATTGATTTAGAAACACTTTATTTCTAGTGTATCCTTTGCAAGGACAGAGAAAATGGTAAAGAAAAGGGTGCAATGCTTTTCTCCCCAAAATATGATTTTTGGCCAGTTCCAGCTTTATTTAGCATTGATACCATGTCTTTTTGTCCTGTGCAGGCTGAACACATTTTATGTGTTTTATGTCCCAAGTTTCCTCAGTCTTCACTCCTGTGGTTCATGACATCAGCGAAGTTCATCACATGAATAAGCCTTTGTGTGCCCCAGAGTCTTCTCTAATCTCGTGTATCCTGTATCTCATGAATGAAATGATAAAAACTAGAAAGTAACAGAATACAGTTGTAGTGTCTACAAAATAACACAAACAATTATTTGTCTACATGAAAAAAACTGCTGTGGTTTCTCTTCTGGCGTCTTAGGCACAGCTCTCTTTTAACTGCATAGATATAGTTTATTGCTTAGGATATAATTTTCTTATAAATTGGTATAGAAATAGTCAACTACGGTAACATTCAGAATAACTTCTTTGAATCAATGGGACAAATTCTACTCTTGTTTAGTTAGCTATTAATTCAGCAATTTACTTCAGTGTTGCAGAGGTCAGAATTTGCCTGAGAATTTGATTTTTTGTCACTCTAAGAATTAATATAGACTAATATATTAATATAGATGCTAGATTAATTCATCTAGTAATTAAAAATCTGTATAGAAATCAAATTTCATTCAAAGCCTGATATTAAGTAATGTATCTGTAAGTTACAACATTTTGTACCTCAGCAATTTTTGAACCTGTTATTCAGACAAAACTGCTTTTCTTTCTTTTCATGTGCAGCCTAGCTTTGCAAGGAAATAAGGGTTATTGTGATTATGATGGATGTCGTCTTCTTATAACCTTTGATTTCCTTTTGCCAATTTCAACCCAATTCAATGGCATATAGGTGCAGCACAGTAGTGCCACAAAAATAGATGGGAACGTACAAACGAGATCCCATTGTTTATGTAGAAACATGGAGCAATTTCACTTGGAAAAGACTCCTGGAGATCACCTGGTCAAACTCCTTTCTCAAAACGGGCCAGCTGAGCTTGCTCAGGAATGTGTTCAGTCAACAGCACAACATCTCTGTGGACTGACACTCCACAGCTTCTCTGGGCAACCTGTTCCAGCATTTCACCACCGTCCCTGTGGAAATATTTTTCCAGTAAGGCAAAGGGTGGATATGAACTTTTTAAGCATTAAAATATCTACAGCAGAAATGAGAGAGCTGCATTATGAATAACCCTACCATAGAAAAAGCTTACAGCCTGTTAGATCCCTGAAGATGCAGTTGCACAACTCTTCACAAATCAAGCTTCGTTAATTTGTCTGCTCCCAGAAAAACTTGGGGTTTTTACGGACTTAAAGTTTAGCAGCAGCATTTTCCTACAGCTTATAAAAGTCCTTGAGCAAGAACAACAGGACTTGATCATTTAAAATAAGACGTATGACAGAATACTGGGCAGAAAAGTATTCCCCTAGTACCCTGGACGTGCTAACACATAGTAACTTAGTGATGACAGAGGGGTACCAGGTACCCCTATGCTCCTCAGCACTCTTCAGCACGCAGTACGAGAGGAGACGCACATCCCACCAACTCATTATGCATTCTCCTCATGCAGGCAGGCAAGAGCAGGCAGATAGAGATTAAGGCTGGAGGAAGCTTTGCCCAAATGCCAGCCAGCGTATCATTGGGTTTTTGCATAGAGGTGTTTACCCTTTTTCTGAACTGCACGGGAGTTGGAAGGGGTTTTCCGAGGGGAGTATGCAGTGTGTTTCTTCTTGCCCTGAACTGCTTCTGGAGTCCTAAGTGTCTCCCCAGCTGGCAGGTCCAAGCTTACGCTGTAGTCACATCCTAACTCCGTGCAGGTTGAGACCACGTTTCCTATTCTCCTTTCAGCTTTTTGCTGTTTGTGGAAAGAAAAGCACAGTATGTGGCCTGGAAGTGTGGGGAGAGGCACTTATCAGCTTGTTTCCCAATCCCAAGAACTGGGACAAGCACACCTTCCACACAGCTTAGATGTCGCTTGTGTAACCCTAAGCATATACTTGCTCGCTCTGACAATAAGCAATGCCTATACATTTCACCGATCATTTGCACTTTATTTAAACACTCTTTTCCTTTTCTCAGTGAAATATATATATATATTAAAAAGGAAATAAAAATGAAAAAAGAACCTTCATGCAGCATTATAGGATGCAGGGGTACAAAATGAAATACTGTAAAACTCAGTGCTACATTGTAAAACTCAAAAAAGTTTTTTTTTAACTCTGAAAAAATAATTCAGTCACTTTAGCTCTATTCAGTACTGTCTACACCTCTTTCACATGCCAAATATAAATCTTAACATGTTATTGTATAATAATCTTAACATAGATATTTGGTGTGGATGAGTTAATGTGGTTGGAAAAAATTTCCCTTTTAGGATCTCCTAACCAGTGTGTGACCTTACATGTCCTATTTTACACCACCACTAATTTTTCGCATGCGAGGCTCACATTTGCAGATAGACTGTATAGAGACTGACAAGTAATACTTTGTTTTAGGTTTTCAGCAACAAGTACTTTCTTTATTACCAAAGGACATTTCAGAGTCACTTCAGAGAATGCAAATGAAATCACAGAGTAAATGTCTTTCATCTTACTTCATGTTGGAGGAAAAGTGCAGTCTTTCTAGAAAATATTCTATTTTGGCATCATTTGAAAAGAAAGCTTTAATTAATAGTACGTTCAGTTTTCTGATGTTGAGTACTATTCAGAAATGTGGGCATCTGCAGCCAGCTAGAGGCCATTAAACATGCTTTTGCACTCTGTTGACAGGGTTTTGCTTCAGTACAAAAAAAACTCCAACAAAAGTCTCTCCAGCAGCTACAGAAAAGTGAAAGAGTAGGAGAAGACTAGGAAAGCATGTTAATATATCAGGTAATGCACACAAGACAGAATATGAAATTGTGAATCTGTATATACACATAGTTAAAGGTTTACGTGAAATGGGAGCTGAGTGACTCATTTCTTGGTCTGCTGACTGAACAACAAGTGTGCTCCAAAATAAATGTTATGGGGTTGTTATATAGGGGATGCAAAGGCAGAAAGCAAAATGAAAAACTAAAAAAAATCCACCTTGTCTTTTATGTCAGCTCAAATTGCTGATATGCAATGGCATTTTTCTGAAAACATAGTATCGAGGGTGGGGGGGAAGTGTATACTTCTACATTACAGCTACTTCAATCCCTGCTGACATTTTGGACTGGCCACCATCAAAACAGGAATACTAAATATACTGTGAACCTGATCTCTATGGTCCTATTGTCCCTAAATTTGAAGTGACCCATTTAATCCGTCAGAAAAGTGAAAATATTCTGAGCATCTGCTGCAGGCACTTGTACAGTTGCATAATCCTCAGGAATGGGATCTTGAAGCAAAGGAAAAAATCTTTATGCTACGCATTCAAGAATGTGATTTCTAGTTCTATTTTTAAAAAAAAAACAAAACAAAACAACCCACAGTACTGCAACTACCTCGACACTTAACCTTGGTATCCCAGTTCGCCAGGTGTTTCACTGTTTTCCAGTGAAATACTTTATGCACCAGCCACTGGAAAACTCCCCTGCAGGTTTGATTGATCCTATTAATTCTTATGCATTTGCACGGTGCAGCGCTGGCGCACAGTTGCTAGGACGTGCTAGCAGAGATTCAGTAGCAGCCAGGGATGCATTCACAGGATAGCTGCTTGCGTTGCTATGCCTGCCAACTAGTGGACAGATGAACAGTGAGCCTCTTAATTAGCAGAACCCTTGTTAAGAGTACATTTTCTTCTTCTTCTTTCTGCATATGCCTTAGGTTGATACGATACTGGTTCAAATTTTCTTTTCTTTATATTTTCTATCTTGAAGTTGCTGCCTGTTCCTTGCTGCATCTCTTCTATTGAACTTGATGGGAGCAGTAAGTACTTAAATATCTAAAAACCTGTGCCTAAAGGTAGATTAAAGAGTTTATCTTGGAATAGTGATATATATTTTAATGTTTTAATTTTAAATTTCTATAGCAGAAAATTCACACAATGTGCAAGATCTAAGCTTAGAAATAAACCCAAGGTTTTCTGATCACCATAGAAATTGTAAAAAATTAGTCTGAAGTGGAACATGTGTAATAACATCAGTCAAGATGGCAGCGTGTCTTCAGATGTCCTACAGTAAGTCTATCCACGCCATCCATTCTTCACAAAATACTGCATTAAAGGCAGGCACAGCTCTTTAGTAACATAAGGGTCAAAAATAAGACTTAAATTAGTTCCAGCTGGTTCCAGAAATGCTGGCTTATCAGTGGGCCAGCGATGCTGGCGTTGTTGATCTATGTGTTGTGGACAGCTGGCACAGCGTGCAGAATCACCTTTGGGACTTGCATGGTTTGCTAAATCTGCAACAACATGCAAACATGGCTGCAATGACCGTAGATGGGAACATATAGAAAATGGCGTCTCTCAGCTACAGCCTCAAAGCTTCCTTCTTTGCAAGTCTAATCACAGCTTTTAATGCACATGAAGTAAAAGAAAAAACCATAAAGCTAAGTATTTGTCACTGTGAACATTAATGTAAGAGCAGGGGATACTGAGAAGGACAACTGAAGTTTACCAAACATACCACATGGAAGTCATCACCAAGACCAGTCACTTGCAGAGTGCAAATAATGGCACTGAGAATCATAGAATCATAGAACCATGGAATGTTTTGGGTTGGAAGGGACCTCAAAGACCATCTAGTTCCAACCCCCCTGCCATGGGCAGGGACACCCTCCACTAGACCACGTTGCCCAAAGCCTCGTCCAACCTGGTCTTAAACACTTCAGGCAGGGGGCAGCCACAGCTTCTCTGAGCAACCTGTTCCAGTGCCTCACCACCCTCACAGTGAAGAATTTCTTTCTAACATCTAATCTAAATCGACCCTCCTTCAGCTTAAACCCATTACCCCTTGTCCTGTCACTACACTCCCTGATGAACAGCCCCTCTCCATCTTTCCTGTAGGCCCCTTCAGGTACTGGAAGGCCGCAATTAGATCTCCCCAGAGCCTTCTCTTCTCCAGGCTGAACAACCCCAACTCTCTCAGCCTGTCCTCATAGGAGAGGTGCTCCAGCCCTCTCATCAGCTTTGTGGCCTCCTCTGGACTCACTCCAACAGCTCCATGTCCTTCTTGTACTGGGGCCCCCAGAGCTGGACGCAGTACTCCAGGTGGGGTCTCACAAGAGTGGAGTAGAGGGGCAGGATCACCTCCCTTGACCTGCTGGTTACACCTCTTTTGATGCAGCCCGGGACACGGTTGGCTTTCTGGGCTGCAAGTACACACTGCTGGCTCATGTTGAGCTTCTCATCAATCAACACCCCCAAGTCCTTCTCCTCGGGGCTGCTTTCAATCCATTCCTCACCCAGCCTGTTGCTGTGCTTGGGATTGCGCCGATGATATTAATTCAACTGATTCAACCAACACAGATAGCCATGCTTGCTAACCTTGCACGCCACTCCTTCACGCGGAGCAGAGACAGGCACCCACCCGACTCCCTGCGGCTCTGGCAGTTCAGAGTGGTTGGAGCAGAAGGCCGTTTTGGTCTTTCTTCTCCGCAGATAAAGTCCCTGCTGGCTGCTGGCACATAGGACACACCTGCAGCATTCCAGGGAATGGTAAAAAAAATGTACTCTAGGAAGTACGGAGCAAATCCACCATGGCCAACAGTGCTGAAATTCTGATATATCACCACACCTGTTTGGAATAGTTGAAGGATGTGAAAGAGGTGTTTAGGACAGTTTTATGAGCGCGTCTGACTGTGTGAAAACTGAGAAAGTGGCCAGATAAGTACAGATGAGGTGACTTATTTGGAATGTAGGATGAGAAGTGGTCAGATTAGACAGCAACTGGCTACAGTGGAAGCTAACCTACCTAACCAACACCAGATGATGACTTCTTGAGGATATTATTGCCTCTCATGGTAAATATCTACTGCCTAATTGCCCAAGATATTGGGAGGATACATAGGATGATCACAGACCATAACGCCTTGCTGGGGATATTTCATTGTCTGTGGTGCGAGTACCAAGTCTCTAGAAGTATTCATTTCAGGCTGACCATTAAAGTTCTTTGAAAAATGATCCAAGCCATGTGATGTGTATAAAAAAAAATTATTGGAGCAAAACACTGGAATTAGATATCTATGGCAGATGCCTTGTGATTGATTTTGTGACTGCAACAAAATTACTTCAGTTAATGCAGGACTATCCTTTTTGTTTGTACTACATCTACAAATTTTCGTTTTCCTTCCTATGGACAAGACTGCCACCTAAACATCTTGGAGGACATTATTGCACTTTGGTTGCACAATAACTGGAGTTCCTAAACTAATACCTATTTTCCTGGATCCATTCTAGGCAGCACTCAATTCAAATATGTGATGAACGCCCCTAGCCAAGGAAAGTGTCAGCAATCTCTGTCACAGAAGTCTCTGTCATCATACATTCTTTATTTTTTTTTTTTTTTTTGGACAGCTAATCCCTGAAGCCTTCATTTGAAGTCAATAAGAATTTTCCTTGGGAAAAAAAAAATCTGTCCCAAAGGAATTTTGTTTTTTAATACAGAAGGTTTGCAAAAATCCAGCAAGCGGCCTAGTCTTTATTCAAGCAAAATGTTTAGTAACATCACAAGAGAACATAAAAGCCATGCAAAGAACAACTGTAAAAATAAGAAACTGACTTATCACAAAGGCGGTTATCTGCCACATGAGTTAAAGGAAGCTAAGCATGCCGTTCACGATAACATAGACAACACAGTACTTTCTCATTAAATATTCTTTTAGTGGATCTGCTAGTGGGTGCCCATGAAGACGGCTTTCTCCAGGAATTTCAAATATTTGCAAAAGCTTGAGAGATAAACATGGAGAATTTGAGGAAGAGCATGACTATGAGAATACAGGTAGCTGCGGGGTTCTGCTGCTGATCTGCATTTAGAGCAGGTTAAGACTGCTTCCATAGCAGGAAAAAACAGTGCCTTAATATGTTTTGCTTCAAAAAGTATAAAGCGCTCTTGAATGGTCTCATCTCAATGCATAGAGGACCCTATACCCACACTGAGATGGAGATACACTACCAAAACATGCACACCGTGTTTCTTTTTCTTTCAGACTTTTGGATAGAATTTCATTTTCATAAACTGAGATTTATGCTGATTTAAATTACACATGCAAATCTTCCATATGTCAAGACAGGAAAATTTACCACTTATACTCTGTACTTTATATTTCTTTCTCCTGACTAAAGTAATTTTATCAACAATATACAGGCAGCAGGGCAACACTTCATAAGCCAGATGTTTATTGACCTACGTGACCTTCCAAGTGTTTTCCTCCTGATTATTTGTGGTATGAACATAACAGATAACATCTGAAGTAATGTGGGAAAATGGACCTATAAACCCAGTCACTTTTGATTTTTTCTTTCAGATCATTTTGATTTCATGTGATTGTTGTTTCCTGAAGGTAAGAACTTAAGGTGAAAAAGACCAAGAAAACAAATGATCTGGCCTTCAGAAAGTTCCTAAGTTCCACTGTCGAATGCTGTAAGAGGGCACTGAAAATAGGATGAAATGAGAAAAAGGTCAGTGATTTGATTCTGCAGGAGAACTTACATAGCAAAATAGATGCTGTGTATTGTATAATTAACTTTTTAGTACTAAGAAGAGCAATATATTGGCATAGTCATTAAAAATATTATATGAAAATAATTATTCTGAACTAAAAAAGCTGGAACACTGATTGGTACAATGGATCTGAAGTTAAAGCTATTACAGAAGAATTTAAGGCACACTGAAGGTTAAAGATGTATAAACAAGCAGGATAACCCTTTGGAGAGTATTTTGCCAAGCAGTAATTAGCTATGACCAGAAAATTATATTTTTCTTTCTGGATGGCATCTGAAGCCTTCAAGTCTCCTTGTATTACACAACCTCAGCAGAAAGCGCAATGAAGAGCAAGGAGACACAGAAGGGAAGGTGGATGCTCAGGCTCACCTGCTTTTTCTAAAGGAGCAGGACACAGCCTTTGGCTACGAGCTTCCCAGTTGTGAAACAAGCAACTGTCGCAGAAATAACTGCAGCACCCACTCCTCTTCCTCTGTCCCCAGATATTTTAATGACTCTTCAATTGGAAACTATTGGCCACAACTCAGCGGATTCAGTGAAACAAATTGTGCACACCCCTTGTTCTGTTCAGCGCAAAATCACCTGGATGCCATGAACTATTGTCAGCCAGCATTTAGGGCAGCCCAGCTGGTTTTATCCCGAAATGTTCAAGGTAGTGATTGCCAGACCTGATTCATCTGTCTCAGCTGAGGGGGAAGCAATCATGAGCAGAAAGATGGTGAGACACAAACATTTCCAATCATGGCAGATATTTCTGAATTTGGCGCAGCAACACTCATCTTTTTCTCAAGAACAGAGAAAGAGGCTGTGGAAAAATTAATGTTATTTTAGTGATAGTTGGTTGCAGGACAGAAGTGTCTAATGAAATTACCCTTCTGCTCTTTGTTCCTACTTCTGTTTAAAGAAAAGGAACTTCTGCATAATTTTGCAATGCACAAATTACATTAGTTAAATAAATGACTTGTCAATAATTTGTTTCATGCAAAAGACTCGACAGCAAAGCTCTGAACTTTGCTACTACCTAGCAAAAGGAGACTAATTTATCTAGATACTCGCCACAGAATCAGAGTACTTCACCATCGCCAAAAACGACTGCCCTCAAACACTATTATTTTTCATTAACAGAGAACTGAGGATTAGGCTGAACTATTTAGTTTGCCCTAGGCCTCATGGAAAACTTGTGAATTGATGATGAACAAACTGTCCTGAATGCTATTTTCCCTGGGCCAGAGAAGATGCTGCTGATTAATTTCAAACTGTATACGAAAAATACCACCAGATTTACAAACTCTTGTTTTCAAGATAGGATTCACTAAATCTAACGCTTTACCTTTATTTGGATGCCACAGATACTGTGGTTGAACTCCTGTCCTTCATTAAAGACAGTGCTAATGACCGTAGTTCCGTTATACATTTCGACTGCTAGCAGGATTTCTGAGAACTGATTTTTCAGTTCACCATCAAAATAAATTACTAGGTTCATTAAACTGCCAGGGCGGAAACTGTCCACTTTTGACCTCATCCAGAGTGTGAGACTAAGTTCCACGTTCAACACAGGTGAGAGCCGTTCTGAGGTCAGCGGGCCCTTGGGTAGGTTACACAAAATGAAGCAGGGAGAACAAGGTGTCGGAAGAAGACTCGTGCTCAAGCAGCCTGAGGAGTGATGCGTAGGAGGACTGTGCAAGAGTCGGAAGATCCAGATCAGGGAATGTTCAGCTGTTTATACAAAGGGCAACCGAGTAAGAAGAAGGGACCAACGGCACAGGCTCCTACAGCCTCGCATGCTAAAATCTTTGGGTTTAAGGTATTAGTCTGGATAGATCAGGCTTAAAACGATGTAAACTCAACCTCGTTTTTTATCGGTTGTTTCTTCTTTCATTTTCAAATGCTTCAGACATATTGCCAGTGTTTCAGTCTTTGATACCTAAATTGGATATAAAGAAGCTATATTAAAAAAGCAACAATTTATCTCACTTAATTTCCACAGACCACAGTTACTAATGTTTCTTAAATGAAGCATTACAGAACTTTGCCTGGGGTATGTTATTTATAAAGTTCTTCAGCCAATAAAGCTAGGATTGAGAAAGCTTTAAGTGTATAAATAGAAGTAGTAGTTGGAAATCTTATTTTAGCATTTACATGTTTGAAATTGGATTATAGATAACATGCGGAGGAGTATAAACACAAAGCACTTCTGTTGCTGCGTGTATGTAAGAAAGCACGACCTCTCAGGCTACGGCGCGCCCCAGCAGTGCAACAGCAAAACGTGGTTGTAACAGGGGTCGGAAAATGCCAGATGGACTCCAGAAGACCGATCTTAAAAAGGATTTAAGTAGCTTATGGGGGAGGGGAAGTGTCTAGCGGATGATAACAGAGATTACAGCGCTGCTTGGTATTGGACAAAGCATTAGCCAGCTGAGGTAGCATAACTTTACCTGCCAAATTCCAAACGTAGGATGCAGCGCGTGAGTAATAGACGAACAATAATTGTATTCATATAGAAAATGTAAAACACTGCTGTGGGAAAACAACCTTTTCTACAACCTCTTTCATGTTTCAGTTTGATGTCAATTGTTTTGAACAACAAAAGGGAAAGGAATCAAAAATTGGACTAAAGCCCATAGCATTTACTGAAATGTGTGTGTAGAGAAGTACCAAAGATGCCATACGGGAAGGTTTTGACTAAGGATTAACAAAGCTGCAATGAAAGAAACCGAAAAGAACAAACAAGAAGAAAAAAGAGCATCTTTTGATTTCCTTCAAAACTTCATTACAACGTGATGGGATTTAGATGTCCATATGACATATCTATCTGAATGACAAACACACACACACACACACACACCCCTTATTTACATTCTACATGGGTATTTCATTTGGAAGAAGAATATAAAATATTATTGAGTGGTGATATGCAAAATATATAAACAAGTAATTAAGTATTCATTTGTACAAGCTGGAATGGTGGTTATAAATTAAGTATTTGTGGATTCCCATCTGTGTGTATTTACTACAAGCTTCCTGAACAGGGGAAATAATATTTTGTCCATCCCACAAACAGTCTACCAAGATGTTTGTCTTCATGTGACCTCGGAGGACTGAACTCAGCTCTGGTACATTTCCAGTCTTTTCAAAAGAGTTACATCTGTCATATGAGGTCTGAATGTTAGATATTCTTCTGAATTTCCTTGCATTTTCCTCTTTGTCCTGTATTGCTTCCTTCATTACAGCGATGTGTATGTAGTGTTTAGTTTTATCCTTGATACAGTTTTCTTCATCTGTTTAGGAAAAAAAATATTTGACAAGAGTGGTAACAAAATCAGGAATTGTTTGTTTTAGTTTGTTGGGGTTTTTTTGTTTTGTTTTGTTTTGTTTTTTAAACTATAGCAATGAGACATAATTTGAACAGATGTAAATAAGGCAAAGTTTTAGGGTGCCTGGTTGCTTTAGCTCTCTTTTTACAGTCTCCTTTAGTGGGACATTCCTAATGCAGATGAAAGAAAGCAGCTTGCCTCAGGCCATGCTTCTGATTTGCCTTTATTTTACCCCATTTGGCCAGTTTCAGATGTTGTATATGTACATTTATGGCATACTAGATTGCATAGAGCATTTATGGGCATTATTTTCGTCCACTGCCTATATTCGATCCACATTTACTTACTATGTCCATCGTCAAGTCTATGTCTCACACACTTCAGGTTCACAGGTTGCTCGAAGAAGACCCTTATGTGTTTCATTATGCAGCTTAAATATATACCCCATGCCATTTCTCTCCTGAACAATGTAAAGAATTCCCAGAATTTCTGTAAGTAAATGCACCTAATTTGCAAATAGTGGAAATCCCACGCTCTCCCTCCACTGGTGTCAAATGACAGTGGTGGTTTTGACTCCCTAAGCTCCTTTGCATGTACGAAAAGAAAATGACAGCTCCATTCTTTAAGACGCAGGGCAGTCTGTAGTACCCTACTCTTCTGGGTCCATCAAATCAAGATGTCCAGAAAGTCTGTTGTAGTGGCCAACTGCTGGGTGGCAATACGAGGAACACAGTGCAAAGTCTTGTGAAATTCACCTTGGGTCCATGCTCAGCGTCTGGCTTTCAATTTGCTTGAAATGTTTCTGGTGTGTATGCTAGGATCATTACTCTTTAAGTCAGCAGTAAAACGAACAGATTTCTAACAGCAATTTGCCTTTTTGTGCATTCAACAAATGTGCTTTCTCTTTTAAACAAGACTCTCTTTTCCCACAATGTTAGAGGTAATATTTATCCCTCCACAATTAAAAGGAACTGTATTTGGGCTCTCCACTCCTACAGATTTTTCCTTTCACACACCTATTTTCATATTAATGCATTTAGCTTCATCTGTGGTCCCTCTTTATGCGTTATATTTTATTTTTAATCAAACCATATATTTAATCGCTATTAATCATGTTTTCCCCTGTAACTGCATCAGGCATGCCAATAGCAGTTACATTTGATTCATCTCCAACTTATATTTCTTTTACAAAATAAAAGTCCTCAATTGTTTCTGTTAAGATCCTTAGAGTGAAGAGCATTTAAGAATTGCCTACTCAACAGGCTGAACATTAACTCAGTATGAAGACATTAGCTCATGTTTTAACATATTTTGACTTAACATTTACAGTTACATCAGATTTTCAACAAACACTGAATCAAATACTAAAAGCTCATGGTCCTCATTTTGTATGTTCCCCATTCGTGTTTGTTGTGGGCTTCACATGTCACAGTTATTTATTTCTCTAGGATTTTTTCTGTAATTTATTCTCTACAGTTTCTTCTCTTGCATTGACCTTCTAAACAGGCATACAAAACCAACATATATAAAATGAGTTGCATTTCACAGAACAGGATACATGGTGGTCCTTGCAATTATTCAACATGTCAGAATATTTAAGTAGGAGAATACAATTAGCCATGTGTTCCTTAAATCTGTCCTTCTAGCAAATTTATGGTCATCAAAACCCTTTTTAAACTCTGTGATTAGGGCTACAAGTTATTTGGTGTCTTCGGTTTGGCCTCAGAATCCTTTTAAAGCTTATACTATCTTCCAGACTATGTGTCTCAAGCACCTTTTATGCCTTCATCTATGCTCTTACTCATTAGTTCTTTGCTTTAAGTGTTTTGGTTTATTTCTCCAGTTAGGATATCAGCTTTAGTGTTAGGAAAACTGTGCACATTGCATTCATTCACTGATGGAGATGTTCAGAAACTGCATGATGTTGCTGAGTCACAGAACCTCAGAACAGTTGAGGTGGGAAGGGACCTCACCTTGTACAACCTCCCTCCCCCAAAACAGGGGCAAATGGAACAGGTTATTCAGGACTGCGTCCAGTTGACTTCTGAGTATCTTGAAATATGACAGCTCCACAACCTCTGTGGAAAACCTCTTCCAAGGTTGAGCTACCCTCACAGTAAAAAAGATTTTCTTGTGTTCAAGTGGAGTTTCCTGTATTTCATCTCGTCCCATTGCCTCTTGTCCTTTCACTAGGCACCACTAAGACTCTGGCTCCATATTCTTTACTCCCACTCATCAGGTATTTATACACATTGATATGATTCCCCGGAGCCTTCTCTTCTCCAGGCTAAACAGTCCCAGCTCTCTCAGCCTCTCCTTCTATGTCAGATGCTCCAATCCCTTAATCCCCTTTGTAGCCCTTCGCTGTGCTCACCTCTGTATGCCCATGTCTCACTGTACTGAGGAGCCTGGGACTGGACACAGCACTCCAGATGTGTTCTCACTAGTGCTCAGTAGAGGGGAATGATCAACCCTCTTGACCTGCTGATAATGCTCTTCTTAATGCATCCTAGGACACTGCTGGCCTTCGTTGCTGCAGGAACGCTTTGCTGGCTCACGGTCAATTTGTCCACCAGCATCCCCAGGTCCTTCTCTGAAAAGCTACTTTCCAGGCAGTCAGCTCCCAGCATGTACCAGTGTGTGGGTTATTCCTCCCCAGTGACAGGACTTTGCACTTCCCTTTGCTGAACTTCATGAGGTTCCTGTTGTCCCAGTTCTCCAGCCTGTCAAGTTCCCCCTGGTGTATCAGCCACTCCCCTCAGTTTTGTATCATCTGCCAACTTGCTGAACATGCACTCTGTTCAATCATGCAGGTCAGTAATGAAGAACATTAATGAACACTACTGGCCCCAGTAATGAAACCTGGGGTACATCACAACGATTGGCCTTGAGATGGACTTTGTTCCACAGATCACAACCCTTTCATAAACAACAGTTCAGCCAGTTTTCAATCCACCTCACTGTTCCATTTAGCTAGCCCATACTTCACCAGCTTGCCTACAAGGAGGTTATGGGAGACGACATCAAAAGCCTTGCTAAAGTGAAGACAAACCACATCCACTGCTCCTCTCATCCACCAAGCCAGTCATCTCATCGGGGAAGGCTCTTAGGTTAGTTAAGCATGATTTTCCTCCATAAATCCCTGCTGACTACTCCTAATCACCTTCTTGTCCTTCATGTGTTTGGAAATGCTTTCCAGGATTATTTGCTCCATCACCTTCCCAGGGATCAAAGGGTGAGGCTGACTTACCTGTAGCTCCCTGGATCCTCCAACTTACCCTTCTCGAAGATAAGAGTGACATTTGCTTTCTTCCAGTCCTCAGGAACCTCTCCCAGTTGTCATGACTTTTCCACGATTATTGAGAGTGGCCTTGCAATGGCATCAGGTCAGTGAGTCCTTGTGTCAAGCCTGTTGGGCAGTCCTTTTTCTGGCATACCACTTGCTGATCCATCTATAAAAACAATTCTGTGTTTCCTGCATGTTTTCTCCTGCTGAGGTATCTTTTCAGCTTCCAGCTTGGTTTGTAGGGTTTTTTTTCTTATCTCTTGATTCTTTTCTTTATTATTTTGTTAGAAACATGAACTATAGTAAAAGACAAAAGTTTACTATTCAATATCATGTACTTTACCACTAAGTGGTCAGTCAGTCCTCCTGACACTGATTAATAAAGGTACCCTTAATTCATTGCCTTTATTCCCGTACTTGAGGCAAGCATAAAATAATATTAATAATAAATTGTTTGCCAAGAGTGTTATTTATGGCAATAGTAACTTGACAATATGGTAGGACAGCGGGGGTGAGGGTGTGTCAACGTTCTGTTAAATCAGGAACTTCTTAGATAAAAGTGGTACTTTGATCAGCTATAAAATAATCATCGCTCTGGTATGATAGCATCACTATAGTATCTTCTGCCTGGAAGCTTTTATTACAAGTATTTATACTCAGCAGCCCGAAGTTTTATTTCAAAAGGTTTCAAAGCCTGGACTGACTGTGACCATGACTAATTTTGTGCATCATATTTGCAGGGTGCTGATAAAAATTTAAAAATGTTTTAGGCAAAAAGAAAAGCTGGACAAAAATGAAATGCAGTTAAATACAGAGCTAGATGGATGCTAGCATTGGTGGACACAAGCTTTATAGAAATTATGCCCTGTCAGAGTACATATAGGTCAGTTTGCTGCAACTTTCATCAAAACTAAATAATTACAAACACTCATAATTCTTCCAGCAGTCAAAATCTCAAGAGGTCATCACTTTATGTTTGGCTCTCTCAGTGACTTCAAGAAATTAATATATGGTCTGTTCAATGCAGAGAATTAATGACTACAATGTAACAAAGTATCAGTGTGAAGTCATAAGGCTTTGACACACCAGGAAGGTACCATGGGGAAATGAATTACCATGTGTCAGCTCCTGTGAAGTAACCATCCATATACACATTCTTCCTCTCCTGCAAATGCAATATAATCATAGGTAGTTTTTCTTTCAATTAAAGGACAGGCTACTTCACTTTTACTCAAGATAAGAGAATGCACATAGAGAATTCAACATGGCAATTTACTATCTCCCAATAATTTGTTCATATTGCCTGTGTATCCATAAGAGTTCAAATGCAAAGGTGCTATTAGGTTACCTAATCTAATATCCTGCAGATCACTAGCCAGCAAGTTTTACTCAGTAATTTCCAGAGTGATCTCAACAACTTTTTGACCTAGTTTACATCTCTAGAAAGACTTCCCACCATAAAGCACACCACTTAAAGACAATTAATTTGAAACACCTCCTAACATGTCATTGATTGTCCATTAAAAACTTAGCGTATTTTGCTGAATTGGACCTCAAAACTGCAGGGAATGAAGAATGATAACATTTCCTCATAAGCTATTTCAAAAGTTAGTTCATTTACTTAATTTCTACTTTGAGTGCTTCTGGTATTCCAGGTACAACCCATCCTCTTTTCCTGCTCCTATATAAGTACAGGAATTACCATAATCAGGCAGATCAAAAATCCATCTAGCCCCGTGACGGAAGGTCAGAATGGTTGCTTAGGGAGACAGCAGCAGAAACAGATCAAGTGTAGAACAATCTTTTGCAGGAATATTCTCCATATTTCCAGGTAGACCCTGCATCAGAGCCTTCTTTTGGGCTACTGTATTTAAAACCACAGTGGACTTATCCTTCTTAAGGTTGTCCAGTCCCTTTTATTTAACTGCCTCATCCCCCCCAGCCAAATACTCAATTATTGTTACAGCTGATGAGAAAGCTGAGCAGCTGTAGAGCTGGCATGTTTACCATGCAACCCAGCAAGTTAGTTAGATAGCCTCAATACAAATGGGGAATGAATGGGTGCTCTATCCTCATTCTGCTCCAGCACTTAGGACTGGGCTAACAGTTACTCCAAAGCAAAGAGGAGAACAATAAACAATAGGTCACAGATCAGTTTTTAAAAATGCAGAATTTTAGTACTTTGGATGCTGAGAATAGATGCTTTCTCTAACTTATAGACAAGCAAAATCAAAAGGGCATAGAAACTGGCTTTTCAACAGACTAACTGGAAGGAGCAAGTAAGGGCCCCTTTGGGGAGTGGTAACTAAGGAACTAACTAAATAGGTTGCAATTCAGGAAGATGAGAGAGATGGAGAAGGTCCCCAGGGTGCTGGGAGACTGATTACCGATGCGTACATATGAGAGGAGTAGAAACGCAGAAGAAAGCAAGACATGTCAAGGGCATACCTATGTGAGCAAGACGTGCAGGTTTATTTGGAGCAAAATTTCTGGAAAACCAGGCAGATTTTGATTTTTGAACAAAGCACCTGCCTCATGGTGATTTTTTTCTACTGTTTCCTAGAAAACAGGATACTGTGTACATTCTTGTGAATTATGAGGATTGTCACTACCAGACTATTCTCCATTTCTTTTCCTAATGCAGAGAGTCTCTAAATATTGGCTAACCATTCCTACCAAAGACAGTTAATTTGTTCTTTACGTGCAAACCTGAAAAATTTACTTTCCAAGCTTTTATAGAACTGTGATCACAATAATATTTGCATATTTTACAGCACAATAAAACAGATTTTCTGTCATGAGGTTCCAAAGTGTGATGTGAGATCTCAGATTTATATGGAGATGTTAAACCCAGAAGGTTCAGTGTTTGAGTTTTATTAAAAAATGAACCATGATTCAGTTTTTCCAGGGAACTGTTTAAAAAATCAATGACACAACTACACCTGTAAAGTGAGAAAAGATCATGATAATATGAATGCATATTAACAGTTTCAACTGTGATATAATAACAACTTCCTTTTTGCAGTAATTTAATTCTATGTCTTTTTAAAAAGTGTCATGCTAACTACTTTCAGGAAAAGTTGGCCCCAGTCTGGATACCTTTGGGCAGTTCTCCCAAAATGGTTTACTCTGTCTGAAACATGATTGATAATCTGATTAGCTTTTCCCCTAAACACAACTTTCTTTGGAAAGTGACAACCATGATGTGTCTGAGACAGGCGTGGAAAAGTACTCACCCTCTGTCCAGAGAAAACAAGGATGTCTGTAAGCCCACCTTGCCTACCCCCTTACAGGACTAAAACTAAACAGGAAATCTTGGTTTGCTCTTTTCTTGCTGTTTTAAGATGAAAACCAGGCAGTTTCAAGGAGGTAGTGTCATATGTATATATATATTTACATTTATATTTATATCAATAAAAACGGATGTGGAAATGCCACAAAGCTTTAGTTTCAAGTGCCTTTTGTGTTACACTAAGTCCAGAGTTCTACAGCATCATTTGAAAAGCAGTTGTCTTCTTTCCCCTCTCCATTACTTCTGCTGAGATGCAGTTCCAAAATAACACCCCTCCAACACTCAGAATCCTGATCCTAACTTCACGGCTTAATTTTAATTATGGTCACTTCACAGATATTTGTTATTCTGCCAGCATTGCCCCTTAGCTGAACAGCTCTTTTCTCCCCCTCACGTTTTTCTCCACTGCTTATACATGTATGTCATAGTGGCTAGTAAGGTAGGTAAACCACCAGTGGCAGGGTAGAATCAGTCAGTGCTTGTATTTCTGATCAATATTAGTTATTATTTTATTTAACAGTCATGACATAAGCAGCATGAACTGCATTAATGTCACGTATTTGGGAAGCATCAACAATGCAAACCAGGACTGGAATGTCATATAGATGTATGTTTTTAAGGAATGGAAAAATACCCATCGAATGAAATGGAACCACTTAAAACACAAGATGCTATGCTTAAAGACTAATAGCAGAAACTTTTGCTCTGAGTCGGGTACTTGTGGTTGACTTATTGATCACACATGAACCAACAGGCAAAGGGAACCCAGAAAACATTAGGAAAGGCACTGCAGAGATACTGAATATCTGCCATCCCACAGTGGCACTCAAATACTTCAAATCTGAAGGGAATGCAGAGAAGGACTGGGAGATAAGATAATAACGTACCTATTTTCTGAGACATTTATTTGTTTAACCTCAATTTGTATTTTATTTTGTAGTTTCCCATGCAATTACAGTATTACAGTAAAGTATTGAATACTTTTAAATCTACTGAAAATTTAATGGAAGGATATTCGATGATGATGTTGCGATTTAATTTTAGTTCTTCTACCCACTACAGTGCTTTTATTTTACTAATTTTCTTCTGCCTCTGTACTTTTGCCAAGTATGGAAATTAGCACGAATCTCCATGTCAGTCTTCCCCTGCTGTGCAAGCAATTTCTAAACATCAGGTTGAACTGCATAAGCAAACCTATCTTCTGCTCCATACTGCTGCAGCCAGGCTGCTTCCAAGATGTGAAGTAATTTATGTACAGCTACACCACATTTTAAACAGCACTGTAAATATAAGAACAGTTTAAAGCTTTTATTTTAAAACTCCTCTTAGTTGGGCAGAAGAACCGCACTCCAATAGTGTACGTGGAGTCCATTTTCAGAGATTCCTCTTCTCAGAAAAAATTCTCAATGACTGTGACCAAGCCCTCATAACCAAAACTGTCCTCCAAAAACAGCCTTTAGAATCTATTTGACTTTTCGTTCTTTCACACACCACTGCCTTTCCTCTCAAAGGATCAGAGAGATTTCCCTCTGTCCTTGTGGTGATGATGGCTAATCACATCTTCTGCTGTATTGGGAAAAGTGTAGCCAGCAAGTCAAATGAAGTGGGTTTTCTCCCTTTTTTTGTGCTTATGAGACCACATCTGATGTACTGTGTTCAGTTTAGGGATTGCCTGTAAAATAAGGACATGGACGTACTGGAAGGAGCCCACTGGAGAGCCTCCAGGATGACTAGGAGGCTGGAATACATCACACACGAGGAGGTGATAGAGCCCTGTTTGTTCAGCCTGCACAAGGGAAGTCTAATGGGGGCTCTTCTGCTATTATAAGATGACAGGGACAGTTTCTTCTTTGTACAGAGTGAAAAAGTAAAAGGCGATGGTTGTAAGTGGCAACAACAGAAATTCGGATTGAATCTTAGAAAAAATGCATTCATTGGGAGAGTGGCCAAACACTGAAACAGGTTTCCCATCCAAGTTGTGGTATCTCCACCTTTGAAGTTATTCCACACTTGATGGGACAAGGACCTGAGCAACTTGATCTAACTTCCAAGTTAGATCTAAATTTAAAGTTGGCCCTGCTTTGAGCAGAGTACGGACCAGATGACACTGGACTAGAAGTGACTTCCAGTCTACATTAGTCTGTGCTTCTATCATAATCTGAGTTTGCAATTTTATCTTGACTTTGTAATCCTTTGTAGATGTATGAAAGAGTCTACTAGTATTGTTGGTTGTAAAACATGATGAAGAGATTCTTCCCTCTTAGCATCTTACCTCTTTCCTCTTGGACAACAAAGTGTTTTGTTTTTTTCCCCAGGCCTGCTCTTGTGACTGGGGTGTTAAAACGGAGACTTCACTCATGTTGACCTGCCTCTCCCTGGTGTTAGTATTCATCTTCAGCCCCTTCCTTCCAGATTCTAGATCACTCTGTAAAATGCCATCTGGGGGTGACAGAGGATGCCAAGTTGTCTCCACAGGAGAGACAACAGTATGCTCTCATCACAAATAAAACAGCACACTGGGCTGCATTACCAGGTGAGTGGCTAGAAGATAAAGGCAAGTTGTTGTTCCCCTTTAGGTGGTGCTAGCGAGGCCATACCTGCAATATAGTGTCCTGCTTCATCTACTCCTCTCCCTAGCTCAAAAGGGATGTTGAGCAACTGGAGAGTCCAGCAAAGTGGTATGAAGATGGTAAAGAGCCAGGGGCATAGCTCCTCACATATCTGGGGAGAAATCTGTTCAGTTCGGTGAAGAAGAAAATATGGCGTGATCTAATAGTGGTCTGCAACTATTTGAAGGGGAAATACAGAGATGACAGAAACTTTTCTTGGTAGTTGCAGATAGTTTTGCAGTGCAACATGCAGCGTGAGAAGTTCTAACTGGAACTTAGGAAAAACATCTTCACTAAGAGGGTGGTGCAGCACCGGGACAGAGAGACTGACTTTTGGAGGTTTTCAAGACTCAGATAGATAAAGCCATTGCTGACCTGATCAGCTGTTGAAAAGTCCTCCTTCTATTAGGCAGGTGGACTGGGTGATTTTCAGAGGTCTCTCCAACCAACACGTTTATATTTCTGTAATTCACAGTCTCTTATATCACATTGTTATCTCTCCTGCTGTGTTCCCTGGCTATCTTCATTTCCCTCCCTTTTCTGAGAGGTAACTCCTGTTCTTTCCAGAAAACAAGTCTTCTCTTTCTGTCTGTTCCTTGCTCATGTACTTCAGTGATTTAAACCTGTTTTTCAGCTCCTCCTCCACTAGTGATCTCTTCCTCCATTTTGACCTGTTGACATATTTTCTTGGGTCATCCAACTCATTCAAGCATCTCTTCTCTATGTCATCTCATTTAATAGGTGTCTATAAATTTCAAGTGCCTCCACAGCCTCCACTCTCCTTTCCTTCGCCCTCTATTTTCATATCGCTCTTTCGCCAATCCTCCAGCTGCAGCTCTAATCCTCAGATCTTTTCTTCTGTCTGGCAACACTTCATCAGTAGGTAATTTCCATCAGGTACCTATTCAAGATTAGAAAATATCCTACAGCTTCTGCATCAAGTGCTTTTCATGCCTGTTCCATTTTTAGTCAGATTTTATGCATTAAAGAAACTGTATTTCTCTGTCCCTTGCCTGGTTTTAATAGACTGTGGAGGTTTTTAGGGATGTGTCATATTGAGTCAACAACAATCTGTGCGGACATGAAAATATATAGTAACTTATGAAGACTATCAAGTTTGCGAAAGATGATTTTGCCTGACCTTTTAAAGACATGTGGTGTTTAAATTAGTTCTGTGAGTAAGAGATCAATTCAGATCAAATTTCCCCAAATTTAAAGAGAAAATTGTACTTCCTTCATCTCACCCTATAAAAACTTTTTTTTTTTAATGCTCTTTATTTCTTCACTTTTATAGTCCCTGGACTTTCCTCAGCATTGGCTACTTCCATTGTTAAATCTCAGCAGTTAACTGCCCATCAGCTGTGATTAAAAGCAGAAAGCTTCAGCTGGTTCGGCTGCTTGCTGTCTGTGTTACTCAGCTCCCCTGGAGAAGACTGTAAACTACAAACTGCAGCAAACCACAGATCCCACAGACTCTAACCAAGCCAGCTACCACCGGCCATTGCAACTTTGTCTTTGATTTGAAATTAAGTGGGAAACTGAGAGAATATGCCACAACTTTTGGTATTAGTTCCCGAAATTGAGGAGATTTAATGCGACCAGGTATCTAGAACTGATATAGCTGGTCCGAGATGTGACAATGCATGAGTAAGTGACACAAATTTCTAGTGCTGCAAACTCATCGCTGTGTCATGATTTTCACAGTATTTGGTGATTTTCTTTAATATGCGAGTTCCTAGAGTTAAGACTGCAAGAAAACACCAAACTTCACAGATTTTACACATTGAGGAAGCTGACTGCAGTCTTCTGTTCACGGTGCACTTTAAACAAATCTATTTACCTTGAGTCACTCCCAGTTTTAGAGATCTATTTATTGAACTGCTTTACTCATGAAAACTGGTAATTATAATATTTGATTTATGCATAGTCTGTTTATCAGAATAAAATAAAATATAAAATGTTCATGCATCACGTTGTCCTAACCCATATTTATGGACTTCTGTTTTTGGAATAGATGGTTCGATGGTAATTCAGATCTAGATAAAACATCTAAAAAGGGAGTCTTCTAACCATCATTCCTAGTTTTGTTTACTATGTAATTTTATGTTTCTTTTCACTACCTTTATATTAATAGTCTTGCAATATTTTGGAAAAGCACTAGAATATCACATCACAACATGGAGACTATGTTATTTGTAGAAGCAGGAAGGATTTAGATGAATTAGTGATGCTGAAATGGAGTGGAAGGAAGAGTTTTAGAAGCACTTTTTTTTTCAGTTGATGGTAGGATATAGCATGACTGAAGAATGATGGTTTTTTATTGATTGTTCATTTAGCTTCACTTTTCTTTTATAAAATCACTCTCTTTGGATTTTTTAAATGCTTGTATTAATTCATATTTACTCCATCCTTTTCGTGTGTTAGTAAATGCAGCCCTGCACAAACAATGACACCATCTAATCTCATGCTGTAGATATGTTCCAACAGTTGGATACCAAAAGGCCTTTTAAGAATATGCTGTAATAAAAGCTGCCATTTTCTTTCTGTTCTGACTTCTTTATGTTGCCTTACCACCATTTTATGTGCTAATTTTCTGTAAATCTTAGTCTTTGAAATATACAAACATAATTTCATCACAATAAAGTAAGACAATATGCTATAATATACCAACCACGGGATCCTCAGAGAGATCCTCTTAGGGCCTTGCTCCTTTATCATCAGGATTTGAAAAAACTTACATAAAATTACAAAGTGACTCATGAAGGGCGCTAGGGCTGTAACAGAAGCTTTTGTCTGACCTTTTGTGGGCTCACGGGATTTAAATTAGTTCTGTAAGTAAAGAGCAATTCAGATAAAGATACTTGAATGAATAAATAACTTGGAGGAAAAGGGAACCATTTTATTCAGGTTAAAGCTGAATTCTTTATGCTTTCTTTATGCCGAGTTGATTTTCTTTTCCAAGAGAAAAGAATATTTGATGGGGTAAAAACCCCATCTTTTTTCTCTCATCCAAGATTCACAATCAAAGCACTATAAGAATCAGGAAAAAAGGTTAAATTCAATGTAAAGGCTAATCAGTTATTTTTCATGTGTTAGCTGCTTATGAATAGATTTTAAAATTTATGGGGGATTATCTGTTCTTTTTTAGCTAATTTAACATAGGGCACAACAAACAAATTTAGCGAGCAGTGGGAAGTAGGAATTATAAGATTTAAAACTGTGATAATTAACAAATTAAGATAATTCAAATAGGCAATCTTTGCTCACACCCAATCACTGCCTCAGTTTTTCCCTATCAAGTTAATATGGAACATGGCTATAATTTCACTCAATTCCTATATAACAAGCACAGTTAATTGCACAAGAAAACTAAGCAATGTTTTGCAAAACCTGAAAGTCTTTCAAAACTATTTGTTTTCTGGGATTTTCTGCCAGCCTAGTACCATTGCATAACCAAATCACGCTTTTTAGCTACAGGTATTAATGACAGCTATAGATAATATGCTATCCAGTGCCCAAATTTAAGCCCCTCTAATGATAGTTTTAAAATTATATCGTCTTCTAAATAAGTAACTGGTATCAAAGACAACAATAGGTGTTGGAGAGAGAAAACGCTGCACAGAAGACTGCTTCTGTATATTAAGAATGACACAAAGCACTTTAAATTTAGTTGCATACTCGTAAATTTGCCCTAATGGTCACAGAATTAATTCTAAAGCCTGTAGACTTCTTCAAGATATTTTATGTTACTCTGAGTCCTAAAAAGGTTGGCTGCACTAACAAAATAAATACTACAAGACCAGAAAACCAGAACCGAACTATGAATTTATATCTCTCAAGAATCATAGAACCATGGAATGGTTTGGGTTGGAAGGGACCTCAAAGATCATCTAGTTCCAACCCCCCTGCCATGGGCAGGGACACCCTCCACTAGACCATATTGCCCACAGCCCCATCCAGCCTGGCCTTGAACACTTCCAGGGAGGGGGCATCCACAGCTTCTCTGGGCAACCTGTTCCAGTGCCTCACCACCCTCACAGTAAAGAATTTCTTCCTAACATCTAATCTAAATCGACCCTCCTTCAGTTTAAACCCATTACCCCTTGTCCTGTCACTCCACGCCCTTGTAAACAGCCCCTCTCCAGCTTTCCTGTAGGCCCCTTCAGGTACTGCAAGGAATGAAAATGTTCACTAAAACAGGTATTTGAGTTAGGATTTAATTTTAAATGTTTCCTCACCAATAATCACCAGTCTTTATCATCTTTGCGCTGTTGAAAAGAGTTTGTGGAATACACCAGTGAACCTAAGGCTATGTCTATGGTACTGAATTAAAGAGTGCTTGTGAGCGTTCCCAGACACTGGAATACAACGGCTCTCAAATTATTAGAGCAGTCCCTGGCATGCTTTTGGCCTGTACCAACTAGCAGTCTCCCAAGCAATTCCCAGGCACAGTCTGGGAGTTGGAACATCCTGCAGACCATTACCGCCCAAGGATTTCCATCCAGCCACCCTGTTCTGGAGGCTGGCTGTGTTTGTTTACTGCTGTACTTGCCAGTCAGTCCATGCCAGTTGGCTTCTGTGCCTGGGAATATTCTTGGAAACAGTTTTGTTTGCTAGTGTAGACATACTCCCGTCCCTTTCCCACTAGTGCTGTGGACGAGTAGGAGGCTTCAGGAAAGTAAAGACCAAATCAGTACAGTTTCATTCAGCTGGAATCTCTTTTGATAGTCAAATCCATAAGGATGGGGGTTTTTTAAATTTTTTTTTTAACAGGCCACCATCCCCCTGTTATTTTAATCCCACTGCAACAAAGATGGCACAGCATTCAGTTAAAGTCAGAAACAGTTTGAGGTGTAGCTTGTTTTTCCTGCACCTTGATTAATCCCATGCAGCATGTTAGGCTGGAGTTACATTTAAAGACAGAAGATGTCAATATTCAGTATTCTAAGTAATCAGAAATCAGTGCCCGCCACCTCAAGCCCTGTCCTGGAAGTCAAGAGACCAGAGCATTAATTCTTGCTCCTGCACAGCGCTCCTATCTCGCTTTGGGCAAATTGTTTACAGCCCAATCCATAATGTCTAAACTATTAGGCTACAGGATTATGTTTCCTCTCTGCCTCCAATACAATCCATTTAAGCCCACAGTGAGATGATGCCCCAGAGCAGACCACCAAGTGTTCTCATGTTTAAGGCAGCCTCAAAAGGAAGAGCCAGGGTCTCCCATTTTGCAGGCTGAGTGCTCTAGTCATTCGGGTACCATATAGAAGGTACAGCACAACCAAAGTTTACTTGTTCCCTTCCTACTCTTAAGTATTTATTCTCAGAGGAAATCTGGATTCTTACCTTGCAGTCTTGATATAGATATGCAAGTCCCAAATAGAAGGAGTTTTCAGACAAACTGATTTATTAACAGTACCTTTGGGATAATTTTAAGTGGCTCCTCAGAACATGATGTTTTGGGGGTCATCCTAACTTTGTCAAGTCCCCAGATGCTGGGCTTTGGATTCCACTCTTGAGTCCCAACCTTATAAAATATAGCTGTGCTGAAATTATGGGCACCCAATTGCTGCAACAGCTCCGGCTTTCAGATCCCTGCTGTCTTTACAACTGTATTGTTACTTGGGCCAGAGTCTAAGTACCCCGGGGACTGCCTGTATGTTCACTATCACTTTGAGTCTCATCTGGAAGATCAAGGTATCTCTCCAAAAAAGAAATCTGAGGCAGAGAGCAGGACTGGCTCATACCTGAGCTCCTGCTCCTCTGGGCCATACAGACATAGCTCAAGCCATTTGGCTCTCTGAGTTTAAACACAGATTTCAAAGTCGGTAGAAACAAAGCACTGCCTTAATTCCCCGTGTGTAATATGGGGAGCAGCAGAACTTTTCTACCTTACAGGGACTGGGAAGATACTACATTCCCATTTTGGAGTCACTCAGGCAATACATCATGGGAGCCATACAAAACACGCAGCCAAAAAGACGAAACATCTTTAGTGGTGCAGAGGGGGCTGAAGGATACAGGCAGTTATGGATCACTGATTCTCTGGACAGACTCACACTGTCCTAAATCCTGGTGAACGCTTCTTTATGTACACCAGCTGAGTATAGCTCAAGGGCAAGGTGCTTGCAGCTCTGCGGCAGAGGAGCGGAGTGGGGCAGGAGCCAGCGAAGCAGGCTGGATGCCAGCTGAGTCCCCCAGTGCCAGGGGAATTCTCAGCTGGGAGAACCTGGCTGCCTTCCAGCCTTGCTCCTCTGCATATATATATACATATCTGTATATATGTATAGCAGAACTTTTAAAGGAACGATTATCTTCCAGATGTCTTCTAGTTTGACTAAGATTTTTATCTCCTATCTAGTCTAGTATAGAATAAACCTGCAGCTGCTTGATCTGTGATTACCCTCAGCTTTCACATAAACTAGATTTTTAAGTTGACAAAAAATTCTATGCCTCTCTTATCAGAGAAAAAATGAAGACTAAATATCCCAACAGTGTAAAGGCTGGAATACCTGTACTGGAGAAGAAATATAGGTAGGCATTCCAAAGATCTGCAATAACAGAAAATATCATTTTGCACCTAGCACAGAAATATGTGGGTGAAGGTATTGGCTAAAAGCAGAAGGGAAGAGGGAATACCTAAATGGATTTCAAGATAAAGTAAGTGTTCATTTCTTCCACCCTAAAACCCCCACTACTTTACTAGTTACCAGGTGTTTCTAATTTAATTCATTTCATTAACTTCTTACAACTTGTTCAGCCAGCTCTGCAGACAATTGATTTTTATTACTACATGCCTCAGTGACTTTCTATACTAGATTTTTTTCCACTGACTATACAGTTCTTCAAATCTCTTCAAAATTGTATTTTATTTTTTTTCTGTCTTTTCAGAGTTTAGAGTGTCTCTTCAATCAACCTTATCACTTATTTAGCACATTCTTCTATAAGGCAAATATAATATATATTATATAACATCAAATATTTGCATACATGGTTGTTACTCTCAGAGGTGTGATTTCTAAGTTCTTATTATGGTGCTGCTGCTAGTGAAAATTGCTGACAAGACAGAACAATAGCCTGATTATGATATTGTAACTATTTGATATATGTATCGGACATGTGAAACAACAATATTTGGAAAGTAATTTTGATTAAAGGAGCTTTTAAGATCCAGAACTTGGGATATGATGTGATGGTGCTGAAACTTCTTAATCAGAGTGTTTTCACCCTTAATTATACAGGCAGAGTTCACACTGACACCTGCTGTTAAGATTGCCTAACTTTTCCCATTATAAGACCATTTTCAATTTCATTGCCAATTTAACTGCGTGGGCTGATCTTTCCTGGGATGAGTGTCAGCTTCTGATTTAAATCAAAGGAAAAAAGAGAGATTCAGTGTTTCAGAGGAAATGTTTTTGTGATTTTCAAGAATTATGTGGGGGATAACAGCTTGCTTACTTCATATGGACTCTCTTTCAGTTACCTCATTGTAAAAAATCAATTATCTACATCCCTTGAAACAAGAACTTGAAAATCAGCAGAATTTCACTTGCTGAAGTTTCCTAGAAAGGCATCCGTACTTGGCCAAGCTACGAGCCCCAGAAAAATCAGACAATACCCACTGACACAAGCGGAAGGGTATTGCAATTTTTGTATCCAACGTCTTTGAAGATTTCACTGTATTTTACTCCTGACAAATCGTCAGAAGTGAAAAAAGATGTCTGGGGATGGCAAACACCGACAAAGTAGGAAGGATGATGCAGACAGAGGTGTAGCAATGGGGTGTATGAAACAGAAGAAGGGCAGACAAGCTCTGTAAGACAGAAGAAGGATAGACAAGCTCGGTAAGGCATGCAATGCCAGTCAGCACTGAAAAAAGAACAAACGTTAACAAGAAAAAAAAGAAGGAAATACTGGGAGGCCAGTGGGTGTTTAAATGATGAAGTATTTAAATTACAACTCTAAAGCCTTGACACTTCTCTGCTCTTTAGTAAATAATTATGAAGTAAACTGCTGTAATTTGCCATCTCTTTCTATTCATGTGTCCACAAAAATTATCACCCAGTTTTGTTATTTCTCTGGTAATAAAATAATGATAAAGTTCTGTAACGACAACCTAGACAACCCAGGCAGATAACTCAGACGAGCATGCAGTCGTTCTAACCTCCCTCAAGTAAAGTCAGCATCAGGTTTCCATGCAGTTGACTGCATGCCTGGAAATAGAGTCCAAGCATATGCTATTAAAAAATCATCTGTTCTTTTCATAAAAATGATATTACCTGATTCATGTTACATAAGGATAAATTAAGGCAACAATTCTGAAACACTCTTCATAAAAGAAATTATATTTTAGATTACTGGCATCCCTAAAATTGTTACCATTGAGTGCTCATCTGCTAAGACCTACATATGAAATTATTGGTTGTTTTTTGATTAGGGTAATTTCACATTTTATTCTTCTTCTCATCCCCTCTCAGAGAAATTGGAATCAGGAAGTTTGGGGCTTTAACCCTGAGTTTGTCCCTAGTTTTCTGTATGACTTTTGAAAATTCAGCAAAAGCATCTGCCTTTGCTGTCTATAACGTCTGTAAAATAGATACAAGCGTATGTGATCTACCAGCAACTTACAGAGCTTTCCACATATACATTGGCAACTAAATTTTGGTCCAGATCAGCAGATGCTGAATGTAGCAAAGACTACAATTAACATCAGCAAAAGGCAATCCTCAATGTCTGTCTTTGACATAACACAGCTTGGCATTTACACTTTCCTTCTCCTGTACTGACCACTCACACAACTGCAGCATTTTACGGTCATCTGCCACCTAACTAACACTTCGTTAAGTAGAACACCTGCAGTGATTTTAACCATAGCCCATGGTAATTTAGCCACTAATGGTCTACATTAGACTAGCAGTCATAAACTGGTTGGAAACTATCTGGTTGTCTCAGTCTTATGGGGTTTTAAGATAGAAAATAGATGAACAACTGGTTTCTTTTCCTTATTTAAATAAGGAAGAATATTAAAATAAAGATTGATTATGATGTTGACTGATGTATTTTTGAGCTGGTATATTTTTCAAATCCTGATAAAGATTATCTTTATAGTAAAAAATTCATTCAAATAGCTGTGCTTCTAATGTCAGTTGGAACTTATAATGGGATTTGTTATAGTTTAGAGTCCCAGAAGGTAATCCAAAAGTTTTATGGGGAGTTGGACTCTGAAATAAATTAAAAGATATAATTTGCATTTCAACAAAATAGTTGCAAGAGAGAAAAAGCATACAGCAGCTGAAAAATTGCAAATGTAAACAAGTATCAAAATAATTGTATTTGGTTAAAAAAAAATTATTCAGTCCAGTATTTTGTGTTCAGTTGTGGTCATATGTCTTGCAACAGACGTGCACAGAACTGCTGGGCAGCACTCACCAAGTCTTTGAATGCCATCAGGGACCAACAGGTACTGTTAAGAGGTATTCTGCTTAGTATCTTAGTATCTTTGTTTCCTGGTTTTTATCTTTTGACTTTCCCTTCAACTCTTTTTTTTAAATTATTATTATAATGATGATTATTATTTGTTGCCTCTAATAATAATTTCGTTTCTTCCTCGTTCCTTTTTCTGTAGCTTGCCCCTTGTCATTGAAAACATCTTCTTTCAGCCTAAACAGTTGTAGCTTAAGTCATTTCTCATATGGAAGTTATTCTATATCTCTGATCATCCTTGCTGACCTTGACTAAACCTTCTCCAGCCTCTTGTATTTTTTTGAGGCAGTAGGGAAGGACAAGGCCAGAACTGCACAACATACTACAGATACGGTGAAACCACAGATTTACATAATGGCAGAGTGACATTCTCTCTTTTGTTCTTCATTCTTCTCCTAATGGCTCCTAATATTTGATTTACTCTTTGGATCACTACTGAGCACTGAGTGATGTTTCTGTGCGACTATATATCATAACTCTCAACTCTCACTCCAGTCAGCTCAGAGCTCATGTAAGTGAAATAAGGATTTCTTTCCCTTACGTACATCACTGTACTTTTATCTACACTGAATTTCAGCTGTCATTTTATTGCTCAGTCACTGAGTTTTACTACCTTGAATAAATTAATATCATCAAAATGAACTACCTCACCACTAACATGCTTTTAAAAGTCATTTATGAGCATGTTGAACAGCAAAGGGCCTAGCATAGATCTTATGGAACCTCATCTCCCACTGCCTTCCACTGTAAAAACTGACCATTTATTCCTGTCTTCTAGCCATTTAACTGTACAAGGATCTTCCTTCTCATGACATGGTGCTAAGTTTCCCTAAAAGCCTCTAATAAGACAGTTCTCAAAAGCCTTTTGGAAAAAACAAGTTATGTCAACCACATTACAGTTATCCACATAACTATTGATACGTCTTCACGAAAGCCAACATGGCTTTTCTCACACAGATCATTTTATCAAGACATTCAGTAACTCTGTTCTTACATTTCCTGCTAATCTGCACAGTACAGGTGACATGCTTAAAAGCTTTGTAATCCCCCAGGTCTCTTCTCAAAACTTTTTGTTTTTTTTTTAAATTGCCTTCAGATTTTCAACTATCCTCGGTCCTTGGGTGCCCAGGCAGCTTTGCGCAAGAAGTTTGAGGAGCCATTCAACTATTTTAGACTTGAATTCCTTTTGAACTGTCTCGTGAATGCCACCTTGTCCTGGTGATTTGCTGCTGTTTGTGTTCTCTCCTTGCTCCATATGTTGTCTTCTGCAGTCACTTCCTCTCCATGTAGGTCCTCTGAGGGGTCTCTCACAAAGATGTTCAACCTGGAGAAGAGAAGGCTCCGGGGAGATCTAATTGTGGCCTTCCAATACCTGAAGGGGCCTACAGGAAAGATGGCGAGGGGCTGTTCATCAGGGAGTGTAGTGATAGGACAAGGGGTAATGGGTTTAAGCTGAAGGAGGGTCGATTTAGATTAGATGTTAGAAAGAAATTCTTCATTGTGAGAGTGGTGAGGCACTGGAACAGGTTGCCCAGAGAGGTTGTGGAGGCCCCATCCCTGGAAGTGTTTAAGACCAGGTTGGATGGGGCTTTGGGCAATGTGGTCTAGTGGAGGGTGTCCCTGCCAGCAGCAGGGAGGTTGGAACTGGATGATCTTTGAGGTCCCTTCCAACCCAAACCGTTCTATGATTCTATGACTTTAGATCAGAACCTGCTTTGTTTCTTGTGCAGCGAGCACTGATGCAAATAATTCATTTTGCTCCTCTGCAATGGCCTAACCCTCCTCTGAGTTCTCTCTTCATACCACAGTTATCATCCTGGCCCTTCAAACTCTGGCATGCTTCCTGCTTTTGTTATATTTGAAGAAAGATTTTGTTACTTGTGCATTCTTCTGCTTGATGCTCCTCAAAACTTTTCTGGCTTGTCTTATTGTGCTTTTACAGGTTATCTGCCAGAACTTATGATCCTTTCTATTTTTTTAATATAGACATCAGTTTTTTGAAGAATGTCTCCTTGCGTTTATGATGCTTGTCACTTGCTGCTCAGCTATGTTAGTTTTCTTCCACCTTTTCTCACACTTTTCTTCATAAGCAGGGTGTGTTGGCCCCGTGCTTCCAATGTGGTGAGCTAAGTAATTTCCAGGTGGACTAAGAGGGTTGAATAATTCCCTTTGCTGGCCTTTTTAAATAATGTGCCTCTTTTACACAGTTCCCCTTTTTTGAGAGAGCCCAAGTGTAGTTGTTCCCAGAAAACTACTGAATCAGCTAACAGGCTGCAGCCCCTCCTGGGCTCTCCCTAACCAGCCACCCCATCACACATGGTCTTGTGATCTCTGTCTTATGGTCTGATGTCATATTTGCCCAACTGCTGCAGGTAACTGAGGAGGCCCGTAATTATTCTATTTCCTGTTTGGTTGCTTCTTTGATGGTCTTAGGATACTGAAACCGGCATTGTCATCTTTGCTGAGCAGTTGTACAAAGCCAATGATAAATTTATTTTTTATTTAGGCTTGAAATTTCAGTCCATGTGGACTCATAAGGTTGCTTGATGAAGTGGGGATTTTCTTAATTAGATTCTAATGTTTAAAAAATATATAACACTACATCACCACCAAGAAGGCCTACTTCTACTTCATCTTTCATCTTCATCACTATTTTTTTTTTCGTTTCGGTGTTACAGTCTTCCGTGGATTATCTTTCTTCTGTCAAGCTTCTGATACGCGTGCTATGCCACTTCTTTCACTTAGGGCTAGACTTGCTTCCCTCATCCTGGATGTCAAATAATTCCTAGTAAATGTAACTCCCTGTTCTTTGCAGCTTCAATACCTGGCTGAGGATACGGTGTTTGCGTTTGGCACCAGTGTTATCATGCTTGCCAAAAGCTCAACACTAGATGTGCTTTAGAATGGAGTTGGTTCCATCATCTATTTCAAGTATGGTGTGTGTGTCCTGACAATCACGTCAGCACAGCCCAGGGTGACAAGCAGTAGGGAGAGGAAAAATCAATGAGAGCGGCAGGGAGGGAATTTTTAAGTGAGAACAGCCACGAAATATTTTACAATGTGCAGCTACATCCCCGGAAGGACTCTATATACAGTGATGCTCCTCCACATGAATTAACACTATAAAAACACAAAACAATTAATTACATCGTATTGTGTGTTATCACGCAAGTTTCCAAAATGACTACATTGTGAACATGAACATTCAGATAAATACATTGACTTAGAAAATGTCAGGCTTAAGTTTAAAACAGAAATACTGTTACCAGATTTTTCTGAGAAATGCAACGTATTTCTGTTGTTCAGGGAAGTATAATTGCTTACTTTCTTACTCTCACCTTCCCTGCAAACACATACTCATTTCTTTTTTTGCTTTCTCACTGTGGGCTCATTTATATTAATAAATACCTCTCTGTGTGATACAGCATGACAGACTGTCATCAACAAATAGGGAAAAGATATGCTTGTGAAATTTTAAAAATCTCTTCGCTACCTACCTAAATAAAGGACAGGTGAGCACTGTTTACACTATTTAAGTTACAGCAGATCTCCTGTCTGACTGAATTAAGCTGGAAATCTTTATTTTTTCTTCCTCAGGATCAAAGTATTTAGCTTAAATTTCTATTTCAGGGTAACTCCTATGCATAGTTTACCTCTAAAGTCTGTAAGTTTGTTTCCAGTGAAATTTTTTCTGGGGGGAAAAGCAATTCCTGTGCACTTCAGTTGTCAAGCTTCTACATTCTAAGTAGAATCTAGATACCAGAGCTCTGTAGTGTGTCCAAATACAAGCAAATACAATATATTTGGACAAATACAAGTAGTGTTGTCCAAATACAAGGATGCTGGTTTTTTTTCTATTAAAAAAAATCTTTCACATGAAAGGACCAATTTTCCAAATATAGTCTTCATAGTGAAAAAAAAAATACGTAAAGTGTAATTTCTATGAATGGAAAGCCTCATTTCAGAAACTGTTTCACAGGAGAGGTCTTTATATGTGGAGGGCAGAATGAAGTCCTCCACCTGTACTCTTTGTTTCAACATTTGAAACATGCACGTGTCAGAAACAAGTTTATTCTTGCATATACGTGAAATCATGAACTCACTGTAGACACAAAGATAATATTTTAGTAACTGGGAATTCTTTACAACAAAATGGACAGAGGAATGCATTTGAAAAGGTGCACCTTGGCCATTACTTGTAAAGACTACTACATATTCCAACAGCATCTGGATATACCAAGAGAAGACCAGGGAAGTTCACGTTTTAGAGGCCTGCTAGGATGTTACGTTCTCTCAAAAACACATGAAAGGTTTGGTTGTTTTTTTTTAAAAAAAACCAACAACTAAATGCAATCAAGAATCTGGGGAAGCAACAGGCCAGTACACTTCTGAATTATAGAAGATATAGCCCAATTCTCTAATTGCCGGATTAAAATCCTCATAAATTAGAAAAGGAATGAAGCTGCAGGAGATTGAATGAAAATAGGCAAAAGCTCGATGTTAACATTACGAAGAGATACAGACAACTGCAATATGGACAACAACTCTCCAACACAGCAGTCTCAGAGATAATTTGGCATGTAATGTAGGAAAAGAACAGAAATACAGCAAAAAGTCTGCCCAGGAACACCCCCACCCCCCAACACTAAAAAACATCAAAAAGCAATATGGAGCAGAGAAGACAGGCAAAATACAACATCACATAAAATCGCTCATGGTGTACTATGAAGAAAAATAAGATGATGGACGGACTTTCTGTCTGGGGTCATACACTCATAGCAGAAGAAATTATCATGCCAAAACTTGTAGACAAAGGAAAAAGGAAAAAGGAGAGAGAAGAGGTGAGGAAAGAGGAGAGGAGGAAGGAGGAAGGGAAGGGGGGAAAAAAGGCAACATAAAAGAGAAAACATAAACCTCAGCCTATCATAAGACATAAGGCACCATACAAACAGGAAATTAAATGCCAAGTACACAGTAAGGCATCAGTGAACCTAGTAGAATGAAGACTTATATATTATTACTTGAGAATAGAGAGCAAAATTGCAACCACAAAAAGACAGATTAAAACTATACAATGTATGATCATAAAACCACAAGAAACCTGTAATTACCCCCCCAAAAAAGGATACACAAAGAAAACACACAGAGAAAGCTTATAGGCTGCAATTTCAGGTAGTACAAACAACACAGAAACTAATGTCACTAAAAGAAATCATGAACCTTGTTACAGTAAATTTCTGATGAATGATTTAAAACAGATTCAAAAGCAAACCGAAACGAATACCCCATACCGTCTAGAGCAGGTAATACACCACAGCATCCCTGCAGCAAAGCTGCTGAAAGATTATAGCAGGTTGTGTTTGAAGGACTGGAACGTCTTCCAGGCGTGTAACACCCACAAACAGAAAACACAGTTCAGCCAGTGGAGTACCTGCACTACAGGGCATGCATTACATAAAGAGAAGGGAAATGGGAGCACCAAATGCGATAGAAAAGACACTAGTCATAGAGCGTCAGGCTGATCGATGTGATGGTAATAACTGCACATTTAGGACAGCCGCACAAGAAAATTGTGGTATCTCTGCTCAGTTTTAAATGCGGAATGAGCCTTTAAATCCCAGGGAAGGACCCAGCATAGAAAGACGGAAAGAGGGATACATAGCTATCCAATTAGAACTCCAACACCAATAACAAATGTAATTTTTATCTTTTAGATGATCAGTTTGAGCGAGTGCCCAGCTGACAGCAGGTGAAAGTCATACAGACATGAGGTATCTAAATTCAGTGGCGTGTATTAAAAGAAGCTGCTAGACTCAGTGTTGTTCTTATTGGATTAGCGGTCCTGGTCTCAAAATACACTAAGATTTCACCTCTAATTCAGCTGTACTATCTCAGTATACTATAGTACAACAGTATCCTACCTCACTATTCTAATGAAATTTCTCTCAAAATACTGAACTGTACATGCAGCCTTATGGCTGTCAACGAGAATTTTAGGGATATTATTAAAGTGGCTAACAGTAGTTTCATTTACCTCTTCAATCATCATTAAATGTTTTTTTTTTAATGAGTGTAAAATTAGATTTTTACAGGGTACTAATTTTTAATCAAAACACTGGTTTCCACTGGAATAGCACCTTTAGAAGCAAGCTAGCTGGCAGGGCTGGAAACCCAAGTCCCTTAGCCACACAAAAGCAAATCAAGAACAAGCAGGAGGCACCTGTCTTTGATAAATCAACAAACCAACCCAGCAAAGCAGAAAACATTTATCTTTCCTTGGAAATTAATATGTTAACATTGGAAAACTACTTCTTTAGTGAAATCCTTCATACAAAATGTATACTGCAGTTCTTACAGCATATAATTTCAACAATTACAAACATACTAAACATACACCAGGTCTATCCTAGCTTTTGCTATTATAGTAAAAGGAGAGAAGACTGCTGCTTTTATTGACATTTCCACATTACTGCAGGTTCTAGTTCAGGTTATGTCCAATAAGCATAAAGTTGCTCTTCCTGGCGCAGGTTATTTGAATTTGGCGACAGGTATAAGTCAGTCCCAAGTGCATTTACTGTTTTGTGCCTAGACTAGGCAAACGTGCTGGTACAGCTATCGAAACACCTTTCCATGGAGGCCTGGCTAGACTGGTACAGAGGATATCGTGGTGGCCTTTATTTCTCTCACCTCTGGCTGAACACACAAATACTTTCGTGTATCGGTATTTCCATCTCTCAAATCATGCTGGGAAAATTGTGATTTTTTTCTTAAAATGCCATTGCCTAAAGTCAAACCATGATAGAAAAACCCATTCATTAGAAGTACATTTGTTTCTAGTTCACAAGCATTCAGACATGCAAAAGCTAAACCATGAGAATTCAGAAGGTGTTATACTTATTTAAATGCCACTCTTTTAAGCAAATTGCAGAGGAATTTGGCAACCTGGAGTACTACACACCTACAGCTTTAACTCAGGGAAAGTACTGTGCTGCCCCAGCTTGGAAAACATAAGAGAGTTGTTACATGACCTGGTTCCTTAAAACTATTGAGCACATTCTAATAATTTTTTTTAAACATATATAAAAATGATAAAATTGCAGTTTTATTGGAGAGAGTAATGGACTTATCCTGACTTAAAATTCAGGCTAGAGTCAAAATTTTCAATTAATGGTTTCACTGGTGAATGCAGCAAACAACACTAGATGCCCTCTTAAAAAAAATAATGGTTGAAACATAATCTGTCAAATAGAAGTCTGTTCAAATCAACCAAACTCAAACTGAAGTTAGACAGCTGGCATGGGAACTTTAGCCCAGTTCAACTGTGGCAAACACAAAAGCAACTGAAAGTAGTATCTTAGAACAGTAAGGGTCTGACAACTCCAACAGTAAATACTACACTAGTTAGTAAGTAGCTTCACTAAAATGGTTCATTTGATTTCATCAGTTTGCCTTAAAATTTAGTAGCACATCTAGTACTACTAGCCAATAGTAAAACTTAGAATTCCATTTGTTCTGTGGCCTTGTGTTAACCTTACTCTGTCACTATATTCTTCATCTGTAGATAAAAACTAAGCATAACTTTTAATGTTGCCTATTTTAAGGGCTGACGCTATAGCTGCTTTTCTTCCTCGAAACTAGTGATACCAGGTAAGATTCATGAAAGAAAGCATTAAAGGCCAACCATCTAGCACTCTCTGTATTACGTTACAGATTCCATCCAGGGAACAGACACAAGTTTCCTTTGCATGGACAGCAGAGCATGAGTAATGGTCTGCTAGGCTCTCACCTGAGAAGGCAGTGGGTGGCAATGCTAGGGCACACCCCGAAACCACTAAGTTTCCTGTGCAGCATCTCTAGAGTAATGCCAGAGGCTTTAGAGAAAGACTGTTATTTTATTATTTACAAAATATAACAAATTTTAAATATTTCAAAATATCAGCACCTCTGCAAATGTAGACAATAGATTCACTAAGAAGTAGAATAATAGTTTTAGCTGTGCGTGCAGTGCTTTTCTTCCAGGAGTTGCAAAGTGCAGGTGAAAAACATTATGTCAATCACGTAGTCAAAGAAGGGCAATTACACAGAGATTAAGCAGCTTCAATAGATTGAAAGGGGCTGTAAAGTTAAGAGTATTTTAAGCATATGATTTACCACTAGATTTCCTTATTAATAAAAAGTTATTTTCATAAGCTCTTCAACACCTACTCCATATACCTTTTATAAAGTGTTGTCTCCCAGTACCACAGGCTCCTCGAGGATCTGAAGTAAATCTGATGTCTTTCCTACTTTTCCTACTCTTTTCCTTCTGTGTTTGTGTTTATGCAGAGCTAGTTTTGTAGAGGATGAGAGGGTGATGCAGAAGCATTAGAAGACCGATAGGTAACAACAAACATACCACAAACTTGGAACAGTCACACAGACTTTTGTAGTACAAAATGAACCACGATTGTATGTACTGCTGCTGAACACCGAAAGACAGACATGGAACAATATATTGAAAAGGTAAAATAGAAATTAAAGTTGGCTTTTGCATTAGACTTGAAAAATGAGATACAATTTTCATTACTATCAGTACAGACAGAAGCTGCCTGCACACACGATCCCACTTACATTCCTGTAAAGCGTACATCACTTTTCAAAACTGAATCAAAACTCAAAGATCTCAACAAAAAACACAGATAATCCTGATAAAGTTAGAACAAAATCAGAGGTAGTTAAAATAATGAGCTTATGCAAAGTTTTTTTTTCAGATATTGGTTCAGATGGGGTTCTTTGAGTCCTGTCCCTAGGGTCTAAGAAAAATCTTGTGAACAGCTGCCACCCTGTCTCATGTCGTTGTAGGTTTTAGTTCACTGCTGAAACGACCAGCAACCTTAATTTCCAGCACAGAACGAGCCGATAACCACCAGAGGCCACTGCTGTTCTTTGCCTTTTCCCTGTGTGTAGTAGCTGGGCTGTAGCAAGGAGTGAGCTCACAGGAGCCCCAGGCAAGGGTCACAGCAGCTGCAGTCCTCCTTTCCGCATTTATCAATGCTGCACTTCTGCAGAGAAAATTAAATACACTTTTGACTGGCAGACAGAAGAAAAAAAATCTAAATATTGCTTACCCAACCTTAGCCTTCAGGAAGAAATGAAACCTTGCATTCCAGAACCCTGATTTAATTTTTTGATATGATTAAATTTGGTAGCTAAAGGCAAGTTTTTAGATGTAATTTAATTAGGTATCTGAAAAGCATTTAAGTTAAAACTGGTGAAAAAAATAGCTCCATACATTTGCAACAGAATAAGATAAATGATTTAACAAAGTGTTAATTAACATTCAACGATGAGAAAACTATCATATAATGTTTTGCTAATATAGTTTACAGGTATCAGTACCCTGCCTGCCCTACTTTCTTGTCAGTGATCTGAAGTACCTGCTTAATACTATTTGCAGAGACTACAGAAAGTGACATTAAAGTAATAGAAGTAATGAGGACAGGGTCATCCAGCTTGCTTAACTAAGCCTACATCACATTAAATGTGTTTTAATACAGGCTACTGAAACACTATATGGTTTGAAATAAAGAAACTGGCCAGGTGCCACCCATATGGGTTGAGGGAAGCTAAAAAAAAGATATCCTGGAAAGCAATGAGAACTTTAGCATGATAACAGCAACTAAGTAGCAGCAACCTGGTTGAGTGGGAAGTGGGTTTTGAATCACTCTTTGGGTGAAAGACTAACAAAAAAGTAGTTTTAATCACTGTAGGCAGTATTCTGATAGCAGTTCCCTTTGTACAGAAATATACCCTTTTTAAAAGACTATTTAAAAACTAAAAGGTGCTGAAAGAAAAATGTAAGAAAAAGCTCTAGAATCTTAAATAGGTCAAACTACTGAAATAATGAAAAAAGATTAATCAAGGCACTCAAAAGCAAGTGTTTTGTATAAGTTTTTATTTAGCAAGAGAGAGGTCTAATAAAAATCTCATTTTCAAAGCTGAAGCCCTATGAACATGACATACAGCAGTGTCTTTGGAGGCAATGAAAGCCACAAAGCGCGGAACAAGCCATCAATAAAAACATCTCTATCTTGACTGATACCCTCCCAGACGGCACACAAGTTACAGGCGGCGCAATTAAATATTACAGCTTACGACACCCAAAACCTGCTATTAAAAGATCCAGCGATCATTGACGACCCCCTGACGCAGGAGGTGGTTCAGGCAGCTCACAGACCGAGCAGTGCTTCGGCAGCAAACCCGCCAGCCCTGACAGGGATACCTGCCGGAGCCAAACGCCTTCCTGGGGCCGGGCCGAGCCCCAGGTACCTCTCTTAGGCTAAAAGCAGAACTCACGGAGGGGGAGGCAGGGAGCGATCGCCCACAGGGAACGGCGCCGCTGCGGCTTTGACCGAGCCGGGCCTGAGGCCGCCCCGCCAGTTTCCACCCCTCAGCCCTCCCGCGGGAGGGACACTCACGCAGGCCTACCACGCCGGCTCCTACAGCCAGGAAGGCCGGAAAGCCCCGCAGGCCAGGCCAGGCCCTGCTCCACCAGACCACAACATCTCCCATCCTGCTGGCGCCCACCTCTGCCCGCTGCCGACAGCCCGGCGCAGGCGCCGCTACCCCCAGATATACCAGTCCCGTCCCCCCCCGCCAGCACGCAGGCATATGAAGCCCCCCCCCCCCCGCCCCGTTCTAGCGCATGCGCAACCAGGCCTCCCTGCCACCGCCCCTCCGCGACCTCTTTCACGCTGCCGTGCGTCCGTGTCCCCCCCCGCCCCCCGCGTTGGCGAAGCGCGCACAGTGCGCCTGCGCCGCTTGGCCGTGCCGTGAGTTCGCCTCTTACCCGCTCGCTCTTCCCTCCCCCCCGTTCCCCGCCGCCCCGCGGTGGGCCCGTGTGCTGCGCCTGCGCCAGCCCCCCGCCCGGCGCTCTGCCTCCTGCAGTGCCGGGTCCCTCGCGGCCCGTGTGTAGGGCCGGGTTCGCTCTTTCGGCCCCGCCCCCTCGTCCCCCCTTCACCAACCGCCGCTTCCTCCGCCGTTGCCAAGTGTGTGTGTGTGTGTGCGCGCGCTGGGGGGGGGTGGGGAGGGGGGGTGGGGGGAGGGAGGGGGCAGCCATGCCGAGGGGGCGGCCTCCCAAACCCAGCAGGGAGACTAGCAAGGCCGGCACCGAGTCAGGTAAACAGCGCGGCCGGGCGAGCGCGATCCGCGCCCGGGGGTGGAAGCGCGGGAGCAGCGAGAAGGCGAAAAGCCTCCGCGGGCTCCGCATATAGTCCCCGGATATGGGGGAGGGAGGCCGGGTCTATTGTGTGAGTGTATAGGCGAGAGGGCGGAGGGGAGGGGAGGGAGCCTGGCCCGGCCCTGCGGAATGATACCGAGCGGGCAGCTCCCGCCGCCCCACACGGCGCGGCGGAGGGCAGCCTGGTTGTCCCGGCAAGCCCCGCGACCGGCCCGCAGCCTCTCGCCTCCCTCTCGGGGTAGCGGCGGCGGCGGCTGTAATGGCCCCTCGCCCACAGAGGGTGCAAGGGGAAGCGGTCGTGGCCGTCGCCTCCGCTTGCCGCCTCGTCGCGGGGCGGCGGCGAGGCTGCCGGTGGAGAAGGGTTTCTCGGCCCAGGCCAGCGGCCTTGCCTTGCTCTTCCTCCCGGCGCGCCTCCGGCCGTGGTGCGGACGCTGCGCCGCAGGTCCCGGCGCCGGGCTGGCTGGTGAGGGCCGGGGGAAGAGCCGGGCGGGCTTGCGGCAGGCAGGACAGGAAGGCTGCCGAGTTCTTCCGCCGCTCTTCTCTTTCCCCTCGCGCTGCCTCCCCTCCCCCCGGGCCAAATTAATGAGAGCTTCGAATAAAAGATGATAAACGAGTGGAAATCAGATTCAACTCTTCCCGTCTTTCTGATTACAAGAAGGAGGGCTTTCTCTTTTTTTTTGAGGCTTTAAAAAAACACCTTTGTAGTCGTTTTCTTTGTGAGTATACGTATAAAAAAACTGGTTTTCTTTCGCAAACATACATTAGTCTGTGTCACGCTTTTTTTCTTCCTTTTAAATTTTTGTTTGCATTTTAGCGTCATTGATGACTAGAGTATACTTCAGGGCAGGATTGGTTTGATGGGCTTGGTTTTTTTTGACACCAGTTGGAAGCTACTGAGTTTTATGGCTCTTTTGTGTAGTTCATTCCTGATGATGTTACTAGGGATCCCCAAGTAATATCTGAATAAAGCCCACAAACTGCAAAAATACCGTGTTTCAGGTAGACCTGAAACCCTCTTCAATGACTTCTCTTTCAGCACAAGCATGTAGCAGTAGATTTAATTTTTATTTTTTTTTACCAGATAGAATGGGGAGAGATTTCATAAAACATTCAGATATCATGGTTATTTCAGGCATGAAAAGTCAACTAATCAGTATTTTCAGTATATATTTAGAATGTGTGGTTTTCTGAATGCTTGCAGATGAGCTCTGGCTATTCAAGAGGAATATATAGGTGAGCCTTCTGTGGAATACTTTTTGTAGATTTGAAATGTGCTGACAGGCAAAAAAAAAACCCAAAAAGCTGTACTGCTACGTGAGTGTTGGGTAAAATGTTTTCTCCAGTATGGAAAGCCAAATGGCCCACAGGTTCCTGCCAGAAGTTTTTATTATATTTTATTTTTTTGTGGAGCTGTTGACACTAAGTATATAAAGAAGGACCCAAAGAGCTCTGGCTGTTACCAGTTTTGGAAGCTGAGGTGTTTTTTTAAAAGTTTAACTAAAATGCCTGTTTAATTCTCTAGTAGTTCTTGCAAGGTAACACATGTATCATATGCATCTAAGCTCCTCTAATAATGGCACAGTGTATGAATGAGAAAAAGATCAAGACTGGGACAAGCTGCCCAGAAAAAGTGTCTAGTAGCTTTGTCCCTTTTGCTTGTGGTTGGCCCTTGTTTTTAGACCTAGGACCATAGTAAGAGGTATGGCTGGCAGGACTTAATGCGAGTTTGATCATATTTTGTATTTTTTGTGTATTTTTTAAAAAGAAATTTGCTAATTTATTAATTAAATTGTTTCATAGGGGCAGTTTGATTGCAAAAAGCAGGTTAGAATTACAGGGTCTAGGGCTACCACAGGGATTCAGAGACTTCTGCAGTCTGCAATGGCAAGGACTCTGCCCTGTATAGGCAAATATTGTGCATTCTGGAGTCTGCGGTCCTTGAGTTTTCAGCAGTTTGGGAAAACAGCAAAGTCAGTGTTGGCAGGTGTCACATTTTTTCCTACACTTACATGTGGCTAAGAGAAAGTCATGAATGAAGCAGCTCTGGCTGAGCAGAACAGCTTGAATCTGGGGAATTGACGTTCTCAGGACGTTCGGCTGTTTGTCCCATTCAGGCTGACAGACTTTGAAAACTGGTTGTGAATTCCATAGACTTCACTTTTAGCAGGAGGAATGTTATTTAGAAAGTAGCTGTTTACAAAAATAAATTTCATATCTTTTGCTGAGGAAATTGTACATTTTTAGGTTTTGTTCCTTTTTAGTGTGGCCCACAGAATTCCTACGACTGGTACAGTAATGTCTTTCGCACAAGAGAAGCGGTGCTCTCTGTAGTTGTGCATTCTCTATGTTTATGGTAATACAGCTTTGTTTGGAAGAAAATAAAGATGAATCAGTAATGCTTTGTTGTGCAGCTTCCTTAGACTTCTTTAACCACTGTGAATGTCAAATACTAGAACATGTTCTTTGTTCTAGGAAAATTAAATATGTTAGATAAAAAATAATGCTAGGCAGCAGTAGTCAAAACCATATCTTCACCTCAATGGCTGCTATTCTGAGAAAACTTTTTTTGCATTGGTAGTGTTGTGATTATCTCTTTTTTTCCTTTTTTTTTTTTAAACTTAATGCGGCTGTTCAGATTGACCTCTCTGATGGGCACAAATGGGAGGTTCTGTCTGAGCATAAGGAAACACTGTTTTACTGTGAGAGTAACTGAGCACTGGCATTGGTTACACAAGGAAGTTGTGGAGCCTTCTTCCGTAGAGATATTAAAAAAAACATCTATATGCAATCTTGGGCAACTGGCTCTAGGTGATCCTAGAGGGGTTGGACAAGATGACCTCCAGAGGTCCCTTCCAACCTCAACCATTCTGTGATTCTTCTTTGAGGTGGATGAATTATAGGGTGTGATTCTCAAGAAGCTTAAAAGAGCTAATCTTCTGTGATTTGGGGGTTTGCTGCTCCTCGATTCTTGCTCTGGCTGCTTAGCAGTGGTTGTATAGCAAATCCTTTTACAGAGGTGCGGCGGGTCCTTGGCTCTTGGCTTTCTGAAAGTGTCAGGATGAGACCTTGAATATATATGAAGCAAGAGGAATGCATTAGGAAAAGTGCTTCTCCATGCAGATGTTTTTAAAGAAAGAAAAGGACAAGCGGCTCTTAACATATAATTGGTGTTAAGACACTAATAACACATTTACGCAGGTTTTCTCGTGACATAGCCTCTAACCTGAGAAGGAAGTTAAAAAAGAATTATTTGTGTGTGTGGCCTCAGAGTTTCCCATGTGGCTGCTGTGATTCTAAGTAACCCGCGTTACAGTGTTTAACCTGTCAAGAGTTTTAGACCATGTGAATTCTCTGTAGTCTGTTGTGCATCGTCGCCAACATTCGTTTGAGAACCACTGAGGGGCAGTTCTGTTGACTCTGTTCCCTTAGGAGTCTAAGGTAGCACAAAGAAAACATGCAGGGGAACGCTTATTGTGTTCTATTGTATTGGTGTATGTTTTCTCATGCCCCTTTATGAATACATTTATTTCTCAGATTTAAGCTTGGATATCTTAGCAATACTTAGTAATAATCCCTCCAACTGTTACCTTTACTTTTAGTTTTACTAACTGACTTAGCACACAGAGAATATTTTATGCATTCTTTAAGATATGAGCGTAATAGAAGATGCTCATTTTCAATATTTTTGGAGCTTGGGAGAAGTGCCTGAAAATTGAAAGGAAAAAGCCTTGGAACACACAAGCGTTTTGGAAGGTGCAATATGATTTTGCTTTGAGAAAAGTTTTTAAAAATATGGTAGGCCTTATATTGTAAGGATGTTATTTTGAAAAACCTTACACAATCTTTTGTTTTAATTAGAATTTAGCAATGATCAGTTACTATTAAGCTGTAATTGAAATAAATACCAGGCTTTTACTGTTCAGTTAGATAGCCAATGAAAAGACAATGTTTGAAGACACATTTGTTATAGATCCAGAATAATATTTTGGGTGTTTATGGCTATTTTATTAGCTACTGTAGTGGACAAAGGTTTTCTGTAGGTCCTGCAAAAAATTAGGTAAAAGCTTGAGACTTTGTCGTTGGTTCTTCCTGCTAATTTGTGCGAGTTTCCATTTTGTCCCAATAAATGTCAAGTTGTTACCATGAGTTGGTAGTCACCGCTTTGCTATTTCTGTTGTTATTTCTGGTGCATGAGAAGGATTTTGAGGACTGTAATACTGTTCTTGCACCCTCAGTTGTCTTGTCTTGCCCTAAATTTTCCATCCCCACGGTGAAGGTCCTTTCTATTTGGTGCAATGCTGCTTGTTGCTCTTTGAGTATCAGTAATGTGAAATTAACAGTTTTTTACTTTCATAGCTGTCTGGTCATTTTCAAATAGCAGAAGAGGAATTCTTTGAACAGCAAAGTGAAATATCTGCAGGGTGTACTGAAGCAGTTTTTAAGCCTAGAGTGTATGTCCTGTATTTAAACCCAAAGGCTACTTTTACACAAGTTTAAACTGAATTCCTTTATGAGTGCAGTTAAAACTGAGTATTTTGTGCTTTCAGAGGGCATGAATTTTAACAGAATTCACAAAAGAAGAGTGGTAAATACTAAATACATAAATATAAGAAACACAGAGAAAGCAATGTCTGCCTCTGCAGAGCTGGCTGTGTTTTGTTTGCTTCCTGTCAGTTCTCTAGCAATAGTGAGGGTGTGGATATATTGAATTAGGGGAAAGTCAGTTCTGAGGCTCTACATTCCAATTTTGTATTATTGAAGAAAAATGGCACTTGAACTCAGCAGTTAATATAAATTCAGGGAAGACTTTGGTAGATTATTTTAGTAGTTGTGCACTGACATTTTATGTGGTGACCTCTGACTGACAAGTAAAAGAATAGGTGAGTGATGTCATGCAGGCAAGAATGGAGAGGTTGTGGTACTACTGTGAAGTAGGCTAAGTCTTTTAAATATGATAGGTATAGGTAATTCCTTTTTAAAACATACAGGAGGGACAACTGCTGAAACTTTTGCCTTAGAAAAGAGAATCTTTAGGCTTTAATAGTGATACTTTTGTTTGGTCATCTCAGTGTTCTACAGTAACAAAATCTAAGTTTATGCAGGAAGGGTATGTTGGGTCTCAGCTGAAAAATGCTAGCTTGGTATATTCGTGTGCAGCTGTCAAAAAAAGTATAACTCCTATTTTGGAATATTTAGCAATAAATATAGCAATATTTACTTGAATGTCAGATGAAGCTATCAGAGTTGGTTAAGGAAATGCCAATTTTCAGTTATCTGTGTAGATTAGGATGATGTGGATGGTGTGTATATATGCGGTGGGTTGATCCTGGCCAGCCATCAAGCACCCACCAGCCACTCCCTCACTTACTACTGCAGTACGGTGGGAGAGAGAGTTGGAATAGCAAAAGCAAGAAAAAACTTGTGGGTTGTGATAAAGACAGTTTAATAAATGAAGGAAAAAAGTAAAAAAATAAACCAAAACGAGGGATGCAAAGGGCAAATATTCACCACCTCCCACAAGCAGACCGATGCTCAGTCAGTCTCTGACCAAAGACTACCTTGGAAGGACTACCTCTGAGTTTGTATTGCTGAGCATAATGTTGTATGGCATGGAATATCCCTTCAGTTAATTTGCGTCGGCTGTCCCCTACAACCTCTCGCCCACCCTCAGCCTACTCATTGTGGGGGCAGAGTGAGAAACAGAGAAGGCCTTCATGCTGTACAAGCACTGTTCTGCAATAGCTAAAACATTGGTGTGTTAGTCACAAATTTAAAACAGCACCATACAGGCTGCTATGAAGAAAGTTAACTCCATCCCAGCCAGATCCGGTACAATCAGCATCTAGCCAGCTACAATGGAGCTCTTCGTTCCGCATCCTGTCAGGCTTCTCTGCTGCCTGCAGTGCATCAGTGTGGCTGTGAAACTTCTGGAGTCATCTGTGGTCCAGAAAGGAGTCCAGCTGCTTTGAGTTGCCAAATGCTGAGCAACTGGCACCTGGACATCCATCTCAGCAGCGTGCTCCTGGCAGCTTAGTGTCTGGACTGGTACTGCTTTAAATTCCAGATTGATTATTGACCAAATGATAGTAAAACTACCTTGTCTGATAGGAGCAAATCTTAGTTGATTTCTGATTTTGGTCTGATACATGGACTAGAGAGTTAAGTCTCCCCTGCTCTTCCCATTAGAAGTCATGAGGAATGACTGTTTACTGGTTTTGTTTAAGAGTGCTGAGCTAGGTTTAAACTAACCTGATTCTCTTATGATTGCAGAACTAAGCAAAATAGTTTAATGATTCATTATCATTTGTGTTCTATGACTTCAAGCGTAGTAGGAGGAAACATCAATATCGCCATCCCTGTTTTGTTCTCTTGTCCTACCACTTTCTTTCCACTCATAAATTAGTAAATAGGTTTTGATAGGGCCAGACCCTTTTGTCCCTAAACTTGCCAGCTGCCATTTAACCTCAGTGACAAGTTTTCATCCATGAATTCCGCAAGCTTGAGTGTTTTATTCAGTGTCCTCTCAGTCGGATGCGAGCAGGCTATTAGAGATCTAATAAGGCTGTGCAGCGTTTACAGCTGAATGAGCCCATCTGCGCCTTGCAGAGAGGATTGCAGGCTGCCATGAGGCATAGTGCTGCTTACATAAGGGAGGAATGGTTGGGAGTGCTCTAATTCTGTCTTCCTCCTTCCACATTGAGTTGTCATCGGTGGCTTATAGCAGAGAGCACCTGCTTGCTGACTCAACTCCTGAGGTCAAGTTTTCATGAAGGCTGTATCACAGAAATCTGTAGCTGAGTTGATTGCTGCTGCCCTGTGAAGGACAATTAATTTGAAAAGAACTTGAAGGTTGCAATATTAAGAGTATTTAAATAAGTCCATCTTTAAACTGAAAATTTATTATCATTGATAGGCACTTTGCAGATCGGATTTTGGTATTTTTGGGCACTTTGGACAAACTGTAAGAATACAGACAAAATGTATATTTGACAGTGCATAATCAGCTAAGTGCTCCCTATTTAGTTTAATTGTATTGATACTTGATTGTGTCTCTCAAGCTGTGATGGAGTAGGGTTGATTTATGTTGCAACTAGACAAACATGCAAATTGCAAAAAAATAGAAAATGACAGTAGCTTTTGCACTGTTTCCATGCAGTTAATGTTAATAAATGGCAGTGGCGCAGCTGTTCAGTGAGGTTTACCATTTATTGTAGTGTGCAGACCTGAAAGAATCACTTATTTTTCAGGGTATTTGTTACTCTGATATTCCTTTTGTTTTCTCTCTGTGTGTATTTGTTTATGGATGTCAATAAGTAGCTTCTCTCTAGTAAAAGCATGCCAGTTTTTCATGTGATTTTGTTGACATTATATGCTTAATCAGTTAATGTCTTCTCAACTAAAACCTCAAACCTTTAATTCTGTGTTGTTGACTTGAATGGCATTCTGTTAGTTCGTTAACAGGCAGCAGACGTGTTTTCATCTGGACAGAGTATATCTGACAATAAAGAGATTGCTTAATCTGTGTACCCAAAATTTATATTTTTCTGAGAGCATAGGCACCATATTAACTGTTTATGATAGGGTTGCTAATCTAATAAATGATGAATTGTGACCATCAAACAATATGTCACATATGTCAGTATTTTTATTTTGTTTCCCTTTGGTACACAGGGAATGTTTAGAGTTGGTGGTTTGTTTTGGGTTTGGTTTTTTTTTTTTAAATTAACAAATTTCTCAGTGCATTTAAAAGTACAGGATCCATACCCCACTGCCAACTTCTTGAATTAGCATCATCTGCATGTTTGGGGTATTCAAAAACATTGGCCTTTAAGATAGGTTCAGTATTTTGCAGTGTTTTGGCTTGTTTCATGATCCAAGCCGATGTGCCTAAAAGCATTTTTTCTCTGATATAAGGAAATCTGATTGCACAACAGGGTTTTAATGCTCATTTCCCTGAAATATGGCAATGTAGGTTATTACCTTGACTTGCTATGATATAGAGGTATCAGTGTAAATAATGTCTTCATCTGGTTATTAATAATTCTAACAAAAAACTGTCAAACTGTTACTGCATTTATACGTTGAAATGAAGAGAGACACAAGTCATACTTTATGAGTCTGTGACACCTGCCTGAAAAGTTAAAATATAGCTTACTTGCTTGTTACTTTTTTAATTGACAATATCTTTTCTGGTTTTCGGTTTTGCAGTTCTAAACACAACATAACAGTTTTGTCCTTGATGTTATCCAATTGCTTGATTTCAGTATGGATATTATTCTGAATACTCTCCTTATTAGTACTGGAAGAGTAAAATAGAAAGTCACTTCCTGCATCTTTAATGAAAGGGAGCTGTACAACTCTCAGAATCACCCGGTATTTGGCTGGTAATAGAGGTCCAAGTTGTATTTTAGTGAGAATATAAGTGAAAAAAAGATTATCATGGTCTCATCTTTCCCTTAAGTCATAGTGTTAATGAATAAATTAATTTATGTGTTAATCTGTGTTAGATCGCAATCCTGCCCTTTGAGTGAAAGGGAAACAACTGAACTTTCAGAGTTCTTCTAAATCCAAACTGAACTCTTTTTCTATTCATACCAGCTGTAACTACTTAGAGCAGTCTTCTGCCTGATCCAGTAGATGAGCCTTTGAAGATTTCTGGAATCTAACCTAAATTGATTTGCTGTGCCTTATCTTTAAAGGCCTTTAGATGCATTTCTGCAGTAAGAGTCCTCTGCCAAGCAGCCTTCTTCAAGCTGGACTGTACAGTCCGGTTGCTGATTCTAGGGTCCAATCCTGACTCCCAAACCTCCTTCTTTTGCTCTTTAGCAATATGAAAGATAGGACCAAACAAATGTAAGAATTGGCTTTGCAAAGAGTTACAAAGGTTTTCTTTGAAAGAGCAATGCTTAAGATGTTACAGACATAAGCAATGAATTTTCTAAACGTGTGCCTTCTGTTTCTTCTTCCTTGGGGTCTGAGGGCCATTGGGAAGGTGGAAAGGCTTGCAGGTAGCTCAGGGTTTATAATCACCATGAACTAGTCTTGAGAAACTCCTGACGCTTTGATGCAGGGTGTGATGTGCTCAACTCCTCATTTGCCAAAGCTTAGGCTGTTTCTCTGTTCTTTCCTATGAAATATTTTAAGATGATGCTTTTGTTACCCCTTTCTGTTTATTGTAGCGGAGATAATTTCCTTCTTTTTAAAGAAAAGCTGAAATACCATCTTTCTGTATATCTCTGCATAAGTTGGTATGATTTCATATGCTTACAGTTACAAATTCTGTTGAAATATCACAAGGACATTTAATTTTTCATTAACATAAAATTGCTGTTGATACAGATACGACGTACATTTTAATAAAAATAATATATAGAAATGTTATTGACCTAAAAGGTAAGTCATTCGGTAATATTATTCAGATGGTAGTGAGCATGTTGGTTTTTTGTGTGTTTCAAATTGCAGAGAAATTAGCACCTTTGATTATTTCAAAGTTACACTTTCACTACTTCAATTGCTGAGGCATTGTTTTTGTATGTTGTCTGGTGGCTTTGATCTGGAGAGTGAATGTTTAAAGATAATAATCTCTTTGGTTTATGGTGAGGCTTTTCTAAAGTCATGGATTGGATCATTTTTCAGTTGCCAGTTTAAAGTGAGAGGTCAGGGCTTCAAGGGGTTGAACAATTACTCCTTTTTCTAGGGGGAAGGAAAGCTCCTTGCATTACGTTTTCATATAGTCCAAGTGGTGGAGTAGATTTTTCTTTCACCTCTTTCTTGGCATGCCAATATTTACAAGAACTGATTTTGTTCCCTTTATTCTACTCAGGTAGAATGCTTAAAGGACAGTGTCTTGTAATTAAAGCTGTGCTTTTCAGCTTTTGAAGAATTGTAACCATTTCAGGGATGGAAAGGATACCTGTTACTGATAGGGTTTGCTTATACTATGAATTTACAGTTGAGAGGTCTTTAAAGGATGCAGTAGGTTTAAGATTTGTGATAGTTAAGCCAAAGTGTGTCTCTCTAACAGAAAGATGCATAACTAAACTTTGCAAAATATGCAGCCACCCAGCTCTCAGGCTGCAGGGAGTGCCAGAGGCTGTAACTGGGAGCATGTGGCAGTAGGGAGAATGGCTGTGTGAGGTGTGACCAGGTGGATGATCTGCTCAGCCTGGTGGCAGCGCTACGAGAGGAAGAAGAAAGGTTAAGGGAACATCAGGGAGGCTGAGAAAGAGATAGACTGGTGGAGCCACGCTCTGCCCTGCCTGAAACAGAAACAGGGACAGCCACCAGACAAAACCCAAGATCAAGGGGACCCTGTATCCTTCCCCTGCCAGGATGAAGGCAGCAGCTTAAAGGAAAGGAGTTAATGGAGGCAAGTTCACGCTCAGGGTGGCAGGCAAACCTCCTTCTTGCCCATCTTGCCCTCCCAGGTGCCTCTGTACAACGGGTATGAGGCTTTGGCTGTGGAAGGCCAGTCAAAGGAGGACATGGATGATGGTCCATCTACACCACAGGTGTCGCCAAGGTCAGGAAGGTCCACACCCCGTATCACGACCACCTCCACAAGGAAGAAAAGGCGGGTTATAGTTGTAGGCAACTCCCTTCTGAGGGGTGCAAAGGATCCAATATGCCGGACAGACCCTCTTAGGGAAGTCTGCTGCCTCCCTAGGGCCTGGGTTAAGGACATGACTAGGAAATTTCATAGGCTGGTATGGCCCTCGGACTATTACCCACTCTCACATGTGAGTGGTGATGAAGCTGCAATGCATAATCCAAGAGCGATCAAAAGAGACTTCAGGGCCTTGGGACAGTTGCTGAGGGAATGTGGTGCACAGGTGGTTTTTTCCTCTCTCCTTCCAGTTGCAGGCAGTGACATTGGGGGAAACAGATGGACCCGGTCTATCAATACATGGCTCTGTGGCTGGTGTCACTGCCACAATTTTGGATTTTTCAATAATAGGATGGTCTACACAGCACCAGGCTTGCTGGCATGAGATGGGATTCACCTTTCTCAAAGGTGAAAGAGGGTCTTTGCCCAGGAGCTTGCGGGGCTAATTGACAGTGCTTTAAACTAGGCTTGAAGGGCGAGGGGAATAATATCAAGCTTGTCTGCAAAAAGCTGTGGGAAAAACAAAAACACAAAAAGGAAGCCTACAGAGGATGGAAGCAAGGGCCCGTAGCCTGGAAGGAATACAAAGAAATTGTCTGAGCAGCCAGGGATCAGGTTAGGAAAGCTAAAGCCCTGATAGAGTTAAATCTGGCCAGGGAGATCAAGGGCAACAAGAAAAGCTTCTATAGGTACGTCAGTGATAAAAGGAGGACAGCAGAAAATGTGGGCCCCCTCTGGGTTACCCAGGATATAGAGAAGGCTGAGGTACTCAACGAATTTTTTGCCTCAGTCTTTACGGGCAAGTGTTGTAGCCACACTGCCCAAGCCTCAGAAGGCAAAGGCAGGGACTGGGAGAATGAAGAACCGCCCACTGTAGGAGATGATCAGAATCAAGACCATCTAAGGAACCTGAAGGTGCACAAGTCCATTGGACCCGATGAGATGCATCTGCAGGTCTTGAGGGAGCTGGTGGATGAAGTGGCCAGGCCACTCTCCATCATATTTGAGAAGTCATGGCAGTCCGGCGAAGTTCCCACTGACTGGAAAAGGGAAAACATAACCCCCATTTTTAAAAAGGGAAAAAGGAAGACCCAGGGAACTACAGGCTGGTCAGTCCTACCTCCGTGCCTGGCAAGATCATGAAGCAGATCTTCCTGGAAACTATGCTCAGGCACATGGAAAATAAGGAGGTGATTGGTGACAGCCAACATGACTTCACTAAGGGCAAATTGTGCCTGACAAACTTGGTGGCCTTTTATGATGGGGTTACAGTGTTTGTTGGAAGAGCAACTGACATCATCTGCCTGGACTTGTGCAAAGCATTTGACACTCTCCTGCATGACATCCTTGTCTCTAAATTGGAGAGGCATAGATTTGACAGATGGATGACTTGGTAGATAAGGAATTGGCTTGATGGTCACACTCAGAGAGTTGTTGTCAATGACTCAATGTCCAAGGGGAGACCAGTGACAAGTGGCGTCCTTCAGGGGTCAGTACTGGGACCGGCACTGTTTAACATCTTTGTCAGTGACATGGACAGTGGGACCGAATGCACCCTCAGCAAGTTTGCTGATGACACCAAGCTGTGTGATGTGGTCGACACGTTGGAGGGCAACGGTGCTGTCCAGAGGGACCTTGACAGGCTGGAGAGTAGGGCCTGTGCGAACTCATGAAGTTCAACAAGGCCAAGTGCAAGGTCCTGCATATGGGTCAGGGCAATCCCAATCACAGCAACAGACTGGATGGAGAATGGATTGAGAGCAGCCATGAGGAGAAGGACTTGGGGGTGCTGGTGGATGAGAAGCTCAACATGAGCCGGCAGTGTGCACTTGCAGCCCAGAAAGCCAACCGTGTCCTGGGCTGCATCAAAAGAGGTGTGACCAGCAGGTCGAGGGAGGTGATCCTGCCCCTCTACTCCGCTCTTGTGAGACCCCACCTGGAGTACTGCGTCCAGCTCTGGGGTCCCCACTACAGGAGAGACATGGAGCTGTTGGAGCGAGTCCAGAGGAGGCCACGAAGCTGATGAGAGGGCTGGAGCACCTCTCCTATGAGGACAGGCTGAGAGAGTTGGGATTGTTCAGCCTGGAGAAGAGAAGGCTCCAGGGAGACCTTATAGCAGCCTTCCAGTACCCCAAGGGGCCTACAGGAAAGACGGTGAGGGACTGTTTACAAGGGCATGGAGTGATAGGACAAGGGGTAATGGCTTTAAACTGAAAGAGGGTAGATTTAGATTAGATGTTAGAAAGAAATTCTTCACTGTGAGGGTGGTGAGGCACTGGAACAGGTTGCTCAGAGAAGCTGTGGCTGCCCCATCCCTGGCAGTGTTCAAGGCCAGGTTGGATGGGGCTTTGGGCAGCGTGGTCTAGTGGAGGGTGTCCCTGCCCGCGGCAGGGGGGTTGGAACTAGATGATCTTTGAGATCCCTTCCAACCCAAACTGTTCTATGATTCTAATTGGACAACTTAGTCCAGAAATTGGAAATATAAGTCCCCAGGATGTTGTTTTTAGTTTTGATTTCTTGCCCAAAATATCTTGTGCTGAAATGTTTCCTAGAGCTTCCTCAACTACAAGCTTTTTGAGTTTGTTTATGAGAATTTTAGCATGAAAAAAAGGTGGTCAGCATGTAAGGTACTGATTTTTTTTTTTCCTTGTAAATGGTGTATTGAAAGAGATAGGACTTTGAAGTAGGTGCAGTATTGAGCAGAAATAGTATATGAATCCTAATCTTTGGTTTCCTCTGAGGAAATGTAAACAGGATGCTGTAAGCTTCTAGTTGTGTTGTTACTTCTATGTTTAATTGTTATACACATGGTGAGAAGTACTGGCTTTGTTAAAGGGCAGCATCAAGCCTTGTGTGTCTAGATAATAATATCAATGTTCCATTTTTTTTGTATCCTGTTGCATTCTGGTTTTGATGCACTTTGTTGAGTTGTGGCAGTGTTAAAAACTAAATTCTATGAGTTTTTTTTCTCTTTAGTATCAATCTACAGCACAAGTCAATTGGTTTTTATTTTTTGTTTTATTAATACTGCTGTGAATGATCTTACATATTTTAACCCCTCATGTCAATTGCTTTTCTTAAAGTTTTTTTAAAATAAGGATAACTTCCTTGGTAATACAGTATCTTCTCAAGTGTAAAATATGTTTCATTTACTTGGATAAATATTTAAGATAATAAGGAAAATATTAATAGGACTGACTTTAGCCATTTGAGCAAGAGGATATAGCCACTTGCAACTTGTATATGAAAAGTTGTGTGACTGTGGGAGTTAAAAACAAGAAAACTGTATGGGCTTAGACTAGGTGTCTCAGAAAAATAATCTTTTTCTCCATTGAATGCATGTGTACACAGTTTGACTTGCAGTTTATTGCCCCTCTCAGCTATTTGAAACCTTGGTTTTGGCTTTACAACTGGAAAGGTAACTAATAAATGTTTTGCATTGCCAGAAGTAGAAGAAAGAAAAGTTGCCTATTTTTTTCTTAAAGAAGGAAGAAAAAAGAAAAAGAAAGGAGCAGGGGAGGGCAGAAAACGTCTGTAGTCAGAACTGCTGAGTATGTCGTATTAAAAAGTTTTTTTTAGAAACATGTCATGTAATATTATTAAAAGTAACTCCTGACAGCATCTTACTCATCCCTAGTGTATTTGGCAGCATTTTATTTTGTTGCAAACTTGATAGGTGTTTATGAAGCACAGAAAGAATTCATTTCACATTGCTAGGAAAAGGTGACTATTTATCTCCTTAGCAACTGGCAGTTAGAGGGATGGGTATATTCCTTTGATCCTGTGTATTCAATGGAAGCAGTAATGTTTATGCCCAAGATTTTTAAGATCCAGTGGAGTTAGAATCCTGTATAAGTCAAAATCTTGCAGGAGTTTTAATAGTTTCTGCTTCAAAGAATTCTGATTTTTACAATAAATTATAAGTAAATGAGATGTGACTTAATACAAATGTTTCAATGCTTGTTTTGTAGATGATGTTCTGACACCGAACACAGAGAACAGTAATTTTCCCTACCAAGTACCTAACTTCCATAAGTGTGAGATCTGTTTGCTGTCTTTTCCAAAGGAGACCCAGTTCCAGCGCCATATGAGGGATCATGAGCAAAATGACAAGGTATGAATTTTAGTAGATATAAACTTAAAAAATACCAGTGTATATTGATATTTTCATATATTGACAAGTAAAGCTAACAGAAGAAATAATTTTTAGGTTTTTTTAATTAGATCACTTATAATTACTACTTGGGGACTTCAGAGTTTTATGAAGTTTCTCTTTCATGTTTCCTTTGAGACAGGACCTTACTTTGATGCCATTTAGTTAGATTGTTGTTTCCAGTTCAGTAATTTGTAATTTTAGCCATTTTCTTTGATTTGTAAAATATTCAGGTAGACGAGAAAGTGTATGGGTTTCTTTTAATCGAATTTGCAAACTGATTCTACACATTAGCAATAAAAAGAAAATAATGCTTATATTGATAAACTGAGCCCTGCTAGTCTCTCATAGCTGTTTTCAATAATGTCAAGCAACCTAATCTAGTATATATGTATTAGTCAGTAGATTAATGTCATCACTTCAGCTGCTTACAAATCAAATTTGGGAAAGAATGAGAAAAATACAGATATGTGATTAAGACTGGACTGACTTCTTAAATGAAGCTTTTGCCACAGGTTTCAACTGTAATCTGAAGCATTTCATTTCTGTTCCTTGCTTTTTCTTTCATAAGGCTAAAACTACTTTACGTGCGATGGAAAAATAATTTTATTACTGTTTGAACTAGCTGTAGATATAGGTTGATTTTACAAAATGTAGGACTTTGAGATGATAATTCAGGTATGCAAAGAACTACTTACAGAAGTTTCAACGTTGTAAAGTTGATGTATAAAAATGGACACTGATATTGTTAAAACCATGCTGTTGCACACCTGTGTAAAGTAAAGGTGCTCTTAAAAAATGAAAACTGATTGTGCAGATACCAAGAGCAGTCAATCCTGGCATAAACAAAGCTCTTTGCTCTGCTGATTCGATTATTAATTTTGCTTTAAGGAGAGTTCATGATCTCAGTTAAAGTAAGAAAATTTATTTTCGCTCTTGCTCATTCTTCTCTCATGCTGACTTCAGTCTCCTCGGACAGTCTCAGTTTTGAGTCTCCGCTTTCTTTAGTTCCCCTGCCCTCTGTCCCCATATGTTCTTGAAATACTGTGTTTGCATTTTCAGTAGTGAGATGCAAAGAGGAGGAAATAATTAAGACTGGTATTATTAAAGATCATTACCATATGTAGGTACTTGAATTGCTCTTTGTTTATTTTAAACATTTTGATTTGTATGGGTATATGTGTCACCTAGGGTATATGTAACTTATGGGAAGATTGAATTTTGTCTTTATTTTTGTGATTTTTAACAAACAGCCTCACCGATGTGACCAGTGTCCGATGTCATTTAATGTTGAATTCAACTTGACACTTCATAAATGTACTCACAATGGTGAAGATCCTACATGTCCTGTGTGCAACAAGAAATTCTCCAGAGTAGCCAGTCTGAAAGCTCATATAATGCTACATGAGAAAGAAGAGGTAATTCATTAAACTTCACAATTTAAATTTTGAAAAGAAGTGTCATAAGGGTTGTACTTAATCCCTTACCTATACGCTTTAGATTGGAGGATTGAATAAGTGGTCTCATTCAGAAGAAATGTAAAACTTTTAATGGGGAGTCTGTTTTAATAATAGTAGAAATTAATACATTGGATGTAAGCAAGTATTCCCATCCTGTCTTTATTAACTGATTAGTTTTTTGTTTACAGATACTTTTCTTCTGAAGCAATATCTGTGGTTTCATGTACGTTGATAAGCCCACATGTAATAGTCTGGGTGATCATTTTTGATGATCATGGTGAAGCACTCTCACCATTTATTTCTTGCAACCACTTTCTTCATGAAGTGGTTCCCTTATCTAGAACTCCCACCCCATTTTTTTGGGTGGTTATTTTGCTTGGGAGGACTTCTTGTTCCTTTCCCTCTCATAATTTAATTTTTCGTTTTTATAAGGCATTGGTTAAATTCTTAGCAAACAGTTAATGCATAGTAGTGTTTTGCACACCTTATAGTCATTACTGCGTTACTGCAGTTGCCGAAGTTGATCTTACTGCCCAAAATACCAAGTTTTCAATCATGTAACCTCTTCCTCCTGTGAACGCTTTTTTAAAATTGCACTTTGCTTTGGAGAATTGGAGCTGAGTCAAGTATGCATTTTTATTGCCAGACTTCTAATAATAAACATAACAATTGTATGTTTCTCCATACCAACTGCAGACAGCTTTATAGCAGTTTTGACCAGTAGGTTTGGGATTTTAGGCAGGGAATGCCATCTGTAGAGAATGTATTCCTTCTTTAATCTTGTTATCAGTTCACATTTTGTCATGTACGTAACCGAGTTAAAATGAGAGGATTTGAGTATAATTTTGTTGCATGTTAATGTATCTGTAATGCTACATAGCTTAATAGGTATTTATTGAGGAAACTTGATTTATGAAATGCTAAAAACATCAGAATAAGGAAACTGAGCATCAAGAAAGAAGCCTAAGAGTAATTTTTAGTATTCATGTCTATCACTAAGGGATTTTTCATCCACTTCAGCAGCTCTGATTTCGATGCTTGGTACAGATGTCAGAAGAATAGGTTGTGTGATTCCTTCCAATTTAAAATTCAGTCTGCAGCTTGAAAATTAAATTTATAAAAATATGAACACCTTTCAATTGCTAATGAATGTATTCTTATAATGCCCTATAATACTGTGATAAAACAGAGGTGAACGTAACAATTTACATAGAATTGCATGAATGACTTTCCCAGTAGTTATGCACAGGGCCTGTAGGAGAGCTGGAATTTGAACTTGAAGCAGAAGGTCTTGATTATGGCACTAGCTGTTATTCAGGAGTTTTTCATAATGTGCAGGATAAGAAGTTATCAGTGGAGTACAATCTCCCTCCTGTTTGCTATTTTTACTTTGCTGTTAGAAGGGTTGAAAATCTGAAAACAGAGCAAAGATCCATACTCACTTAGGGAACCTGTGTAGCAGTTGAAATTGCTGCACAAAGCTGAGCTTTGGATAACTTTAGCCTTGTTTTGTGCTGCATCACCCAGCTTTATCTACAGGTGAGTGCAGAAGGGCAATAACAAGAAACTAGTGTGATTAGCTTCTTGAGCTCTCCAATTAGGTTTGGGAGAGCATCTGTCTGTCTTGAAATGCAGATTTTCGTGATTGATTGCTCCTGTGAGAGGTTCCAGAAGGAATTTTCTGGGCTATTGAAATTAAGCTTGCAGGAGACTAACTCTTCTCCTCACGTTCTTTGGTGATTTGTGTGTGATTAAACTAGTGTAATGGAAAAAAAAACCTGCAACCAAACCCACATTTGAAATTCCTGATGTTCGGGTAGCTTTCTTTAAGAAATCATAAAAAACATACCTTGTGTAAATATGCCCAACCTTGTAGAGGATTCTTGGGTTTGTCCATTTCCTCTGTGGAAATGGACAGTGGTATCCACTGCTACTTTTTGACCTAATGAATGTTAAATACAAACTGAAAATTTTTAATTTATTGCACTAAAACTGCTGCTATGTCTTTTTTCTCCATGAGAGCATGAGGTTTTCTTGGGCTTTAGGAAAACCTTAATATGTTGAAAAAATTAAAACTGATGTTTGGTGGATATAAAGTGAAAATTCTGCTATTAAAAAATCCTGGGTGTGGGGGTTTTAGGTGGTTGTTTTTGGTTTTTTTTCGTTGAAATAATGTTCACAGTATTTGATTTGTCCTGTCTTATAATTCGGGAGCGATGGTCTTTGAAAAAGTGCAAATTAAAATCTTCTTTTAGTCATTGATACTAAACAGATGAAGACGGTGAGTTCCAAAGTGTTCCTAGAGATACTGCATCTGATAAGATAAAGATAGTTAATTCAGGTAGAATTAGATGTGTAAAGCTTTACAAAACTAAATTTGGGAATTTTAAGTATTATCTATCAATGTATGAACAGCCCCTTTTGTTTAATGTTAGAAGGTGGGTTTAACCATAGTAAGGTTAAGAAAGTACAATTACTTGTTTTATGTGTGGTAGGGGATTTTTTGTTTGCTTGAGGGGCAAAAAAATAAAGCTGATATTGCCTTTTCCAGAGAGAGGCTGTTGGACTTGATATATTACTGATTTTTTTTTACAGTTTTTCTATATTAACATGTCCTTGCTTTCCTACAGCAAATTCTACAGTAATGAATAAAAATATATAGACTTTCATTGTCTCAAATACTTCTTAGGCTATTCTTTTGTTTGTGCAAGTTGCTTAACAGAATATGTGTAATAGCAAAATAGTGTCATAGATAATGTTGCTGAAAAATGCTGAGAAGTGATGATTGACAAACTCAGTTTTGGGGACCACGAGTTTGATAGAGTGTGCGTTGTAAGCTTCTCTTCAGGTAAGTTTTCCCCACTTGTACAAAAGGATTGTCATAAATCAGATTTGTTGTATAGAACAGTAATTTTCAATAAGAAGTATGCTTATTCAGATTTGAATGTAGATACTGGAAAATAAAGTAATGTTTCTTATTGATTGTCTCACACTGTAGCTTGAGTCTGGTAACAATGATCTCTAGGTTAGATGAAACAAGTCATTTTTTGAGGTAGTGTTTAATTTCATTAAAGAACTTCAAATTTTTAAGTTTTTCTTAAGCTATCGTAGTGTGGAAACGTTGTTTGGTGATATTGTGAAATTCTTGTTTTTTCAGACTTAGGGAACAAGTTTATTGTCAAAGCATTTTAAAAATAGCACTGCATATCTTTGTTCCTCTTGATTAAAACACTCTTGTCACTACCTTTATTTAAATTAACACTGAGTTTTTTTCCTCCCTTGTTGTTCATTCAAGGAGGGAAAAAAAAAAAGGGGGAGGAGAATAAAAAACATTTTGCAGTGATAATTACAATTACTGAAAACTGAACCCAGACAAAAACTCTGAATTTACTTATGCATACCAGTAAGGAACACGTAACAGATGTCTTGCCAAAGAGATGGTGAATATTTTTAGACATTTAATCTTAACTTTCTGCTTAGATTTTGTAAAATAAAGATACACTGAGAAATGAAATTAATGATTTTGAAAAGCAAAAGGAAGTCAAATAAATGCAGAGCTTTTTGTTTTCATTGAAACAATATTTGACTTTGATTCTTCCTCTGAATTTCAGAGAAATGGCAGTGCTTTTACATTAAACATTACAAGTAGTATGATTTCCATTCTAAATGACGTGGAATACTAATGTAACTGGAAAGTGGTATGTTTAACACTGCTGTAAAATAAATGGGTTGAAGTGATATCTGTCAAAAACATTATGTGTCCCTATTTATTTCTGTTGTCTGATCTGTGAAGATAGCTTAAGAAAAATCAGTTGTAACTGTGCTGGGATTAGTGTTAAAAAGTTACAATCTGTATAATTTTAACCAGTAAAAGTATAAAATCTCTGAAGGTACAGTTAAGGTGTTTCTGGTTAGAAAGTAGTATTTTTTACAAATGTTTGTGTAGAGCGTAGCGTAATGGCACTGAGGTAAGTTTCTGTGTCTATCTTGAACTAGCCTACCAAGGAAATAGGGAGTGATGGGGAGGATGGTACTGAGCTGCTTGTTTCTGCTACCATATGAACTTTTTCAGAAGTCAGTTTCAGTGGAGTTTCTTAACGTATAAATATTACCTTAAGCTTGCAGTGATTATTGTTCATGATTTATATTATGGGGCTCATAACCTTTTTTTTCGCTTGTATACTTTTATTGCTGCTTGCTTCCAGCTGCCAATGTCCATAGAAGGATACATTCATCTACTTGAGCAAAGCTTGTGCAAGTGTACTGCTGTTTGGGAATCTTTTGAAAAATCAGTCTCTATTATCTCTTTCAGAATCTTATCTGTTCAGAGTGTGGAGATGAATTTACTTTACAGAGTCAGCTGTCCATACACATGGAAGAACATCGTCAAGAATTGGCAGGCAATAGGACCCACAGCTGCAAGTCTTGCAAAAAGGAATTTGAAACTTCCTCACAGCTAAAGGAGCATATGAAAACGCACTATAAAATAAGGTGACGATCACGGGATTGTAACAAAATGAGCAGATGTTACTTATATGGTGATAGCTGGGGGAAGCAAGAGTAGCACTTCCAGTCAGCAAAGTACCATGATCTATGCAGATCATTTCTTTTCTCTGGCAAGCTGTTATGAAATGGCATTTGTTTTTTAAAATCTTGCTAAAGTAGGTGGTTATTTTTGGAGGCCTTTATTTTGGAGGCTTTTTTTTTTTTCTTTTTTCTGTTTTCATATTTAGGCACCCATACTAGGTGTAGTTCCATCTCTAGCTATTTCTAAACACAGGCAAAGTTTTTCTGATACAGAGTGCTTTTTGAAGTGTGTTTATGTGTCATTTTAAAGGCTAACGGCAGTACATTGAAGAAAATGTATACTAATTTTATGTAGCAGTTATTGTAATTGCAAAAATCCTCATACGATCCTTCTGCAAAGAAATAAGTTGTTCCTTGCAGTCTAATTGTCTTTTGCAGGTAGTCCTTTACCACAACCTACTGTGAGTTTCTTGTAAATCTGAAAAAGCACAAAATGAAGGGAAAAAACAGGCCTAATAAATGTTGTTCTTACTTTCGGTGAAAATTTGTTCTGTCCTTTCTTTCAGCTCTCTGGTTTAACTTCACTTTTAGGAAGGTGAAAATTACTGTAAGTGAGAAGAAAGAAAAACTTACTCATGTTGGTTCAGTTTATACATTAAGAAAGCCTAAGGTTTTTGACAAGTGATCTCTCTTTTAATCTTTGCTCTGTTTCTATAAAAACAGATGGAAAAAATACACATTTAAAAATGAGAAACATAAGGTATTCCCAATTACTTTTATTAGCAGATGATGCAGGTTGTGAGATGTTAATAGTTGTGTTCCAGAAGGTTTAAAATTGCAGATTTCCATTTGCAAACTGAAAATTGAGGTAAAGTTGTTAATGTTTCTATTGAGTTATATAATATTACACACAAAAAACATTCCTGTTGTGGACATCTCCTGTGTGAGGATGAATAAATAAATAATGGATGACTGAATCTAATATGATGGCTGAGATTTTGTGAGAGTATTATGCATGCGACATTCTGATATAAATGAGATATAAGCACTCCATGATAATTTGTTTATTTTCATAAACATGGATTATTTCTAGGTTCAGAGCTTTCTTATATGAGATTCACCTTATTTATCAGTTCGATGTAGAAACGTTGCATTTGTTCAAGAAGCTACTGTCCATAACAGTGCTTTATTGTGCTTTCACCAGCAGCACCAATACAACCCATGTATGTGAGCCAGGTTAATGAATTGCATAAGTGATCCTGCTCCACCTTCTGCGTTTCAGTAGAAATGATTTTGAAAGTAAAAACATGGACATTCTGATTTATTTATTTATTCATTATTTGACACGATCTTCTCCTATTGTTCAGATGAATTATGAAAAGTTAACATTTGACCTAACCTGCTTGACTGTATATAAAGTTCAAAGACATAAATCAGTAGTTAAAAATCTTACTATTCGATTCCTGCTTTTCATTGTAAAATAACCTTCAGAATTTTTTTAGGATTTGAAATTATGAAGAGCCTTGTTTCCTTAAGTTTTCTTCATAAAGTGATTGCACTTTCCTTCCCAAAAGGGTGTTTATTTTGTGCTTGAAGCATTCGAATGGAAAACCATTATGAAGTTATAATTTAAATTTAGTATCTACCTTTTGTTGAAAAGAAAATGGTCATAACTCTAAATGAGGGAATATTTTAGAAGGTGATCTGATCTTGAAGGATTATCTCAGCAGTTGTCTCCAAATTTGGTATTATTTTCTTTACTAAAATGCCACAGCTATAGTTGAAACAGGTGTTGTTCATCAGAAAGCATATTCTGACAATTGGGCTGGTCTAGATCTGTCCTGAGATGGAAAGAAGAGGTTCTAACGTCTCTGTTGGTCTCTCTCCTATTCTTCAATCTTCAATTGATTTTACTCTGGATACTTAGTAAATTTTGATAGATGTAATTAATAGTAAAAGTAAAATATATTACCCAGACACTGTGCTCGCTCTGCAAGAGTATAAAAAGAGTTTAAAAATGCATGCAATGTTTATTTGAAGCACTTTGAAGGAAAAACGTGCTTTCCTTTAAATATACACTGAATAACTGTGTTCTCTTAGAGCAGAAAGATGCATCATTTGAGCAGAAGTTTAATGATTTCCTGTGTTATGCACCGACTGTCACTCCCCTGCTATTTTTCATCTTGTTATACTAGCCTGTGTTTCAAGATGGTATTGTATTTTGCACATCTGCTCCACATTTAGCTAATTCTTCTTTCTTAGATGTTCGGAAAACTACCAGGTATTTGAATTTGTGTAATTTCAGTTAGCTTTAAGCAGTACTGACAAGCTGGATTACTGTATAGGTGTAAATATTCAGGCACTATGGAAAATGTGGAGTGCTGTAGATACTACTGCCTTCTGGTTTCGCTTTCTTTAGCTGAATTGTTGTAACAGTCTTTTAGTATCTCCAAGGTTTTAGTTTTTCTTTTCCCAGCATAAAATCAGTTGTTGTTTTTCCCACATTGCTGTTTTTCAGCAGTTGTTTAAACTAATTAGTTTTATTTGTAGAGAAATGAATTATGGGAGTTCATATCATCTGTTACCGTGTCTCTGTGGAGGTTGTGGTTTGTATTTGAGAAGCACTGGTGAATATTTGGGTTGTTAAATTCTTAACCTGTTTTTATTCAACCTGAGCAGCTGCATTTGAGCTCTAGTTCATGAGATCTTCCTATTCTAGTTAAGAACAAAAGTCTTGCTGTGTTCAGGCAAAAGAAATAAAGTTGCACAGAGTTGAAAGTTCCCACCAAAACAGTAGTTGTGAAGTCACAGTGTACTTCTAGCAGAATTTACAGTGCAAATGTCTCTGGAGAACCTCTAAGTAGTATCAATTTTATTACAGAAATAACTAGAATTCTTGTTGTTTGTAGGCACTTAGAAAAATGCGCCATTTACATTTTTCTTTTGGATCATTAAAGAGTTAGTTTTTAAACTGTAGCAGCTGATACTATACGTTGTCATCAAATTTACATGTTAAAAATGATGGGGTAAAATCAGCTTCTTCAAAATAATGTTTACTATTAGGATGAAGAGGATTTTATTTAAATTCCCTTTTTTTTTTTTTTTTTAAATGACAGGGTATCAAATACCAGGTCTTATAACAGAAATATTGACAGAAGTGGGTTTACCTATTCCTGTCCTCACTGTGGAAAAACGTTTCAGAAGCCAAGTCAGTTAACACGACATGTTAGGATACACACAGGTAAGACTATGGAAGTAATTATTTTAGTTTGCATTTGTTTTACAACATTCAATTAATCTGTGAAATGCTAAATATTTTTCTCCCAGTTGGGACTTGAAATGGTATCGATACATCTGGCTCATTAGATGCTGTTACCTGTTGGGTTTAAAACACCCTTTATGTAATTCTTTGCTTAGGAAATTTATATGCTTTTGAAAATCTTTTTAACTGTTTCAGATTATATACATCTGGAAATTTTAATGCTTTACAGGTTTCGTTTGTTACAGAATACTAGTTTTGGTATGTAAAGTTTCAATGGGCCCTAAAATTGGAGTACCTAGATAAGGGCCAGTCAGGTATTCTAAATGGGATTACGTATACTCTAGAGAACAAGTTCCAAAATTTACAATCACAAAAAGAGTAGAAATGCATGAGAATGAATAACACTACTAACATAGCGGCCTTGCTTTTGTTTTTAGATTGATTTATTTAAAGTTACTGCCATATATTTTCTGTAATTACTATAACTGCCATTTTCAGGATGTCCAAAGTGAACTTGCGAGGTGATAAGCCTAGATTGTAATTTTGATACTTGAAGAAGAGCAAGTGGTTGTGGAGTTTTGCAGAATGAACAGTGGATGTTTTTTGCAAAATTACTGTAATAAATATGTGCATTTGTTTAACCCTTAAGCAATTGAAATAACTGAAAAATGTGAAGTACAAAATAATACAAAAGGTTCTGAAGTGTACAGAGGACTGTAAGAATAGTTCTCAAGTTTTAAAGTTTGGCTTTAAAGAAAGCCTTCATTGAAAGCGCTCCACTGATGTGCAATATATATGTATTTCCCATCTTGTGAATAAATTGCTCTGTCTAGATTTTAGCTAATTAAATTAGTAAATTAGGTAAGTGTGCGATATTGTTTGTATTAGCAGTCTGTTCAGACGGTGATGTGACAAGTTGCTATGTGCAAGAATGACTTTGCCAAGGGAGAAATAAAAGTTCTGTTGCATGACTCCTTCTTAGGAATCTTTTTAAGCTTTATAATTTAATTGTAGAGCAGTAACACAAGAGGTCACCCTTGTACCTGCTTTAAAAGTTGCCTCAAAGTAATTTCCAAAAAAATGCATTGAAAATTAACTTTCTTATTTTCGAGTTTTGTATCTATTTGATACATTATTTTAGCTTATTCTAGTCAGAATTAAAGAAACAAGATTGTAGTTGGTTGAGGACACTTTTCTAAAGCTTCAAAAAGTTCAAGAGCATTTGCACTTCTTTGAAGATTAAAAAGACATTTGTCTGTTGGGAAACCAGAGGAGAAAATGTAGTCCCAATCTGCACATGATGGTAGGTCATTTTAAGTTCCAAGCGGCTGGTGAATGCTCATTTAATTTTTGAAGTATGTTACTACTTTAAATCTGCAGACAATCTGTCTGGCATCCAATTGCTTGAGGTACTGTAAAATATGTAGGATAGAAGAACTACGAACTCTGCTTTAAAGAATTTAGAATACTTAAGTCTTTAATTGTTAAAAGAGCGTGTCTGTGCTACATGTACAGCATTACATTAGTGTCTTAATTGCAATACTTTTTTGTTTGTAGCTATTAATTTTAAGCACTTAGACCCTTTAGGGGAAAAAAAAAAAGTCTCAGGGATTGCAATTCCCATATTAATAACTATAGTAATGAACCCCCCATTTCCCCTCCCAAATCTATATTTTATTAAGTTATACTTGAGAAATACAGAAATTCCACATTTCCACACTAGAATTAAGATTTAGTTTTAATAATGAAATTTACTTAAATAGGCAAACTTAACCTGAAGCAACACTTCTATGTGTCCACCAGCAGCTATTAATAGAAGCTAAGATAAGCAGATTACCCACGAAAGCCCAATATGAATTTTGTCTCTGTATTTCAAGATCTGAATCAGTGTTCTGTATTTTAATCTATATTAAAAAATATAGTTAAAACCCTCAGACCTTAAAGCGTCTTTAAAGGCTGTAACCAGCAGAACAGAAAAGAAACATTCCTTGAGTTGATACCATGAGTTATATGCTTGTAATCTATTTCAGAAAATAGCTGCTTTTATTTCAAACAATGTGAATTTAATTGAGAATCATTTTAAACTAGTTGTAATTACAGCTATATAATTAGAATTCATATAAAAATATTCATTAAAACTGCTTTAGCATGCATAATATTTAGCACATGCTAGTACTTACTGGTGTAGCAAACATAATAATACAGCATACTCATAGTGTTGTAGCTATAGAAATGTGCAAATGGAAAGTGTTGAAAGTTCTCAAAGGTCCTGGAGTTACCACAGCTAAACTGTTTCACTAAAAAAAAAAAAAGAAGTAATACTGAATTCACAGTGAAGATTTCCAGCAGTCAATGAAGACATGTAGTTCTAAGAAACTGAACTTTGTTTTTAGTATCTGCGTGTTTAAAATATGTAGCTTTGTAATATGTTAATGTGGTTCTATTCTATTTTGTCACAATTTCGGGGGAGTTTTTCATGGTTAATCTGTTAATGTACAAATAACTATATGTATGCACAGCACTGAGAAAACTAAAATCAGGCAATAGTGACAGAGCATTCCTGTAATGATATTGCCTAGATTTTCTTTAATGTTCAGTAGTAATATGAACACTCCAGGTTTTACAATTATTTTTTAGGCAGAGATGTACAATATCTCATACAATAAAAACATTATTTTATTGCACTTTTTCAATAGGTGGTTGTAAAGAATGAATGGCTATTAATATTTATTGGGGAGCAGGAGCCATAGGCCACCTTTTGCAAAATTGCTGTAAGACTTTTTGATTTTAGGCTAAATAAAAGGTTAAATTTTTGACTTTTAGTTATTTATTACTGTCCGTTCCACCCTCTGCTTACCTGTTTGTTTCCGTGCAGGTACATGCATTTTACAGGATTTGGTGTAAAAGAATGGCATATGTGGTTTTGGTTTTTCTTTTCCCCTATTTCTTTTCCTCCAGTTGTTTTGCATAGCAACTTCTGAGATCTTCCAAACAACAAGTTGAGGGAAGCTGTTCTAAATAATTGTTTCATACAAGTTTCATTTGTTTTATGCATTTCAACTGATCATCATCAGCTGGGTCATGCAACTTTTTCACAAAGCTACATCTTTATCAGAGTAGATGCTGAAATTGGTAATCGAGGTAAACAATTGCGTTGTCAAAACACCTAGTAATGTATGTTTCTGTGTTTATGTATGTGTATGTACTGATATCTATATGCAGTATTTTATTTTAACTGAATTTTTCGTTTAGATACAGGAAACTACTAACGTTTATATAAAGCCCTTTACCTCACATTTTTTTTTCCCCTTTCAGGCGAAAGACCTTTTAAGTGCAGTGAATGTGGAAAAGCTTTTAACCAGAAGGGGGCATTGCAGACCCATATGATCAAGCACACTGGTGAAAAACCCCATGCTTGTGCCTTTTGTCCTGCAGCCTTTTCTCAGAAAGGCAATCTTCAGTCACACATACAGAGAGTTCATTCAGAGGTAAATACAATTATTCATAAAGTGGTTGGTGCTAATATACTGCTTATTTCTTTTTCAGTATTTAAATTATCCTGTTCGCTGTTCCTGTGCTCTCTCCGATGCTTTTTGCAGCCAATATAGATTTACTGCTCTAGTATAGATTCTAGTTTGTTGGTTTTACCTGCAAGCTTTCTTAAAATAGCTTAATCTGTATAAATGTATACTTAAGATAAGTAGCAAAACCTTCATTTACCATTGTCTTTTTGGTACGTTGATAGATTAATAAATTATTAGTGGGTTTAGATGTATAAGTATGTACCTGTGTCAGTCTTGGGAGAACGAGGGCTAGAATCAGATGAAAGTAAGCCAAAAGCAGCAAAGCAGAAAATGGTGAAAAAATGCAAGGCCAAACAGCAACCCACTAACTCCATCATAGAGCATACTTGCTATTTGTGTTTGAAGTATATATCTTGCAGCCTTTTTCAGAGGTTTTTCGGTTACAGGTAGAAGAAAATTACAAAATAAGATAAAAAACATGGTTGTCTCAGACCTCTTTATGCTGATTTTTTTCTTCTTTGTGACACACAATTTTTAAGATGCAAAAGATACTGCTATGATAATGTAATATAATCTTCTGAGCAACATTGGCTATGCAACTTTGTCCAGTAATTTCCTTGCTGACTTTAGTGGTTTGTGGTTGGAAATACCCACAGAAAGAGACCTAGTTTTGATTTGGAAGGTATAAAATGAGAGGCAGCTTTTTTTTCCTTCCTTTTTTTTACCTGCAAGCAGAATATCATCTCTGCTCTCACTCTTTCCCCTAACTCTGCTGAGATTTGCTTTTTTGTTTTCTATTTTTGTGTTACAGCAATAGATCTTATTTATTGGATTTTTTTTTACTAAGGATCCATTTAGTACGTTAGAGTTTCTTACTTTTACTTACTTTACTTCATTGAATATGTCTTAGTGTTTAGTATTACATTTAATTATATTAAATCATTCATAAGTTTACATTTCATATAATTTTGCGTGACTAGTCTTCCTTACTGATCACAGCTCCCTATATTCAATAGCTTCTGCTACATAAAAAAAAATGCACCAACGTTAATTTAATAATTTACATTGGTTTTTTTCAATATTACAAGATTGTTGGGGTTTGAGCCAAAAATATTTTTCACTTTTTTTCTCTGTTAGTCTGGTTTTCTCTAAGGAAAAAAAAAGTTCAGTTGTGGGGTAAGGGACTTCAAATAAATCCTGTCTCTTGATCACATCTTATGCTGTGTTTTGTGATCCTGAGCCTACATTTTAGTTAGTGCTTTGGATCATTTGTTGGATTCTTTTTCTTCTTTCTTGGGGTCGCTGTTTTTCTTTTAAGATTGCATGCAGAACTCTGTTAATTCTTCATTTTATCTTGACACAGTCATAAAATGTTACAGGTGATAATGAAACATGGTGATAATGAAACAGGTTGATTCTTACTTGACATATCATTGTTTAGTCCTACCTGTATTTTATTAGTTGATACCTCTTTCCTAAAGTCTTGTTACCAGTTTAAACTTATGTCAGAAAATACAAAATTTCATACTATATTGCAAGTAGTGTGTTTTCATTTGAAGACTTTGGTGTCCCCTAAATATTCAAAGTACTGCACTGCTTCTTACTGCTATGTGATAGACTGAGGAGGAGGGGGAAGTGGGGATGGTTGGAATCTGCAAGTTTAGCTGCTTTAATTACCTCAACCCCTTGGCCTGAAAGTCCCAAACAAGTTGCTGCTGATCACTTCCTCATCCTGTGTGTTCAAATTAAGTTCAAACTATACATTAAAATTCCATGCCTTTCACTATGTTGGTTTTTTGGTGGAGTGCTTGCGGGTTTTTTTTTTTTTCATGCAGTTCATATGGCCTTTGGGCCAATCTCTCTCGCCTTCATTCTATTTTGACCCGAAAAATGGATTTTCTTTTTTCTTAGAAATTTTTAAAAAATACGTTTGCAAAAGTAAAGAGAGCCAAAATTTGAAGATGAATTATCTGCTTTTTTTTCTCTTCATATTTACAAACTACCATTTGTATTATGTATGACGTTACATCTTCAGGCATATCTTAATTGATGAAGTTGCATTTCGGTTTTGTTCCTAAGTGTGTAATGGTAGGAAATTGTAGGGAGGGAAAAGTTTGAAGCCTCATTTGTCGGATGACATTTGTTTTGCTCTCTGGTGCTTCTCAGTGTTAAGAAGTGGTAATAGAGAGGACAGTTATGCATGTAGATTACAGTTGACTTGATATCCGAGAGATACTAGACTGCTACCATAATTGAATATCAGTAACCTGGAAAAATAAATCATTTTAGCTCTCAGAACCCCATAGTATATTTGTTATGTGGATAAATAATGAAAAATATACAATTTGGTAGATCTAAGGAAAATTTACTTAATTTTTTTTTTGTTTTACTGAAGGTGAAGAATGGCCCTACATACAACTGTACAGAATGTAGCTGTGTCTTCAAAAGCTTGGGTAGTTTAAATACACATATCAGCAAGATGCACATGGGTGGTCCACAGAATTCTGCAAGCTCTTCAGCAGATGTATCTCATGTTACAGCGGTAAGCTTTGCTTGGTTTATTGTGAAAATGCCTTTAAGAGTTTGTCTGGGGAGGAAACCCAGATAGCATAAAAATAATTGTGAAGTTTTACTGAAACAATGAAATCTGGAACTACTCAAATTATGTATTAGTTTTAACTAACTTTCAGAAATTGTTTATATAATTCTATTCCATATGAAGACATAGTGGATTCTTTTTCTGAGTATTTCTGATAATTTGTTTTAAATGTTAGCTGCTTATTTGACAAATTATAAAGGAAAAAGCATTACTGGAAGCACTGAATGTTGGGGTGGTTTTTTTTTAATCAAGATACAAGAAGCTAAATTTCAGAAAATGCTTCTGGTTTCATAAGACTGTTTTGTTTTTTGAGCCAGTGCGTATTTAATGTATCATAGTATGTTTTTTTCTGTGAATAGAACTACATTTTCTACTTTTATTGCCCTCTGTTTCACTTCATTTCCAACTTTTATGCTTTAAAGGTCAATGGATGACAAGTAATATCAGACTTTGAAGAAGAGGGTTAAACTTTAAAGTCTCAATTTCGTTATGCAGCTGTATCTTGTTGAAAACAAGTGTCTAGTAGTGTTTGGAGAACCATTTTTCTTTTTTAGATTTCATGAACTTTTTTTGTATAGCATATTTGCTTACAAGTACATATAATCTCTATGTCTTTTTGTACATCTCTTCATTCATAAGCCTAATCTTAAAAGCAGAATGGAAAAGGATTCCATCATACTACCTCATGTTTGCTGTCCCTGTCCAGCTGTGTTTTTATTGTTTTGGTCTACTTGAGTATTTTGCATTTGCATTGCATATTGATATTACAAAAGTGTGGTGTTGTTATCTTTGCTGCATGCGTACTTCTCTGCTTGTGTGAAAGAGGGGAAAAATAAAGAATACCTCCATACAATAGTGTAAGCAATAGAGGAGAAAAAGATTTCTTTACAAAAACAGATGCCAAGAAGTTTACAAGGAAGAGCAAAGATAACTGACATGTCAATTGCACAATAAGAGTATTATGCTTTTTATTTTTAATTTTATATCTGAAACTGCAGAGATTTAACGATCAATTGATTTTTATTGCTATAGAAAGATGGTACATTCTTAGATTAGCACTAGCATTCTTATATTAGAACTGACTTTTTTATTTTGCTCAAAACTTGCAGAGCTTTTTTAACAACAAATCTCCAGTATAATAATTCTGTTCTGAAGTTTGTGATCAGTCTCTGTTGTCACTTGTTATATACCTGGAGATGAACAGTGGTCATGTCCTTAATACAACAAATTCCATAAGTTGAAGTCTGAAGTGCTGTGCTGCCAAAGAATGCATTCTTGTGTGATACATGAGCATATCTTGTAAAATATGCTTACTCTAAGGTTGTTATTTGCCCTTTGCTGCATCAGTGCTTATAGCTAAGGTATTGCTTTCTGTAACTCGTGTTTATCTAATGTATATAAACTGTGAAGCAACATTAGTGATTCTAGGTACTGCTCTATCTCCCATAGTCTCATTTTTTCTGTCCCTAGTCTCCATACTGTGGGAAAATGAACAGTGCTACTTTTATGCTTGATATTAGCCATGTTTTTCTTCTATTTATACAAAGGCTTAAAATACTTTATTTTCATTTCTTTGTAGGAGTCTGTCACCCAGCCTTTAACAACATCCCCTGCTAATCTTTTGCAGCCTGTTGATAACAAATGGAAGAATGTAAGTGTGCAGGTTTTGTCATATTTTTGTGTGACGACTAAAAGTGGGAGAAACTTTACAGAATTTTCTAAGCTTTATTTAACTGGTGGAAAAGGATATGCAACAGTCCTCTGATAAGTTGATCAGCTAATATGTGAAGGCAAACTTCTTTGTTAATGCAGCTGGTTATTTAGGACTGGAGCAGTTCTTGAATGAATTATATTTCCTCATTCATGATACGGTCATGATTTTGCACATAATCCCATTCATTAGGTCTTCAAAATGGTGGCAAATATTCTCTCTATAAAAAGACGAGAGGAGAGTAAGGACTCTCCTAAATACTGGATTATCCTGCCCATCTGACTTTACTTCATGGGGATACCATGGTTTGGGTGGAGAGGGAAGGAACTGTGTTGGTGCTGGTTGAGTTGCTTGGAATTGAGGCAGCAGGGCTCAGGAGGAGACCGTGGAGCCGGGGAAGGACGATGCCAGGCTGGCTTTCGGGAACCCCATAGCAAGCAGTCTTGATGTGCCAGTCACAGTGAAAGCGTTCGTGTTTTGTTGCATCTATGTAGCATGTTGTTTGTCAGCTATAGGTTGCGGCATGGTATCTTAGTGACAGACTAATTTGACATGCATCCCCCCCATCCCAACTTCAGCCACTGATTGTCTTGTCATGTACTAGAATGCACAAAACCAAGGACTAGGAAATGTGGCAGTATTGCTTTGAAGTCACCATAACCAGTGTATCTACTTTTTTCTTATCTTTTACTGTGAATTCAGTGTTCCAGGACCAGTTAACTTAAAACTGAACTGATGTGAACTAATTAATTACTAATCTTTGCTGTATTAAATAGTTATACTATATTTCTTACAAGACTTTAAAAAGTATTAAAAGTGGCTATTCTTCAAAAGCCATTTATTTTAAGTAAATTTTCTTTTTTTTTTAACCAATTGAAATTATTTTCCTTGTAAAGGAGTGGTATCAGAGGTGATGCCTGATTTTTAGGGAAGCTTGTGCATGTGTGTGTGTGAAAACACAGGTCTAAAATGAAGATCATCATCATTGTGCCACCGTGTGTGGTTCCTTGTACTTGATGCAGAATGCCAGGTTTTTATCCAGTGAGAGATGCCAGTTGGGAGCAATGGATCTCATTGCCCCTTCCTCCCAGAACTGCCTGGTGCTCTTGCCTACTAAGTGGGAGAACTGGTCCAGTTCAGTCCTTAGTGTCTTCAAACCTTTGTCTTGTCCAGAGAATGACTTAATAACTGCTGAGCCATCAAGCAGTTTAAGTGTGAACCTTTACAGAGTCAGCTTCAGCTTACATGTAGTGGATCTAGGAAACCAAGCAAGGAGAAGCCTGACTTTCTAGTTGTCGCGTGAAAGGGTACAAATCTGATGTGTGGCTGAGGGAGGCCCTCCCGTTGAGTCACGAGGTTCAGAAAGGACCCCCTTGCTTTCTAAACTCCTTCTCAGAGAGGAGTCTAGGTGCGGCTAGGTCCAGTCTTAGTCCCAGACTTGGTCAACGGTTTATGTCTAAAGGATTATGTCTGTAGCCACATATCAGAGTCAACGTTTGCCTGTCAGAGCCCCACTAAGGACTTCCACTGAAACAGTTTCACAAAGTTGAAAAGAAAAATAGGTAATTTATTGAGGCGACAGATATAAAAGTTCGGCATTGCCGTTGATAAATGCACTTACTGCAACAATTTTGAGCTCAAGTTAATAGTTCAGCGCTTTTGTTAATGATAGTTTTCCCGGGGTAACATCCGACATAATCGGAGGCGCAAGTCTTACCAAAGAGGCGTCCCTGCTTGGGGAGGAGAGAGGTCCAGGCCCGCCGACCCGTCCGGATAGTTGGAGTTCTCATCCTCAAAAAAGATGATTCTAAATGCCAGATTTATACTTTTTGGCGAGGTGGGACTAAGTCAGGTATTGTGTGCCGATTGGCCCTTAACAAGGCTTGTTGTGCAGTTGATCGGGGCTGGTGGGGGGAAGTGGCAGAGAACAAAGGCGTTCAGTACAGAGGTGCAGTGGTCTGTTTAGTTTTACCAAAGTAACGTCAAGCTGTGAAGGCTCCCCCTCACCGCAGGTGTCACTTAGTTGATTAAGGATTAGACCCGTCAGGGACCGCACCTTGTTAAGATGAACAAATTGCTCATCTCCTGCCCCTGTTCAGGTCCGGTGCTTATCAGTGCAAGATAAGCAAGTTGCTCAATCCCTGCTCTCGCCCAAGCTGGACTCCCTCAGGGCCCCTTCTGCTGGGTCATAATGGCCCTGTATTTGGCACCAACAAGCCTGGACTAGTCTGGCATCCCACACTAGTCAAGGAGTTAGAGCAGAAACTTGAATTCTCCTTTTCCTTGCTAGGGTACCTTCTATTTTTACAGTAGTGACTATATACTGTATGGGAATCTTGTGGAAAAGGGATGCATGGTATCACCTCAAAACTGATGCAGACAGACCTCAATGCTAAGGTGAATCAGCAGCAATTTTATTACATGTTTTCAAATATTCCTCCTTTGATGTACTGTCTGCTTGTTTCCATGCCTTCAGATGCACAACCTGCTCGTTTATGTGCAGTTGCTGTTCATTTGTTGAACTAGGATGTATGCTCAGTTTTCTCCATGGGATTGTGCAACGTATCACACATGGTTTTAAGAAAACGTATAGGTACTCCTATTTAATGTTAGCTTATTGGCAAGTAAATCTAGTTGCATCCTTACTGATTCTTCCTTTTCCTTATTGGAAATTAATTCTTGACCCTACACTACTTAATATTTTATCAGTGACCTGGAAAAAAATATAAAATCATCATGGATCAGGATGATACAAAGACTGAGGTAATTAATGAAGAAGACAAATCACTCATACAGAGTGATCTGGATTTATTGGTGAGATGGATGTACCAAGTAATATATGTTCTGATATGGCCAAGAATAAAATCACATACAGAAGAATGGGAAAAGTAAGCCATATTCACAGGAGTTTTCAAGGACTTTAAATTCCCCTTATAAATAGGGATGGAAGAGGTAATAATTGCTATATCAGCTAAAAGTTAGGTTTTCCTTTCCTGGAAAGATTAGTTTTGGTCTTTTTATTTGGAGAAGAAGCTTCACAGAAATGTAAAGCTTACATGTCCTCTGTATTTCATTCTGGGAAACTTTGCTGTTGTTGGTTGTCTGTTTATAGTGTTCACTACTCATGAACTGTGTTCAAAGATACAGGAAGAAACAGAGCCATCAGAATTCTTCAAGTATGATATGATGTATTTTATTATTGAAGAGATTCAAGGTACCTTATCTATTTTGTCCATGAGATTAAATATTTAAGGATGACTTGATCTGCTGTTTTGAAGAAAAGGGAAAAATCTATAATCTCTTTAATAGAGAAGAGAAAAAAGTTTAGAGGGTTGAAGCTAGACAAATTAATGCTCTGACATAATGTATGGAATTTTAGTGTGGATAATTTACTGTTGGAGCAACTTGTTGAAGTTGGAGAGGAACAGAAAAAGTTACCACAATATATTACTTGATTTAAAGAGCTGCTATAATTTCTGTACAGTGACTTTACTTGAAGGAGTAATTCACTCAGAGGAGTCACACAGTCTGTGTTACACAGCAAATTAGACAGACTAGGGGTGATCATAAGGTCTACTATTCTAATTGAACAAATGTGGAATTATGAAGTAGTAATAAACCACTCTCTGTGCTATTTTTAAAATCAGTTATTGAAATGAGACCTACAAAGAGACCTCTGAAACTTTTTATAATGAACAGGGTTTCTTAATAGTAATGGTAACAAACTTTCTGCGTGTGCATATGTATATATTATTTTTCAAAAAAGATAACCTCCTTGAGACTGTAAATAAACTGCTGTATAATATATGAACACACTGGCTAAATACATCTAATACTGTAATTTTCATGTCAAAGATGATGTTGAGCAGTTCCTTCATTAACAATGTTGGTTTTTTTCTTGCTAAAGCCTGGGAGAATTTTATAGACTTTTTAGTGTAGGCTTCCCGCTCTACTAAAGAGCTTCCCTGCATTCTTTTTCAAGAAAATGAGTGATCTCTATAAAGAGCTGTTACACTCATTAGCAAAACACTTCGCTTCAGTTCCTGTTTATTGCAATGAAAATGCCATATAGTGCGTTTTATTTTGTAAAATACATATTGAAAAGTTTATAGGACTTTTGCTAAATTTGAATCTGAAGAGATGGAGTCTTTCCATCTGTCCCACTGGTGAGGTGAAAAAAGATGGACTAATGGTTAAATCAGCAAAATAGCAAGTGCTATTCTTGCATGCATGCAGGAGAAATGTGCTAAGGGTTTGTTTTATATTGTCTCATGAGAAGGCATTAAGAATACTTCATCAAATTCACAGGACATAACTCGAGTCAAGCTATTTTTTCTTTATATATTACTTTGTAACCATCCTCAAATACGGTGACAGTGTCATTTTGATTGTTCAGTGTAACGTGTCAGTATAAAGAAAATCTCGGGAGTTTTCAGCTTGGAAGAAATACTGCACACATGAAGCCTAAGCTTATTCTTTGTTCAAAGTGATCTGAAAGAAGATAGCAGTTTATATATATGTGTGTGTGTGCATGCACACCTGAAGTGATAATTTTTAGACAACAGAAGTGAATATTAGAAGCAAATATCCAGTGTGTTCTAAGAAACAGGATTATGAGGCTAGCCATTATATAAATGTATATTTTTATTTTCTGCAGTAAAATAAATGAGTCAAAGCAGTTATTTCAGTAATGGTATACTTCTGTAGCCTATTTGTTATAGGGAAGAGAAGTTTATAAATGAAGGAGAACAGAAGTTGTCTTTATTTCTGATTTTAAAAAGCGATGTCAAGGGGTTTTGTCACTTTTTATCACTTCATATTTGTTACTCAGGTAGCCTACAGCAGAAGTATCAAAGATTAAGAAACTTGATTTTTAGACTTGAAGATTTTTTTAGTATTTTGACACAGCTCCATGTGTATTTAAATTTTTAGAGTATGAAGAGATTCTTCTAAAGCTAAGAAATTGAGAAGATTGAAAGCTGAAGGCAAAAAAAGTTAATAGTTTGATTGTTCTGAAAGGTTTTGATGTAACAACACAAATAAATCACAACTAATAGAAGGTTATTTTTCCAAAGGACTTGCTTTAGTTAAATGTGAACTCTTAAAAGACAACCATGTCAGTGCCGTTTATTTGTTTTGGAATCACTTTTCATGTGGCCTCTGCATGTGGAATTCAGTTATTGATCCCTGTGCTTTGTAAAGTGGTTGAAGGTTCAGTAGTTACAATAAACTTAATTCAAGCTGTAAGCTGACAGTTACACAGCTTGGCAAGAACTCCGCAGAAGAGAGATACAGAAGCAATTCTTCAGTGGAGTGAGCACACCTTGAATGATAGTTTTGTATAATCCTTATGTCTTATACAAGTGGACATCCCTGTAGTGGACAGTTAACAGACATTTCAGATAAGGGAGCCGAACAGGTGAGTTCATATATACTTTTCATCCTCCTTTACAAATGTACTGCTGTGTATTTCAGGCCACGCATTTTCGGTCTCCACTTCTTCAACAGACAGAAAACCAAGTGTCTTCAGCTACTGCGCATCAAGGTCAGCAGGCTGTAACTGATGTCATCCAGCAGCTCCTAGAGTTATCAGAACCAGGTCCTGTGGAAAATAACCAGCCTCAACAACCTGGTCAACAACTCAACATTGCGGTGGGAATCAATAGAGATATTTTGCAGGTAAGAGCTGTGTGTGAGAAGAGTTTTACATTTCAGTGGTTTCTTTCTCATTTTTATTTTAGTGAAATTTGTTTTCAGTATTTTCAGTGATAGTAATCTTTCTGCATTTCTAAATGATTTAGCAGTCAAGAAGGAATTGTAAAGATCTACTGAACAGGTATGGAATGCACCAAGATATCTTTTTATATAATATTACAAAAGCAAAGTTATAAATATTGATTACACGACCTAGAAGAAAGTTTTAAGTGTACACACCTGTTCATGGACATTTTATTGATCCCTTTGGCTTTTTTTTCCCTGTTACCTAGAAGCAGCTTGTGGCACATCCTTAAGTTATGCCATGCTTAAAATATGATATTTAAGAGGGTAAAAATATTTTTATCTGGTTAAAAAAAGAGAATGTATACAGGACCTTTATCCCGGCTAATTAATAAGGGCTATTTGAATATTTCCTATTTGTGCAGGAAAATTCCTTCCTAGGTCGACCACTGTTTTGGCTAACCCATTATTCTGTCCTCGATACTGGCAGCAGGAGATGCTATGTAACAGAAGAGATGCAGGGCAGTAATTCAACTGTTTATGCTTGTTCTGCAGTCTCCACTGCATAATGGAACAGGGCAGAGAATATTCTTCTATAGTACTGGTGATAGCCTCCTAACCTTTAAGCTATTTTTTCATCTCTAGTCTTTCAAGTACCATTTAAGTTTTAGTGTATTGGGTTTGCATGGCAAGGTTTTGGGGAGGGGGGGGGGGCTACAGGGGCGGCTTCTGTGAGAAGCTGCTAGAAGTTTCCCCTGTGTCTGACAGAGCCAATGCCAGCCAGCTCCAAGACGGACCCGCCGCTGGCCAAGGCCAAGCCAATCAGCACCTCTGCGATAGCATATTTAAGAAGGGAAAAAAAAAACAAGTGAGAGAGCTTTTGCAACCGGAGAGAGGGGTGAGAAGATGTAAGAAACTCTGCACTGACCTTGGTGTCTGCAGAAGGAGGGGGAGGAAGTGCTCCAGGCGCCGGAGCAGAGATCCCCCTGCAGCCCGTGGTGAAAACCATGGTGAAGCAGGCTGTCCCCCTGCAGCCCATGGAGGAAGGATGAGGGGGTATAGAGATTCCACCTGCAGCCCGTGGAGGACCGCACGTCGGAGCAGGTGGAGGCACCTGAAGGAGGCTGTGGCCCTGTGGGAAGCCCACGCTGGAGCAGGCTCCTGGCAGGACCTGTGGACCCGTGGAGAAAGGAGCCCATGCCAGAGCAGGTTTGCTGGCAGGACTTGTGACCTCGTGGGGGACCCCACGCTGGAGCAGTCTGTTCCTGCAGGTCTGCACACCATGGGAGAGACTCACGTTGGAGAAGTTCGTGAAGGACTGTCTCCCGTGAGAGGGACTCCATGCTGGAGCAGGGGAACGATGAGAGGAATCCTCCCCTTGAGGATGAACAAGTGGCAGAAACACCGTGTGATGAACTGACCGTAACCCCCATTCCCCGTCCCCCTGTGCCACTGAGGAGGGGGAAGGTTGAAGCTGGGAGTGAAGTTGAACCTGGGAAGATGGGAGGGGTGGGGGGAGGTGTTTTAAGATTTGATTTTATTTCTCATTGCTCTACTCTGTTTTGCTTAGTAATAAATTACATTAATTTTCTCTCTAAGTTCAGTCTGTTTTGCTTGTGACGATAATTAGTGAGTGATCTCTCCCTGTCCTTATCTCGACCCATAATCTTTTCGTTATACTTTTTCTCCCCTGTCTGGTGAATGAGGGGAGTGAGAGAGCGGCTCTGGTGGGCACCTGGCCTCCAGCCAGGGTCAACCCACCACATTTAGGTTTTTTGGAAGACCTGAATGTTACATGTAGGTATGTGCAGGTTCACCATGTTACCTGTGCTGATTTCTTTAATGTGTGGAATGTGATGCATAGTTGCATCAAATTACAACACAAAATATAACTATTGTCTTGATAGCTATTAAAAAAAATAGATAGGTTTTTGAGGTTGGTTCTTGAAGTTATTGTATGAGCATCGCTAGTCAGATTGTTGTACAAAATAAAAATAAATCGTAGCTTTCTTCTAAGACATCAAATATCTGCACACGCCTACTTAAATGTGTGTTTGAGGTCTTTGATCCTTTTCAGTCACAGTAGTATCCATAAAGGTGCCTACACTCCAGTCCCTTCCAGGTGTACATAAAAATGAACGCATAGCTCTTGCCTTGGTCAGATGGTTATTAGTGATTGGTTAACAGAGGCTTTTGAGCATTTCCAAGCCTTTCTTTGGTTTGTCATTCTTCCTTTTTCTTTATATCATCTATGGCTTCTCCACAAGCTGATGGGCTTCAAATTTGACCTTTTACGGGGAGCTATTCTTTCATGTAGTCAGCATAAGAGATAGCTGTACATTCCTGGCAAATGCTTAATTCTCTAGAAACATTTGGCACTTTTCTGAAAGGCAGTTATTGGCACATATAGTAGTGCAGGAAATCCAACTTAATATCTCACAGACAATCAGAAGTCAGTGGTGCGTTAGAATGTTTTGGCAAATTTGAAATCCAGCTGAAATTCTGGGAGGCTGAGACGTTTAATACCTTTCATTATATTTGCATTGTATCTTCTAAGTAGTTGTTTGAGAAAAGTTGGAGCAACTGTGGAATGTTTCTTTCTTAATCTCAGAGTTTTTTGTTCTTTTTCAGCAAGCTTTAGAGAACAGTGGGTTGTCTTCAATTCCCGTCTCTGCACATGCCACTGACTGCAGCCAGGCTAAGACTCCTGGGGCCCAGGATCAGAACCCAGACGTCCAGACTCTCTCAAATCATCAGGCTGACCCTAATGCAGAACAAGATAAGGAGCAAGAGAGTACCGATAAACTGGATAAAAAAGAAAAAAAGGTTATTAAGAAAAAATCACCGTTTTTACCTGGTAATGTTGCCACTGCTTGCTACTTTTTGTCCTATAAGGTCTACAGTATGTGCGGGTGTGTTGATGGCTTTATAAAGGGATTTCCCAAAATGTATTGTGGATCGGTTACAGACTTCACCTACATTTATCTAAAATACAGTATGTGTGTAAGTTACAATAGTAACATTTATAACTTTCATTATACTGATACCAAAATGTGTCAGCATGGCATTGAGTGAAGTTACACTGTTAAATCTTCTGGATTTAGATCAGTGGAGTTTTTGGATGAGGACAAACCCGAAAGAATATGAATCTTTTACCCTCTTTTTCCCATCATCCTTCTCTGAGGAGGATTGTGTTTTCATGGTGTTTCCCGGAGCAGAGAGTTCTTGCAAGCTCTTCTCGTCCTCTTTGGAAGCAAGGCCTCGCAGAGGCAGAAGTGCAGTGCTGCTGCCTGATGCTGGTCTTCACTGATTTAGACCATGTAGGGAAGGATGAAGATTGGCATTGTGGATAATACTGTGTGTCACCTGTGTTTAGGAATCGCAGTATTGATTTGATAGTGTCACCATAAATGCATGTTAATATTCCACCTCCTTACTGTGTTGCATGTATGCAAGTCTGGATTTTGTCTCTGTGCTTAAATGCAACTTTAGTGTTAAGGTTGCTCAAGCTTTAAAGTTGCTAGAAATGGTTTTGTTCCAGGTATAGCCATCATACTTTAATGGCTGGCCTGGTGGAGACAGCTCTATAATAAGCAGTCATTGAGCTCTGTCCATAGTAACTTCAGAGAGACATTGCTGTTGCTTTTTAATTTGCAAGGGATGCAGAAATTGATCCAAAGTTGAAAACTCATCTTGTCCAGCATAACTGTGCTAAAATTAACATTAACTTTTTTCTCTGGTAATAATAACAACTATTTTGTTCCTTGTGTGTAACAGTAACAACTCTCTAACTCTGACGGCAAATAAAAATAAAAGGTCGCTGCTGTACAGTCAAACACAACTGCCTTTATTTTTTGATAAAATAACATAAGCTTAGTGTATTCAGGTGGTTCACAGAAAAAACCACTGCATTAACTAATTTAAATGAACAAATACTTGATATTGAGCTTCATATCTCAATAAAAAACCCTGATAGCATTTAGAAGCTTCTTTTATCGTTTTTGTTGAGAAAAGGTATGCCGTTGCTTTAGGGCAGATCTTAAGGTTCTTGGATCATAAAACAACTTTTGTGAAAAAGTAGCCTTAAATTGTAAATCTTTCAGAAGGACTTCTAAAGGATTTTTTGTTTCTTTAAAAATGTATAAATTGTAATTTAAGTTTGAATTTGCGGAAGAGAGGGCCATATAATGTATCTCATCCAGTTAGTTAGATGAGTGTTTAGTACTTACAATAATTGGTGTGATGTGGTTATGGTTGAGGAGTTATATTCGTTGTTGGATAATTTTGTGTTAGATATGGCATTTATAAGTTAACTGGTATATTATATTGCATTAGACCTACATCCCGTATTTCTAAGTGGCATAAAAATTGCATTCTTTGTATTCTATGAAGTCAGCCACTTTGTAGCCTTTTTTTTTTTTTTTCCACACCTTCTTCCTTTTCAGTAGCATAAAAATGTTTGAATTTCAACCAGATTCTCTTGGGGTTTGTTTTTGTCATTCCAGTCCATCACTGTTTTTGTGAAGTAGAATGTATCTGATAGAGAAGTTGATTGTCTACCAAGTGTGTTGTAATGGCATCTATTTGGCAAAATGTTTTTGTGTTTTGATTGCTTTGTATAATGGTGTTGGTGTAGTGGAATTTTTGAATAACTGTTAAAATGTTTCAAACACATTCATTTTGATGTTCCTTATTTTAGGTTCTATACGTGAAGAAAATGGAATAAGGTGGCATGTTTGTCCATATTGCTCTAAAGAATTTAAAAAACCAAGTGATCTAGTGCGCCACATTCGCATTCATACTCATGAGAAGCCGTTCAAGTGTCCCCAGTGTTTCCGCGCCTTTGCCGTTAAGAGTACTCTTACAGCACACATAAAAACACATACTGGCATTAAAGCTTTCAAGTGCCAATTTTGTATGAAATGCTTTTCCACCTCAGGGAGTTTAAAAGTTCACATTCGTCTACATACAGGTAAGGCCTCAAAATTGCTTTTGTGTTTTCTATGATGTGGGCAAGACCTTGAATGAAAAAAGACAATGTGAAGCTCTTAAATTGTAGAGATATCTATCATGTTATTGATATCTATCAGAGAACGAAGTGGTTTTAGTGTCTTATATAATGAACTTAACTTTTTGTCATAACTTTCTAGTGTTTCATGGCTTTGAACTTTGTTTGGGCTCTTACAAAAGACATGGACATTTAGTTTTCTGATCATGTATCAGCTGCTGCTCCTTTTTAATACTGCTATCATGAGTGTATTTAATTGTGCTTTCTAGAGAGTCATACTCTCTAGAGAGTCATACTCTTAGACTTTGAGTTCTGATTTTAATTATCGCCAGTCATCTTTATTCTGCATCTCTTTTTCCCTCCTCTTCCCCACACTTTTTGATAATTTCACTGTATCACTCAGGACTATTCGGTTATGTCCTGTTTTAGTGTTGCTTGGTGTTTTCAGTATCTGACACTGCATACCCTAAAACTCATCCATTCATATGGTTCTTGTTTACATCATATATGATGTCTTCAGTATCTGTTTTTCTGTGACTGAACTTATATCCTCTTCATAGAGAAAAATAAATTTTCCGCTCTTGGTGGACTTACTACTAGCATAACCTAATAGAATGAATTCACATGTTGAGCTACACGTTGAGTAAAATACTTTATGTTCCTTTAAATGTTCTGCTCAGTAGTTTCATATGATGTTTAGTTACTGTACTGTGAAGAATGGTTCCTTCTTGTTTCTTGTGCGTTTTTTCCATCTGTGGTTTTATAGAGCTTTCTTCATAATACCCAGTCACGTTTTCCTAGCCTTCTAAGTCCAAGATTTCCCCTTGAACAAAAGCTGAAGGTTTATTAGCTTTTCCTGTCTCTGTAACTTACCAAGTTCTCCTGTATCCTTTCCAAAGAGAGATTTCTGCCAGACTTTTCATTGCAAAAGTCTTTCTTTAATAATTCCCATGGGCATACTTTTTTGACTGCCATCAAAGTGTTGACATTTTCAGAGACCAATCTAGAATTTCTTTAAACTTTGTCACATCGCTGTTCCTCTGTTCTCTCCAATTATACATCATTTGTCTATGTGTTTGCTGATTCTTTTTTCTCAAAGTTTTTTAACAGTTAGTTTTGGAAGGATATTTGACCTGCTATCTGCAATTCTTAGGATAGCTTCTGGAACCCTTTGAAAATTGCTGTCGTTTCTGCATCATCCAGTTTCCTGATAACAAGCTTGCTTTGGTTGGGTTTTACGGATCTGTTTTGAAAACCTATTTATCAATAAACACTGATAGAAAACAAAAAAGAAAATACAGAAAATACAATCTGTATTCCAAAGCTACATTTCTAGGGCAGTGGAAATAAAATCACAAACTAATACTTTTTTGATCTTTTGCAGGTGTTAGGCCTTTTGCTTGTCCTCATTGTGACAAAAAGTTTAGAACATCAGGCCACCGGAAAACTCATATTGCTTCACATTTTAAACATACTGAACTAAGAAAGCTGCGACATCAACGTAAACCTGCAAAAGTTCGAGTAGGAAAGACGAGTGTTCCAGTACCAGACATTCCTCTGCAAGAGCCCATACTCATAACTGATTTAGGTAAAGAGCAAGTAAATCCATGCTCTCTTGAAATTTGGATTTCACTGGAAAATAGGTCCCGGTTTAATCAAGCCAACACATTCAGAGCTTACTTAGAAAGATGCACTTTGAAATAAGTCATCAGAAATAATCAGCTTCAGAAACGTGCTGTATTTTATAGTTTGCTTGCACTAGAATTAATAAGAGTAGTCTTTTGAGAAACTGTATAATCCTTACCAGAAAAAAAAGTGTGCGTTTTTATATTACGTTAGGAGAGGAGTTTAGCTTAACTATTGTTAGACTGTTGATATAGAAAAAACTGACAGTTCCTGACCTAGATTCTTCTTGAGATGATCATGTTTATTCAAATTACATATATTAATGAGTTGGTGTGTTATATGATTTTAGTATATTTGGTATAATTGTGACTTCAACTGAATTAGTGGTAATCATTGGTGGTAATATTTCAAAAAAGGGCAGAATAATTCTGGAACATGCTATAGAGAATTCATACAGTTATTTTAATTCTGTTGTAGAGTAATTGTTAACAACATTACCTAAAACCACTGTTTGGAAGGAGGGAAGTTGTTGTACAGCTCGTTCAAGGCAATATATATTGTCCAGTAGAGGTCAGCGTAGCGGGCAAGGTGTTTACTCGTGGTTTGACTCACCGGTCTGCTTAACCCCTGCTTTGTTGTGTAGTCATCTTTATACAGTAGAATATTATATATTGGTAATATCTTTAGCCTAAAATCTTTATCACTCTTTAAAAATCCTTTTACTTTCAGTGCTTCCAAGAGTTACTGTATGCAAGAGTAGTGGTTTTTTTGGTATCAGGTATAAGAAACTTAAATTTTCAGAGTAACAACAAAACTTAGCTGACAGCTTCAGATATTCAGATCACACAATATTTCTTGCTTGAGTGAACCCTGGAAACAGATACAGTCCTATTTCTTGATTTTAAAGAAAAGAGCACTTCAATACAATTAAGATCTGTGCAGTGAAATTCTGGGTTTTTTGGGGAAAAAATTTAATACTAACAAAAAAGAAATACTATAAAAGTTATTTCCTACTGGTACTGATAACACCTGAACTCTGCTGATAATGGAATGTTTAATGTAAGGCTAAGAAGTTCCATCATTTTTTCTAGAAGATGTCATATTTTTTTCAACCCACTGACGTATTTCCACTGTTCCCAGAAAAAAATCTTATTTCTTGTAGAGGTGTCAAGAAACCAGTATTGTTGCTCTGTACTAGTGTTAATCTTTGAGTGGCACCTTCGATGAAAAGAAAAAAATGTTGATATATATTTTGCTTTTTAAGAAAAGTCTAAATTACTCTCAAAGTCTGTATTAAAGTCTATTTTAAAAGTCTGCAATTTCTTCTCTACCTGTTATAATGTTTGTTTCATTTTATTCCATTAGTTGATGGTATTTATTGACTAGGAATTGCAAAAAATTAGTGTAATTTTTCTAGCATGTGCTGTGGTTCCAAAGATGGAACTGATGGGAGGAAAAACACCTTTTTATAGAAGTCAGAACTATTCTGGTGACTTGCTGTATTGAGTGTAGAGCCACCTTTAGCTATTCTAACAGCTTAGAAAAATTTTTAATTTATCTGATTTGAAGAGTAGTATATAGTTCGGAAGTCTATTATTAGGAATTTCTGTTATTTCTGTCCTGTTATGTATGTTATTAGGAATTTCTGCAGTGCTTCTGCAGACCAGAACCATTGTAACCTGGGATACACTCAGAAGTTAATCAGGTAGCATTCATTAACTGAATTATTCTGCTTTTATATGATCAAAAATAACAGAGTGTTTGTCATACGGAGTTCCGTCTTTTCTGATTTGGAAGACTTGTGTCATCTCCTGAACGCTACTACTAATTACCGTCACAGAAGGATGCCAGAAGGAATTTAGAAAGTAGGGTTGTGGTTTTGGTGGGAGTTTGGGATTTGTTTTTTTGTGGGGGTTTTTTTGTTTGGCTTTTTTTTTATGAGAGAAAATGTTTTTACTAGACCGACTGAGTTCCTTGTGGAAGGTGAAACAAGTTTTGGTATATATGTATTTATGAATATATATGTGTACAACATACATATACACATAAACTTGTTCTTTTTACGTTGTTGACATGTCTTCTCAAAATTGAGAGAATTCCCTCTCCTTGTCTTCTGCTCTTTTCAATTACATTTGGAAGTAAGCAGAAACCCTCAGGCTTTCCCTTGTGAATATGAAACATAGCATGCTAGATGAAGCAGTCTGAAGAAAGAAACTATGGCATAAAAAGCTTTTGTGGTGAATATTTAGGACCATAAAGGGCTCTTTTGCATATTTGTTGAAACTTTGCATCACTCCCTCAGCCCTGTATATTAGTATTGTGATGAGTGCTTTTGAGTTCACAGATGTGTGAATGATGGTGATGTTTTTTTCACTTGAGAAGTCTGCTATTGTTCCCATTCTGTCACAGTGTTTGGGATGATGCTCTTTTTCCTGTTGGCTGCTTCTGAGACAGGATACTCTTGTATTAGCAGTTGGACATGTAGTAGCAGGAACTTTTAACTGATTTTCCAAAACTACACTTGACTGACTTCAAGGAACAGTGTATAAAGTGTTTGTTTAAAGAAGTTAGTTTGAGGTTTATTTTTCCCATAATTTTTTGGAGGTGCACAGAGAATTAGCAAGACTAACTGATTAGCCAAAGTAGATGATGTACAAATACAACAATTTTTAATAGACTTTTTTTATCCTTTAAGTAAAGGCAGATATATATCGTGGGGTTTTGTACTTTTCACATAAAGCGTACTAAATATTTGTCAAGTTATAATGTATACCTGAGGTACACTGATAAAATATCATTTTGTTAAGGTGGAGGTTGGAAGAGCAAAATATTATTTGATTAGCAGTGAATTTGTAACTGCAACTTTTTTTAAAGTTAATGCTTATTTTGGATATGTGAGGCTTAATGGATAAAAGAAGAGCTATCACTAAGATAGCGTGTGCAATATAATATGTATAATGCTAAATAGATGCATGCATAATTTTAAATAAGTACTGAAAATATGCTCATTTTCTTTACATTCTTGCATACTAAAAGTCACATTTTTTTCCCAAATACTAGCTCTTCAGACTATTGCAAACTTGGAATAACTTTACCAATTAATTTTTACTTTTTGTGTGTGTTTATGTGTGCAGGTCTTATCCAGCCAATCCCAAGGAACAGCCAGTTCTTCCAAAATTATTTTAACAATAATTTTGTGAATGATGCAGACAGACCATACAAATGTTTTTATTGCCATCGAGCCTATAAAAAATCTTGTCATCTTAAACAGCACATCAGGTAAAATAAATGCAAAGAAGAAAGGAAATGTATGTAATAAATTTATGGAAAAGCATGAAAATTATATAGCATTTGCTGAAAAGACCTTATTTTTACCATCTCTAAGTAGTGAACCACTGATAATTGATTTTACTGGTAAAGTTGAAGGAGACTTTGGACTAATTGATATCTACGTGCAGTCCTAGCAGTAGAAGTGGTTGTGTTTAGTGTGCAATTTAGCTTATTAACACTTGGATTCATTTTTTCTAAAGTATGTATAGAAAATAGCAAGCATTGCATGTGAATTCCTGTCATAATTTTGTAATTGCATACTCCAGATCATCTGCTTTGTATGAAACTGCTATTTTTTGAGAAGGAAATTAGTTACCTCCACTGGTTCCTCTCCAACCTAAATTCTTCTGTGACTCCATGATCTTGTGGTTGTAACAAACACTCACTATATGGAACTTGAACTAAACTTCAAGCAAAAAATTGATCCCCAAGAACATTTACTCTATTACAATGTAAGACTAAATTCTTTTAGGTTTAGTACACAGAAAACAGCATACAGAACAAAAAAACTAATCAACCTTGTTTTCAAAAGAAAGGCTAGCTTCAAAGTTAGATTGGGTTGCAGTTTTACAGGCAGTAAGCTTTGACATTTAGTTAAGTTATCAAACGTTGCTCCCTGATTTCTAAACTTTGAATAACTGGAGAAAATACAAAAAACCCACCAAAGATCATTACTAGGATCTAAGGAAAACTTCCAGACAAGCAGGTGGAAATTTGCTTGTTTCTGCAATGTAAGCTCTGTACCACTTTCTCGCTCTCTCTAATTCAAATCATGGTGAGTTCCTCATGTTCTCTTTACAAATCAAGTTCTGTATTGGTGGGTTCTCGGACTGGCTTGAAACAGTTCTTGGTTTCTGTATGCTGTTTTAACAGGATGGGGGGAAGTCCTGCAGTATCACATCTTTTCCTTTTGTAATATCCTACCTAGATATCTCACTGTCTTTTATAGACACAAGCAAGTGGGATTGATTTAAATCAAAATAACTTTGAATTAGTAAGTGTTGCTGGTCATGCATCCTTACCACCTTCATTGTCCTTCTTTGAAACAGTTCATTTTAATTGTATTTCACACTTGTCTGTTTATTTTCTTAGACAGTGTAACTGTCAATGGTTAGTTACCATTAAAATGTTAGTTGTTACTAAAGAGGGCCTTATCTGCCTAAAGGTGGCCTTATTTAGACTAAATATAAGCTAAAATTATGCATATTTTACTGAAGCATGTATGTAGTTTAGTTTTATTTAGATTAATAATTTTTCATGTCTCGTTTGTGTTAGAGAAATGTAGTTGACTGATTTACCTAGTTCATTTTTTTCACAGTTTTGTCAGGATCCTTTGAATGGAAATTGAAAATGTTTTAATTACACAGAACATGAACAGCTTATTAGTTAAACAATTGGTTTACATGCACTGAATACTCACTTTTTTTTTTCCCTTGTCAGAATGCATTTTCTGTTTGAAAATTCTGTTCTTTAAGTGCCTGTGCATGAATTCATTCTGCTGTTGGGTATACACGTACTCCAGCTCAGAATAAGCTATCTTAAAAAGCCTCGTTACTTATTATGTACATCCCCGTTTTTCTTCTCCCATAGTGAAAATACAAAGATGCGCTGGGGATACCAATCTCTTGCCATTGTGCTTCTTTCTGATTGATCTTTGCAACAGAGTACTGAGTGAACCTTAGCTTAGCTTGGCTTTGTTTGGTGTTTTGTAGAGGAATTAGAAACTTTTCCATGTTTCTTCTTTGTAAGCTGGCATTGCTATACCTAAACTACTAGATTTGACACTTATGTGGTCAGTCTGTCCTCACAGAATGATGCTGATCATTGCTTAGAAAGCTTGTTTCCCTCTCCAAAGCAGGGGGAAATTTATAGCGGGGTATTTTCAATAGAGCAGTGACAGAGTAGCGTGCTAGGTTCTCCCACAGGCACACCAAGGAAGGGTTGGGATACCCTACCACTGATTTCCGTGGATGTGTATTGGTAGCAAAACAGTAATTTTTGGTATCTGTCACACTTCTTTATTATAGCATCTGATGTGGTGGTCATAGGCTTCTAAGGCTACTGTAATTATAAGCCATCCCTAACTTTTCCCACTTTTATAAAATCCTGCTCCCTTTATCTTCCATTTCCTAGCATTCACATTGCCTTCCTCCTAGCTCTCTGTCCTGGTTTAGCCCCAGCTGGCAGCTGAGCACCATGCAGCCACTCGCTCACTCCTCCCCACGCCATGATGGGATGGGGAGGAGAATTGGAAGAAAAAGGTAAAAGTTGGGGGTTGGGATAAGGACAGTTTAATAGGACAGCAAAGGGAGAGGGAATTAGCAACAATGATGCTAATAAAAGAGCATACAAAGCAGGTAATATGCAATGCAATTTGCTTACCGCGGGGAACCCAATGCCCAGCCCTCCCTGGCCAGCTCCCCCCCTTATATACTGGGCATGGCCTCATATGGTACCAAATATCCCTTTGGCTAGTTTGGGTCAGCTATCCTGGCTGTGTCCCTTCCCAACTTCTTGTGAAAATTAACTCTATCCCAGCTAAAAAACAGTCCACTCTCACTCCTGGGATGCTATAGTCATAACCCTTAAAATTCTCATTGCATTCTGCTCCGCTTCCTACCCTGTCCTTCAGTCTGTTTTATATCTCGATGTAGTCCTAAAGGGGAAACTCCTCTCGCACCTCTGCAAAGAAGGATATAGTGAGTGGGATGTGTTGATAGTACAGGTGAGAGAGTTTCCTCATTTGTTTTCACATAGCAGTCTGAAAGACTGGTTGTACTGTGCCTTGTTCAGGGGATAATCAGGATGGACGCAGTTCTTTTCCCAAAAGTTTCATTATTAAACATAGTAGTAGTATATAATATGAGGAAGACCATATATTTTTGTCCAAGCTTTTGTGGACATTGTTTTAGCTGAATTGAGGAAAAATACATGATAATACGCTAGTCTGAAGAACTAGTATATTATCTGGAATGGAAAAATTCAACCCAGATGTTTTAATTGAGGCAAAATATGATCCGAGGAGATTGGACTGTTGAATATAATTAAAACTGTCAGACAGTATTGCTTCTAGCCCTGCCGGTGATGACATGCAGGTTGTATATAATTTATTAAAGCTGATTTCCTGGATTTTGTTAACTGAGGCCTCTTCCATCCGTACAGCAGTCACCTTACTTTGGTTTATTTTGCTCGTTTTAAAATTTAGTCTTTTAATAACTTTGTAAATCAAACTCTTAAATCTAACTTCTGTTTTCTCTTAAAAAGGTCACATACTGGTGAAAAGCCATTTAAGTGCTCTCAGTGTGGAAGAGGTTTTGTGTCAGCTGGAGTTCTGAAAGCACATATTAGAACACACACTGGATTGAAAGCTTTTAAGTGTCTTATATGCAACGGGGCCTTCACTACTGGTGGTAGCCTCAGGCGACATATGGGGATCCATAACGACCTTCGACCGTATATGTGTCCGTATTGTCAAAAAACATTCAAAACATCACTAAACTGTAAAAAACACATGAAGACTCATAGGTACGTTTACAATTTTTATATGAATCCTTCAGTGCATTTCAATATGTCTTCCTTAAAGATACTTGGTAAGGCAGCTTTGCTCTGTAGCAGATGCTAATAATTGAATAAGGATGTTTATGTTTTACAGGTAGCAAATACTTAGGTAGCTCTGAAGGTATAGTAAATTATGGTGTGTAATAAAAATTTATTCAGATAAATAGTTAGGATAACTGAAGCCATAAAAAGACCTTCTTACCTTTCTTTGCAGATACGAACTTGCACAGCAACTTCAGCAGCATCAGCAGTCGGCTTCCATAGATGATTCTACCGTAGATCAGCAGAGCATTCATGTTTCTACACAGATGCAAGTGGAGATTGAAAGTGATGAATTACAGCAGTCAGAAGCTGTTACAACAGATCAGCAGGCTATTTTAGAGTTAGACCAGCAGCCAGTAGTAGGCACAGAAGCAACAGCATTAGAACAACAATTGGCTGATCAGCCTTTAGAGCAAGATGAGGGTGAGTATTTGAAATATGAGAAGGTTTATAATGAGGTAAGTTTACACGTTCTCAGATAACTTTTTATTCCCAAATTTCAATGATTTGGGTTTCAAGACAATGGAAGTAAACAACTAGAAAAATACATGGAGTAAAAGCTAACTACTTAAAATATATTGTACAGTTTCTTTCTTTCATTGCTGTTTAGATTTATTGTTAAAAATGTAAAAAGATTAAGATTTACACTGTTTAGTTGAATCAAACAAAACTACAAAACAAATAAACAGAAAAATAACACTATGTGCACAAAACTACCATATCACCTCTATTATTACTAAAAAGCGCTGCTATATAGTCTGCTTAAGAAGTAATACCTGTGGGAGAATATTTCATGTTCTTAATCTATATTAGTAATAGTGGAACAAAGTATTTTGGTTTTGCTTATTTGCTCTTTTTCATGGTGTCATGAGTTAGCAAGTGCTAGAGGAGTATAAAGCCTGCAATAAGCAAAGATGTAAATACCTATTCAGCTAGTAATTTTTTATTTATTTTTAATGCAGCAAAAATTCAAATGACTATAAAATGTTGGGGTTTGGGAACAACTGTATTATCCAGTTAATTATATCTTTTTTTTTCTTTATTTTTTTTCCTTTTTTATTTTTTTCTCTTCCTTTCCCCATTTCAGATAGATTTGTGACATCCCAGCATGCTTTGCAGGAAAACATCACTCAGTTTGAACAACAGGCTATAACACAGCAGCCATTTGATCAACAGGGCTTATCACAAGGTTAGTAATAAATAAAGGTTTTTAAAGTAATTTTTATAAATCTGGCTTTATAGCATAGCTATCATAAAGCATTTCAAAAGTGGGCATCCATAGTCAAAGTAACTGCAATGCAGAGAACTTGCAAAAACTTCTTTTTAAATTACTATTTTGAAACTATATTTGGTAGAATATTTTGAATACTTAAATATAAATGGATTTTGCTTTTATGAGACGATGTGTAGCCATTACAGTATGGGGTTTATAGTCAGGCATTTCATATTCTTTCCTTGACTGTGTTTGAAATTTCTGTGCCAGTAGGCAGTTTACACAACTTTACCCGTAAATATATGTGCTCATAACATGAGATGATCAGAAACACAGTGTAAGATTTGACTGAGTAGCTGTTGGGATTCATTATGGAAAAAGAAAGTGCTAAATATAATCACGTAAAAATCATACTTTCACCTAACCGCAGCAGTTTCCTTTTATATTTTATAAAGCTATGTAAGTAACAAATTAAGAGATTGTAAAGATTTGGGAACTTTTTTTAATTTATATTACCAAAAAAACCCCTGAGAAATATGTGTACGCCTTATGTAGCCTGCAGAGAATGAAGAAATGACTGTATTCCTTTGCTTTTCACTGCTGGGTTTCTTGAGTTGTTGCTTGATATGAAGCTACTAGTTTTGTTTTGGGTTTTTTGGGGGAGGGGCCAGGGAAGGGGGGTTTCTTCAAGGGGTTTTCATTTGTTTAGGTTGTCTGACCAGTTGATCTCTTCCTCCTTGTTTCTGTGTCCAGCAAATAATATTTATATAACTGGTAACCAGTAATTGGTAGTCCATCTGCTTAAGCTTCTCCGTTCTTAATTTCATTCCTTGTTTAAGTTATGGCGTCTTTTGTAAAAATATCATTGACTGTGCTAAGTTGCGTTATGCTGTGAAGAAATAGTATAATTTGTTGCAGATTTGAATTCTCTAGGTTGTGCTGCTTTGTATGTAACTGAGAAAAAAATTTAAAGTCTCTGCCTTTATTAAACAAGACTGAACCAGGTCCTGTTAAAACCCTATAGATTATTTAATCAGTTACCTTTTACAGTTTTCCAAATGAATGAAAAGAGACTACAGAAAAAAAGTGCAACCTTTCACTCTGTGTTACTCTCAAGGGGTGGCAATTTTTGTTTGGATTTTTACAGCTCCTTTGAATTTGAAAATCCAATACGTAAATCTTGTTGCGTTATCTTATTTAGACTTCAGTTTCTGTGTATGTGTATCTTCTCCATTAAATAAATATTGAATATTGAGTGATTTCTTGGGGAGGGGAGAGACTCTTCTAGATCTCACAAAACAATTCTTTCATCATCGGAAATCTAGGCTGATCATCGGTACATTACAAAACTGGTGCAGAGAATCAGAACATTTGTGGTGTGGGGTTTTTTTAAGTCTCATTTGTATAAGATGTCTCCTATTCTACTTGGAATCTCATCCACAGATTCCCAACTCTTTGAAGTTTCCTTGAAGATCCTGGAGCCCTTCAAAATTTTTGAATTTCAGGTAGGTAAGCATTTGCGCGGATGCATGCGTTAAATTGGTCGACCCTCTCCCTATGTCTGCATCTGTGCTTCATGCTCCTAATTTCTTTTTCCTATCAGCTAGGCAGAACATTCAAGCTTAAAACACTATGTCTTTTTTCTCCTTGATTTTTATAGGCTGTATTCTCGTTAAAATATTTTGTCTCAGTGTTTATTAATAAAACAACGCAGGAGTTTTAAAACATCTTCAGTAGGTTTTTTTGTTTTTTCTTTTTCGTTTTTTTAAGAAAAAAAGAAAATCTTTGCCTTTCAGACAGACGAGGCTGATCTCCAGGTCTGCACAGACCTGTCAGAACTTTGTTTATTCTTTCAGGTTTGTTTGTAATACTTCTACAGAATTTCTGGTTTGTTCAGATAGATTTTCTTCTTGATACATTCAGACTTGTAAAGAAGTGCAGATCTTATTAGAGTGCTGCTGTATCATAATCTGTTATTCGTTTGAGCTAGATTTAAAGACTGAGCAAAAGGTCTTCAGTGTTCTTTGTAGTTTACATATTCTGGCATCTTCATTTGAAGACTTTTTAGGGAGGTGAGAACAACCAAATGGATCCTTTATCAGAAAATGTCCTTGTCTTATTGAATATGATCTGTCACCAAAAGTGTTTTCATGTAGATTATGTCACCTTTTCTTCCTTTAAAGTCTCCCTGTAGGCATGGTTGAATGTTAATAATTCAGTTAGCAGTGATAGGAGAGTGATCTTGAAAAACTACAAGAAGTCCAAATACTGTTATTCTGTAGCCCATACAAATACACCCTTGCCATCAGACTGCTGTGTTGCTTTCCTAAGAAGTTGATCTGTAATCTCAGGACTTGGAATTCTGATTCTTTCAGTAACTATTTACACATTGATTACAGTCAGTACTGTTCAGCTGGTTCCAAAAGTTGCCTGGGAAGCAAACCTGCAGAACATTTAATTGCTGGTCACTGACCCCCAGAGCTGCACATGTTCAAACATGTAGATAGGTTTGTAATGTTAGAATTCAAATGATCTGTCAGTAAAGAGTTTGAGTTTTGTCTAAACTAAAATACGGTATTTGCTATGAACAATTATACTGTTGTTTTCTGATTTGCATGTGCAAGACATATTTCCACTAGTAAACTGATTTCCAGAGTATTCTATTGTTTCAGTAACTTTTGTTAACAAAAATAGGTTGGGTGATGTCCTAAAGCCAAGGAAAAGCAAGAGATTACTTGTACTGAAATAGGGCAAAGTCCTCCAAAGTTTAGAGGACTTTGTAGTAACAGACTCCCCTCGTTATGCAGAGCTTAAGATGCTCTCTGTTCTTTGCAGATTAAGTAAAAGCTTCTGGGAAACAATATATAATGACAAAAACAAGAGCAGAAAATAAAGATTCTGAAATTTATTTCTTTGTCTCTCTCAGACTGAACATCTGGATTTTGGTATTTGGTTTTGGGGGTTTTTTATTGCTGTTCTGTAGTAGTAGTATGGTGGTAGCAAATGCCTTTAGCATGCTCAAAATTGTCAGATCTTTTTAAAATTTTGAGTGGAAATTGACCTTCGTACTAGGCATTGAGCAAAATGGGGATGCATCATCTATATTCCTGTTACAGCATTGGTTTATATTTATTCCAGAACTACTTTTAGAAGTCGTATTTCTTTCTTCAGTTTGTCCCAGAATACCTGTAAATTCAGAACTTTTCTTCCTGAGGATTTGTTGCAGTTTTTCAGGATGTCAATAATTGCTTTTATTAAAACACTGTGAAGTGAAACAGGTCATGATATAGTGGCTTCTTTTTGCCTTCTTACCTAGCAAAAATTACTTACTGACTAAAAAAAATTTTTTCTTTTTTTTAGACAGCTGTTTCTTTGTACATTTAATAGTTACCTCCTTTTTTTTTTTTATGTAGGGCATGGAACTGGCATCACTTTTGCATCAGTTTCTTGAGGCTTGGGTTTTTGTGTTCTCATCAACTATAGTGGGAATACCATTTTTCCATGAAGGTGCTTTTAAAATGTATTTGAAAATAGAAATTAGCAGCCCACTTATCACCATAAAGCTTTGCATCGCTGTTCTTCAGGCGACTTTTTTTTATTTTGTCATTTCACGAGGAGTAATTGGGATGCAAAGTTTAGCTTGTTGAATCTTTTTTTTTCTTGTAATCTTGGTAGTTCTAGGAGAGAAAATAAGGTACAAGTTGCAACATTAGGTTTGGTGAGAAGTTACAACCTGACTAATAATACTTTCAAGATTTGTTTACATTTGTTAGTTTTCATTCTATGGTGTAAGCAATAGCATACCAGTAGGGTTTTTTCCTATATTGATACAGTATTCTTCTGCTGTGAAAAGTGTCTTTTGGGAAAGTTTCTGCTTAAACTTAATACATCCTGCTTTTTGATATACTGTAATTCAAAGCATTCTTTAAGCATTGCTTTTTGGCCTTTGATGCTGTGATCATCTGATGTGGGTTTGTTTCTACCCTGTTTTCATAATCTTCACCCTTTTTGTCCACTAAAGGCAAACTGCACAGAAACAGTAAAATTGCTGCCCTTACCTTAATTACTGATACTTGTGGTTTCATTTTTTCCCCCACATAACATTGATTTATTTTTTTATATATATTAGAAGTATTAGGACTTTGAGGGGTTGATAAAAGGGCATCTCTAATAGCATTAAAAAACCCTGCAATCTGAGCTATACTTTCCTGGCTCTCAATCATTGATACTATCATTTCATTCATTCATTTAGAAAAGGAGACCATTAAGATCTGATATTTCAGAAGAATAAAACCGAATAAAAATTTCAGGTCTTTATGCTGGAAATGTGAATAAAAATATGTTTACTTTTTACTTTGCAGTTTGCCTTTGAGAGGCTCTACTTTACTATTATCTAAAGAGTGGGAATATGTGGAGGAGATCCAAAGTAGGAGAAAATGGGGTTACTTTATCAGAAACTGGAGTTCTCCTATTGGGTCATCTCCTCCACTCACCCGCCATCCTCCCCACTGAGCTTTGCATCCTTGTGATCGGCTTCCAGTGTAGTTAAGGGAGCGTGGTACCAACGTGGATAAAGGGAGATGGGTCAACCTGTTTGACACATGCATGCTTACATACAAGAAATTCAAAATTTCAATGGCTCTAAGGTAATTGTGGCACCCCGAAGAAACTTCAAACAGTATTTTTCTGTGGAGGAGATTTTCCAATAGAATTCCAGCTAATGGTAAGTAACCCTATTCTGCGTATTATGTAGATGTCAGAAATATTTGTGCATTTTGCCCCTCACCAGTGAAGAATATAAAATGAGTATTACTATGTGGTAATACTACTTAATCTGTTTTGAAGGTAGTCTTCAAAAAAGCGTGGTGTTATTCAGAGTCCAATTCAGTGTATTTTCCAGGTTTGTGACTGTTTAATTTCTGGCAGGTTTTACAGTGAATGACAGCTACAATCAACAGACTCAATTTCCAGCTGTACAGCAGCTGCAGGATTCAAGCACACTTGAATCTCAGGCTCTTTCAACGAGTTACCATCCACCAGCCCTTCTTCAGGTTCCAAATACAGATGCTATTAACGTAGTAAGTACTGCTGGAAGGCAGAATTTCTTGTTCAGTGTTCAGTCATGAGTTTCTTTGAGCTATTTCATTGATGATTAGGTAAACTGAGAAGTTAGAAAAGTTTCATGATTTCTTTTCTAGGTTGTTTAACAACTGAAAAATAAAAGGGCAGGGGAAGATAAGTGACCTGGCTACGTGTTTCTTAAAAAGAGTTGTACGTTTTGATTCTCTAGGCTTAGAAAAGGATATAATACTATAAAGTTGGATTGTAAGTCTAAAACTAAGGAAAGGACCTATTATTATAAAATAATGTTATTGCACTATATTCTGTCCAATTCTTTAATTTCTGTGGATATAGGTATGATCAAGCAGTAGAAATAACATTACAGATGTATAATGATCATTCATGGAGCTTGCATATTGCAGTATATAATGTTCTTTCATGGGTCTTATCTAGTTAAATTTGTAAAAGAGCTTAATTGTTAAACATACAGTTTAAACATAGCTTTTTATGGTGATGGCAGTACCTAGCATGAAGACCACCTGTGGTAATGTGTTTACCATGATGACCTGCATGAATTATTGTCCCTTCATGCTTATTTGCAAAGGGCAGATGTCAGAGAAATGAGGTGGGTTTTAGGATCTGGAAGAGTTTGAGTAATTTCAGCCTAAAGGCTATGGAGTTTTCTTCTTTTCAAATCTTACACCATGCTATCATTCTCAAGGATTATTCTGTGATGGGTTTTGCTTAGAGGGAAAACCTGCTCAAAAAGAAGTCTATCAGCACCACTGTGCATTTTGCTACGCAGTGTGGGGCTCATACTGTTTAAAATGGCTGGTTTAGTGTTAAATTTAACCCCTCAAACACCAGAAACTCTACAAGATTCAAGGCACCTTTTTGTCTAGATTCACAAGGAGGTGTAAGTGCGCTGCATTATCCATTTATAGTGATTCAGTAGGTGCACATTTTGCTGCTTTCCTTCTAACTATGAGAGTGAGGTATCTCATCGCAGTCTTAATTTCTTGTTCAAAAATTTACGAAAGCATCATTTAGATTACTTGTGTTGACTGTAAATGCTGTAATCTCTTCTTGCCTGTTTGTGTGACTTCATTTCAGTATTGTGTTCTTGAAATTTACATGAGGCTTTGATTTCTAGACTACTCGCTTGATACAAGATCAGTCATCACAAGAAGAACTTGAATTGCACACCCAACGGCCTCATTTTCTTGAGGATAATGAAGATCAAAGCAGGCGTTCATATAGGTTTGTCACACTTTCAGGTTTTGTCACAGAATTTCCTGAATCTTTTATGGCAAGTAATTATATGCAACTAATAAAACCAATTTTCTTCTAATAGATGTGAATATTGCAACAAGGGTTTTAAGAAATCCAGCCATTTGAAACAACACGTACGATCACATACTGGTGAGAAACCTTATAAATGCCAACTCTGTGGCCGTGGCTTTGTTTCCTCAGGAGTTCTTAAATCACATGAGAAGACTCATACAGGTAACAGAGCATACCAGCTCTATATTAGCTTGACTCACGTTTGGGTTTTGTAAATGTCCTGTATAAGTAAACTTAAACAAATGGCATGCTACTTATTTGTTTCTGTTACTTTAAGGAGTTAAAGCATTCAGCTGTAGCATTTGCAATACCTCCTTCACAACTAATGGCAGCCTTAGGAGGCACATGGCAACTCACATGAGCATGAAGCCTTACAAGTGCCCATTCTGTGATGAAAGCTTTCGAACAACTGTTCACTGCAAAAAACATATGAAAAAACATCAGGCAGTCTCCTCAGCTGTAGCAGCAGCTACAGAAACAGGAGGGGGAGGTAAATTATTTCATTTTTACTCTTACAGTCCTTAACTACAAAACAAGTACAAATGTTTCAGTGGATTACATGAATGCTGTAACAGTAATGTTATAAATTAGCTTTCCAGCATGGATAATGTCTAATGTCCACAGCCACTGAAATCACTCTGTTATGTAAGTTGCTTAAAGAAATCAGTTTTCCAGGGATACAGCATTTTTTGTCCTAAATGACTTATACCTGTATTTAATTATTGTAAAAATAAGAATTACAAATCCAACTTTATTTAAAAGAAATACAGACATGAGTAGTTAGACCTCTGAAAGAGATTTAAGTCCAAGCACATAATGTGGTGGCCATGTGTTTGATCATAAACCCTTGTATTTCTGCAATTTCAGCTGGCGGATTAAACTAAACAGACGTGTGTGTATATATATGGTTTGTTTTGGGTTTTTTTTTTTTAATAGTTGCATGTGTTGAAGATGATGATGAAAACTCTGAAAGAACTTCCAGAAAATCTCGTCCTGGTGTCATAACTTTTACAGAAGAAGAAACAGCAGAACTGGCAAAGATTAGGCCTCGAGAAAGTGCCACTGTCTCAGAAAAAGTTCTTGTCCAATCTGCTGCAGAGAAGGACAGAATTAGTGAGATCAAAGATAAACAAGCAGAACTGGAGTCAGAGCCCAAATATGCCAATTGTTGTAGTTATTGCCCCAAAAGCTTTAAAAAACCCAGTGATTTAGTCAGGTAAGGAATGGAGAGTTTTGTGTATTTTCAATTTTCTAAATTGTTCACCAGAAACATAGCAGTTATAGTTTCCTATAATGTTTTTATGTCTAAGCTAAGGTTTGACCTATATTTACATACATTTTTCTGTTTCAGGATGGTTTAAAAATGTGTCAAAATGTTATATATTCTGACTATGACTAAACGAGCCTTTTGTTATTTCTTTTCCTGCAGTATTAAAATGATTATTATAAAGCTTTAGAATAAATGATTTTTTCTTGCTATAGGACTTGCGTGTAAAACCATGTAAAAATCAGTTTGAAAAATGGCAAATGCTCAAATCATCTTCTTTACTAGTTCTGCTTAATGTAATGTTAATATAAGTATTCAATTAATTCTAAAATTAGAGACAAAATAAATATTTTTACAAACTGACATAAAAGTAGAAATTCACATATACATGTATTCTGTAATTATTAGACATGTTCGTATCCATACTGGAGAGAAGCCGTATAAGTGTGATGAATGTGGAAAGAGTTTCACTGTAAAATCCACTCTGGATTGTCATGTTAAAACACACACAGGTCAGTAAGATTTTGAATGTCTTTGTTTAAAAACTGGTTACTTTCTTGACAGGCTGTTTTAATTAAAGATTTTGCAAGGAATGGTATGTTTCACTATGATCTAGGAAATGGCACTATGAATGGCAGCACTAGGTGAAATTTGGTGCTAACTGCATCATCAAATAAATCATATTATGATATTTTTGATAAACCATATTATTACAGCCTTCTGTATTAGTAGGCTTATAATAGTCATAGTCTTAGCTCATGGAAAAACTATGTGTGTGTATATAAGATTTTAATTATCATATTTTGATGCTAAATGATTTTTCTGAGCAAGAGGGTGGAGTTGGAGGATTTTATAAAATGAAGTTAAAAAAATTATAAACATTAATGTTTGTGCTGCTAAGTAGATTGAAAGAGTACAAAAAATTTGAGCGTTCTGCTATTTGAATCATGCAAGTTGAATGTAAACCTAATTTCTGTAATATTTAGATTTTTACTGTAGTTTCTTTGTATTCCTGAGAGAGGTCTGACTTCAGTTAGTAGTATTTTTCAACCCCAATTTTTCATAAATTAAAAAAAAAATCTTTAAATCTTTCAGATTTGTTTTCTTCTTACCATTGAACTTCTGTAATAAACCTAATCCTAACCCAATTACTTTCTAAAACTGGCTACAGTTTTGCTAAGGTGCATTATAAGCTTTTTTCAAAAATGGGGAAAAAAAAAAAAAGCTTTTAATGTGGTAATATATAATTATTTTGCTCATGGAAGCTACCTTTCTAATTCAGTGTATTTGTACTTTCTACTGTTGTTTAGTAAGAAATACTACTCTTGTGTTTTATACCAGATCTCTGAGTAGATTAGTATCTTGTCTCGGGCAGTAGCAAATACTAAGGATCATGAAAAGAACAAAGCAGGGATTTGATCATGTTCCTCCAGGTTCAAGCAGTTTGCAAATTGTGGGACTCTGAACTGGAGATTGTATCTTTTTGCTCACTACCTTTAATGGAATAATTTACACTAGTTTTAATCCAATTGTTCTCTGAACCCAGAAAAACTGGGTAAAAATGAATGGCCTCCAGTACATCCAGTAGTAGTAAGTTCCTTGATTCAAATTTCGTTTTCAGTGTACTATCTCATGATTTTGTTCCTAAGCCCACTAGTTCTTTTGTTTGAGAAATAATGAGAAATTGTTCCCTGTTTTTCTTTTTTTAAGCTTTTTATGATTTTACAGACTTTTAAATAATATAAAACAGGGCTTTGTAAATGACCATTTTAATATCCTTCACAGATTTTTCCAACCTGCTGTTCATCCTCTCTTCCACACTGTGTATTACAATTTTGACTAGCTTAGGTCCTCGCTCAGGTGCTTCAAGAACTCCCTTGCTGACTTCCAGCCTTGTGAGAATTGTCCATATAATCCTACCTTTTGTTTTCAGTCTTAGAACCTTTTTTCTTTCATGAAAGGACTCTGTCCTTTCATCCTGTGACAGCAGTTTTTCTAAGGTCCTTTCATATACAACCAGTGTAAAACTCCAGAAATCCCAATACAGTCTTGTCAGTGAAAATCTGGTCTCCTTCAAAGAGCTTTCATCGATTTGTGAAGCGTAATTTTCACTACAAAAGCCACATCAACTGTTCTCTATTATAACTCATTAGATCTTGTGGAATTATTTTTCTTTCTGTTTTCTTTTATGATTGGGCCAGCTGGTGTTGGATGAACATGAAGTTTAACTGATGTGCCGTTTCTGCATTTGAGCCTGGATCCCTTTTAAGAGGGCTGTTTTAATCTGTGGGCAGCACCCACAGCTAATAGTTCATTGGGTTTGTGTTAAGCCATACTTATTTTATTTAAATGAACAATTAAAAAAAAAATACAGTTTGATTGTCTTGAACTACCCTACCAACAACAGTTGTCCTGGTTTTGGCTAGGACAGAGTTAATTTTCAGTTTGAAAAGCTACTGTTCTCCCCTGTAAAAGAACATTGCCTGGATGGGAACCTACCTGCCTTCATCTATAATAAACATTAATGCAAAGAATTAGTTTGGGGTTTTACTGTAGCTTCTATTGTATCACCACCTTTCAGACCAGCAGGCTGGCTGGAAGTTTTTCTGTGAGATACAGTTCTTCGGCTGAACACTTAGCTCCTGTATCCTGGCATAGCATATAGTGGGATGACTGAAGTCATACATTATTGTACTTCTGTCCTCATTGCTTTTCTAATTTCCTGTATGTGTAATGTTCTTGTTAACATTTTACTTGGGTAGTGAGTAGTATGGCATAATTGTAGATGTAATGAAACACTCTTTATTTTACTATACGTGGAAGCAATGCCAATTTGGCATTTGCCCTTTCTGTAGGGCTTTTCATCCCAATTTGTGATCACCTTCCCGCCAAGTTTCCCTTGTGGCCCCTACCTCCGTGTCCATAGATAGTTTTACATTCTAGTTCATCCGTCTTTCTGTTTTCTTTTCAGATTCCTATTACTTACTCAAAAAGCCCAAGAGTCAGGTCATAATCTGATTGAATATTTTAATGTTCTGTTTAAACAGGACTTCAGGTGTTCAGTTTGTTCCTCAGTGCTTACTTTTTTTGTGGTGTTAACTTTTCTTTCTTTTTTTTTTTTTTTTTTTTCCTTCTCTATTCTCCCAGTAGGTATTTGTTTTCTGTAGTGGGAAAGACTGCTAGATGGTTTTCTTTGTGGTACTCTGAATGTGGTACACAGCTTTGCTGCAGCCCAGATCCGCATTGTCTTACTGGTTCATGTTATTCTTGGGCTTTTCTCCATTATTTGAAACAGAACATTGTCAGAAATTAACTTGGTTTTGTTGAACAAAAATTGACAACAATGTTAGGGTTTTCTAATATAAATCTGTAGTCTGAAGTAGACTGAATCGTAATTCAGGAATTTGATGAGAGATGAGAGATTCGTCTGTGTAAATGGCAACTAGAACTCAATAGCAGGAATGTGACTTCTTTACCTAGTGGCAATGACTAACGTCTCCCCAGTACAGTAGTGCGTTCTGATCTGGAAGTTGAGTTGATTTTGTTTCGGGGTTGATATAATGGTTTTCCAGGTAAACCGATAACTTAGTCACACTTATTACTGTTTTTCTTTCCTTTTCATTTTTTTAAAATGTATTTTTCCATCACAGCTATAGAGAAGGCTTGATTTTATTCTTTGGTAGCACAGCTGTACAAAATACATTGATTTCTTTCCCTTGTTTAGCTAGGAAGCGGTATCATGGTGAGAGGCCTGGGAATTTCGGGGAGTTACAGTGGGTTTTCAGCTAGAGTGGCATGTTTTCTGCCAGATATTTACATTATGCTTTTTGTGAATTGTACAATTGTGCTTATGGTTAATGTAATGAACTCCATAGTTAACTTGTTATTTGTAGTACATTAAAAACTCCATTTGAGACCAAGGATTTTTTTCAAATGCTATGCAATCTGAAAGGAGAGCAGAGAAAAAGAAGACTGTATGGGTATACACCAGATTTCTGTACTTGGTTGGTATTTTGTTTTAGAATATTATCTCACTTATAAAGTTTGTTAGTTTCCTACTTGTAATCCATTAATACTAGTCAGTATTGAGCTAAAGGCTAAAACAGAAGAATAAAGCTGCTGGAATTAAAAAGGAGATGAGTGACTTAAATAAGGAGAAGCCAAATGCTGAAGACGTCGAGATGAAACTTAATTCTCCAGTTTTATGAGCTATGTAGTTGAAACAACTTGATTAGTCAGGAAAGTAAGAGGTGAGGAGGAGCATAGAGGCAGCAAGGTGACCAAATAAGACTCTGCATAAAAGTTTGAGCATACTGAGTTTTAGAAATAAGAAAAAATGAAGATACCCTTAATTGAGCACCTACATTCATTTGCAAAACAGCCAAAATTATAAAAAAGCTAGTTATTTCAAATCTATTCTGTTCAAATCAGTTTAGAATCTGTATTTTTTTTAAATGGTTGGTATACTCTATTGATTTTTAGAGGTTTTATCATTTATCTTTCTGTTTTTGAAACTTTTCCAGGCCAGAAGCTTTTCAGTTGTCATGTATGCAGTAATTCTTTTTCTACAAAAGGGAGTCTAAAAGTCCACATGCGTCTGCATACAGGAGCAAAGCCCTTTAAATGTCCGCACTGTGATTTACGGTTTCGTACTTCAGGGCGCAGAAAAACCCACATACAGTGTCATTATAAACCAGAGACAAAGAAAGCTAGGAAGCCTGTCGCCCGTACTTCAACTGAGGGACTGCAACCAGTCAGTCTTCTTAATTCATCCTCAACAGACCCAAATGTTTTCATCATGAATAACTCTGTTTTGACGAGTCAGTTTGATCAAAATTTACTTCAGCAAGGACTTGTGGGCCAGGCTATCCTGCCTGCTTCAGTGTCAGGTAAAAATGGATGACTTTGTGGTGGTGGTGGTGTTGAGATCAAGTACTGAACTTTGCTTTGTATTAGAGTTCAGAAAATTATGTGAAAAGCTACTTCCAAACAGGTAAGAGTTGTACTGAATTAATGATTCAATGCATGGTGGTGACAGAAATTTATTTATTTAAGAATGAAGGTGAAAATGTATGTAGCTCACCTAAAAGATCTCTTCAGTTCTGCTGTGGTGTTACACTGCAAAAGGAAGAAAATACAGATAACAAGTAGCTGGAGTACTTGTATTCTTTTTGGTAATGCTCTGTTGCCTTCTCTTAAAAAGGAGAGAAGCAAAACAGTTATTCTGTAAGCTTTCAAAGTTTGTTTATACTAGTTATTTACATAATTAATGAAGAGCATGTTTTAGTGCATGTGCTCCGCTGTACGTGTGTACTTAATGGTCCAAAACAGAAAGAGAAAAACACTCCATAAAAAAAACCTCTGCCAAAAAAACCAAAACAAGAAAACAATTTAGATGGTCAAAAACCTACTAGTATAGGCATTTAGGTTGAATAACTAAATGCCTAGGATCTGAAGTCTAACCAATTGACAGTGGCTACAGCTGCATTAGCACGTTAAATGTGTCACAGGCCATTCTTTGACTCGGAGGCCAACTGGCAAGGAATGCCCAACGTGCTTCATGTTGCAGGTAAATGGCCTTTTGAGAATGATCCTTGCTAACTTCTAAATTGCTCTCAGGAATTGCTGGTGTAAGTGCTGGCTGGCCACAGGGACTTTTTTAAGAGCACAATAGTGTTCAGGTGTCTGGAAATGTTCCCTGATATTATTAAATTTGCTACTTAAATTGTGGTCTTGGACTGTCTGTCACTTCTGAAAGCGAGACTTTGATTTTCTGTGCTACTTTGGCACTTTTTCCAGTACGTCTATGATTTTGAAGGTATGCCCACAAATCCACAGTAATGTATCAGTCTCGTATTTAACTATAGCCATTTGAGCTTATAGGATTTGACCTAAACTGTTGTCCAAAACCAACAAACTCTTGGTTGTTCAGAAGATACTGGTACATGTTATTTGAAGGCACGGTTCGTGATAAATTTGTGATTAAAAACTGTCTGATGTTTGCTTGGATTTTTGAGTGAACGTAGTAAGGAGGAGTCTTTAGCATGTTCAGATGTCCTAGAAAGAGGCAGGAAACTTCTGAAACCAAGATTAGTGATTTTTTTGGCCAGAGCAGGTATTTTTTGGGTGCATGGTAAAGCAGATTTATTATACTAAAGGATTTTGGAGAGGGATGGATGGATAGATAGATGTTTTTTGAAGTATCAGCTAAAGGAGGCTAGTTGATCATATTCCCTTCTTCAAACATCTTCAGTATGTCAAACACAAGGTGACTTTTTCCTTATATTCTCTCAAGATCTTTTGTAGAGATGGTCTATTTGACTTTTGAAATTAGGAGCTTTCTGAGTTGTAAAGATTTCAGATGGTAATATACCTTTATTTCCATCCACATGAGCACGTAGGATGAACTTTGATACCTTCTTGAATAATGTTTGTGCTGCGCAAAAATGTGGCAGTAGCTTTCATCATGTGTATGTTCAGAGTCAGAATGTACATACCATGTGTGAGTGCGGCTTGTATTTAGGCATGGCACGCTCTCGAAGGAAATTTATAGCAAATTTCTCCAGGTTTCCAAAGCTAGTTTGGAGTGCTTCTTGTTTTGTAAGATACTAGCTAGTGCGTAAATAATAGCAATCTTTAAATTGAATATATGAAGCTTTAAAATAGGCAGTCATCTACTTCAAATTATTTTTCTTGGCATAAATAAATGTGTGTGTGTGTATAGCTTTTGTATTGATTTAATTTATAAAAATAAGCAAGCTAAAAGAGGCAATCAGTAATGATAAGAAAAACATTACAATATGGCTGTTTTCTTTGGTAGCTGGAGGTGACTTAACTGTGTCCTTGACAGATGGTAGCTTGGCCACTCTTGAAGGAATACAGTTACAACTTGCTGCTAATCTGGTTGGACAAAATGTTCAAATTTCTGGAATAGATGCCACCGGTATTAACAACATAACATTACAGGTAGGTTGCTCGCAGTTTCTTGCTTTTAATTTTACAGAGTCCCTTTGAGGGCTGAAGGAAGTTTAAGGAGCATAGATAATTCTGGAAGAGTTCCCTTGAACTGAACGAGGCATGCGGCAATACCACGCTGTATCAGTTGTACCATGTTAGAAGACTGAAGGAATAGCTGCACAGTGTGGAGGGTTCTGTTCTTTCTTTTTCAGTTTTTCAGGGTTTTTTTACCATCTAGGATTTTGGCAGATTGCTTTAAAATCTGTTGTGGGTTGGATTTTGGTTTTTTTTTTCTTTTAATTGCATTTTGTCTTTTTACTTTAAAAGCATTTTAGGCTAAAATTCCCCACCCAAGCTCCCAAAAGAACCCTCCCCAGAAACAAACCGACCACCAAATTATTGTACAGAATGTTCTTTAACATAAAACACCTGCATTATTTGGCAAGCTTTTAGTATTTGGATTGACAATTTAAATTCCCATTGAGCTTGTAAAATGAATGACAGAAAAAGATGAGATGATTACATTTTAAAAATTTATATTTGAAATGATATGAAAGAATGATTTTCATGACCTTGGTTGTATTTGATCAGTTTTACAGAATCATTGAGGTTGGAGGAGACCTGGAGATCACCAGGTTCCAACCCCAAGGTTGGGGAAGGGACATCTTCAGAGTTACCTTGGGTTACTCAGGGTCCCTCTACTCAAGAAATTTTTAGTGTAAAACAAAACTATATTTTAGTTTTGTTTTCCCCAATCATCCCTAAAGAGTAAAATTTCTGTCTTTATCGAGAACAGATGTTTGACTGTGAACTGGGACCTTAATGAGACCTAGGAGCTGACAAAATAGATAATTTCTGCTATCAGTCTTCTCTCTGTTCAATGCTTTTTCATTTTCAAAGGCCTGAAGACAGTGATAAGTGTTAAGTGCAGCAGTAAGACAGTATGGAATGCCAGTAGTGTGGGTACCTGGTGCCCAGCATACTCATATGGAACTATGATCATGATTTCCCAAACATTTTGCTGAGGGAAGGGAGGGGGGAATTTACAGGTGAAGCTGAATAGACTGTTTACTTAGTGACTTTGGAGACTGGCTATATACAGACACTTAAAAATAAATTTAAATTTTAAATGGTTAATTATAAAGTTTAAATATTATATATATTCTATATGCAGTGAATACAAATTCTGGATTTATGTTAAGAATATTCACTTAACCTGTATTTGTTAACTTCAGATTCATCAGATTGAAACCTTGCTTTTCAGATCGATCCAAGTATTCTACAGCAGACATTACAGCAGAGTAATTTACTTGCTCAGCAGCTAACTGGAGATCCCAATATGGCTCCACAGAATACCTCCCTCCAGGCAACAGAAAATGCAGTGCCAGCTAATGTGGTTATTCAGCCTATATCAGGCCTATCTTTGCAGCCCACAGTAACGTCTTCTGCTAACATGGCAATAGGATCCCTATCTGAGCAAGAGTCTGTGCTGACAACCAGTGCTAGTGGTAAGCAGTGTCAATAGTTTTATTGTGCTTTGAATTTCTTAATTTTACTTATGATATTACCCACAGTGAGAAGTCCACTCCCCAAATACCTCATTTAATACAGTTCTTGTATGAGCTTCTTCAGTAAATTTTACAACTTTGTTACCATTTTTGAATATAATTTTTTTCACAAGATGGACTATATAATGAAAATTTTGAAGAACATCTGTAGTCTTTAGAAAAATATAAAATCTTTGTTCTGAAGATCTTAACCTGCAGAGGAATAAATTGGATATGAAAACAATTTATTCTTTAGAGTAGAAGTTCTAGCCTCTTACCTTGGCTACATCTTTTACAATCATTCAGAAAATAATGTATTAATTGGTTTAAAAAGTTGTGTCTCATAAAGAAAGGATCTTCATGGATTTTTTTCTGTTCTACCCACTTATATTTAGGTGCACAGGACATCTCTCAAGTCATGACTTCACAGGGTATGGTATCATCTTCAAATGGACAACATGAGATAACATTGACCATAAATAATTCCAGTTTGAGTCAAGTTCTAGCTCATGCTTCGGGGTCTACTAGTGCAAGCTCATCAGGAAGTCCTCAAGAAATCACTCTTACAATATCTGGTTGGTATTTTTAAAGATATTTAATGGTACCAGATCTCCACTTTATAAGGTAGCTATACAGAAGCATTTGAGGATATTTTCACTGTCCACAGCTTTCCTACAGTATATATTTTTATATTCATCAGCTTGAAAAGATAGTCCCCAAATCTACTTTTGAAAACCAAATAACATTTGCTTTGGGGATGCATGTTAGATCGGTTCCCTATTTTGTTCATAGCCTTGAGTCAACAAGTGTTTATCTCGGTGGTGAAGGCAGTATAACCAGCTCTTACTTCCTTCTTGTGCCACTTTTGGGCACTACTGGGACAGGAACAAGCAGGGCAGCTTTTGGAGATGAGTTTATTTCATCTAGTTTTCTTTAAATGCCTGTGGGACTGTGTTCTAATAGATGTTCTGATCATTCTTTGAGGTGTACTATTCGGTCTTTATAATATGTAGTTAATGCTTCAGGTTTCTTTGCATAAATTTAGACTGACTTACTGCCTCTATGAGACTGATCTTATATACACTATAAATATTTTTCTATTTCCCCTAAAGATGGTTTGTATTTTGTATCATAAGATTTCTTTAATAGTTCCAGTATAATATTTAGTGCTCTTCTCTTTCTTTTCCTTTCTTTTTTCTTTTTTATTTCCTTTCCTTTTTTGCCTTATTTTCCATTTTCTGTAACACGTTTAGTGTTTTTAAGTGTCGTGACAATAATGTCTGTGTTAAGGTGTCAGGGTCCCCCACCTATGTGTTTCTGCTTGTTAATAAATGTTCACTCATCTAAGGAAAATGGAGTATAGGTTTCCAACAACTGATAGAATCTGCTTTCAGTTTCTGTGTGTTCTATGCTTGTTGACCATTGCACAAAATTAACACCATGTGAAGTGACGTTTTTACAAAAGAGGACATGTTCAATGTAATTCATTATCCATGTAGTAGATGGAAAAAATCACATTTTAACCATTAGCCTTTATTTTGCTAGACTTTTATAGTTTCATGAAGTTGATGCCTTGAATCGAGATAAGTAAGATCAGTATTTGTCTAAATATTAATCAGCACAGGCATTTGTCTAGATATTAATATCTAGACATGCATAATCACATCTGTATCAAAAATTTGTCGAACCTCTGCATAAAAATCTGCATGTGTAGAAAATAACTTTGGTTTTGTATTTTCTGGTTTTATTATTTTATGATCACTTGTTTATAGTTCCAAGTACAGTAGCAGAATAATGTTGAGATCTTTCCAGTTTTAATAGGACTAATTTCTCTTCAGGCCAAGATCTTATTCAGCATAATTCTGGAAGCAGTGATCTGAATAGCGGCTTAAGGCTGACAGCGCCAACCATCAACAGTCAGACTACAGGTGCTACGTTAACTATAAGCAACGACCAGCTTCTTTCTCAGGGCACTTCGCTAAATGCTCCAGGTAAGCATACAGTGATTTTTCTAATTAAAAATAATAACACTTTGTTAAAAAATAAGTATTAGACCAGGTAACTAAATATGAAATGGTATAATCTTGCACATTACGATTCAGGAATGACATTGGTTTGTGTGTTTCTCACTAGCTTTGAATTGTTACACCAATTTAAATGAACTTTACTGCACAGAGTAAGAAGAAAATGAAAACTAAATGACATCCCTAAAATGAGTACTTTGAAGCAGCTACAGAAATATTGAAGGACTATTTCTATAAATTGGAGGATGAAGAAATCTGATACATTTGCTGCAGACAGACGATAAAATATAATTTATATCAAATTTGCTCTAGTATTCAAATTTTGAGATTTTAAATATGTACATGAATTTCTTCCTATACCTGTTTATATATACACACAAAAGTGTGCGTGCATATAGTTGTTCATACTTTCAGCCAGTGCAGCAGGTTGCATTGGTTGCAGCAGGTTGCACTAATACAGAATTACTACTGATAGCAAATAATTTTCTTCACTCTTATGCATACTTAAATTTTCTCTATCTATCTTCCTTATCCTTCCCCTAGTGCTCATATACGTTTATAAAGCAAATCTGCTTTAATGTCATACGGGGGGAAGCCTACCCCAGAGTATCCCGTAAGATTTGAAGGTTAAGGCATGCTCTTGTGTAATGAATTAGTAAGTGAAGTAACAAAAACACAGTTGTATTGTACCTTCTGTATCACCTTCTTAGGTTTTTGAGGCTTATCATAAACTGAGAGCCGTGAGGCCTCTGCTCATATGTTGGAGAATCTATAATGAACTCTTATACAGCTGGTATAATCAAACTGTTATGAAATACCTATGAATAAAAAAATGACCTTTTTTGCTATTATGGATTATCAACTGTGTTGCAAGGATAAGGGTGGGAGTGTTGGCTTATGGAGTTAGCAAATTTTGGTTTTACTGCTGTGAATTGAAGTGTATTTCACTGAGAATTCTGAAAGTGGTCAGGCTACAGAAACGTGTCACCTGAAACTTCTTCAGATGTCTTTTCGGCTATGAGTCATCTCCCACCCACCATGTTACAAAGTTACTGCTTTGCAGTATGATGTCCATCGAGCTACATTTAGATGTAATTTTTCTAATTTTATCATCTAACTCTGACAATTTTTGACAGGTGATTAGCTGTTTAACTGATTTATTTGCTTCCAAAATAAAAAGGACTAGGAAATGAGAAAGAGAAATTAAGTTCAATTACAGTAAGTTTGCAGCTAAGAGTTTATGTATGTAACAGATTTTTTTTTTTTTTTTTACTATTTTGCATATATTCCAGAACTTAATACAACAGGTGGAACAAACCTTCCTTCATCAACACCCATATCTCAGTCTACAGTTTCTGCCCAGAATTTGGTTATGTCTTCATCAGGAGTTGGAGGAGATGGTAGTGTCACCTTGACTCTTGCTGACACTCAGGGAATGTTGTCAGGTGGTCTTGATGCAGTTACACTTAATATCACTTCACAGGTAAGAAATGCTTTTCCGAACTGACAGATAAGCTAACGTTACTGTCTTACAGGGCAGGAACTGGAGATTTTGCTTAGAAAATAATTTTGTCCCATAAATACATAGTATTTGAAAATTCAGTTAACTTTCCTTCTTTCTGCCAACAGTGTGTGCACACTGCCATCTGGAAGCATAAACTATTTAAACAGAAATACAGAAGCATTTTGCAGGGTTGTTGTTTTTTTTTTTTAAATGAACAGATAGGTTCTGCTGTTTTGAACATTGTTTGAAATCAGTTTTTAGTGATAAACTAAACTATGTGCTTCATCATCACTATTCAGTAATACAACTTAGTATTCCTAAACTTTTTATTGTGGTAAATTTTTCTTTTCATCCTTGTGAATATGAGAGTTGAAGAGCAGTTGCGACAGTTCCTTTCATAGCAAATAACAGGACAGAATCTAAATTAAAGTGACTGTCTTTAATAACAGGTAGTGTTATAAGACATTTTATAAGAATAGTGCTGTATGGATGGACTATCATCTCCCCAGTAGCTTTAGCATTAGTTTTGTTTTTAGCGTAATTTAAGATTTTTGTGACGTCATCAAGAGCCAAAGACATGTTGGCAAATAGAATGTATAGAGTGGGGAGAAAAAAACCCAATGAATGAATAATATTAAAAGACTAGAAGGTGAAAATTTAGGGTCATTGCGTGGTTGGCAATTCAGTGTAGATTTGACATCTGAAAATTTGGGCTGTTTCTTCTACTTTCTTGGCTTAATGAGGTTTGGATTGATTTTTACTTACTTTTTGACCTGAGTTAAAATGTGTAAATGTATATAAATGAAAGACTATTTGTCTAGCGTATGGTGTGATTAAACCTGGTGAAGCAAAGTCTGTGAGGATGATTATATGCTTCCCTCTCTGCAGTTTTGCTGTGAGGAGGGGAAGAAAAGACTTCTTACATAGTTCTTTGGACACATTTGTGATTTTGGCATGGCAGAGTAACAAAGCAATGTGTGGTTTCATTTCAGGCTTTGCCAAATATAATTGCTTCAATTATTACAATGTTGATGTTATTAATAAGACACTATGTCTGATGTTAAGGCAGGCATAAATAAAAATGAAACCTTGTTTTGGGTACTATGCAAACACAGTCTATGTTGCAGGAATCTTAAGAGATAGACAGGTAGTGCATAAAGGTACTGCATTTCCTGGGGAAATTGAAAACTATTTAACAGTAATGTAGAAATTGAAGTAGTAGTGTGATATTAGTAATTGTGTATCTTAATTAGTAATTTTGTACCTTGATTTTATGTATTTTGGAAATAGGCTTAGTTAAGAGATTTAAAAAAGGAAAATATTGTGGGAAGACCATGCAGGAAAGCAGAATAGAGGAGTTAAAGTATCAGCTGAAGAGAGAAAGACAAGGGAAGGCTGAGACATTCAGTGATTGTTGCAAGGCTGGGAAGAATTAATCAGAACTGAATCTCTGCTCTTACAGACTTCCAGTTGTTGTTACCCTTAAGTTGGTAGACTTAAAATGGAAGGAGAAAAGGAGAGAAAACAGTAGTATTTGTTCAGATAGGATTACAGAATGGACTTTTTCAAGGAGAAAAAAAAAGAAATAATTTTGAGGTATAAAAATAATGTACATGACTATCATTAGCTGTTTAAATATAGTTATTGTACCTTTTTTTATCTTTTCTCCCCTCTTCAACAGGGTCAGCAGTTCCCTGCTATACTCACAGATTCCAGTCTCGCTAGCCAAAGTGGGTCAGGCTCACAGCAAGTCATACTGGTGAGCCATACACCCCATTCAGCATCTGCAAACTCTGATGAAATAACATATCAGGTAGATACAATTTTTTTCTGTATCTTTTTTTTTTTTTTTTTTTTTTTTTTTGCAGCTAAAGGAAATTATTTAATCAAAACACTGGAATGATTCCTCTATATCCTGAAGCAGGAAGGCTGATGTCATTCCCAAACCAGAGTATGAGGAAGAGGTTCATTGTGACTCCCTAGTTACTCAGATTCTGTTTTAAGTTAAAAACACTTTCTTATATAAAAAAAAAGGCAATTAATAATGTGTTTCTTTCTACAAATTACATAATCATGCTCTCAACACAGACTGCTCCAAAAATTACCAAGCAAGTTTATAATTAGATAATAAAAATAGACAAAGTTGGGAGCTGTGGGAAAAAATAGCACCTATCACTACACCTTTTCCATTCTGTTTTTGTAACCAAATTTCTGTAAAGATGGAGCAACATAAAGTCTTTTCAACTTATATATTTGAATTTCAGTAGAAACTTTTACATATGTAATATAGTATTAATATTAGAAAAAGTAGTTCAGACCTCTCTTGTTGAAGGCAAAATGAATGTTTTCAACCAACCTGGTAATGTAAGCTCTAAAATAGGAAAAATGGGAGAGGCAGATGGTGACCGCACAATCAAGGGAAGAAGTGGTGGACTGGATTAGCAAACAAAGAGCAAGATGTGGGCAAGTTGTGGCTGGTATGAGCGGGAGAAACCTCAAAAATAATAAGACCTGAAGAGAGGGGGGCCTATCTCAAGTGTGTGTGTATGAATGAAGGTGCTGAGATCACAACGTAATAGAGGAAACCTCAACGCTGTTCTTGGAAAAATTGTCTCAACTGAGTGTCTCTCTGAAGTGCCTGTACACTGATGCATGCAGCATGGGAAACACACAGGAGGAGTCAGAGTTCTACATGCAGTTGCAGGGCTGTTATCTCATTGGAATCAGAGAGAGAAGGTGATGCAGCTCACACAACTGAAGTACTGCCATGGCTGAATTCAGGATCTTCAGGAAGGACAGACTGGCAAGACAGCAGCAGGAATGCATGGAGCTCTGCCTGGATGGTGAGCCAGCTGAGACCTTATGGATTAGGATTGGCAAGCAGAACAGCGTGGCTGACACTGTTGTGAGTACTAGCCATCTGCTACAGATCGCCTGATTAGGAAGAAATAGAAGATGAGGCTTTCATCTTGGTCTTGGGCAATCTGCCGTAGCTGACCCTTCTTGAGTAGAGGAGTTGAACTAGGTGATCTCAAGAGGACCTTTCCAACTTAAACAAACCTGTGATTTGCATTCCCTGGTCCACGTGGGTTTACTTCAGCCTGCTTAAGATCTGCTGGAAGGGCAACAAGCAGGGCACAAGGAGTTCAGGAAATTTCTGGAGTGCATTGATGATAACTTCCTGATACAGATGGCTGAGAAGCCAGCAAGCGGAGGTGGTGTTTGCAATTATCAGCCCCAGAACAAGGAAGAACTGATTTCGAATGTGAAGGACGGGGACGTCCTTTGTTGCGGAGACCGTGAGATGGTGGAGCTCAGGATCCTGAGGGAAGGAAATAAAGCAAATAGCAGGATCACAACCCTGGGTACCAGGAGAGCAGGCTTTGGTCTGTTCAGGGGTCTGCTTGGACTAATCATATGATAAGCAGACCTGGAGAGAACGAGGAGCAGGAGAGCTGGTTGATTTTAAATATTGTCCTCCTCCAAGCTCAAGAATCAATCCCAAAGTTACAGGGGGCAGCGTGGAGGAACAAAAAGCTCCTGAAAAAACTCAGGTTTAAAAAAGAAGCAAGCATACCTTGAAAGAGTACAGAGACACCATTCAAGGAGGCAGGGGAGAAGTTCTATCAACTTTTCATTGTATTTCAGTACTTCTGGAACTTTGTATTGGTAGCTCAGAGCTTTACTTCCTTATGAAAATAGAGTCCCCAATGAAGAAATTAAACAAATAGAAAATATTCTTCTTCTCTGTAAAATCAGAGATACTTTTTTTTGTCTGAAATGTTTTTGGCTTTGAATTTTATTCAGTGGGAAATGTGAGAATCATGCAAGATGCTCAGGAATATAAAACTGAATATAGGAACATATTGATATAAACACATTATAGTGCATAAATGAATTTGATTATAATTATTATAACCTTTCTGTTTTTCTAAAATACATATATTTGTCATTCTTAAGAGCAACGACATACAAGTTCATATTTAGTTCCTGCCTTCCAGTTGAGGGCAGCAATGTTGGGAGGAACAGGCAGACACAGTCCATAAATGCATGGCTCCGTGGCTGGTGTGAATGCCACAACTTTGGGTTCTTTGACAATGGGATGGCCTACACGGCACCAGGCCTGATGAACCCTGATGGGATTCATCTCTCTCAAAGGGGGAAGAGGATATTTGCCCAGGAACTAGCAGGGCTCATCAACAGAGCTTTAAACTAGGCTTGAAGGGGGTGGGGGACAACATCAGGCTTGCCAGCAACATGTTGTGGGATGATGTGCCCAGGTTGGAGGGACAGGGCGCTGGTGAGGGCCCTCAGCGTACTACTCCGAGACGTGCTGGACACACTACAGCACTCTCAAAGCCTAGAGGAGATGAGCCAGGGGCTCCGGATGCAACAGGAACCAAAGGGGAAACACTGGGAAGATACATCAAAAGAATTCCAGCCACCCCAGCCAGTAAGTCAGCCTCAACAGGGGCACAACTGAAATGCCTCTACGCAAATGCACGGAGCATGGGGAATAAACAAGAGGAGCTGCAGATGTGTGTGTGCCTGCAAGGCTATGACCTTATTGGCATCACAGAGACGTGGTGGGATAGCTCCTATGACTGGAGTGTAGGGATGGAAGGGTACAGGCTCTTTAGGAAGGAGTGGCAGGGCAGGCGAGGATGGGGCATCGCCCTCTACATTAATGACCAGCTGGAGTGCATGGAGCTCCACCTGGGGATGGATGAGGAGCCCACCGAGGGCCTATGGGTCAGGATTAAAGGGAGGGCTGGGGTGGGGGTCTGCTACAGGCCACCTGACCAGGGGGACCGAGCAGATGAAGCCCTTTATAGGCAGATAGGAGCAGCTTCATGTTCACAAGCCCTGGTCCTTATGGGGGACTTCAGCCACCCTGACATCTTCTGGAGGGACAACGCAGCAGAGCACAAGCAATCCAGGAAGTTCCTGGCGTGTGTTGATGACAACTTTATCCTCCAAGTGATAGAGGAGCCCATGAGGAGAGGTGCCATGGTGGACCTTATTCTCACTGATAAGGAGGGCCTGGTAGGGGATGTCAAGCTCAAGGGCAGCCTTGGCTGCAGTGACCACTAAATGGTGGAATTCAAGATCCTCAGGGCAGCGAGGAGGGCGCACAGCAAGCTCACTACCCTGGACTTCAGCAGAGCAGACTTTGGACTCTTCAGGGATCTGCTTGGTAGAATACCGTGGGACAAGGCCCTGGAGGGAAGAGGGGCCCAAGACAGCTGGCTAGTATTCAAGCATCACCTCCTCCCAGCTCAGGAGCGATGCATCCCAACCAAGAGGAAGTCAAGCAAAATCACCAAGAGGCCCCCCATGGATGAACAAGATGCTCCTGGGCAAAGTCAAACAAAAAAAGGAAGCCTACAGAGGGTGGAAGCAAGGGCAGGTAGCCTGGCAGAATACAGAGCAACTGTCCGAGCAGCCAGGGAGCAGGTTAGGAAAGCCAAAGCCCTGATAGAAATTAGTCTGGCCAGGGATGTCAAGGACAACAAGAAAAGCTTCTACAGGTATGTTAGTGATAAAAGGAGGACGAGGGAAAATGTGGGTCCCCTCTGGAATGAAATGGGTGACCTGGTTACCCAGGATATGGAGAAGGCTGAGGTACTCAATGACTTCTTTGCCTCAGTCTTCACTGGCAAATGCTTGAGCCACACTGCCCAGGTCACAGAAGGTAGGGACTGGGAGAATGCAGAACCACCCACTGTAGGAGAAGATCAGGTTTGAGAATATCTAAGGAACCTGAAGGTGCACAAGTGCATGGGACCTGATGAGATGCATCCACAGGTCTTTAGGGAACTGGCGGATGAAGTGGCCAGGCCCCTCTCCATCATATTTGAGAAGTCCTGGCAGTCCAGCAAAGTCCCCACCAACTGGAAGAGGGGGAACATAACCCCCATTTTTAAGAAGGAAAAAAAGGAAGACCCAGGGAACTACAGGCCGGTCAGTCTCAACTCTGTGCCTGGCAAGATCATGGAGCAGACCCTCCTGGAGACTATGCTCAGGCACATGGAAGATGAGGTGATTGGCGACAGCCAACACGGCTTCACTAAGGGCAAATTGTGCCTGACAAATTTGGTGGCCTTCTATGATGGGGTTACAGCGTTGGTGGACAAGGGAAGGGCAACTGACATCATCTACCTGGACTTGTGCAAGGCATTTGACGCTGTCCCGCACAACATCCTTGTTTCTAAATTGGAGGGACATGGATTTGATGGATGGACCACTCGGTGGATAAGGAATCAGCTGGATGGTCGCACTCAAAGAGTTGTGGTCAATGGCTCAATGTCCAAGTGGAGATCACTGATGAGTGGTGTTCCTCAGGGGTCAGTACTGGGATCAGCAGTTTTAACATCTCTGTCAGCGACATAGACAGCGGAATCGAGTGCACTCTCAGCAAGTTTGCCGACGACACCAAGCTGGGTGGTGTGGTCGACACACTGGAGGGAAGGGATGCCATCCAGAGGGACCGTGACAGGCTGGAGAGGTGGGTCCATGTGAACCGTGTGAAGTTCAACAAGGCCGAGTGCAAGGTCCTGCATATGGGTTGGTGCAATCCCAAGCACAGCAACAGGCTGGGTGAGGAATGGATTGAAAGCAGCCCCGAGGAGAAGGACTTGGGGGTGTTGATTGATGAGAAGCTCAACATGAGCCAGCAGTGTGTACTTGCAGCCCAGAAAATCAGCCGTGTCCTGGGCTGCATCAAAAGAGGCGTGACCAGCAGGTCGAGGGAGGTGATCCTGCCCCTCTACTCTGCTCTTGTGAGACCCCACCTGGAGTACTGCGTCCAGCTCTGGGGGCCCCAGTACAGGAGAGGCATGGAGCTGTTGGAGAGAGTCTAGAGGAGGGCCACGAAGCTGATGAGAGGGCTGGAGCACCTCTCCTATGAGGACAGGCTGAGAGAGTTGGGGTTGTTCAGCCTGGAGAAGAGAAGGCTCTGGGGAGATCTAATTGCTGCTTACCAGTTTCTGAAGGGAGCCTACAGGAAAGCTGGAGAGGGACTGTTTATCAGGGAGTGTAGTGACAGGACAAGGGTTAATGGGTTTAAGCTGAAGGAGGGTCAGTTTAGATTAGATGTTAGGAAGAAATTCTTTACTGTGAGGGTGGTGAGGCACTGGAACAGGTTGCCCAGAGAAGCTGTGGATGCCCCATCCCTGGAAGTGTCCAAGGCCAGGTTGGATGGGGCTTTGGGTAACCTGGTCTAGTGGAGGGTGTCCCTGCCTGTGGCAGGGGGGTTGGAACTAGATGATCTTTGAGGTCCCTTCCAACCCAAACCATTCTGTGATTTACATACAACTTATTTCCTTTGTCTTGGTAAGTTGCTTGCAAGTACTCTCCAAAAGTTGGTCACGTTGAGCTAGATTTTGAAAAATAAACCACTGTTGTGGATGTGCCTATGAAATTATTTGACAGTGTTTTTGTAAATTGTTATAGGTGACAGAGGTTTCTTCTAATGTGACTAAAAGCAGTCAAGCAGAAAAAGAAGGTCGCGTGCACCAGTGTTTTGAGTGTAGTCAAACCTTTTCTTCAGCCACCATGTTGATGCACCATAGTAAAGAGGTTCATGGCAAGGAAAGGATACACGTTTGCAATGTCTGCAATAAAGCCTTTAAGCGGGCAACACATCTCAAGGTATTTGGTAATAACAGTTGATTGTTCTGTTAACTCGTTCTTTTGGTTTGGACTTTTTGCGATATTAATGAAAGGAACCTGTTGCCCCTTTACCTTTGCTTTCCTTTTATAGTGAGAGGTGTGCATCTGAGAGAGGGAGTCTAAGTGAAAATGTATATACAGGTAGAGAACTCTTTCCTGGAGCATGGAGAGGATTTTAATGCATATATTGACTACAGAATTAAAAATATGAATGCTTGTCATGCAAATAATAGTGCCAGAAAAAGATTTCACTTACTTTATTTGCTTATGTATGTAATCACTGCTAATCCTGATTTTCACATAGCTTACTATTATTCCAAAAGCTTAGGTGCTTTGCACCCTGTCATTTGATTTTTACATGCTCTGTCTTGTGAGTACAAGTGACATCTGCAGAGGAAGCATTTCTTTTAAAATATCCTTATATTATTGCCGTTATCTAGTGATATTTTCTATGTAGCTTTCTGTAGATGATGAACAACCTGATATTTCCAAGTCTTTTAAAAAAAAAATCAGTGGTGTGTTTAAGTTTTTAATTAGATTATAGAATGTTCCTGCTAGGAATATTGGGCTGTATTAGACAAGTGGTATGTCCAGGCCAGTATCCTATCTCTGAGAGATACTAAAAGGCAGTGATTAGAAGAAGTGGTTTACAAAAAGAGCAAACATATAATATGACATGCCCAGAATTTTGCCAGCTTCCCAGAATTTATAGCAAGAAATTTCTGGAGCCAGAGTCAATGTCTTTATATTAAGTAGCTGTTAGGAGAGCTTTTCAATAGATTTTCTTTGAGTTTAGTATCACATTTTTAGGAAATAGGACCTCTTTGTGAAGTTCACCCCCTTGGAGTGATCATGTGTGTCAACCAGACTATTGGTCTTTGGGGAAACTCTCTCAAAATGTGGTGCTGCAAAACTGTTAAACTCTGGTTTAGGAGAAATTTTCCAGAAGAGAACCAAAACAGTATTGATACTTGTATTCCTTAAGTAATGATAACAAAACCCCAAATATCAGCCTTTCTTCAATTTGTTTTCTTAAAACTGGCTGGTGTTACATTTATTTCATAATTAGACCTTGACTTCTAATATATACTGGGTTGGTTTAAAGATATGTCAAGGAAAATTCCTACCCTAGTACAGCCCTTGGATTATTATTCATTATTGCTTTTTCATGTAGGCAGCAATGAAATTGCAATAAGAAGTCCAAGAGCGATCAAGAGACTTCAGGGCTTTGGGACAACTGGTTAAGGGATCAGGAGCACAAGTAGTGTTCTCCTCTATCCTTCCAGTGGCGGCGAATGATGAGGGAAGAAACCAGAAGGCCCAGCAGATCAATAATTGTCTCTGAGACTGGTGTCACTGGCAAAATAGTGGGTTTTTTTGATCATGGGTCGGTCCTCATGACACCAGGCCTGCTAGCTAGATGGGGTACATCTGTCTCAAATGGGGAAAAGGATCTTTGCGCAGGAGTTAGCAGGGCTCATTGAAAGAACGATAAACTAAGATTGAAGGGGGCAAGGGATAAAACCAGGCTTGCTAGAGATAAGCCTGAGGGTGGCACGCCAGTGTTTGAGGGATGGTGTGCTAGTGAGGCTCTTTGGTTAGAGGGCCCTGCCTCCAGCCAGGTGGAGGAAAGGGACAGCTGGATTTACTGGACTGTGTGGATTTGATGGCCTGGCACATCAGACTCACAGAAGTATAAGGCTCTAGTGGACACCAGTGAACAGTGACACCTCGGGTCATCAAGGAGGAGATGCAACATATAGATGGGCTCATGATCGAGGGGTGGACTTAACCACAGACACTAGTGCATAGGTCATCCATGAATGTGAAACATGCGTTGCGATCAAGCAAGCCAAGCAGTTAGAGCCTCTGTGGTATGGAGGACGATGACTAAAATATAAATATGGAGAGGCCTGGCAGATTGATTATATCACACTCCTACAAACTCACCAGGGCAAGTGCTATGTACTTACAATGGTTGAAGCATTTGCCGTATGGCTGGAAACATCCCGTGCCCCATGCCACCGCCCCAAACACTATCCTGGGCCTTGAAAAGCAAGTCTTGTGGTGACATGGAACCCCAGATGGGACTTGGCTGGAACTCAGGAAAAAGAGAGTTTGTGACCTTTGGAAGAACAGACAGGCAACTCAGGAGGACTACCAGGATGTTGTGAGGTTATACAGAGAGAAAATTAGAAGGAAAAAAGCCCAATTAGAATTTAATCTTGCCAGTGCCATAAAAGACAATAAAAATGTTTCTATAAATAAGTTAACAATGAAGGGAGGCCTAAGGACAGTCTCCATCCTTTATTGGATGTGGGGGGAAACATAGTGACAAAGGCTGAGGTACTTAATGCCGCCTTTGCCTCAGTCTTTAGCAGTAAGACCAGTTGTTCTCTGGGTACCCAGCCCCCTGAGCTGGAAGACAAGGATGGGGAGCAGAACGAAGCCCCCATAATCCAAGGGGAAATAGTTAGTGAACTGCCACACCACTTAGACACACACAAGTCTATGGGGCCGGATGAGATCCACCCTGGGGTACTGAGGGAGCTGGCAGAAGTGCTCACCAAGCCACTTTCCATCATGTATCAGCAGTCCTGGCTAACCGGGGAGGTCCCAGATGACTGGAGGTTAGCCAATGTGATGCCCATCCACAGAAAGGGCCAGAAGGAGGATCCGGGTAGCTACAGGCCTATCAGTCTGTCCTTGGTGTCAGGGAAGATTATGGAGTAGATCATCTTGAGTGCCATCATGCAGCACATACAGGACAACCAGGTGATCAGGCCCAGTCAGCATGGGTTTATGAAAGGCAGGTCCTGCTTGACTAACCATAGTCTCCTTCTATGACAAGGTGACCTGCTTAGTAGATGAGGGAAAGGCTGTGGATGTTATCTACCTAGACTTTAGTAAAGCCTTTGACACCGTTTCTCACAGCATTCTCCTGGAGAAACTGGCTGCTCATGGCTTGGATGGGTGTATGCTTTTCTGGATAAAAAACTGGCTGGATGGCCAGGCCCAAAGAGTTGTGGTGAATGGAGTTAAATCCAGTTGGCGGCCACTCACAAGTGGTGTTCCCCAGGGCTCAGTATTGGGGCCACTTCTGTTTAATATCTTTATCAATGATCGGGACAAGGGGATTGAGTGCACCCTCAGTAAGTTTGCAGGTGATGCCATGTTGGGCAGGGGTGTTGATCTGCTTGAGGGCAGGAGGGCTCTACAGAGGGATCTGGACAGGCTGAATCAACGGGCCAAGGCCAACTGTATGAGGTTCAACAAGGCCAAGTGCCGGGTCCTGCACTTGGGTCACAACAACCCCATGCAATGCTACAGGCTTGGGGAAGAGTGGCTGGAAAGCTGCCTGGAGGAAAAGGACCTGGGGGTGTTGGTTGGGCTGAACATGAGCTGGTAGTGTGCCCAGGTAGCCAAGAAGGCCAACAGCATCCTGGCTTGTATCAGAAACAGCGTGGCCAGCAGGACTAGGGAAGGGATTGTCCCCCCATACTCAGCACTGGTGAGGCCACACCTCAAGCACTGTGTTCAGTTTTGGGCCCTGCACTACAAGAAGGACCTTGAGGTGCTGGAGCATGTCCAGAGAAGGGCAACACAGCTGGTGAAGGGTCTGGAGCACAAGTCTTCTGAGGAGCGGCTGAGGGAACTGGGGTTGTTTAGCCTGGAAAAGAGGAGGCTGAGGGGAGACCTTACCACTCTCTACAACTACCTGAAAAGAGGTTGTAGCCAGGTGGGTGTTGGTCTCTTCTCCCAAGTAACAAGCGGTAGGACAAGAGAAAATGGCCTCCAGTTGTGCTGGGAAGATTTAGATTGGATATTAGGAAAAATTTCTTTATTGAAAGGGTCATCAAGCATTGGAGCAGGCTGCCCAGGGAAGTGGTGGAGTCACCATCCCTGGAGGTATTCAAAAGACGTGTCGATGTGGTCCTTAAGGGCATGGTTTAGTGGTTGGACTCGATGATCTTAAGGGTCTTTTCCAACTTAAATGATTCTATGAACTTTCTCTGAAAAAAAGAGATTTGAAAAAAATGTGCAGTTCAACTCAGATCAGGAATAACATGGACAAAAACCTGCTTGTTAGGCTAGGGTGATGATAGAAAAACATTTATATTTGAAAGTTGATTTATTGAATGGGTACTTTCTGATGTGAAAGACAGCCTTATTTGCTTTGTTTGGGATGCTTCTTTAAACTACAACTTTATACCAGGAAACACTTCCTGCTCAGTGCAGCGGACCATTTTCAACCTAAAGATCTGAAGATACTAGCGTTTGCAAAAGATCCCATTTTGTTTGTTCCTAAGAAAGGAGGAGAATGTTGCATATATATGTAAAAATTGGAGACTGAATGTCACTAGATGATGAGAAAGTTTCAACAGTTTCTTTTCCCATATACACATACAGACATAAACAAACCAGCAGAGTAACCAGCTGAGTTTTTGGAACACTTCATCAAAATGTGGCAGAAGTTTGCAGTTTGATACAACTGGTCCTGTGGAAGCCCTATTACTCTGTTTCAGCCAGCATAGCAGTTTGATCTTTATCAGTCCAACTAGTGGCTATGTAAGCTGATAAATCTTAATTCAGGGGAGTTTTCTTTGTATCATGTAGAAATCCAATCCAGGATTTCTGATTATGAAAGTCAAAAAGAATCTCCAAATCGTCATTTTTCACTTTTGGTGGGAAGGAGAGGATGTTTTAAACAGAAAGAGAGTTCATTTACTACTTGGTCATCATGTCCAAAAAAAAGTTCCACCTCTTCGTCAAACTGTTTTCTTCATTAAGGTGTTCCAGAACATCAGCTGTGAGCACTCTTTAATAGGAAGTTAAATGAAACCACAGGTTTTGGCTTAGGGTTTTGGGAAGAGTTCAGTGATCTCTTACTCAAGGCCTTCATTTTGTACTGATGGTATTCTGGACATCACCAAAAAATATTAATAGCACTGCCAAACTTCAGGCTTTCCAGAAAAAAAAAGTAGAAGGTAAGGGTACCAACGTTTAGATGGCAGTACTTAACTGTATGTATTTCTTCCAAAGCCATCACTACCAGCAATTTCACAATTATCCACAAGAAAAGCTTCTCTAGAGATTATGTACGAACACTCCCACCACCCACCCCCGGTGTCCAAAATTTTCAGTCCAGTGTCTTCTGTTCCCCTTCTGATATTGGCAACTGTCCTGATTTTACGGCTTCAGAGAGGAGAATCTTAAGACATGCGCAGTGACTAAACTGTCCAATTCCACATGATTACATAGTGGAAATACATGCAAGGTGACTGTAAATAGTAAATACAGCACAGACATCATTCTGAGATGAAAATAGAATGAGGTTGTGATCTTATTAAAACAATGGAACAAAACAAACTTTTTATTGCCCTGCTTTCAGAGGTGGTTACGATTAATGTTTCAAGATAGATGGAGCTGAAGAGTTGCATACCAATGCATGAGTGGGGGGTAAAGGGACCTTTCAAAGAAGGCTTCCAGTTCTTATTTTCTAGTTAGATAATCGCCATTTGGGACTCCCAAGATGCTTCCTATCTGAAAAATGTGAGAATTAAACAAATAAACTTATAAAACATCACATGAACAATCAAATACTAAGTAAGTCTACAAAGAAGTGTTTGACTTCAGAGCACTGCATTCCCGTGAGCTATTTTCAAAAGCATATATTTTACAGGAAAAGTATAAGGAATTGGCAGAGCAGTGGAACAGAATTGCATCCCAGACTGTTTCTTCAGAGAAAGGTGAAAGTTTTATGGTGGAACTCTGGATGCTCTCCTGTTTGCAGCGGGGTGTTGTTTTGGGTTGGGTTTTATCTGATAGCAGACAGAAAGAAGCAGCCAGTTTCAGGTAATTTTTCTGGGGTAGGTCATAGCCTGCTTCCACCCTTTTGATGCTTCAGGAGATAATGAACAAGATAAAAGCAACAGATTTTCTTCATCTCCAACTAAGCTCTGGTTTACAAATCTCCTGTGATTTTCTGAGAAGACCTTTTATTATTTCCCTGTAATACTATATTATTATAATTACTATGATAATAATATTCTTCCTTGTAACTGTCTTGCTGATTTTTCCAGTGAAAACAAATTCTGCAGACACAATTTGCTTCAGTTCGTGGAGTGAGGAATAGGACTTTATAGACATCAAGAAAGCTTATTGTTCAGGTGTGGTAAAGACTAATTAATGGTCTTTAGTCTGTAATGAATAGACTAGAAAAGAATATCCACACACATTTTAGAAAGTGGACAAGTACTCACAGTACTGTTTCACATACAGTTCTCGATTAGATTTTTAAACTGAGTATGTTTGTATTTGCTCTCTTTTGTTATCTGAATTGTATCTTGATATTAATAAAAAGATTTAAATGAAAAAGTTAATAGATAACATAAGATGCTCATTTGAATTTGCAAAACTTCTGGGCCCAGCACTGAAGTTAGAACAGTTATTAAAGCTCCTTCATAAAGATAAAATGTGTCATACCCTTGTTCTGTTATTATTTTTTTTTATTAATTTAAGAGTTCGTTGTGAAGTGGTTCGATTTACACAGTGACATTGTGCGGCTGTGTGTGTGTATGTTGTGATAGTCCCCTCTGAAGCCTGTACAGTTTTACAGTGATACTTACTCAGGTGCCGAGTAGGAATTACGTACGTATCAGGCAAGGCGGGGAGATGGATACTGTAGAGGGGAGGGAAAAAATGCAGTATTAACTTGCAGTGCACAATTGTCCAAAATCCAAGTTTGTAAGTGAACAAAGCATTTCAAGAATTCTGGTGTGTTGTGGCTTGTTTCTTTTTTTTAATTTTGTTTCAGATGATTATACAAAAAAAGCAATGCATATGGTTATTGACAGAGGTTTTCAGAAATGTAGAGATACTGATGCATCACCCTTACAAAGAGTTGATACACAAAAACAGTCTCTCATTTAAAAGAAAAAAAACCCACAGGCTTCCATCTTCTTCCTACTTGTCTGTTGATGACTAAGATCCTCTGCTTTTGTCTTCAAAGTGTGAATATATTTCTACATCAAATACTGAAGTTTTTTTTAAATGGTCTGAAATGTATTTTTTTCTATACTGGCTTAGGAACACATGCAAACCCATCAGGCTGGACCTTCACTGAGTTCCCAGAAGCCTAGAGTGTTTAAGTGTGATACTTGTGAAAAAGCTTTTGCTAAGCCAAGTCAGCTGGAAAGACATAGCCGCATTCACACAGGTAACACCAGAAGTTATTTTTATCTTGCAAGATTTTCTCATGAATATATGGGTGTTATATTTGGAGTCCTTGCTCATGGTTTCAGGTAACTGTATTTAAATATCAACTTAAGTTTAAAAAAACCAAATACATTTCTAACCCAAAGAGTTTAGAAATTAAAATGAGAAGCAGCAGACTTGAAATCTCAGAAACTGATGTTTTGTTTAAAGCCAGAACGTCATGCTTAGTGGTGTGATTAAGCGTCTCCATATTTTGGGATGGCAGTACTGCAACAGTAATGTGAATGCATGAGCCTGTATCTAAGAGTTTGTCAGTCTTTGAAACAGATTACTAAAACGATATTTTAAAGCATTGTTTAAAGTGGTACAAAGAAACTGGATATGATCTGATTCAAGCATATAGGAGAATGTGCAAATGAGTGGGTACGCTCAGTGACCTTGAATAAGGGACAGTCTTGACTGCTGATGGTGACTGCTGTATGCAATGCTTCATTGTCATTGAACTACTACTCGGTTCATCTGTTTCTAATGCAAGTGCTTTTAATTTTTGTTCTTTTCTGCTTAATTATTTTCTTCAACTGTTACTCCATAAAAAGACTACACTGACTTCTCCTAGGGATCATGCTTTTTCTGTGATAAAAATGCTTTTCAGGTTGCAGCTTCTGCCCTGCTACAAGTTGAAAGCTGTACGTAGGATAGCCCAACTGCCTTCCCTTTCACCTTCTGTATCTTAAGAACATGACTTCTAAATATAGGAGTCAGTTCTCCAAAACAACTTCTCCCTTTTCCATACCACTGCTACAAGTAAAGAGCTGCCATGTCTGCTAGAGTTAAAAAGGAAAAGGGAGAGTTATCTGTGTTGCTGCTAAGCTGGAGGGGAACAAGGAATTTGACTGGATGTGCTGTAGCATAAGACTCCCCAGAAAGGATAACTTGTCTTTCAGTGAGTCAGCCAGAGCTTTCTTCTTCCCCAGTATCAACTTCTGGTAGTTAGCCTTTGGCTGCTCTTCATGCATTTACAACAAAGTTCTTAATCTCTTCTTTTAAGTTATCTTGTTAACCCTGTCATTTTTCCTTGGTTAGCATCACTTGCCGGTCTTGGGACGTATAACTGGAGTTTCATCTTTGAACGGATCTTTACTTTGCATCCTCAGATTCAGTCTTGCAGTTTATATATAATTATAATATTATATATTATATAGAGAGACTTGCCTATATATCCAAGTGTCTTGTGCACGCTCTCATTTTATGCATCCAAACTTTCTTTTCTCTGGCTTTGACAAATGCAATCTTATATAAACACACACACGCATTCAGCCATGCTGTTCCAAATGTTTGTAAGGGATGTAAATGTTTATTCAGTAGTATCTTTGAATTCTTTTTATGTATCTGTATGACACCTGATAGGCTGTTGAAGTCTCGGGACCACTGCCAGTATTGATAATTTACATTATCTTAATGTGTCCTTATATACTTGTCTGTCTGTTAATTTCTTTTCTCTTATGTTATGATTATGGCAAGTTCTTAAAGGTAGGATCTGTCTCTCTGCTCTTTTTTCATGAAGCACTTAATATGGTGGAGGTTCAGTCTATGTCTAAGACTGTGTGCTATGATGTTATGAATAATAAATGATAAAAGAGTTTCCAGGGAAGACAGGCAGAGAGGAGGAAAAAAAAAGGTAGATGAAGCTGAAAACATGTAAAGATTGCCACAGTCTAGGAAACTGCTTTAACTTCCCATATAGCAGTTGCAATATAAAAAAAATCATTTTTAGATGATGAATGACTCTGTCTTCTATTGTGGTTAAATTAGTGCATACTTACCATTGCACATAAACAGTTGCTGAGACATAACTGGTCAAGACAAGGTCAGACTTTTTCTGTCTGTGCTTTCTTTCTGCAGTATATCATGAGGCTTGCAAAGAAATTAATATAGTCTGATACTTGTTTTACCCTGGCAAAAAAGAACTGGAGAATAATTATTCAGTGATTCCAAATGTTTGTAAATTAATCAGATTGGGCCTATACAATGTGCAGCCTACTGTGGCAGTTGTTTATTTGTTCTGTTAAAACGAATTTGGCTCATTTCGGTTGCGTTCTGGCCCTGATGTTTTTCAGTTGCTGAGAACTCTCTGTCAGGGAAGGATAGGAGGTTGGATAGAGAGGATTCATGAACTCGGTGAATTGATGGTTTGAGTCCTTTTGCTAAGGAAGTTCTCAGATTTGGGAATCCTAAGAGCAGGTTTAGACATGTTGCAATGGGAAGGCATGGATAGAAAGGGGAGGTACTAAGCGTAAAAAGCAGATGAAGAACGTGGGTGATCACTGAGCTGGGAATGGATGAGAACTTTATGTATCAAGTTGTGAAATGCTGCAGTGTGGGTGATATGTATTGGTTATGGCAACTAGAGAGTGTTGTAACAGGAGGGGAAGTTAGCAGTACGAGTGTGATAGGAATAGACTTTAATGTTAGTGGGCTGGGTCATCCACTTCCAGCAAAATGTAACTTCTGGTACATAAGCAGTAACTCCTGATAAGGGTAATGGGTATTTGCAGCCATTTGTCAGCGAGCAGCATTCATCACTGCTCAGTTGCTACTAGTTGCAGTTACTGTACTGTGGGTGTGTATAAACATGTTTTATAAGGGGTGATCCTACCAACTGGTTGAAGGTGGTTTCTCCTCTGAGTATGGGAGGAAATTTTGATCTGATCTACTAGAGCTGTTTTTATGTATTAGGGATCTCTGCTGACATTTCATGTTCTCATCTAATGGGTTTGACTGCTTATGCTTCTCTTCCCTCTGCCCCCTGCCCCAACAGAAGTGGTGACTGCTCTTCCAGACAGTAAAACTGAAGGCGGCGAACAGAGCTGCTTTGTGGTTACTGTGGTAGAAAGGAATATACTGGGGGCAGGAAAAGAGAAGCAGGAGTTACAATCCAAGGAGATTAAAAGTCTTTAGAGTTGCCCAATAATTTGCTTTCTGCATAACTGACTTAAATAATACAGACTTTAAAAAGGTAATATTGTAGTTAAAGAGTTTCACAAAATAATCTGAAAGCAGAAAAGACAACCAGCTTCTCTTTTCCCTGCTTTGATTCATGCTACTCATTGTAATAGACACAGAGCGCTTCAGGAAGGCTGGGAACAGAGCAGAATCCCTTTATGCATCTGTTTCTCATAAATCTGCGCCATCATAGGAAAAAATTCTTTCTATTTTGGAATGACTTGTAATTTACTTAGTAAATCCTCAGATATTTTTGGGTTCCTTGTACTTGGGCCCTCATGCACTAGGATTGCCTACAAACTGTTATCAATCCTTGCTAAATTCATTTTTACATTACTGTTGTCTGCCGTTGTTGAAACAGCAAGTCAATTCACATGATAGTCATTCTTCCAGAAGAGAATGTTGTTTAAAAAAATCCCTTACGACAAAAAGAGTGAAAATGTACTGCACAGAAGTTTTTAGATGGGTGCTCTTACATAAACTATGATAGGACAGACTAATGTAAATCTAAACTGATTTGTTTTCCTAAAGGTATGATCCTTGTCTGTGAGAAAGCGTTTGTGATTTCTATCTTGACTACATTTTAAATGAATTCTAATGTGCAATACCTACTGAATCAGTGGCCAGGAGGAAAACATACATACTCTGATATCTTGTACGTTCAGATTTATCAGTGAAGAGCAGTTTGGAGAAACATTGCCAAAATTAGAGGGAGGCAGATGCTTCTAGTTCTCCCAAAAAGCCATGTGGTAATCCATTACACAACACCACAAAGGCTGTTCATCTGAGCAGAACAGAAAACCTGAAGTCAAAAGTATCTGAGGAAACGTAGATTTCACTACAAACTAGTGAAATCATTATTAACAAAAATAGAAAGAACACTTCTGTCTTTTAAAGGACCTCTTACTGATTGAGAAGTTGGATTTAACATGTAAGCTACAATATATGTGGGGACACTAACATACAGGTAATGAAGGAAGAGAGAAATTGGTTCTTTAAAGAAAATTGTGGAAAAGTATTTATGCTTGTGCTTTATTGTGCTAACTAATACCAAACTGGATTTGTAAGTTCAGAAAGTGCTTTTAGAAGCCCTCAATGGCATACAGCAGTGTCAGTGGTTGTGGTGTTGAATGTTGAAGTAAAGATCTGGTTTTGCAAAGCAGGTATTTTAAAGTTTTTAAATTTTTTTGTAATGAGTATGTACTTGATTTTAGAATTAGAAATTAGTAGTATTCTGGCAGATTTGCAAAAATATGCCTGCTTTGGTAAGACATGGGAATCAGTAGTAGCTATTGGCATAGGGGAGGCCACAGGTCCCATGTAGAACCACTGGAATTTTGGGGTTTTTTAACACATTCGACTTTCTAGTTTCTTACATACATCAGCTTTGTTAATTCTAGAATATTGCTTTATCTACTTATTTGTAAATGATGTAAAAAGGTGATGGTCCCCTTGAGTACAGAAAAGTCAAACTGGTAAACTGATTTTTTTACACCTCTATAAAATAATTTACCTAGATAATAAAGTGGATAGGAAAAATGACAATATTAGTGGTTTTGGACTTCAGAAATATTCTGATACTTAATTCGGGCTGTTTTGCTGATGATATGGAGCCACAGCACCGTTTTGAGAGTGTCTGAAGGAAAAAGATCATGTCTACTTAATTTCTAGGTAATCTTGATGATTTTTACTGAATTCTGAACTGTATTTTTATGTTGAAATGAGAAATCATTAAATACGTTTTTCTCTTTTATAAGGGGAGCGGCCATTTCAGTGTACATTATGCGAAAAGGCTTTTAACCAGAAGAGTGCTCTTCAGGTCCATATGAAAAAGCACACAGGAGAGAGGCCTTATAAATGTGATTACTGTGCAATGGGATTTACACAGAAAAGCAATATGAAACTGCATATGAAACGGGCTCATGGTTACACTGGTACGTAGCATAATGATAGTAATGGTGAGTGCAGGAAGCCATATGATTTACTAGGAAAGCACAAAGCACTTCCCTTAAGTTATTGAGGAATTAGGCACTAATAGCCAGTGACCAGAGCTGATGAGCTCGTAGTTGAACATGCAACCCAAAAAGCAGGTTGAAACAGAGATTCGTTACTGTTTATGGTTCTTTGGATTTTATCTGAAAAAGGAGGTTCAAAAACTATTACAGGAAAACAATTGATTATATTAGATTTTTTTTTTTTTAATTTTTCAAAGAGTGTCTAATGAATTTACTGAATCCGAAGTAGTTGTGTGATACCTTTCCCAGCATGTTTCCTTTATTCCCAAGTGCTATATTTGCATTTTTCTTACAGTGTACATCAATCATAACCATTTGTCTTTTTCTCTTGCGCTTTGGTAGGTCCTGTACAAGAGCCTGCTAGTCATCAAGAACAAGAAGGGGAAGATATTAGTCGTGCTCTGAATTTAGAAGAAGTGGTACAAGAATCTTCAAATGAATGGCAAAGTATAGGCAATGTTTTTCGATGACATCTTAAAATTTGAAAGCTAAAAATGTTTCTGGGACTTGAATTTCTCTGAACAAGTTTTCAGAAAAGTAAAAGATGGATTTTTACAGTGAAAGCTTCAAGCATTGAAAATATTAACAATAGAATAATATATTATAGTTTTTTTAATTATTTACGAAAATTACCTAAAAGAATCATTCTTTTTTTAAGCTTGTAGAAGAATATTGGGAAAACATCATTTAATCTGTGCTAAGTTGTCTGTGAATCAATGAACTCAGGTAATACTGTATACAATTTCATCTTCTAATTCACAGACAGTATATCTATTTGAAAAATAAACTGGAACTTTATATCAGAATAGAACGATTCCCATTTTTAAAGGAAGTGAAGAAGAACTTTGTGGGAAAACCATGAAACTGTTGGTCAGCTTTCTTTTTTATGTGTTTAAAGAAATAATTGAGGTTGGAAACAAAATGTTACAGAGTAGATGCATGCAGTATAAAATAGTTTTGGTTTGTTTTGGTTTTTGTTTTTTTTTTTTTTTACAAGGCACAGGAAAAGGATGTATTTCTGTTTTAAGCGCTTTTTTTAGTACAAATGAGAATTTGTTGAAAAAAAATAAAATGCCATAAACTTACGGCTTTTCTTGAGTTAAACTCTTGAGAGGGAGCATGTTCATCTCCATTCCTACCACAGAGGCAGTTAGTTGTTAGTTTTTACATTAAAAGTCTGAGGTTTTAAACTCAGCAATAATTATTTAAAGGAATCCAAACTAGAAGAGATTCCAATGAAAGCCTCTTCTTTTCCATTTGCTGTATTGGATCAGCAGGTACATATCTCAGTATCTGTGGAAAACACAGCCATATACTAAATCTGGGAGGTAAACGTACAATTTTGTGTTAGCAGTGAGAAAGTTAGATGCACACTAGGTCATCTATATTATACCATATTCCCCAGTGCTGTAAATGGTTATCATTTCAAATCTGTAAATTGCTCATTATTTTTTTTGTGAATTTTGGAAATACATTACTTTTGTTGTTGTTGAAGTCATTGTTTCAGCAAAAACTACCTAGTTGGCTAAGTAATGCTTTGAAAGGTGCCACTTGTTAAGTATATTCATAACAAAGAAACACTGGAGTAAAAACGTAGTCATCTTTCAGACATTCCAAAGACAGAAGTTCTTTTCTTATTTTTACCTTGTTCTTTTGAATTTTATTTATATGTTACATATATATAGATATATATATGTGTGTGCTTGTATGTGTATATATATATATTTAAAGTTATATGAGCCTCTGTGTGGCTGATCAGTATATTTTGTAAATACTAATCCCAGTTGCAGGAAGTTCATCTTTTTGGTTTGCCGCAAGTACTTCTAGATCAGTGGTGGATTTGTTGTACTATACTACAGAGCTGGATTTTAATTTACCTTCTGAAAGATAATTGCTCTCAGATCCAAAAAGCCCTTTTCTGTAAATATTGTCTATACTTTGTCTATGATGCAAACTAGTTATTTCAGATTGCTGAAGCAAGAAATCACTGTTGGTTTTGATAGGGCATCTCTTAATTCTTTTGTTAACTCTTTGGCATATGTATATAAGTAATATAATTGGTGACATGAAAATAACACTTTTGTTATGTGGAATATTTAATTCAAAAACATGTTAAATAATATTACTTTTTTCCAAATTCTGTTTTGTGTATTTTTTAAACGTTTGATTCTGGATTCTAGGAAATTCTGAAAACTCCGTTTAACAGAAGTGCATCCATCTCTCAATGTTATATTTGAAGAATATATGTGAAGTTCTTCCAGCAGCACCTTTCCTTCCAGACAGCCTGTTAGTATTTCAGCTGGTTTAGAAAGACATTCTATTTTACAGCTGTCTGCAGGCATACTGGCCCCATGGCACAGTGCCCTGTTTATCTCTCTTGATACAGAAAAATGGGCATGTACCATGTATAAAACCTTTTCCCTGTTCTTTCAGACAATACTGTATAAATGCACAGCAAAGTTGATTTGCTGCGTAGGGGATGACGCTTGCCAGAGGTTGCCAAATCCAATTTGATGGAAGATGATTTACAGCTGGTGCCATCCAGATGCAAATCCATCCTTCATAATGGGAACGTAATTCCTGAATGCTTGAAAGCATTCAGTCTGCTCTAGCTGTGACTGCTTTGCCAGCAAGTAAAAATTGGTAGCAGTTGATAGTGAGCATGTGCTAAAAGCAGATCTCATGATTAAAAAGATGCCGTTTTTAAACGGTCACTTCTCAAAGTGTTAGGTTTTGATTAGAGGCAACGAGTGTGTATTCTGTCTTGGAAGTGTTAAATAAGCAGCGTGAGTTACGGAATCAGCTGACGTTTTCCCCAGATTCAGTTTGCTACTTCTCCAGCACTTGAAGTCCCATCGGTTACAGTAAATAGACTTCTAAAAAAACTTTTTTTGTGACATGGAATTTGATTTGTTTCCCTGCATGCTCCTCCTCCGTGAATGTCAAGAATTCGCTCTCCAGTATCCTGCACTGAGGTTTTCATAGCCCAGGTTCCTTGGTAAGATTGAGTCGGAGGTTTTCGAAGCAGTGTATCTGTTGGTGTTCAGTACAAGTACAGACACTGTAACCAATATGTTGATATTTTCAAAAGCAGTGTTGAAGTAGATGCATTTTTTTAGGAAGCATAAAGAACTCTTGTTGTAAGGCCTGTTTGAAGAGTCACATTGTGTAGTGGGTAAGCAAATAGTGCTTAGGAATGCCTCTGTTCTTTCTGGTTTGATGCAGTAGTAGGCTTACGCTAGCCTTGGGCCTTTTCGCATGTGTCTGCTCAAATATTTCTTTTGGTTTATGTCCATTCCTTCAGTACAAGAAATGACACACTCCTAGTACTGGTTGTGCATTCTTGTTTCAGGAAAAATCCTTTGCTTACAAATCAAATAGCCATTTAAACTGTGGGTTTTCAGCAAAACTACTAGCTAGTAATTAAAGTCTAAGTTTGAATCTCTTTTGAGAGACTTGTGTTGGTAAAATAAGGCTTTAAAGTGTACCGTACCTTTCCTTCTATAGGAAATAAATTGAAAAAAGCCAATTCCAGCCTCTGGAAAAGATGACTGAGGGGAAAGCAGAGTGATGAAGGCAAGAAGCAGCTTTGGATAAGTTCTGTAGTTCTATAGTGCAGTATTTTGAAAGATGTATTTCTCAATTTTCTTTACCTTAAATATTCTTTCCCATTTTTGAAGACTGCTTTAAAAAAACAACTTGATTTTCACATACTCTGTTCAAAGAAGATGCTTTGTGCTATACTTGTCTATGAAGGGCAGGATTTCAGTGCCCGTACATAGGCATTTTATGCCTTGCGGTTTCCCCCTGGCCTTTAGCTGCCACTCCACAAAGACGCCGGCCTCCCATAAACCCTGTGTCATACTGTCAGCCTTGTGGGCCCTGCTATGTCACCAGCAATGTCACTAGAAGCCTGTGTGCAACTGGGTCCTGGGTCCCAAAGTGTCATTTTCTAGTATCTGAACACTATTCATAAATTTGGGGAGGGGGGGAAACCGCCTCACAGAACTTCATATATGTATATTTATATATATGATCTTCTCTGTTGTAAAAGACAAAACTGATCCAAGTTTCATTTCAAGTTGATTACTTTATTTCAATAATGAATATTTTTAAAAGCTGCTGTGTTCCTGTAAGAACAATAGGTATTCAAATTAAATCAACTATTACGTTGCAGAGTATACATCTGAATGAAGCTACAATAGAAAAATACACATAGCAACCAATGTAGGTAATAGAAGATGTGATACGTGTGTGTATGCTTAATAATTTTGGTGCTTTTGTTTTCTTTAGTCTCTATGTATTTTCTGTCCTCTCATCTTTCATTGCTTCATATTAATGGACACTGATTTAAACCTACAATAATAGATGTAGATGTGAAATGCAATTAACATACATATTTATAGGTAACTTTTACTGGGCACTTATTAGGCATGCAGTTTCGACCTGGGAAGCATTAGCCATAGTCTACAATGCATAGGCTAAAACTAAAAAAATAATTAATCAGACACTTAGATGACAGCTTGAAGAAACGGTAAGTTTAACTAATGACACAGTGCAATTCAGAAGAGCCTTTTCTTTCCCTAAGTGTGGTTGGAAATACCATTGCCACACGTTCATTTTAGTAATTTGTGAACAATTAATACCTAAGTCTAACCCAGCTATAATTTATTTCTATAAGGCAACTACAGTACAACAGTTAAATGTTCACAGTAGTTTACTATGTGTTTGCTTTGGTGCACTGCCTTTAATAGGCATCCAGGTGTTACGCAGGCAAAAGGTGAGCCGACCAAATCTAACACTGCTGCAATACCAGGAGAGAGATTTGAGCTTCTAACACGAGATGTGCAGGACTATCTGAGATACCAGTACTGAAGGGCTCTCTTTCAGAAATTAGACTTATTTGTTTATATATTTATTTACTTATTTATTGTACTGCAAAGTTAATGCTGTTGCAGCAAAGTTCCTGTGAGGCACCAGTGACGTCCAGTGGTCACTTGTGCAATCTTAGATGTTTCTTCTCTGGGAATATCCCTTGTTTCTTAGCATTAGTCTAACTCAAATTTTAAATCCTCTTTCTCTCCCTCATCTGCTCTTAATTCTAATGGTTTGGATGCGATGAGCAATTCATGGTATGGAAAGAATTTCCTTATTACTATTGCTCTGCATCGTATTGATTCTACAACATCTGCCCCCTCCCACACTTCACATACCTTGAACTCCCAATGTTTGGTAAACCTTTCCATGACTGCCTAATCCTGTTATGAAAATAAATTATTCTGTGAGTGAGAGAAGGAAGATTAAAACAAAACAAAACAAAAAACCCAAATCAAAAAAAGTATTTGGATAAACAGTCCTTACAACTTCTGCACATGGTGGATTTTTTTTTTTTTGAACAGCAGTGTCTCAGAAATTCATTAACAGCAGTGCTCAGTATCCAAGACATTAGCTCTTTATTTGTAATTCTGATGTTCACTAAAACCAGAAGATTTGAGCTCAAATTAGGTGTTTGGGAGAAATAATGAAGTCCAGCATACAGTTAGGGCATCCTGAAGAAGAATGAGTAAAGTCAGAGATCTTGTTACTTCACATAAAATAAGGAAAACATCTAGTAAAGCTACTTTTTACGTTCCTTTCATTCAACTGTTGGTCAGGGATTGCCAATAGAAGTTTGTATGATCTACTGCATGCAGAACCTAATTGGCATTAAGTAATGGACTGCGTCTATCTAGGTAATTGTTGCAGTTGTTACTACTTGTAAGGCAGTTACATTACGAAGCAGAGTACGTGATCCTTGGATGGCATCTTAGAGCTTCAGCGCCTAGCAACTGGTGAACCAGACCGCGATCCAGGTCGGGACCCAGAGCCTCCCTGTGGAGGGAAGAACACAGTTAAGTTAATTAAAAGGTATTGTATATTCGGGGCTATAAATTGAAAAACATCAATCTGTAGTACGACAATATTTTAAATATTATCTAACGAAACTGGCTTGCAGTGGCCTCTAGTATATTGCTAAATATTACTGGAATGTTCACTTCAAAGAGATGATTACTTGTCATACATTTTCACATAGGATTAATTTACTCTCATTAAATCTCTCATACAGGGCTAGACAGTCTCTCATGAATTATTTGTGGGTGCATGTTCTTATTCAGACCTTCCTAATGAAAGCCATTTATTTACTTGGACATCCTGGAAATATTCATTTTTATGGCTACCCCTGAACTGTATGTATACTTAAACCCCCCCCCCCCACCAAACATACACCAAATCCAGAATCTCCAAACCTTGCATGCAAGTTGTAATAATCGCACATCTGAAAGAATTAAAATGTAATAATTTTATTCTGTAGTATTTATTAGGGTAAGTTGTTAATGTGATTCTGTCAACATCAGTCTTGTATGGAAAGCGCAGATGCAAATACAGGAAAAATCTAAGAAAAGATAAAAGGCTGAAACCTGGCCTATTTTTACAGATAATAAGAAAACACCAAACTAGGGAAAAAAACCCCAAACTTGTGACAATTCATAAATCTGCAATTGAGAAAAGCCCTACAGCAGTTTTGTAGCAAAGATAATCCAAGCTGAAATTTTGGTGGTGTGGTTTGGGAACTTCAGGTTAGGCTGACTGGGTGTCTTTTCCCCCAGCTTTAGCTTTAGCAACTTTCTAGGCAAATCTTGAATGTTAGGCTCATGACCATAGATGTGAGATAGTGTGGTAATTCTTAGTGTAAGCAGTTGATGACTGAACTGTTTACTTAAAAAAAAAAAAAATTAAGCATATGTGCACTTTGGGATTTTGTTTTCTTTATCTTCTTAGTGTTACTGAACTGTTTCAAGGAAAATTTTGTGTAATCCATTAGGTAATTGGCTTTTTTTTCTTTCAAAGTTATCTTAAAGAATGGATAACTTTTTTATTTAAAGACTGTAAAATTCTGTAAAGAAATAGTTATTAATGCCTCCTGCTATAAACATTGGGTCTAAATCAAATAGGCCTGAATAAAACTGCTATGAGTTCCAAAAGTTATAATGGCTCAGAAAAGGCCATCTAAGAAGTAGAACAGGTATATGTATATCATCAGATACACATAAATCCAAGCTAAAATAGTTGTGATGGTTAATTAAAAAAAGAGAATGTTAAATTTTGCGTGAGATTATTATCTGATAGTTTCAAATGTTCGAAAGAAATTTTACAAATGATGTCGGTATATAGCCATGGTGGTGTTGATGGAGCTGAACTCCACGAGAAAGCTACAAGGGCACGTGTGAAAATGAGACTTTAAAGGTTAAGTGTTGGATTTTTACCTGGGCCTCTGAAGAGCTCATTCCTTTTCCTTAACATAAGAACTCTTACTACCTCCTTGAAGTTTGCAAGCTGTCACTTGGTGCTGCATATGTTTGAAAAACTGCTCTACAATGAAAGATAGGGGCCCTAAACCGTCTAAGAGAGAAAAATGTATTTTTGCTACAGGTGATGGTGGTGTTATCTCTCCTGTTGCAGAGAAGGGTAGTAGGAGTGTGAGATGATCAGCTCTGCTAATGGGATCTCAGACCTTCTGTCTTGAGATTACCGCTGAGTGCGTTCTTCATGTGTGAATAGTATACTAGGTGATTTGTCAGGAGTGAGTGCTCCGCTACCTTTGAGGAAAAATACAGTCTTAGTTAAAGTAGTTGCCAGCGGACATGATGCGCTGTTCACGTGTCTTTTTCCTGACGTAGAATGTGAAAAATCCTCGTGACTGACTTGTTTCCTGTTCATTTTTCATTTATTAGCTGTGTTGGTGGGGCTGTGCGGTGACTTGAAATGGTGAACTGAACCAGATTAAAGGTAATCTGACCAAATGTTTATTTTTCGTATGACGCAGTTTTCTAATTTGCCTGATTATGTGGTGTCACAACTCACTGTGCCGACACCTTGTGGGAGGTCTCCACCTGGGGCGGGAACAAGCAGGGACTGCTCAAGTTGTTACTGCGTCTCGACCAAATATGTGTCCTCTGCTACCACTCTGCAGCTTATCAGTTTGCTTTCACTTTCACTATTCTAAATAATTATTCTAAAGAATTTAGCAGCAGCAGCAAGCCATGTCACCTCATTCATCTTCTGTGTTCCAGGGCATTTGTGAGTTGAGTTACAACACAGATCCTGGTGCAGGTCTTTGTGGGACTTTGTGGATTTACCTTCTTTCTTGATGGTAACTGACTGTGTATTTTTACCTTTTGTTTCCTATCATGTAAGTAGTTACTACGTCATGAGATAACCTTCTGGTTTATCCATGCAAATCTAGTTGCTTCTAGAAGCTTTAAGGAAATGTGGTTGTTTCAAGCATGGCAGGTTCTGGAGAGGTTTGGCTTCTCTTTTTCCTGGACCCAATTTTTAGTATTTAGAGTGAGTTCAGTTGTACTTTACCAGCTTAAAGATTTTGGAAAGAGTGCCCTGGCCCTCATGATAGGATCCCTTATGTCCCTTGTGAGCAGATTTATGCTCATAGAATTTTCCGCTTCCTCCATATCCTGGCTTGTGTCCTTCACCACCCTGCAAAGAGAGATTTTCACATATATTGCAAATTATCACATTCAAATTATCATATGCACATTGTAATCTTTGTTTGTGATAACTGACATGGAATGCTCAAATGTGAAATTTAGAGGTGTTGGAATGAAATAATCTTTTGTGTAATAAAAAAGGATGAAGGAAAACATTAGGAAATTGAATAGACTCAAATTTGAGGGAAGCACCAATCTGTAAAAGAGGAATTAATTATCAAAAAATGGATACTCAGGAGGTTAAACCTGCATGACAAAACTTAAAAAGATTCAATTTCATGAGTTCTAGGATGTCAAACGCATCAACTAATTTGTGTTCTTCTGATAATGAAAGAAATGCTTAATGGCTTGAAGGCTTTGATATTTTGTCATAAAACGCAAGTAATTTACATGTCCATCTCATATAAGATCAAACCTGTGGTAAAGAAGTAGAATTTAATTAGTTCTGAGATAACTGTGGGAAGAACTTGTCTAACAACTGTTTAGGCAGATTGCTTTGCACTGAAAGGGGTTGCAAGGAAAGGGGGGACAAAATACTTGAATTAGTTGCCAGTGTTAGTTTTGCAGCCTTTACTGTAGAAGAGCAATTGGAACTGTGGAGTAAGCGCCCGGCCCTCCCATTTTTGTCCTTCCCAGGAAAAGAAAAATGCGGCAGATGAGTCTTCCACAAGTCTTTAAGGGAAAAGAGATTTGCCATGCAGTGGGTTTTGCTCCCTTCGCGCTAAAGCAAAAGAAATTATCGCTGCGAGGCTGTCAAGTGGCTGGATAAGAGCAAGCAACAAAATTACCGTCTTAAAGTGCTGTGGGAGGAGGGAGGCAAGTGCAACAGGAAAAGCAAAACAGCAAAATTGAGACAAAATGAAATTATCACGTTGCTGCAGCAGCTTGAGGCAATGGAGCGAGATATGCTTTGGCCTGGTAAATAAAATAGCTGTTACTGAAAGCGCATTCATCACCTACCCAGCTAAATCTGGTGAGGGATAATCCTCTTCCCTGTACATGCAAGAAATAGAAACAATGACATGATGATCACTATGGAACAAAGCATCTGGGTGTACCACACACAGAAGATGATGAAAATGCAGTAAAAATAATGAAATACCGGTTGGATAACGAGGCAGGAATTGAAAACAACAATCTGTGTACTGGCATTCCGTGAAACACAAAAGGCAAAATTCTTTATTAGAATTACAAGAACTGACTTCCCTTGCCATGGTTTGTCGGTATCGCGTACTTGGGAAGCCAGCTGAGCTTAGTAAACGTGAGGACAGTGCCTGGCGGGTGCAGCTTGTTTGAAAGCATTACCTATTACGAGTTTATTACAAAAAACAACCACAACATAAATTGAAGGTAAAGATCCCACCAAGGGGCTTTCATTTGTTGCGTGTCATGCAGCAAGTGCGTGAGGAAGAGAACCATGGCTTTTCTCTCTTAGTCCCTTGCTTTAAATATTCCCAGTGATAACTCCAGATTTTTACTTAATGCCACTGAAGAAAATGGATCAGGCTGGCAGCTGAATTGGTACAAATTAGCCCACCAAAAATCTTGGACGTTGCGTGAGCCCCTGAGAGCGCTTACCTTTGCTTGCATTGGGGGAGGTGTACGGGGTGAGACCTAAAAACCAACACAAAGAAATTGTAAAACCAAGGCAACAATAAATGTAAGGAATCATAAAGTCTTTTGCATATTATCTATGAGTTAGTAGGCCTTATGCATGAGTTATTGTTTAATTTCATCCTTCTCTTTATTGCCACGTGAATATTTCAGAATGCCCGTTGTTAAAAGATAGTTCAAAAATGAGTCACGGTACGGGTAATTTTCCCGTCATAAAAAAGGTCTCATTATTGATGGATTTATTTTTTTTTTTAAACCTATTGTAGGTCTTACACTTCAGATCCAATGATGGCCGTGTTCTACTCCAAGCAGACAGCATGTTACTTTCACTTTTTTGGATATTATCAGTGGGAAAATTGATTTGGTGACGGTGGTTATTAAGAGAGACTGTGATACTTCAAATACTTCTGTCCTGGTTAAGGCTACCATTATGTTTTGCAAGTTCTTTACATTTGGGGCATCAAAATACTGGGACTTCTGTTTCAGGAAAAAAACCCTGAAAAATAAATGTTGGTAGGGATACCTATAGAGATTAAATCAGAAGTATGGCAAATGCAGTATGTGGAGTCTCTCCTTCTGGATAGTCACTGTACAGCGTTTTCAATGGAGTACGGCATTTCATTATGAATTTACACAATGCTCGAGAATTTAATATCTGAGGAAATTCCATCTTTCCTGGGTATTTTCTGTGAAAACTCCTTATTGGTGTAAAACCAACCCATTTCAGAGCTTGAACAAAATTGCTGTTATCTTAAATGAAATTATCAGGAAAAAAAATGCTGGGCTGTTTTGCTTATGGTTTCAAGTGATACCCAAAATGATGAACTATTTCATATTTGGGAGGAAACTTATGCATGTCCATTAAGTGCTAAGTCTTAAGCTTTGCCTAGAACACACTGGATTTTCCTCTATTTTGAAACAGAAGACGTGCCTAAATACAGCCAGTGCTCATGACACGAGGACAAAACCTGTAACTGCTGAAGCTGTGTAATTGCTATGGTTGTTGTTGAGATTTGACTGTGCTGCGGGAGGGTTCGCCCATTTCTTTGTAGCATTTCTGCATTGCTTCTGTTTCCAGGTAAAAAGTATTTTTGTATCGAACGGCACCATGAGCTCAAAGGCACAAGTACAATTCACGAGGCTCAACATAACGGCTAATGATCGGGGAGTATTTGGTTACTGACGGATCCTAAAGGAAAAAAAAATCATTCTAGTACATAACAAGAAGAGAGGAGACTTACAATGTTCTTGAAGAAGTGGACTACGGGGTTGTCATCACCAGGCCGGCCATGCTGAGATCTCTGGGGGATGGACCCTACGTGGTGGCTGGCCCTGGCTGCATGTATGTCCTGAAAGGCAGAATAGGCATATCGCCAAGTCAGCTAGGAAGGAAAGGTAATCGGCAGCGCTATGAAGGGAAGAGTTATTTTCACGGGGAACAAAGAGAAGAGAAAAACACCTCAGAAGTCTACAGAGATTGCAAGTGAAAGTTGTCAGTGCTGTGAAGGAACAATTTTTTAATACAACGGCAAATACACGGTATGTACGTGGAGAGATGGTGTGCATATGTATATGGGTGTACACGTTTTTTAACGTGACAGCCCAGTGTGGAATTAAACCTGTTACTGGATAGTTCTGATAACAGAGACTTTATAATTTTCCTTCTTTCATAAGTAGGATCGTAGAATGTAATCTTAGAAATGAAACCTGAAATGAAAAAAAAAACCTTAAAATGATGTTGGGTCATTCTCCGTGTGAGAGCAGGAATGGATTGTATATAACTTTCTCAGTTCTCAAAGACTACGTGACACTGATGAACCGCAAGAGCGATGGGTTTTTCAGAATGAGGGAATCAGAGGAGACTGATGACACTTTCTATTTTCAGTGGTGCTTCCTGACTAATACGGCAAGGCGGCCAGTGAGCGAAGGCAGAACAAATAGCAAAAGTAACACGCTGTGAAGAGTAAAGACCTTGCCCGCTACTTCGAGCGTGATGCATCTGTTGCAGGGGAAGAACTGCTGTCTGGACACGGTGTGATAAAGTTTAAAAAAGAACTGCTATGCGTGACTGGCCCACATTGCAAACGGAGAGGCGCAAGGCTTTGCGGTCAACACAACAGACAGTAAGTATGTTCCACAGGGAAGAGAGAAGGTAGGAGAGAATGAAAACAACAACAGTGCCACCATGGTTCTCTTTGTGTAATGCATTCCCTGAAAATACAAGGATGTTGTAAGCATCACGCGGATACTAAAAATTTTCATTGGCCTCCAAAGATGAAATAGAAATCTGTAGTGAGACAGTAGCTCACCTAAGCGCTTCCTTCGTGGTACAAAGGGAATGAACATTTCACTGTAGAACAGTAGGAGCGGTTATTTAACATACACTTTGCTTTCATCACATATATGAGAAGATTGATCAACTTGCCAGGGAAAAAGCTTAGTCTGATTGTTGGAGTGGGTCTCCTGACTCATGAGTGGCTTGGTGATTTTTTGACAAATAAATTAGTCTCTATAGAACAGATCTTCCAAGATTTGAAAAGTCTTTTTGCACTTGGAGTGAAATCTCGTGACATCAGTAGCTTTCAGAATGACCCCCGACTGCCTCAGTAGCTATTGCTACTGAAAATGGCTGTGCAGAGATTTACATGTTCCAAGGTCCTGTGAAACCATCTCGTGCTACTGCTCAAAGCTGCTATGGGGAAGTTTTAGCTCTAAGTGAACGGAGTCGGATCTTGTGCTCTTACGTGAATGAAATGGACTTGTATAATGTTGGAAATGAAATACCCATTTTCATGAGAGGCCTTTTAAGTTATGTAATTCTGAGGAGACATTAATTCCAGATATATTGTTTAGAAGGTTAATTTCCTCAGGATAAAAAAATGAGCCGATGCAGAGAAGTTCAGCTGGTATTTATCAGCATCATTTTTTTGCATGCCGATGCTGTGTAGAGATTTACTGTTTAAAAACCAGGAATTTCTGAATTTTATTGGATCTGCAAGATTTCTATAGTGTCAGGCAGTCGGCCCTGCTTGTATTTCTGCAGCAGGTTCTACTTGGTCACTAGTTCCAGCGTTGCCAAAATATTCTCTGCTGTCGTGATTAGGAAGACGCAACCAGCAAGGCAACGACGCGTGTTTAGAACAAGTTGCTTCAGCCATGCGTTCGTCTTTTTAATCTAGTTCAAAGGAAGCATTGCTTTGCCTCTGGAACCAGCTGCCTGCCTTGTCTTGGGATAAATACCACGATAAATACCACGGTGTTGCAGATCTGAGCGTCCGTCTTTAGCAGCAGGGACTGGTTGCCATCTAACAGCAAAACTATTGCAGTATGTGAAGCAGAAAACGTCAAAATCAGATTTGATTGCACGTAGCCTGCAACTCCGCAGTGGGCTACGTCTTGCCACTGGGCAGTTATCCCAGAAAAGGTGAGGGAATAGCTTTTTGCAGTTTAGATGACATCGTGTTTCCTGAATTTAGCATCCTGACAAATTATTAGGTGCTAAATTTGGCTTATTGAAAAGGTTATCGTGTAGTACATAGAAACTTTCTTCCGTCTGCAGTGCCAAATGTCTTGGGGTCCCCTTTTAAATCTTATCAGGTAGTAGCAAGTCTGAAGCCATTTTTAGTGATAGTTCTGGATGAGTTTAATACAGTGCTTTTCCTAGTGTTACGAATAAAGTGCTTTCCTTTCGTATTATCATCAGCAAACTTCATCTGCGGTCAGAATCTTCCATATTATTCTAAATTTGTGGGAGGTAATTACACTTTTCCCTTTAATGTCTAAGCTGTTGGAATTGTTCTTCCACCTGTATTCAATTTTTGGACTCCTAAGTGGCGGGGGAGCAGGAATCAAGTGGTTTTTTCCTGAGATTGTTCACATACATGACTGATGAAAATCATTTCCCTCAGAAGAGTTTTAACTGGTATCGATAGGTATTAAAAGTTAAATTTGAATGGATTCAGGCAATTCTTTGCTTGAATGAAAGAGAAAACTGGTTTATCCTGCTAGGGTGGGCTACTGAGGTGGGGGTTTAGCATTGGACTTTTTTGAATGAGCTCATCTAGTCACCGCATGTTTCACTAATACATTCAGAAGACCACCATTTATCTTTAAATACACTTTCAGCGCTTCACCTTAAATAATATTCCTATTAAAACCTAATAGGAATCCAGCAGAGCAGCGACGTTTGAGGAAGGGGTGACATTTACTTGCTGTTCCTTTGCATTAGGGGTCCCTGTTGCCCAGCAGCTGCAGCGAGCTCTCCCCACACCTCTCGCACCGTTGTCATGAATTTCAGTTTTAATTTAAGGGCATTGCCAATAAAAAGCAAGCTTGGCTTCCGCATCTCTGTATCATGAAAAGTACTTGCAAAGTATAATCTTGAACTCAGAGCTCTTGGGTACTGTTGGTGAATTTTATAACAGAGGTGCCTCTGTTTGTGCCCTTAAAAAAATTAAAATAATAAAAAAAAATTACTTCTAGAGTAACTGAATAGTTTGTAGACTTTCTCTCTCTCAAAAAAAAAAAAAAAAAAAAAAAAGGACAGGGGAGAACATTCAGCTTTTCACTGTTCCCAGTTAACTTTGTGTTTGACCTTAATAAAGGATCCCAACTCAGTCAGCTCTGCTGTACATTCGGAAAAGCCAAGAAGAAAAGATTCCTTAATCTGGATCATCTTCATTATTAGAAAAATCTTTGCCAGTATTGGAAATTTAAGCAGTGTCTGGGAGATGTGATGAGACAGACGCTGTGCAATTACTAGTTTTAAAGATTAATAATGTCAATAAGAACACTCTTTATGTGAAATACCCAGAGTTACTCTGTAATGGGGAGCGATTCAATAGTGGAATGCTTTGCAGCTCTTTCTGGTGATGCACAGGAAAGTTGCGCTATTTTACTCTGCCACCTACCGTATGTATTTTGGCCACTAAGAAGAAAAAAGAGAGGAACTTTCAATGTAGCGCAAAGAAAACATACAGGTATTTTAAGTCTTAACAGTAGCTATGCATTGGCAGTGCATTCCCTGTGCTAGCCACATCAAACTAATTACATTTAGTGGCACAACCTGTATTAATATTCTTGAAAGGGCTGTTTGGGGAAAAAAAAATTGCCACTTCTCTAACACGGTAACAAGAATCCATACGTACTTCAGGATGCGCCCCGTTTGGGTTTAGTGGCAGATGATTGCGTTTCCGGCAGAGGTGAAGATACGTGAGTATATGCTCTTCCGTGCTCTGAGCGAGCAGGCCTGACCAAGCCGCTTGGTATTTTCCGTGGCACTTAATGACGGTGTAAGGGGCGTTACCACCGAGTACTGTAACTGCAGGAGACGAGAGGGCTTGTGGTTTGTGATAATAAACGGAGCGGGCCTTTTCCATTTGCACCCCGGGTTTGATAACCCACGTGTGTGATCCATACATGCATCTGACTTGAGACGTGGTAGGATTTGGGGGATTAAATTCATTTTTATGTAAACACAATTGCAGTTACGTATTCTACGTGTCCTACTTGATTTTGTTTTCGTTCTTGATGCGTAACTGTAAAAAATTTAAGGAGTAGCAGACTGCTTAAATTAGCGATCGGATCCCATGAAACACATGCCTGAGCTTTGCTTGGTGTAAACACGCTGTGTCAGAACCTGCACCTCGTACTCATTAAGCGGGGCTTTTAAATGCGTATTATAAGCTCCCACCGAGACCTCTCATCCTCCACAAGAGGATTGCTTATCACTAAAAGTTGCACATGCACGTAAATACAAACTTATAACTGTGATTCCCAGTCAGTAGATGATATGCATTAGTGACAATACTAGTACTCAGATGTGTTTGGTTTGGAGTACTGAATTGATAGGGGTTTTTTCCCATTCCTTTCGGTATCATTATTACGTAGTTTTGTTGCCTACTTTAGGATGTGAAATGAAAATCTGAAGAACATCAGAGGTCATTTCTGTAATGGCAAAATCCAAATACATATGAAATACGGAAATAGCCGATTTAAAAATGTAATCAAACCGAGTAAGCATTTTTAGCATTACTAAGAACGAAAATCAGTGGACATTTTCATGGATTCAGTGGGTTTCATGGTTTTCCATGGGCTGTCTTCACAAAGACACCTAATGAATTTGAAAGAAATCATACTAAATCTACACGGTTCAAACGCCTTTGAGGGTGAAGGGATGAATACTGTTTGTGCTGGTTTGGGGGAGAAGAGCAAGGTGAAGAGCAACAGGCAATTCGTAAAGCCACTCAGCTAATTTTGTGTAGTCCTCAAAATGGACTCTGAATCCAAAGTCTAAGGAAATTCCTACCCAGGTTTGAATTTCTATAGTTAATGCCGTGTCGCAACAGTCTTCCAAACGGAATTGAGGTGCATCCTTTCAGTGAACATATACACTATTCTTTTTAAACCAGAGGAAATTTATTATATATAGTTTGACTAGAGCAATCATGGGAAATCGGACAAGCCCTCACACGCAGAAATTGCTTCATCTCGGGATTTGGAGGCGCTTTGTAGGTAGGGCTTCATGTTCCTGGGCGTAGCTGACACGGCGTCAGAGCCTTCCAACGCTGTTACCAAGCGCCTCATCAGGCAGCGACAGAATATCCAGCACGTGTGACGTGCGGGTGTATTGCTCCGTGCTTATTCTCATAGTGACACCTCCTGTGAACCCAGAGCAGCGCTATACTGCTGTCGTCGCTCCCCTTTTCATTCATGTACAGCCCGAGCACCGACTTGCTCGTCGTGACGGCTTCTTCCAGGCTGTTCACAACTTACTGATCCATTACCCAAAAAACACTGGGAATGCTGCTACCTTCCCCGCACGCTGGTCTGACGGTGACATTACGATTAATTAGCTAATTCAGCAGGCTTTTCTAATCACTTTAGAAAGGATGAACCGCACATCCTTGTAAAGGTAGTGTTAGTTTTTACTAATGTGGAAATTAGGGCAGAAATGAAATGACTTGCTCAAAGTGGCAGAGCCGAATTGGTAAGAAGAGAGACTGGGAGTCCAGCAGATTCTGCAGGAGATGCTGCCTTCCAGTGTTGTGCTGACAGATGTAATCTTTGTCTAGAAATAGGTGCTGAACAGAAAGAGGAAGAACTCTTAGCAGAAAGATGGGAATAAAAAAACTCAGGGGGAAACAACAGAGATGACTGAAAAGTGAGAACCCCAAGGATGATGAGAAGAAAAAAATGGCGTGGAGAGCACCGACCATCAAGAGAGGTAAGTGATAATTGATAATCCAGAATCACAGTTCTCCATAACCCTCTTTTACTCCTCAGCACCTTGCAGCTTGGTGTTCAGAAATTAGAAGGTGACAGTAAAGAATTATTAGGAGAAAAATAAAGAAGGATAGAGATGGGTGTTGAGGATAGTAGTTGTGTTTTATGATGGGTCTTGAGTGAGAGACTGGTACCATCATACCTTCTGGTGTTTTCTCCATTTTAGTCTGTTGTTGTGACACTTGATAAATGGTTTCGGGGCAAACTCCAGTGCTTTAATTTACCTTTGCTTTTTGGAAGCATTTTTCTGCCTAGGATTAATCATTTTATTTGCATATTTTCCACGCTAGAGGGTCTTCATCTGTTGGCCATAGCCTCTGGTGCATGTTCGATCTTGTTCTCTGTGCCACTTTGTCAACTTGGTACCAGTCAGGCAATGCCACAGATTAAGCCTTGTTGAAATTAGCCACCGTGCGTACCCAGTGCAACACTTTGGGTTCTGGGTTTTTTGAGAACGATCACTACTCAGACAAAAAGATTTTGGCTAGTGGGTATTCTCAGGGTAATTTCCAGGGTAGCTTCTGCTACCAACAAACTTCACAGCCTTAAAGACTTAATGTACATGGCCAAGATTTGGAAAGCATCACAGGTTAGTATTCATGATGATGAATTTCTACTGGTAAGACTACATAGTCGGTGGAGATGCATCTGTTGGTGCTGCTACAGCAAAACAAGGTAACATTGTAGTTACAACTATCCGTTAGAAAGCAGAAAGTTGTAAAAATTTTAAAAAGGGCCATTGCCTAGTTTTTTCATATAGCCAAGACGCTCGTACAATAAACACGATGATGATAATTATTTGGAAAACAAACCTATAAATACCAAGTGTGCACTATTGCTATGTAACTAACTGCTGACCCGAAATAAAGAGAAATAAAAACATTACAGCCCTGAGTGGAGGTAAAGCCGGTGCTGTGCTACAACCTACTTTCTTGAAATACACATTTCATCTCTCGGGTTTCACCCGCTCCCCCACCCTTAAACTATCTTATCAGTTCTCATCTTTGACAGGACTGGCCCAATTATGAGATAATTGGACATGGCCTGGTTAATAGCTTATTTGAAACAAATACTGTTGATCAGAGTAAAATTTCCAGGGATGTAGTCAGTTATAAATTGGGGGCGGGGGGGGGGAAAGACAGACTACCCAAACCTGAGGCTTGCAGTTTCCAAGGCACATTAAATTGTATGACATATCAGCAGTGAAAAAGTGGATGCATCATAAGCAAAAAGCAAAACGGAGCTAAAGCTCAGCTTGGGTCTGCAGCAGTAATTCAGTATGTTTGACAAACAATTTTTTAAATTGCTTTTTAAGAAATTCAGTAACACCACCTGCAAAAGGCAGCAGAGGATTTTGTCTAGCTCAGAAATGAAACCAAGTAACTTCAGAGTGAAATGAGTGACTGAACATGTGTAACTACCTGGAGACTGTTTCAGGAACAAGGGAAGGTGTTTTGCGTGGGTACACAAAATGAAAGCCAGCAATTGTCGCTAACGATGTGCAACGATGGAGGTACAAAACAAGGTCAGGAAAAAACCCTATGAACTTTTGCCTCAATGTTCTATTGGGCAGTGCTTACCATTGTGCAACCTCCAAACAGCTAGAGAACAAAGTCATTAATTTTGGCAGTCTAGGATGGAAAGTGCTATGGATAACGCAGTTCTTCATTTGCAAGGAATCAATATATGTGATAGAAAAAAGCCCCCAAAAGCCCCCAACATAACAGACTTTAATATAAAGCAATTTCTTATTTATAAACTTGGTTCACCTGCAGAGAATTAAACACAAGGAGGAGAATTTGTTAGGTAGAGAAAAATCCTCATGCTAAATTTTGAATGCATCCATTTGACCTTCTTTGAGTTTTGGGGTTCCTGCCCCTCCCACTTGTTTAAACACTCACACCCCCGCCAGGTTTATCATGGTAACATTAACCCCAGACCCCACTCTCAACCAGGCCACGGTCCCGTGCCGTTGCAAACCAGAGGAATTGCTGCAGAACCGCCAAGGCCAGTTCCCACGAAACGACCCCGACGGTGCCGTCGCTGCTTCCCCCGTGGCCGTGGCTCGGCGCTGCCGTGAGGCTGAGGCCCAGGCAAAGCCAGGCAGCGAGGCTGCGCCTTCAGCAAGTGCTCGGAAGAATCCTTGGAGCCCTTCTTCAGGGCGCCCTGTTAGCTCCCTCTTTAAAATGCTTCAGTTGTAGTATTTTAGCCCAAACACGTTACTAAATACATTTCTCAATGTAAGAGGCAAAAAAAGACCACATAAACGATAGTAAAAGCAGCAAAGCGCATAGGCTTTTCCTGTCCACCCCATCATGATTTTCTCTCCAACTTCCAATACCAATCAGTGAGCCCCAACTGCTTCGTCCCATTTCTGAATAAACCTTTTTGTGCATCTGCAGTTAGTCTTGGCACAGAGCATCATTAATACTTTACCAACAGTTAGTGCTTGCTCTCCGAGGCAGCATAGCCTACAAGGGAAGTGAGCTTTAATCAAATTGGCAATTCTGATACGCAAATTCATTTTTAGGTCGCTCATCATTCACTACCACCTGCTACAAAAAAGAGAGGCCAGATTCAGTTCCCATTATCCTAAAGCAAGAACACTGGATTGAGCAGCTTCAGTTATTTAAAAACCTCATCATTTCCTTATGGAAGGCAAGCTTTATTAGTTTCCATCAAATACACTGTTTTAACTAAATTTTGTAGAAAGTCATACAGCCTCTTCTAATGATCTGAAACCCCACCACATACTATGAAGTAGTTTGCTGCAACTTCTGTTAATGGATTAAAGTTTTTAAAACAAATTAAATCATTAGTACACCAGTTTTGCCATGTAAACATTTTAATGAATACATAAAGCACATATAAAGCAAAAGATTAAAACAAAATTATTGTTACAACCACCACAAACTATATAAAAAAATTTTTTACAAGCATATTGCTTGCACAGCAGTTTTAATGAAACAGTGTATCACGAGCAATACCACTCCCTGAAAATGAAAGACTTGGAAATAAAAAAAAAAATCACAGTAAGTATCTACTTTAATCACATCATATACTAGTCAGACTGGCATTGATTTAACTACTTTTTCAAAGTCTTCATGGTGCTATAGTATACATTAAAGCTCACACAAGACATGTGAATAGAGTTCAAGTGCAAAAAGAAAAAAGATGCCTGGATATTCTGACGGATATATCCATCCCCGTCATCAGTTAAAACCAGGGTTCCTAAACTTTTTTGCCTGTGCGTGTTTATCGCAACCCTGTTTGTAGATCCTGACTAGAAGTTAAGCGCCTGCTTAACTCCGGGGCGGGTCTGGAACCGCTGCTTCTAAACCCCGGTTCTGCTGAGCTTGAGAAGACCTTCAGCCCAATTCTCTTCATACCTTGTACCTGTCTGCAGGAAGGGGAAGGCCCGTCACCGCCTTCCGCGTTCCTGCACTCACACACTTGGGAAATCTTGGGAAAGAAATACGGGAGCAAGGCTTCATACAGGCAACAGGAGAACGTTACAAGATTGCATACACAACTGAAGCAAAAGCTACGAGAAAAATGGATTTAATCTTTCACTGAGTCCAGCCTCAGCCTATTATTTACTGTCATTCACAATATTTTGGTCTGTTGCATGTGCATCACAAACATAATTTAGTTTAGTATGTTAATGCATAATGTTAAACCAGGACAGAAAAGTTCTTGTTTCACAATCCAAACTTTAGTAGGTAAAAAAAAAAAATAAAAAATTACAAACAGAAGAATTACAAAAGCGTAAACAATTGCGTAAAAGAAACACAATAGCACTCAGTACATATTGACTTTGAATACAGGCTGCTACCTAGGAGGCACAAGAATGATTTGATCATTTTAACAAACTTGCTTATATGCTTTACAAATGTTTAGATAAATATCCTATAAAGATTAGAAAGGAAATAATTTATAGTTACACTACTGTCTTGCATGCTTTTTAAAATGTCTGCACCCTTTTAAAATCTTCTTTAAGACAATGCAAGGCTGTGCACAACAACAATTTTGTTTGGAATATTCTACCTTAAAAAATTCTTAAAAGTACAAAATTCAAGCTGTTTTTGATTGAGTTTCAGTTATCTAAAATCTTGGTGGGGCAGAGGGAACAATGGCAAATGCATTTGCTGCCCCTCAGAGGAGAAGGAGTATTTCTGTACATTCCAGTATTTCTATTTTTATTTACTCCCATAGGACTCCCACACACTTTTAATTTAACTTCAGAATTCCAGGGTAAGGGAGAACCTGTTCCACGGGAGAAAAGGAGGCCACGAAACAGTCCCTGCTTTGTTCCTACCCCACCTTTCCATACACAATAGTGAATATTATTCATTACTGTCCTTTTCAGCTATGGCTGCAAGATGAAAATGCCTCCACAAAGAATTTATAATGTGTTTTGCTTGAATGTCAGCCCTAAATCTGCACAAAGAGCGAGTGTTGTCTTTGCATTCCAGTGCTGGCTGGTGTGGGTAGTGGAGATACAGGCTCCCACTGGGGCATGGGCTGGCTGAAAAAGGAAGGTTGCAAGAGAGGCAGCTGCAGAATTGCTTTGAAATGCTTCAACAATTAATCAAAAACAAGTACAAGCAAATAAACAGTGCAGCCGCAGGAACTTTTCAATTTCAGGCCTTTGAAATTCATCCTTTAAGGTGCTTTTCATGGGATCTTATTTACCGAAGACCTGTTTACTTAGTGGAGTCTGGAAAACTGCCAAGGGACTTTTATTCATCTTTCAGCTCTTCCATGAACACCTTCAGCATCTATCGGTACTCTGACACTCCACAAAATTCAGCAAGTGACAACTATTTATGTTTTAAGCACAAATAAGACTAGAAGCTAGATTTCCTCTGTATACACATGTATAAATCAACGGCACCACAAGCCTGCCTTGATACAAGAAACTGAAAGGCATTGATTCAAAGGCTAAATAAATAATAGTTGAAACAAATGTCTGTGGCACTTGCTCAGCATTTTCCACGCTGAAACCCTCCTACGGACACAGCTTCCTAGGACATGTTTTCGTGCATCAATAGTATCATTGCATGAAATAGTGCTAGAGATGCTTTGGCACTGGAAGTCCTAATGTGGCTGACTTTTTGCCAAGATAGTAAAACTTCTCTGTGCTTCCCGCTGAGTTCTGAAAGTCAGGACTCTGTAACATTGTATGTAGTTGTTCTTAAAAAAACCACAACCCAAAACATTACTTCTGCTAGGTAAAAAAATGTTAGAATTGTCCATAATTCTGTACTGTTTTGCAGACATTTAAGTGCCTTAAAATAGCAACTACCAAACGGCAACAGAGATAAGACAGATGGTATGCTGTCCTCTCATACATAATTACGTAGAGATCTGTAGAGAATCGCAGCGATCGTGTTCACGCCAAAGGACAGAATACAGAATCAGTACAACTTGCAGCCATTTTTTTAGTCATCACTACTAAAAAGTGAGTTGGTTGGTTTGTTTTATTGCTAAGCAAGAATGTACATACCTCTGTATATTCTGTATGCAGAATCTAAGTTTTTGGTATTGTTTCCTTTGTACAATGTACAAAGAGCATTTCATGTACTATTTTTCATCGACTAACACAGTATACATGAATAAACCAGCAAGAGTTGAGCTAGCCAAACAGGTTCCAGAGAACAGCAGTGTTGGGAAGAGTCTCTGATATTTGCAGCAAGAGCCAGAAAAGTGGTGTTTTGGTGGTGGGGTTTTTTTTTTTTTTTCATTCTCACAGCAACTGCTTGTTGGATGTATGAACATCACATACCTACAGAAACAACTGTGTAATTGCTAAATCTTTGTCATCAGCATTATAGTCCCCACTTTGTAAATGTGAGAAACGAAAAGACCAAAATACACAGCTTGCTTACCAAGCGTGAGAAGCTTCTCGTTTTAAGTTTCTAGAGTATTTTTCATCCAGTGGTCTATACATTACAACAACTCTTCAGAGAAGGACTACTATATGTTGTGCTTTCACGCGCGGAGCTGTGACAGCATGCAGCTGTCATATCCTCACAAACCAGTTTTAAACCACAGGGTAGTGTGTACAACGTCCCGGTGCAACCCTGTGAGATCACCAAATTGGGAAAGCTGCACGTGCTAACCCATCCCCGGACAGGTTAGAACTGTTAAACAGACAGCCAAAGTTGTCAAAGGTTACTGAAAAATTTGGGCCCAGCCAGCAACTCTGAGCACTGATTTTTGCAACACACAACTTGAGCAACTACATAAAGCAATATATTCAGCTAAAACAAAGGTTTTCCAGCCCTACAGTACTTCCATTCAAATGCTTATGTAGTGCGTGAACACACAAACACAAGACTCAGCATTTGCATGGCAAAGGGTGCAGTGAAAATACCTTCAGCTTTGCCACCATACTGAACTAACATGCCATCTGCATAACTTAGCAGAGGAGGCAGGTTAATCCTGGAAAAGGAAAGAATCCAAGTAATATCCTTTCATCAAGACCTTGTTTTTCAATTCATAGTGAAGAAATGGCTTGTTACACAATTTCTCATATGAAATGCTTGGAATATAAATCTTCACTTCTTGCCAGAATAAAGCAGCTGGACTATCTTATACACCTGGGATTCAGGATAGTATCTGTCAAGCCATCTCCTCGGCAATGCTATCAACTGACCTTAAAACAGGCTCTTGCGCAAACAGGCTGAGAATCTGGCCGCAGTTCTTTTTCTAACATCTATTTCCAAGTCTGTCCCTCAGTGCCACACTACCTAGAGATTGTCTTGCATTTAGTGCTCTCATCCAGCTCCTTTCTGCAAATATTTAAGAACACCACACAAAAGTAGACTCAAGTTTCTCTAAAAGGCACAGCATACAAACGCACACAATGCACCACATGAAGTGTTGATAAAAATCCCCCTCAGTAATGTTTCTAGAGCCACTTGGATTTCTAATACTCCTTGGTATTACCTAGAATAGTTCCTCTCATTTTCCAGATCTATGGTTTTTTTTTGGTTGTTGTTTTACGTTTAAAGCCAAACATTAAATTACACATCTGCAAGTACTGTCTTGCTGGCTAAGTCAACTCTTGCATTATAGCAGTTACACCTTCCTTTTAGTCCCACCCTTCCTATATAATTGTACTTTATTTTGCTGTAGGTGTGCAGTTCTCTATTCCTCAGAGCTCACCTTGCCCGAGCCCCGCCGGGGAACGTGTCTTTCACCTCCAAAGAATCTGCCCAGCGAGTCAAGTAGACCTGAGTCTCTGTGCCTTGGAGATCCATGTCTAGCATGGTCTGTAGTGCTCGCAGATGCCATTTTTGATCCGTGCCGGAAAGAGGAGCGTTTTTGTGAAGCCATCAAATCCGAATTCTCTGAAGCTGCTGCACTGTCCTCTTGGATGGTCTGTAGCTCGTCTGACTCTGAGGGCCGATCTTTGAAGGTGTTGTCTTCTCTTCCTGGGGCATCTCGGGAAAAGAGGCGGATCAAGTGGGGGCGACCAGTTGTGTCAGCTGGGTTGGCCTGGGGCCAGGCATTCTTCGGGTCTGCTGTGCCTTTGGAGTCTGTCACCGCTGGGCTCTTCGTGGAGGTCCCATTGTTCTGGTTCACATCTGCCTCTCCTGCAAACAACAAGGATGAGATATGAATACAGGCCTGTGAAAAACAGCCCGGGAACAATGCTGCTTTCTTTCCCTTGCCTTGAGATGCTCATTTCATACAAAACCGTAATATGTGCAGTTGTAATGAAACTATGTTCTCTACCAGCCTTTAAGAACATTAAGCTATCTTGGAACCAAAACCGGGATGATGTTCTCACACAAAATTTGCAGTAGTTCTAAGTGTTTTTTTTTTTTTAATTAAACGCATTTGGAAATAGATCAATAGGTTGTTCGACACAACTGAAACTAACTTTATTTATGTGGAAGGCTTACTAATGAGGAGGCTTTCAGTGAACAATCAGAATTCCCGTACTTTTCATTGAGGACTGCAACTATAAAATGTGCCTTTTTCTCCAAGATGGGACCAAAAAAAAAAAAAAAATTTAAAGCACCATTGCAGGACTGTGCCCTCTCAAGTGCACATTCCCTCTTCCTGATGTCAGAGCTTTTGTACCTGAAGGTTTTGTCCCCACTTGAAATCCCTCACACTAACTTCAATACCAATCAAACACGTGTAATGAGGGGAGGTTTTTTACTATTTAAATTGTCCTTACTCCAAAAAAGCAGAGAACACTAAACTGCAATTTCTGCTTGGTCTCCCACAAGTTTTTCTCCATGTATGATCCTGGCACTCAGCGCACGATGTCCCAGCGCTGACGCTGAAGGCCTAGAGCAAAACTGTCTGATTTGCATTTAGTGCTTGTGAAAAGTGACAAAAAACATTATCAGAAACTGATGAGCTTTGGTAAGAAGGGCACGGAGACAGACCTCCATAGTGTAAGTGAAATGTCTGCTGCCTTCTCTGCAGTTGTGCTCCGATGCACGCGGTAAAATATCTGAAAAGAATCAGCTGCAGCCCACTTAACCCTTAATCCATAGCACGTCCTTCTATCAGTGACGAAAAGATTCATGAAGGTTTCTATAGTCTATACCATTATTTCTACTGTTCTAAAGGAAACTGCACCCACTGAGGAATATGTCTTGCCTCCAAGGAACACCAAGAGTATTAGTAGGTCATTGCTTGAGAAGCAACCTCCGAGCAGACACCTCCCACACACTCGCTCTGTCTCAGAAATGTTTTTTGGGTTAACGGGGCTCAAAATTTCAGAAATAAGTTACAGTTAGTCATATATTACCTTTAGGGTCTTCTAATTACCTCATTAAACCCCCATTTGGTTTGGTCCTTGTTGCCATGGGAGGGATAGGATCTAGCAAATACTGTTAGGTTTTCAAAGTACTCTGGGCTCAAGTACTTTGCTGATTCACCAGAGCAATTTCTGACTTGACACAGTCATTTCACATGATTTCGCCCACCCACAGGGCACTAAAGAAACCTTTTCTCAGGCTAAGAATAATTCCGAAATAATATTATGGATAATGACACAAGACAGTAATGATGGCTTCTGCAAACAGATACTGGTACTTAGGTTACAATTTGTTGTAATCAGTCTGCTCCAGCTTTTCATATAAAAATACAACGTGCAGTTTTGCTTTGCAACTTATTTTTTCTTCTGTGAAAACTACCTAGAAAATGTTGGGGAACTTCAAGAAAATTTTATTTTGTTAAAACACCTGAAAGTATTTCTCAGGAATACAATTATTTAACCAACACTAATTGTCCCCGTAGACCTCATCAGTGGGGAAAAGGACAATATTTGCTGGCAACTTTGGGATTTGGGGTTTTCTGAAAAGATACTTTCAAACTTATTAGAAACTATTAAAGTCCCCAAATGATTTTCTTAATCAAAGGAAAGTAACTAACATGGATATATGACACATTCTAAAACTGCAAAACATTTTAAATAGCAACTCTGAAGCCTAGATTCTATACCATAATACAAATCCATTCAAGGACAGAAAAAGCAAAACAAACAAAAGAGCTATTGTATTTAATTAAATGCATTAACAAAACACCAGGGCATCTGCATACTAATATTTTTTTCAACAGTTGTTCTTTGTGTCACTGAATACGGGTATTGGTAAGCAACAAAGAAGGGTATTTGTGCCACAGAAGTAGCTTCTCCCAATGCATACGCAGTGAGCTATAAAGTATAAATCTTTCTGTATGCTTTATTTCAGTAATGAAAGCACATATTTAAGTGTTCCTCTGGATTTTCTGTATGCTTAAGTCTTCTCTAATATTTAAAAATATATAGCAGATAGATATTGTTAATAGTTGAGCTAACTAATCAAAGTCTTCAAGTACATTTGGAGAGACAAATCCCTTTAATAATGTCTTAAGGATATCCAGAATTAATGGTGCATGTAAACATATGCTTATTCGTTCATTTAGAAACAAATATTTAGACTTCTATTTAAACCCATTATAAATGCTGTGCCTATGATACTGATATTCTTTTTTGTTTGAGGGTTTTTGGGGGGGTTTTTTGGTTTTTTTTTTTTTCTCCCTGCATGATGAAGCTCTCCTGTTAAAATAGAGCACCCTTCCTATAACATATCCCTTGTACAAGAGAAAGCTGCTCAGGGAGGAAGAAGTCTTCAGGCTTTTTTTTTTTTTTTCTCTCCTTTTAAACCCTTGTAGAGCGGCTTAAAGAGTAAGTACAGTTAAAGAGTAAGTACAGCAGAATGCATTGCCATGGGCATTACCAGAAGGCTATTAAAGTGTCCTCTATTGACGTGTAAGTGAATAAAGTCATTGAAAGCTGCGCAAGTGAGAGCACGAGCTCCTTGCCCTAGCCCAAAAGCAGCAGGAGGAAGCCAGACACCAAGCAGGGATTTGGCGCTCCAGCCGCGGCCAAGGACCACTCCCAAAGACAACGCCACCTTTCCACTTCCCCTCGCTCTATGCAGCCTTGGAGCCTGCTGCTGGCACAATTTCCCCTGTGCATGTTGGTCAGAGCAAAGAAAGCCATTTGTTCCCTGTGTACACAGCGACTCCCAAAATAAATGAATATAGATGGACCAAAAATTCTGAACAGTTGGTCAATGAAACAAAATAGAAATTCCAAAGGTGCTTTCAACGAAACGATACTAAACCCAACCCTCCACTGCCTTTAATAGGAGTTGGGCCAGATAAAAGTATTTTCAAAACCACTGTGCCTTAATGCTCAATGTGACATTAATAGTTTATCCCATTTCTTGAGAATCAAAACAACTCTTTCACAGAAGCCTCTAATTAGCTGAGACCTCTCAGCCCCACAGTTCAAAGTACAGCTACTGCCAAGACCATGGAACCCTGTTTTATGCAAAGTACAATCTCTGATAGAGAGTCCTTGGACACAAATATCCTTCTTATGGGTCACTTGGTAGAGCTGCTCTAGGACAGTCCCTCCTTGTGTATACAGAAGTCTGTAGGCTTCTTCCATACAGAAGACAACCTAGAAAGATGTTGTTAAGCTGGGAGTTTTAATGTGTTAAACTTAAAGGAAAAAAAAAAAAGATTTTAAGTTTTTCATCTCCTCCCACCCCTTTCCAGTCTTGCTTTCTTGCAGATACTTGCAATTCCTCTCACATTCTTACTGCTGCTCCCTCTACAAATGCTGTAAAATAAGTGAGGAAAATGAAGCTGGTAAAAGCTGAAGCATATTCCCCTACTTTGGCTTCTCAAGAGAGGCTTAGTATAACGGTCACAGCATATTGCAAATATTGATTGTAACAATACATGACAGCAGCTTAAATATTTGTATGAAATATTAAGTATTATTTACTTGTTACAAACACCAGAAAGTACATTAAATTTATAACATCAAATATTTAGTATTTTTTATAGTAACTACAGATTGCTGTGACTGATTACAAATTTCCTTTTTCTTGGCCTTCTTTTCTCAGGGTATGACGATGAAAATTCTCTCACTTTAGGGACCTTTTGAAACAATTTTTCATTTTAGCTTAAGCCATGTATATTTATAAAGCAGTACTCTTCAGTATATGAAATATAATGTGTATTTTCCCTTCTCTATTTTTTTTGATCCCATTTCTTCTATAAGACAACAACTGGACAGTTAAATATAATGCAGTAAAGTTCTCAATCCTGAGTCAACTGTATGTCAGTACATTTATTGAAATGCTGATACTAAAACATTAAGTAAAACCTCTGGAATTTGGCACTGAGTTACCTGGTTTTAGTCACTTGAACAACAAAAGGTTACACCTAAAAAATACTCAGCTTTGTGACATCTAAGATTTCAAGATCTTCGTTAAGCTGCAGTAGTAAGGCCTATGTGCAATGTATTAGTATTAGTTTGCCTTGCATTATTTAAGAGGCTGAAAACCACTATTCCAGAACACGTCGCTTTTAGTAACGTTTGTGGTAATAACAGGACATCTGAAAGAATGAAAAGGACAAAAAAAAGCACATCCATCGTCACTACATATGAGCTGCAGTTAGGGATGTCTGGATTCCAACTCTGCATTAAAATAACTGTTTCCCAATGCTTTGCCTTTCTTTTTATGCAGTCAAGTTCTCTAGAAAAAGACCTTAAGGAATTTTTTTGCAGGAAGTATAGCATAAGGCACTGCTGGGAGCCCAAATTCAACTCTGGCTTTGGATACTGTCATGAAGTCACACACTTCATTTGTCCTGCAGTATCACACACCTTGCTAATGTTTTGAGTAGATGGAACAAGGGAGCTTTGGGTGTGCGTGTAAATGAGGAGTCTAAACATGCAGCAGTAATTACGCACTGTGATCTACTACAAAAGCCAGGATCAAGTAAAAATCAGGCCAATTTAACACAATTTCCTTGGAAAAAGAATCCAGCTATTTGGTGCTCAGCTGTATCAAGTACCAAAGGCAAGTGCAGCAAAACCTGTTTGTCGTGCAGACCAGTGCAGGTCATCTGTCAGGAGCACCAAGGCCAGTCCTGGCTTCCAGCCAGAGCTGGAGATGGCACCGAGGAGTGCTGCACGGCTCAGCGTGCAGTGGGAGCACCCGTCCATCAGACTAAAAGGAGAAAAGGGGATGAGAGAATGGGTGCAAACCAGTAAACTGGTGCAGAGAAAAGTTCAGCGAACGAGGCTACGGATCTCCTGGACATTTGCTGCGTGGCTTCAAAAAACACAGGAGTTATCTGATCAAAAATGCTTCAGGCGGTTCTGCCATCTCCCTTGAGCACCATTGAGAGGGACAATCCAGCTCCTGGTTCGGACTTTTACTGCAGCGCAGCTCACAGCACAGCGGAGCGCCTACAGCCATTAGGCTTCACTACATAAGTATTCGGGGAGAGGGAGGAAAGAATTATGTCTGCATTGTTAAATCTGAACTGCAAAGCTTAATTTATCCTCGTTATGCTAAGACACTGCAGACAAAAAAATGGCTCTCAGCCTAACTTCACTAATATGGTTAGAAGGCAATATGCCATCAGACATTTCACTTCACAGATCTAATTACTGGGTTTGTCTGATGCTTGTCAAACTGTTGGAAATCAATTTTGAACAAATATTTCTGTTTGGAATAGATGGCATGGAGCATCATTGTGAAACAGTTGGTCATAGCTCTGAACACAACTAGAACCAATCTGCTGGTGCGTTTAGCCTTTACACAAACATTTTTCCCTTTTGCTAGCAGAATGAATGCAGAGAGGAATACCAGTGTGTCTTGTAAGACAGCTTCACATGAGTTTAACACTCCTACTACAGTTAGCCAAGAGACTGCTTCCATTACAGCTCGCTCTTCTCCCTCCCTCCTTGCCAAAGCTTATCGCTTTTAGGGAACAAAATTCCACCCAAAGGCAAATTTTGTCTACAGCTTCAAAGTAACTGAAGAAAGAATATTTTTCTGCACAAGAAACTCAGCTTTTCCTACGGGATAATCAAGCTGTAGACCAAACCTCCACAAAAATGAGAAGCCATCTGCTCAGCATAACATGCTCTCCTTTGACTTTCCTCCCTCACTGCATACATTAGACATCATGGAGCACATGAGGCTCTTACCAGACAATAACAAAAGGTTGCGAAGGTGTTTCCATTCCGTTGATGAGTCAAATACGCATCTGATGAAGCAGTGAATAAGGGGGCTGTTGTGGCACAATTTTCCTTACAGTAAACCTTAGTACTAAAAATACAGTAAAAAATGGAAAACCCCACCTGGCCCAGTATAAACTCATAAATACCTGTTCCTGAAAAACAATAGGTCAAATAGGATCTATTAATTGCTAGACCTGTGCTAATACCTAAGTCTTGGCACAGTTGCTTTCAGAATCATGAAAGACCATCATCTGCCCTGCTACCGCTGAGCAACAGCCATCAGGAAAACAGAGCTTGGCCTTGCCCCAGAGCAGAGCTCACATGGAAACACAAAAAGGGTTTGAGGAAGAGAATGGAAGTGCTAGTTCGCATCCTGTTATGAAAATACCTCTCTTTGCAGGTTTAGCAGGAGAAAGGAGTGACAGTATCTCTCTATTATTTATGCTCATATTTCGAAGGAAATAGATACTACATTCCCTCAGGTAGAATAGGAATATGTAC